>NW_026061895.1:0-600000 GCF_023897955.1 Schistocerca gregaria | reverse complement strand
CAGATGAAGCTTCTAAGTTGATGTAATAGCCAGTAAGAAGTAGTACAATTCAAGTTTTAGGTATTGATTATTGAATTTTTAGCTGGCTTTGGTGCCGTGGACATGAGCTAGGACCTTAAGATTCTGCATGAAAGGAGGACTAGCAGCCGAGTTGCACGGGAGAATGTGAAAAGTGTTCAAATAGAGTAAAAACCTGAGAAATCCGACCGTTTTCGTCATTTTTATCGAATCGACTTAAAGCCAGATCGTCACATTGGCCGCTCTTCTCTCTGAAACGGTTGTACTTATCGTCTTCAGAGCTACGTCGCGTGCTGCGGTATGCAGAGACACTAAAAGCACCATAGTAGAACACAGATGACACTTCCAAGTTGATGTAATAGCCAGTAAGAAGTAGTACAATTCAAGTTTTAGGAACCGGTTATTGACTTTTTACCCTTGTTTGGTGCCTTGGACATGAGCGAGGAACTTAAGATTTTACATGCAGGAGGACTAGCAGCCGAGTTGCACGGGAGAATGTGTAAAGTGTTCATTTGTAGTAAAAACCTGAGAAATCCGTTCGTTTTCGTCATTTGTTAGCGAATCGACTTAAAGCCAGATCGTCACATTTTCCGCTCTTCTCTCTGAAACGGTTGCACTTATCGTCTGCAGAGCTATGTCGCGTGCTGCGGTATGCAGAGACACTAAAAGCACCATAGTAAAACACCGATGAAGCTTCTAAGTTGATGTAATAGCCAGTAGGATGTAGTACAATTCAAGTTTTAGCTACTGATTATTGACTTTTTAGCTGGCTTTGGAGCCTTGGACATGAGCTAGGACCTTAAGATTCTGCATGAAAGGAGGACTAGCAGCCGAGTTGCACAGGAGAATGTGAAATGTGTTCATATGTAGTAAAAACCTGAGAAATCCGTCCGTTTTCGTCATTTGTTATCGAATCGACTTAAAGCCAAATCGTCACATTGGCCGCTCTTCTCTCTGAAACGGTTGTACTTATCGTCTGCAAAGCTATGTCGCGTGCTGCGGTATGCGGGGACACTAAAATCACCATAGTAGAACACAGATGAAGCTTCTAAGTTGATGTAATAGCCAGTAAGAAGTAGTACAATTCAAGTTTTAGGTATCGATTATTGACTTCTTAGTTGGCTTTGGTGCCTTGGACATGAGCTATTACCTTAAGATTCTGCATGAAAGGAGGACTAGCAGCCGAGTTGCATGGGAGAATGTGAAAAGTGTTCATATGTAGTAAAAACCTGAGAAATCCGTCCGTTTTCGTCATTTGTTATCGAATCGACTTAAAGCCCGATCGTCACATTGGCCGCTCTTCTCTCTGAAACGGTTGTACTTATCGTCTGCAATGCTATGTTGCGTGCTGCGGTATGCGGAGACACTAAAATCTGTATAGTAGAACACAGATGAAGCTTCTAAGTTGATGTAATAGCCAGTAAGAAGTAGTACAATTCAAGTTTTAGGTACCGATTAATGAATTTTTATGTGGGTTTGGTGCCTTGGATAATGAGCTAGGACCTTAAGATTCTGCATGAAAGGAGGACTAGCAGCCGATTTGCACGGGAGAATGTGAAAAGTGTTCAAATAGAGTAAAAACCTGAGAAATCCGTCCGTTTTCATCATTTTTATCGAATCGACTTAAAGCCAAATCGTCACATTGGCCGCTCTTCTCTCTGAAACGGTTGTACTTATCGTCTGCAGAGCTACGTCGCGTGCTGCGGTATGCAGAGACACTAAAAGCACCATAGTAGAACACAGATGACACTTCCAAGTTGAAGTAATAGCCAGTAAGAAGTAGTACAATTCAAGTTTTAGTTACTGATTATTGACTTTTTAGCTGGCTTTGGTGCCTTGGACATAAGGTAGGACCTTAAGATTCTGCATG
Organism: Schistocerca gregaria; assembly: GCF_023897955.1. Classification (NCBI taxonomy): domain Eukaryota; kingdom Metazoa; phylum Arthropoda; class Insecta; order Orthoptera; family Acrididae; genus Schistocerca; species Schistocerca gregaria. The sequence continues at coordinate 598,112 of NW_026061895.1, read as the reverse complement.
AAAGGAGGAGTAGCAGCCGAGTTGCCCAGGACAATGTGAAAAGTGGTCATATGTAGTACAAACCTGAGAAATCCGTCCGTTTTCGTCATTTGTTATCGAATCGACTTAAAGCCTGATTGTCACATTGGCCGCTCTTCTCTCTGAAACGGTTGTACTTATCGTCTGCAAAGCTGTGTCGCGTGCTGCGGTATGCGGAGAAACTAAAAGCACCATAGTAGAACACAGATGAAGCTTCTAAGTTGATGTAATAGCCAGTAAGAAGTAGTACAATTCAAGTTTTAGGTATTGATTATTGACTTTTTAGCTGGCTTTGGTGCCTTGGACATGAGCTAGGACCTTAAGATTCTGCATGAAAGGAGGACTAGCAGCCGAGGTGCACGGGAGAATGTGAAAAGTGTTCATATGTAGTAAAAACCAACCTGAGAAATCCGTCCGTTTTCGTCATTTGTTATCGAATCGACTTAAAGCCAGATTGTCACCTTGGCCGCTCTTCTCTCTGAAACGGTTGTACTTATCGTCTGCAAAGCTATGTCGCGAGCTGCGGTATGCGGAGACACTAAAAGCACCATAATAGAACACATATGAAACTTCTAAAATGATGTAATAGCCAGTAAGAAGTAGTACAATTCAAGTTTTAGGTACCGATTATTTACTTTTTAGCTGGCTTTGGTGCCTTGGAGATGAGCTAGGACCTTAAGATTCTGCATGAAAGGAGGACTAGCAGCCGCGTTGCACGGGAGAATGTGAAAAGTGTTCATATGTAGTAAAAACCTGAGAAATCCGTCCGTTTTCGTCATTTGTTATCGAATCGACTTAAAGCCAGATCGTCAAATTGGCCGCTCTTCTCTCGGAAACGGTTGTACTTATCGTCTGCAGAGCTATGTCGCGTGCTGCGGTATGCAGAGACACTAAAAGCTCCATAGTAGAACACAGATGACACTTCCAAGTTGATGTAATAGCCAGTAAGAAGTAGTACAATTCAAGTTTTAGGTATCGATTATTGACTTTTTAGCTGGCTTTGGTGCCTTGGACATGAGCTAGGACCTTAAGATTCTGCATGAAAGGAGGACTAGCAGCCGAGTTGCCATGGAGAATGTGAAAAGTGTTAATATGTAGTAAAAACCTGAGAAATCCGTCCGTTTTCGTCATTTGTTATCGAATCGACTTAAAGCCAGATCGTCACATTGGCCGCTCTTGTCTCCGAAACGGTTGTACTTATCGTCTGCAAAGCTATGTCGCATGCTGCGGTATGCGGAGACACTAAAAGACCATGGTAGAACACATATGAAGCTTCTAAGATGATGTAATAGCCAGTAAGAAGTAGTACAATTCAAGTTTTAGGTATCGATTATTGACTTTTTAGCTGGCTTTGATGCCTTGGACATGAGCTAGGACCTTAAGATTCTCCATGAAAGGAGGACTAGCAGCCGAGTTGCACGGGAGAATTTGAAAAGTGTTCATATGTAGTAAAAACCTGAGAAATCCGTCCGTTTTCGTCATTTGTTATTGAATCGACTTAAAGCCAGATTGTCACCTTGGCCGCTCTTCTCTCTGAAACGGTTGTACTTATCGTCTGCAATGCTATGTCGCGTGCTGCGCTATGCGGAGACACTAAAAGCACCATAGTAGAACACAGATGAAGCTTCTAAGTTGATGTAATAGCCAGTAAGAAGTAGTACAATTCAAGTTTTAGGTATCGATTATTGACTTTTTAGCTGGCTTTGTTGCCTTGGACATGAGCTAGGACCTTAAGATTCTGCATGAAAGGAGGAATAGCAGCCGAGTTGCACGGGAGAATGTGAAAAGTGTTCAAATAGAGTAAAAACCTGAGAAATCCGTCCGTTTTCGTCATTTTTATCGAATCGGCTTGAAGCCAAATCGTCACATTGGCCGCTCTGCTCTCTGAAACAGTTGTACTTATCGTCTGCAAAGCTATGTCGCGTACTGCGGTATTCGGAGACACTAAAAGCACCATAGTAGAACACAGATGTAGCTTCTAAGATGATGTAATAGCCAGTAAGAAATAGTACCATTCAAGTTTTAGGAATCGGTTATTGACTTTTTACCCTTGTTTGGTGCCTTGGACATGAGCTAGGAACTTAAGAATTTACATGCAGGAGGACTAGCAGACGAGTTGCACGGGAGAATGTGTAAAGTGTTCATATGTAGTAAAAACCTGAGAAATCCGTTCGTTTTCGTCATTTGTTATCGAATCGACTTAAAGCCAGATTGTCACCTTGGCCGCTCTTCTCTCTGAAACGGTTGTACTTATCGTCTGCAATGCTATGTCGCGTGCTGCGCTATGCGGAGACACTAAAATCACCATAGTGGAACACACATGAAGCTTCTAAGTTGATGTAATAGCCAGTAAGAAGTAGTACAATTCAAGTTTTAAATATCGATTAATGACTTTTTAGCTGGCTTTGATACCTTGGACATGAGCTAGGACCTTAATATTCTGCATGAAAGGAGGACTAGCAGCCAAGTTGCTCGGGAGAATTTGAAAAGTGTTCATATGTAGTAAAAACCTGAGAAATCCGTCCGTTTTCGTCAATTGCTATCGAATCGACTTAAAGCCAGATCGTCACATTGGCCGCTCTCCTCTCTGAAACGGTTGTACTTATCGTCTACAAAGCTATGTCGCGTGCTGCGGTATGCGGAGACACTAAAAGCACCATAGTGGAACACAGATGAAGCTTCTAAGTTGATGTAATAGCCAGTAAGAAGTAGTACAATTCAAGTTTTAGGTATCGATTATTGACTTTTTAGCTGGCTTTGACGCCTTGGACATCAGCTAGGACCTTAAGATTCTGCATGAAAGGAGGACTAGCATCCGAGTTGCACGGGAGAATTTGAAAGGTGTTCATATGTAGTAAAAACCTGAGAAATCCGTCTGTTTACGTCATTTGTTATCGAATCGACTTAAAGCCAGATCGTCACATTGGCCGCTCTTCCCTCCGAAACGGTTGTACATATCGTCTGCAAAGCTATGTCGCATGCTGCGGTATGCAGAGCCACTAAAAGCACTATAGTGGAACACCGATAAGGCTTTTAAGTTGATGTAATAGCCAGTAAGGTGTAGTACAATTCAAGTTTTAGCTTCTGATTATTGACTTTTTAGCTGGCTTTGGTGCCTTGGACATGAGCTATTACCTTAAGATTCTGCATGAAAGGATGACTAGCAGCCGAGTTGCACGGGAGAATGTGAAAAGTGTTCAAATAGAGTAAAAACCTGAGAAATCCGTCCGTTTTCGTCATTTTTATCGAATCGAATTAAAGCCAAATCGTCACATTGGCCGCTCTGCTCTCTGCAACCGGTTGTACTTATCGTCTGCAAAGCTATGTCGCGTACTGCGGTATTCGGAGACACTAAAAGCACCATAGTAGAACACAGATGTAGCTTCTAAGATGAAGTAATAGCCAGTAAGAAATAGTACCATTCAAATTTTAGGAATCGGTTATTGACTTTTTACCCTTGTTTGGTGCCTTGGACATGAGCTAGGAACTTAAGATTTTACATGCAGGAGGACTAGCAGACGAGTTACACGGGAGAATGTGTAAAGTGTTCATATGTAGTAAAAACCTGAGAAATCCGTTTGTTTTCGTCATTTGTTATCGAATCGACTTAAAGCCAGATCGTCACATTGGCCGCTCTTCTCTCTGAAACGGTTGTACTTATCGTCTGCAAAGCTATGTCGCGTGCTGCGGCATGCGGGGACACTAAAATCACCATAGTGGAACACAGATGAAGCTTCTAAGTTGATGTAATAGCCAGTAAGAAGTAGTACAATTCAAGTTTTAGTTATCGATTATTGACTTTTTAGCTTGCTTTGATGCTTTGGACATGAGCTAGGACCTTAATACTCTGCATGAAAGGAGGACTAGCAGCCAAGTTGCTCGGGAGAATTTGAAAAGTGTTCATATGTAGTAAAAACCTGAGAAATCCGTCCGTTTTCGTCAATTGTTATCGAATCGACTTAAAGCCAGATCGTCACATTGGCCGCTCTCCTCTCTGAAACGGTTGTACTTATCGTCTGCAAAGCTATGTCGCGTGCTGCGGTATGCGGAGACACTAAAAGCACCATAGTGGAACACAGATGAAGCTTCTAAGTTGATGTAATAGCCAGTAAGAAGTAGTACAATTCAAGTTTTAGGTATCGATTATTGACTTTTTAGCTGGCTTTGACGCCTTGGACATCAGCAAGGACCTTAAGATTCTGCATGAAAGGAGGACAAGCATCCGAGTTGCACGGGAGAATTTGAAAAGTGTTCATATGTAGTAAAAACCTGAGAAATCCGTTCGTTTTCGTCATTTGTTATCGAATCACTTAAAGCCAGATCGTCACATTGGCCGCTCTTCTCTCTGAAACGGTTGTACTTATCGTCTGCAAAGCTATGTCGCGTGCTGCGGCATGCGGGGACACTAAAATCACCATAGTGGAACACAGATGAAGCTTCTAAGTTGATGTAATAGCCTGTAAGAAGTAGTACAATTCAAGTTTTAGTTATCGATGATTGACTTTTTAGCTGGCTTTGATGCTTTGGACATGAGCTAGGACCTTAATATTCTGCATGAAAGGAGGACTAGCAGCCAAGTTGCACGGGAGAATTTGAAAAGTGTTCATATGTAGTAAAAACCTGAGAAATCCGTCTGTTTTCGTCATTTGTTATCGAATCGACTTAAAGCTAGATTGTCACATTGGCCGCTCTTCACTCAGAAACGGTTGTACTTATCGTCTGCAATGCTGTGTCGCGTGCTGCGCTATGCGGAGACACTAAAAGCACCATAGTAGAACACAGATGAAGCTTCTAAGTTGATGTAATAGCCAGTAAGAAGTAGTACAATTCAAGTTTTGGGTATCGATTATTGACTTTTTAGCTGGCTTTGGTGCCTTGGACATGATCTATAATTTATGATTCTGCATGAAAGGAGTACTAGCAGCCGAGTTGCACGGGAGAATTTGAAAAGTGTTCATATGTAGTAAAAACCTGAGAAATCCGTTCGTTTTCGTCATTTGTTATCGAATCGACTTAAAGCCAGATCGTCACATTGGCCGCTCTTCTCTCTGAAACGGTTGTACTTATCGTCTGCAAAGCTGTGTCGCATGCTGCGGTATGCGGAGACACTAAAAGCACCATAGTAGAACACCGATGAAGTATCTAAGTTGATGTAATAGCCAGTAAGATGTAGTACAATTCAAGTTTTAGCTTCTGATTATTGACTTTTTAGCTGGCTTTGGTGCCATGGACATGAGCTATTACCTTAAGATTCTGCATGAAAGGAGGACTAGCAGCCGAGTTGCACGGGAGAATGTGAAAAGTGTTCATATGTAGTAAAAACCTGAGAAATCCGTCCGTTTTCGTCATTTGTTATCGAATCGACTTAAAGCCAGATCGTCACATTGGCCGCTCTCCTCTCTGAAACGGTTGTACTTATCGTCTGCAAAGCTATGTCGTGTGCTGCGGTATACGGAGACACTAAAAGCACCATATTGGAACACAGATGAAGCTTCTAAGTTGATGTAATAGCCAGTAAGAATTAGTACAATTCAAGTTTTAGGTATCGATTATTGACTTTTTAGCTGGCTTTGATGCCTTGGACATGAGCTAGGACCTTAAGATTCTGCATGAAAGGAGGACTAGCAGCCGAGTTGCACGGGAGAATTTGAAAAGTGTTCATATGTAGTAAAAACCTGAGAAATCCGTCCGTTTTCGTCATTTGTTATCGAATCGACTTAAAGCCTGATTGTCACATTGGCCGCTCTTCTCTCTGAAACGGTTGTACTTATCGTCTGCAAAGCTGTGTCGCGTGCTGCGGTATGCGGAGAAACTAAAAGCACCATAGTAGAACACAGATGAAGCTTCTAAGTTGATGTAATAGCCAGTAAGAAGTAGTACACTTCAAGTTTAAGGTATCGATTATTGACTTCTTAGATGGATTTGGTGCCTTGGACATGAGCTAGGACCTTAGGAGTCTGCATGAAAGGAGGACTAGAAGTCGCGTTGCACGGGAGAATGTGAAATGTGTTCATATGTAGTAAAAACCTGAGAAATCCGTCCGTTTTCGTCATTTGTTATCGAATCGACTTAAAGCCCGATCGTCACATTGGCCGCTTTTCTCTCTGAAACGGTTGTACTTATCGCCTGCAAAGCTATGTCGCGTGATGCGGTATGCGGAGACACTAAAAGCACCATAGTAGAACACAGATGAAGCTTCTAAGTTGATGTAATAGCCAGTAAGAAGTAGTACACTTCAAGTTTAAGGTATCGATTACTGACTTCTTAGATGATTTGGTGCCTTGGACATGAGCTAGGACCTTAAGATTCTGCATGAAAGGAGGACTAGCAGCCGCGTTGCCCAGGAGAATGTGAAAAGTGTTCATATGTACTAAAAAACTGAGAAATCCGACCGTTTTCGTCATTTGTTATCGAATCGACTTAAAGCCAGATCGTCACATTGGCCGCTCTTCCCTCCGAAACGGTTGTACTTACCGTCTGCAAAGCTATGTCGCGTGCTGCGGTATGCGGAGACACTAAAAGCACCATAGTAGAACACAGATGAAGCCTCTATGATGATGTAATAGCCAGTAAGAAGTAGTACAATTCAAGTTTTAGGTATCGATTATTGACTTTATAGCTGGCTTTGGTGCCTTGGACATGAGCTGTTACCTTAAGATTCTGCATGAAAGGAGGACTAGCAGCCGAGTTGCACGGGAGAATGTGAAAAGTGTTCGTATGTAGTACAAACCTGAGAAATCCGTCCGTTTTCGTCATTTGTTATCGAATCGACTTAAAGCCAGATCGTCACATTGGCTGCTCTTCTCTCTGAAACGGTTGTACTTATCGTCTGCAAAGCTATGTCGCGTGATGCGGTATGCGGAGACACTAAAAGCACCATAGTAGAACACAGATGAAGCTTCTAAGTTGGTGTAATAGCCAGTAAGAAGTAGTACACTTCAAGTTTTAGGTATCGATTATTGACTTTTTAGCTGGCTTTGGTGCCTTGGACATGAGCTAGGACCTTAAGATTCGGCATGAAAGGAGGACTAGCAGCCGAGTTGCACGGGAGAATGTGAAAAGTGTTCATATGTATTAAAAACCTGAGAAATCCGTCCGTTTTCGTCATTTGTTATCGAATCGACTTAAAGCCAGATCGTCACATGGGCCACTCTTCTCTCTGAAACGGTTGTACTTATCGTGTGCAGAGCTATGTCGCGTGCTGCGCTATGCAGAGACACTAAAAGCAACATAGTAGAACACAGATGACACTTCCAAGTTGATGTAATAGCCAGTAAGAAGTAGTACAATTCAAGTTTTAGTTACTGATTATTGACTTTATAGCTGGCTTTGGTGCCTTGGACATGAGCTACGACCTTAAGATTCTGCATGAAAAGAGGACTAGCAGCCGAGTTACACAGGAGAATGTGCAAAGTGTTTATATGTAGTAAAAACCTGAGAAATCCGTCCGTTTTCGTCATTTGTTATCGAATCGACTTAAAGCCAGATCGTTACATTGGCTGCTCTTCCCTCCGAAACGGTTGTACTTATCGTCTGAAAAGCTATGTCGCATGCTGCGGTATGCGGAGACACTAAAAGCACCATAGTAGAACACAGATGAAGCTTCTAAGTTGATGTAATAGCCAGTAAGATGTAGTACAATTCAAGTTTTAGCTACTGATTATTGACTTTTTAGCTGGCCTTGGAGCCTTGGACATGAGCTAGGACCTTAAGATTCTGCATGAAAGGAGGACTATCAGCCGAGTTACACAGGAGAATGTGAAAAGTGTTTATATGTAGTAAAAACCTGAGAAATCCGTCCGTTTTCGTCATTTGTTATCGCATCGACTTAAAGCCAGATCGTCACATTGGCCGCTCTTCTCTTTGAAACGGTTGCACTTATCGTCTGCAAAGCAATGTCGCGTGCTGCGGTATGCAGAGCCACTAAAAGCACTATAGTGGAACACCGATAAGGCTTTTAAGTTGATGTAATAGCCAGTAAGGTGTAGTACAATTCAAGTTTTAGCTTCTGATTATTGACTTTTTAGCTGGCTTTGGTGCCTTGGACATGAGCTATTACCTTAAGATTCTGCATGAAAGGATGACTAGCAGCCGAGTTGCACGGGAGAATGTGAAAACTGTTCAAATAGAGTAAAAACCTGAGAAATCCGTCCGTTTTCGTCATTTTTATCGAATCGAATTAAAGCCAAATCGTCACATTGGCCGCTCTGCTCTCTGCAACCGGTTGTACTTATCGTCTGCAAAGCTATGTCGCGTACTGCGGTATTCGGAGACACTAAAAGCACCATAGTAGAACACAGATGTAGCTTCTAAGATGAAGTAATAGCCAGTAAGAAATAGTACCATTCAAATTTTAGGAATCGGTTATTGACTTTTTACCCTTGTTTGGTGCCTTGGACATGAGCTAGGAACTTAAGATTTTACATGCAGGAGGACTAGCAGACGAGTTACACGGGAGAATGTGTAAAGTGTTCATATGTAGTAAAAACCTGAGAAATCCGTTTGTTTTCGTCATTTGTTATCGAATCGACTTAAAGCCAGATCGTCACATTGGCCGCTCTTCTCTCTGAAACGGTTGTACTTATCGTCTGCAAAGCTATGTCGCGTGCTGCGGCATGCGGGGACACTAAAATCACCATAGTGGAACACAGATGAAGCTTCTAAGTTGATGTAATAGCCAGTAAGAAGTAGTACAATTCAAGTTTTAGTTATCGATTATTGACTTTTTAGCTTGCTTTGATGCTTTGGACATGAGCTAGGACCTTAATATTCTGCATGAAAGGAGGACTAGCAGCCAAGTTGCTCGGGAGAATTTGAAAAGTGTTCATATGTAGTAAAAACCTGAGAAATCCGTCCGTTTTCGTCAATTGTTATCGAATCGACTTAAAGCCAGATCGTCACATTGGCCGCTCTCCTCTCTGAAACGGTTGTACTTATCGTCTGCAAAGCTATGTCGCGTGCTGCGGTATGCGGAGACACTAAAAGCACCATAGTGGAACACAGATGAAGCTTCTAAGTTGATGTAATAGCCAGTAAGAAGTAGTACAATTCAAGTTTTAGGTATCGATTATTGACTTTTTCGCTGGCTTTGACGCCTTGGACATCAGCAAGGACATTAAGATTCTGCATGAAAGGAGGACAAGCATCCGAGTTGCACGGGAGAATTTGAAAAGTGTTCATATGTAGTAAAAACCTGAGAAATCCGTTCGTTTTCGTCATTTGTTATCGAATCACTTAAAGCCAGATCGTCACATTGGCCGCTCTTCTCTCTGAAACGGTTGTACTTATCGTCTGCAAAGCTATGTCGCATGCTGCGGTATGCGGAGACACTAAAAGCACCATAGTAGAACACCGATGAAGTATCTAAGTTGATGTAATAGCCAGTAAGATGTAGTACAATTCAAGTTTTAGCTTCTGATTATTGACTATTTAGCTGGCTTGGTGCCATGGACATGAGCTATTACCTTAAGATTCTGCATGAAAGGAGGACTAGCAGCCGAGTTGCACGGGAGAATGTGAAAAGTGTTCATATGTAGTAAAAACCTGAGAAATCCGTCCGTTTTCGTCATTTGTTATCGAATCGACTTAAAGCCAGATCGTCACATTGGCCGCTCTCCTCTCTGAAACGGTTGTACTTATCGTCTGCAAAGCTATGTCGTGTGCTGCGGTATACGGAGACACTAAAAGCACCATATTGGAACACAGATGAAGCTTCTAAGTTGATGTAATAGCCAGTAAGAATTAGTACAATTCAAGTTTTAGGTATCGATTATTGACTTTTTAGCTTGCTTTGATGCCTTGGACATGAGCTAGGACCTTAGGATTCTGCATGAAAGGAGGACTAGAAGTCGCGTTGCACGGGAGAATGTGAAATGTGTTCATATGTAGTAAAAACCTGAGAAATCCGTCCGTTTTCGTCATTTGTTATCGAATCGACTTAAAGCCCGATCGTCACATTGGCCGCTTTTCTCTCTGAAACGGTTGTACTTATCGCCTGCAAAGCTATGTCGCGTGATGCGGTATGCGGAGACACTAAAAGCACCATAGTAGAACACAGATGAAGCTTCTAAGTTGATGTAATAGCCAGTAAGAAGTAGTACACTTCAAGTTTAAGGTATCGATTATTGACTTCTTAGATGATTTGGTGCCTTGGACATGAGCTAGGACCTTAAGATTATGCATGAAAGGAGGACTAGCAGCCGCGTTGCCCAGGAGAATGTGAAAAGTGTTCATATGTACTAAAAAACTGAGAAATCCGACCGTTTTCGTCATTTGTTATCGAATCGACTTAAAGCCAGATCGTCACATTGGCCGCTCTTCCCTCCGAAACGGTTGTACTTACCGTCTGCAAAGCTATGTCGCGTGCTGCGGTATGCGGAGACACTAAAAGCACCATAGTAGAACACAGATGAAGCCTCTATGATGATGTAATAGCCAGTAAGAAGTAGTACAATTCAAGTTTTAGGTATCGATTATTGACTTTATAGCTGGCTTTGGTGCCTTGGACATGAGCTGTTACCTTAAGATTCTGCATGAAAGGAGGACTAGCAGCCGAGTTGCACGGGAGAATGTGAAAAGTGTTCGTATGTAGTAAAAACCTGAGAAATCCGTCCGTTTTCGTCATTTGTTATCGAATCGACTTAAAGCCAGATCGTCACATTGGCTGCTCTTCTCTCTGAAACGGTTGTACTTATCGTCTGCAAAGCTATGTCGCGTGCTGCGGTATGCGGAGACACTAAAAGCACCATAGTAGAACACAGATGAAGCTTCTAAGTTGGTGTAATAGCCAGTAAGAAGTAGTACACTTCAAGTTTTAGGTATCGATTATTGACTTTTTAGCTGGCTTTGGTGCCTTGGACATGAGCTAGGACCTTAAGATTCGGCATGAAAGGAGGACTAGCAGCCGAGTTGCACGGGAGAATGTGAAAAGTGTTCATATGTATTAAAAACCTGAGAAATCCGTCCGTTTTCGTCATTTGTTATCGAATCGACTTAAAGCCAGATCGTCACATGGGCCACTCTTCTCTCTGAAACGGTTGTACTTATCGTGTGCAGAGCTATGTCGCGTGCTGCGCTATGCAGAGACACTAAAAGCAACATAGTAGAACACAGATGACACTTCCAAGTTGATGTAATAGCCAGTAAGAAGTAGTACAATTCAAGTTTTAGTTACTGATTATTGACTTTATAGCTGGCTTTGGTGCCTTGGACATGAGCTACGACCTTAAGATTCTGCATGAAAAGAGGACTAGCAGCCGAGTTACACAGGAGAATGTGAAAAGTGTTTATATGTAGTAAAAACCTGAGAAATCCGTCCGTTTTCGTCATTTGTTATCGAATCGACTTAAAGCCAGATCGTTACATTGGCTGCTCTTCCCTCCGAAACGGTTGTACTTATCGTCTGAAAAGCTATGTCGCATGCTGCGGTATGCGGAGACACTAAAAGCACCATAGTAGAACACAGATGAAGCTTCTAAGTTGATGTAATAGCCAGTAAGATGTAGTACAATTCAAGTTTTAGCTACTGATTATTGACTTTTTAGCTGGCCTTGGAGCCTTGGACATGAGCTAGGACCTTAAGATTCTGCATGAAAGGAGGACTATCAGCCGAGTTACACAGGAGAATGTGAAAAGTGTTTATATGTAGTAAAAACCTGAGAAATCCGTCCGTTTTCGTCATTTGTTATCGAATCGACTTAAAGCCAGATCGTCACATTGGCCGCTCTTCTCTTTGAAACGGTTGTACTTATCGTCTGCAAAGCTATGTCGCGTGCTGCGGCATGCGGGGACACTAAAATCACCCTAGTGGAACACAGATGAAGCTTCTAAGTTGATGTAATAGCCAGTAAGAAGTAGTACAATTCAAGTTTTAGGTATCGATTATTGACTTTTTAGCTGACTTTGATGCCTTGGACATGAGCTAGGACCTTAAGATTCTGCATGAAAGGAGGACTAGCAGCCGAGTTGCATGGGAGAATTTGAAAAGTGTTCATATGTAGTAAAAACCTGAGAAATCCGTCCGTTTTCGTCATTTGTTATCGAATCGACTTAAAGCCAGATTGTCACATTGGCCACTCTTCTCTCTGAAACGGTTGTACTTATCGTCTGCAATGCTATGTCGCGTGCTGCGCTATGCGGTGACACTAAAAGCACCATAGTAGAACACAGATGAAGCTTTTAAATTGATGTAATAGCCAGTAAGAAGTAGTACAATTCAAGTTTTAGGTATCGATTATTGACTTTTTAGCTGGCTTTGGTGCCTTGGACATGAGCTAGGACCTTAAGATTCTGCATGAAAGGAGGACAGAGCAGCCGAGTTGCACGGGAGAATGTGAAAAGTGTTCAAATAGAGTAAAAACCTGAGAAATCCGTCCGTTTTCGTCATTTGTTATCGAATCGACTTAAAGCCAGATCGTCACATTGGCCGCTCTTCCCTCCGAAACGGTTGTACTTATCGTATGCAAAGCTATGTCGCATGCTGCGGTATGCGGAGACACTAAAAGCACCATAGTAGAACACAGATGAAGCTTCTAAGTTGATGTAATAGCCAGTAAGATGTAGTAAAATTCAAGATTTAGCTACTGATTATTGACTTTTTAGCTGGCTTTGGAGCCTTGGACATGAGCTAGGACCTTAAGATTCTACATGAAAGAGCACTAGCAGCCGAGTTACACAGGAGAATGTGAAAAGTGTTTATATGTAGTAAAAACCTGAGAAATCCGTCCATTTTCGCCATTTGTTATCGAATCGACTTAAAGCCAGATCGTCACATTGGCCGCTCTTCTCTCTGAAACGGTTGTACTTATCGTCTGCAAAGCTATGTCGCGTGCTGTGGTATGCGGAGACACTAAAAGCACCATAGTAGAACACATATGCAGCTTCTAAGAAGATGTAATAGCCAGTAAGAAGTAGTACAATTCAAGTTTTAGGTATCGATTATTGACTTTTTAGCTAGCTTTGGTGCCTTGGAGATGAGCTTGGAACATAAGATTCTGCATGAAAGGAGGAGTAGCAGCCGAGTTGCACGGGAGAATGTGGAAAGTGTTCATATGTAGTAAAAACCTGAGAAATCCGTCCGTTTTCGTCATTTGTTATCGACTCGCCAGATCGTCACATTGGAAGCTCTTCTCTCTGAAACGGTTGTACATATCGTCTGCAAAGCTATGTCGCGTGCTGCGGTATGCGGAGACACTAAAAGCACCATAGTAGAACACAGATGAAGCCTCTATGATGATGTAATAGCCAGTAAGAAGTAGTACAATTCAAGTTTTAGGTATCGATTATTGACTTTATAGCTGGCTTTGGTGCCTTGGACATGGGCTGTTACCTTAAGATTCTGCATGAAAGGAGGACTAGCAGCCGAGTTGCACGGGAGAGTGTGAAAAGTGTTCATATGTAGTAAAAACCTGAGAAATCCGTCCGTTTTCGTCATTTGTTATCGAATCGACTTAAAGCCAGATCGTCACATTGGCTGCTCTTCTCTCTGAAACGGTTGTACTTATCGTCTGCAAAGCTATGTCGCGTGATGCGGTATGCGGAGACACTAAAAGCACCATAGTAGAACACAGATGAAGCTTCTAAGTTGGTGTAATAGCCAGTAAGAAGTAGTACACTTCAAGTTTTAGGTATCGATTATTGACTTTTTAGCTGGCTTTGGTGCCTTGGGCATGAGCTAGGACCTTAAGATTCGGCATGAAAGGAGGACTAGCAGCCGAGTTGCACGGGAGAATGTGAAAAGTGTTCATATGTATTAAAAACCTGAGAAATCCGTCCGTTTTCGTCATTAGTTATCGAATCGACTTAAAGCCAGATCGTCACATGGGCCACTCTTCTCTCTGAAACGGTTGTACTTATCGTGTGCAGAGCTATGTCGCGTGCTGCGCTATGCAGAGACACTAAAAGCACCATAGTAGAACACACATGAAGCTTCTATGATGATGTAATAGCCAGTAAGAAGTAGTACAATTCAAGTTTAAGGTATCGTATCGACTTCTTAGATGGCTTTGGTGCCTTGGACATGAGCTAGGACTTTAAGATTCTGCATGAAAAGAGGACTAGCTGCCGAGTTGCACGGGACAATATGAAAAGTGTTCATATGTAGTAACAACCTGAGAAATCCGTCCGTTTTCGTCATTTGTTATCGAATCAACTTAAAGCCAGATCGTCACATTGGCTGCTCTTCCCTCCGAAACGGTTGTACTTATCGTCTGCAAAGCTATGTCGCATGCTGCGGTATGCGGAGACACTAAAAGCACCATAGTAGAACACAGATGAAGCTTCTAAGTTGATGTAATAGCCAGTAAGATGTAGTACAATTCAAGTTTTAGCTAGTGATTATTGACTTTTTAGCTGGCCTTGGAGCCTTGGACATGAGCTAGGACCTTAAGATTCTGCATGAAAGGAGGACTAGCAGCCGAGGTACACAGGAGAATGTGAAAAGTGTTTATATGTAGTAAAAACCTGAGAAATCCGTCCGTTTTCGTCATTTGTTATCGAATCGACTTAAAGCCAGATCGTCACATTGGCCGCTCTTCTCTCTGAAACGGTTGTACTTATCGTCTGCAAAGCTATGTCGCGTGCTGCGGCATGCGGGGACTCTAAAATCACCCTAGTGGAACACAGATGAAGCTTCTAAGTTGATGTAATAGCCAGTAAGAAGTAGTACAATTCAAGTTTTAGGTATCGATTATTGACTTTTTCGCTGGCTTTGATGCCTTGGACATGAGCTAGGACCTTAAGATTCTGCATGAAAGGAGGACTAGCAGCCGAGTTGCATGGGAGAATTTGAAAAGTGTTCATATGTAGTAAAAACCTGAGAAATCCGTCCGTTTTCGTCATTTGTTATCGAATCGACTTAAAGCCAGATTGTCACATTGGCCGCTCTTCTCTCTGAAACGGTTGTACTTATCGTCTGCAATGCTATGTCGCGTGCTGCGCTATGCGGTGACACTAAGAACACCATAGTAGAACACAGATGAAGCTTCTAAGTTGATGTAATAGCCAGTAAGAAGTAGTACAATTCAAGTTTTAGGTACCGATTATTGACTTTTTAGCTGGCTTTGGTGCCTTGGACATGAGCTAGGACCTTAAGATTCTGCATGAAAGGAGGACAAGCAGCCGAGTTGCACGGGAGAATGTGAAAAGTGTTGAAATAGAGTAAAAACCTGAGAAATCCGTCCGTTTTCGTCATTTTTATCGAATCGACTTAAAGCCAAATCGTCACATTGGCCGCTCTGCTCTCTGAAACGGTTGTATTTATCGTCTGCAAAACTATGTTGCGTACTGCGGTATTCGGAGACACTAAAAGCACCATAGTAGAACGCAGATGTAGCTTCTAAGATGATGTAATAGCCAGTAAGAAATAGAACAATTCAAGTTTTAGGAATCGGTTATTGACTTTTTACCCTTGTTTGGTGCCTTGGACATGAGCTAGGAACTTAAGATTTTACATGCAGGAGGACTAGCAGCCGAGTTGCACGGGACAATGTGTAAAGTGTTCATATGTAGTAAAAACCTGAGAAATCCCTTCGTTTTCGTCATTTGTTAGCGAATCGACTTAAAGCCAGATCGTCACATTGGCCGCTCTTCTCTCTGAAACGGTTGTACTTATCGTCTGCAAAGCTATGTCGCGTGCTGCGGTATGCGGAGACACTAAAAGCACCATAGTAGAACACATATGAAGCTTCTAAGATGATGTAATAGCCAGTAAGAAATAGGACAGTTCAAGTTTTAGGTATCGATTATTGACTTTGTAGCTGGCTTTGGTGCCTTGGAGATGAGCTTGGACATTAAGATTCTGGATGAAAGGAGGAGTAGCAGCCGAGTTGCACGGGAGAATGTGAAAAGTGTTCATATGTAGTAAAAACCTGAGAAATCCGTCCGTTTTCGTCATTTGTTATCGAATCGACTTAAAGCCAGATCGTCACATTGGCCGCTCTTCTCTCTGAAACGGTTGCACTTATCGTCTGCAAAGCAATGTCGCGTGCTGCGGTATGCGGAGACACTAAAAGCACCATAGTAGAACACAGATGAAACTTCTAAGTTGATGTATTAGCCAGTAAGAAGTAGTACAATTCAAGTTAAAGGTACCGATTATTGACTTTTAAGCTGGCTTTGATGCCTTGGACATGAGCTAGGCCCTTAAGATTCTACATGAAAGGAGGACTAGCAGCCGAGTTTCACGGGAGAATGTGAGAAGTGTTCATATGTAGTAAAAACCTGAGAAATCCGTCCGTTTTCGTCATTTGTTATCGAATCGACTTAAAGCCAGATCGTCACATTGGCCGCTCTTCTCTCTGAAAAGGTTGTACTTACCGTCTGCAAAGCTATGTCGCGTGCTGCGGTATGCGGAGACACTAAAAGCACCATAGTAGAACACATATGAAGCTTCTATGATGATGTAATAGCCAGTAAGAAGTAGTACAATTCAAGTTTAAGGTATCGTATCGACTTCTTAGATGGATTTGGTGACTTGGACATGAGCTAGGACTTTAAGATTCTGCATGAAAAGAGGACTAGCTGCCGAGTTGCACGGGACAATATGAAAAGTGTTCATATGTAGTAAAAACCTGAGAAATCCGTCCGTTTTCGTAATTTGTTATCGAATCGCCTTAAAGCCAGATCGTCACTTGGCCGCTCTTCTCTCTGAAACGGTTGTACATATCGTCTGCAAAGCTATGTCGCGTGCTGCGGTATACGGAGACACTAAAAGCACCATAGTAGAACACAGATGAAGCTTCTAAGTTGGTGTAATAGCCAGTAAGAAGTAGTACACTTCAAGTTTTAGGTATCGATTATTGACTTTTTAGCTGGCTTTGGTGCCTTGGACATGAGCTAGGACCTTAAGATTCGGCATGAAAGGAGGACTAGCAGCCGAGTTGCACGGGAGAATGTGAAAAGTGTTCATATGTATAAAAACCTGAGAAATCCGTCCGTTTTCGTCATTAGTTATCGAATCAACTTAAAGCCAGATCGTCACATGGGCCACTCTTCTCTCTGAAACGGTTGTACTTATCGTGTGCAGAGCTATGTCGCGTGCTGCGCTATGCAGAGACACTAAAAGCAACATAGTAGAACACAGATGACACTTCCAAGTTGATGTAATAGCCAGTAAGAAGTAGTACAATTCAAGTTTTAGTTACTGATTATTGACTTTTTAGCTGGCTTTGGTGCCTTGGACATGAGCTACGACCTTAAGATTCTGCATGAAAAGAGGACTAGCAGCCGAGTTACACAGGAGAATGTGAAAGTTGTTTATATGTAGTAAAAACCTGAGAAATCCGTCCGTTTTCGTCATTTGTTATCGAATCGACTTAAAGCCAGATCGTCACATTGGCCGCTCTTCTCTCTGAAACGGTTGTACTTATCGTCTTCAAAGCTATGTCGCGTGCTGCGGTATGCGGAGACACTAAAAGCACCATAGTAGAACACCGATGAAGCTTCTAAGTTGATGTAATAGCCAGTGAGAAGTAGTACAATTCAAGTTTTAAGTATCGATTATTGACTTTTTAGCTGGCTTTGGTGCCTTGGACATGAGCTAGGACCTTAAGATTCTGCATGAAAGGAGGACTAGCAGCCGAGTTGCACGGGAGAATGTGAAAAGTGTTCATATGTAGTAAAAACCTGAGAAATCCGTCCGTTTTCGTCATTTGTTATCGAATCGACTTAAAGCCAGATCGTCACATGGGCCACACTTCTCTCTGAAACGGTTGTACTTATCGTCTGCAAAGCTATGTCGCGTACTGCGGTATTCGGAGACACTAAAAGCACCATAGTAGAACACAGATGTAGCTTCTAAGATGATGTAATAGCCAGTAAGAAATAGTACAATTTAAGTTTTAGGAATCGGTTATTGACTTTTTACCCTTGTTTGGTGCCTTGGACATGAGCTAGGAACTTAAGATTTTACATGCAGGAGGACTAGCAGCCGCGTTGCACGGGAGAATGTGAAAAGTGTCCATATGTAGTAAAAACCAACCTGAGGAATCCGTCCGTTTTCGTCATTTGTTATCGAATCGACTTAAAGCCAGATCGTCACATTGGCCGCTCTTCTCTCTGAAACGGTTGTACTTATCGTCTGCAAAGCTATGTCGCGTGCTGCGGTATGCGGAGACACTAAAAGCACCATAGTAGAACACATATGAAGCTTCTAAGATGATGTAATAGCCAGTAAGAAGTAGGACAGTTCAAGTTTTAGGTATCGATTATTGACTTTGTAGCTGGCTTTGGTGCCTTGGAGATGAGCTTGGACCTTAAGATTCTGGATGAAAGGAGGACTAGCAGCCGAGTTTCACGGGAGAATGTGAGAAGTGTTCATATGTAGTAAAAACCTGAGAAATCCGTCCGTTTTCGTCATTTGTTATCGAATCGACTTAAAGCCAGATCGTCACATTGGCCGCTCTTCTCTCTGAAACGGTTGTACTTATCGTCTGCAATGCTATGTCGCGTGCTGCGCTATGCGGTGACACTAAAAACACCATAGTAGAACACAGATGAAGCTTCTAAGTTGATGTAATAGCCAGTAAGAAGTAGTACAATTCAAGTTTTAGGTATCGATTATTGACTTTTTAGCTGGCTTTGGTGCCTTGGACATGAGCTAGGACCTTAAGATTCTGCATGAAAGGAGGACAAGCAGCCGAGTTGCACGGGAGAATGTGAAAAGTGTTGAAATATAGTAAAAACCTGAGAAATCCGTCCGTTTTCGTCATTTTTATCGAATCGACTTAAAGCCAAATCGTCACATTGGCCGCTCTGCTCTCTGAAACGGTTGTATTTATCGTCTGCAAAACTATGTTGCGTACTGCGGTATTCGGAGACACTAAAAGCACCATAGTAGAACGCAGATGTAGCTTCTAAGATGATGTAATAGCCAGTAAGAAATAGAACAATTCAAGTTTTAGGAATCGGTTATTGACTTTTTACCCTTGTTTGGTGCCTTGGACATGAGCTAGGAACTTAAGATTTTACATGCAGGAGGACTAGCAGCCGAGTTGCACGGGACAATGTGTAAAGTGTTCATATGTAGTAAAAACCTGAGAAATCCCTTCGTTTTCGTCATTTGTTAGCGAATCGACTTAAAGCCAGATCGTCACATTGGCCGCTCTTCTCTCTGAAACGGTTGTACTTATCGTCTGCAAAGCTATGTCGCGTGCTGCGGTATGCGGTGACACTAAAAGCACCATAGTAGAACACATATGAAGCTTCTAAGATGATGTAATAGCCAGTAAGAAATAGGACAGTTCAAGTTTTAGGTATCGATTATTGACTTTGTAGCTGGCTTTGGTGCCTTGGAGATGAGCTTGGACATTAAGATTCTGGATGAAAGGAGGAGTAGCAGCCGAGTTGCACGGGAGAATGTGAAAAGTGTTCATATGTAGTAAAAACCTGAGAAATCCGTCCGTTTTCGTCATTTGTTATCGAATCGACTTAAAGCCAGATCGTCACATTGGCCGCTCTTCTCTCTGAAACGGTTGCACTTATCGTCTGCAAAGCAATGTCGCGTGCTGCGGTATGCGGAGACACTAAAAGCACCATAGTAGAACACAGATGAAACTTCTAAGTTGATGTATTAGCCAGTAAGAAGTAGTACAATTCAAGTTAAAGGTACCGATTATTGACTTTTAAGCTGGCTTTGATGCCTTGGACATGAGCTAGGCCCTTAAGATTCTACATGAAAGAGGACTAGCAGCCTAGTTTCACGGGAGAATGTGAAAAGTGTTGAAATAGAGTAAAAACCTGAGAAATCCGTCCGTTTTCGTCATTTTTATCGAATCGACTTAAAGCCAAATCGTCACATTGGCCGCTCTGCTCTCTGAAACGGTTGTATTTATCGTCTGCAAAACTATGTTGCGTACTGCGGTATTCGGAGACACTAAAAGCACCATAGTAGAACGCAGATGTAGCTTCTAAGATGATGTAATAGCCAGTAAGAAATAGAACAATTCAAGTTTTAGGAATCGGTTATTGACTTTTTACCCTTGTTTGGTGCCTTGGACATGAGCTAGGAACTTAAGATTTTACATGCAGGAGGACTAGCAGCCGAGTTGCACGGGACAATGTGTAAAGTGTTCATATGTAGTAAAAACCTGAGAAATCCCTTCGTTTTCGTCATTTGTTAGCGAATCGACTTAAAGCCAGATCGTCACATTGGCCGCTCTTCTCTCTGAAACGGTTGTACTTATCGTCTGCAAAGCTATGTCGCGTGCTGCGGTATACGGAGACACTAAAAGCACCATAGTAGAACACATATGAAGCTTCTAAGATGATGTAATAGCCAGTAAGAAATAGGACAGTTCAAGTTTTAGGTATCGATTATTGACTTTGTAGCTGGCTTTGGTGCCTTGGAGATGAGCTTGGACATTAAGATTCTGGATGAAAGGAGGAGTAGCAGCCGAGTTGCACGGGAGAATGTGAAAAGTGTTCATATGTAGTAAAAACCTGAGAAATCCGTCCGTTTTCGTCATTTGTTATCGAATCGACTTAAAGCCAGATCGTCACATTGGCCGCTCTTCTCTCTGAAACGGTTGCACTTATCGTCTGCAAAGCAATGTCGCGTGCTGCGGTATGCGGAGACACTAAAAGCACCATAGTAGAACACAGATGAAACTTCTAAGTTGATGTATTAGCCAGTAAGAAGTAGTACAATTCAAGTTAAAGGTACCGATTATTGACTTTTAAGCTGGCTTTGATGCCTTGGACATGAGCTAGGCCCTTAAGATTCTACATGAAAGGAGGACTAGCAGCCGAGTTTCACGGGAGAATGTGAGAAGCGTTCATATGTAGTAAAAACCTGAGAAATCCGTCCGTTTTCGTCATTTGTTATCGAATCGACTTAAAGCCAGATCGTCACATTGGCCGCTCTTCTCTCTGAAAAGGTTGTACTTACCGTCTGCAAAGCTATGTCGCGTGCTGCGGTATGCGGAGACACTAAAAGCACCATAGTAGAACACATATGAAGCTTCTATGATGATGTAATAGCCAGTAAGAAGTAGTACAATTCAAGTTTAAGGTATCGTATCGACTTCTTAGATGGATTTGGTGACTTGGACATGAGCTAGGACTTTAAGATTCTGCATGAAAAGAGGACTAGCTGCCGAGTTGCACGGGACAATATGAAAAGTGTTCATATGTAGTAACAACCTGAGAAATCCGTCCGTTTTCGTCATTTGTTATCGAATCGCCTTAAAGCCAGATCGTCACTTGGCCGCTCTTCTCTCTGAAACGGTTGTACATATCGTCTGCAAAGCTATGTCGCGTGCTGCGGTATACGGAGACACTAAAAGCACCATAGTAGAACACAGATGAAGCTTCTAAGTTGGTGTAATAGCCAGTAAGAAGTAGTACACTTCAAGTTTTAGGTATCGATTATTGACTTTTTAGCTGGCTTTGGTGCCTTGGACATGAGCTAGGACCTTAAGATTCGGCATGAAAGGAGGACTAGCAGCCGAGTTGCACGGGAGAATGTGAAAAGTGTTCATATGTATAAAAACCTGAGAAATCCGTCCGTTTTCGTCATTAGTTATCGAATCAACTTAAAGCCAGATCGTCACATGGGCCACTCTTCTCTCTGAAACGGTTGTACTTATCGTGTGCAGAGCTATGTCGCGTGCTGCGCTATGCAGAGACACTAAAAGCAACATAGTAGAACACATTGATGACACTTCCAAGTTGATGTAATAGCCAGTAAGAAGTAGTACAATTCAAGTTTTAGTTACTGATTATTGACTTTTTAGCTGGCTTTGGTGCCTTGGACATGAGCTACGACCTTAAGATTCTGCATGAAAAGAGGACTAGCAGCCGAGTTACACAGGAGAATGTGAAAAGTGTTTATATGTAGTAAAAACCTGAGAAATCCGTCCGTTTTCGTCATTTGTTATCGAATCGACTTAAAGCCAGATCGTCACATTGGCCGCTCTTCTCTCTGAAACGGTTGTACTTATCGTCTTCAAAGCTATGTCGCGTGCTGCGGTATGCGGAGACACTAAAAGCACCATAGTAGAACACCGATGAAGCTTCTAAGTTGATGTAATAGCCAGTGAGAAGTAGTACAATTCAAGTTTTAAGTATCGATTATTGACTTTTTAGCTGGCTTTGGTGCCTTGGACATGAGCTAGGACCTTAAGATTCTGCATGAAAGGAGGACTAGCAGCCGAGTTGCACGGGAGAATGTGAAAAGTGTTCATATGTAGTAAAAACCTGAGAAATCCGTCCGTTTTCGTCATTTGTTATCGAATCGACTTAAAGCCAGATCGTCACATGGGCCACACTTCTCTCTGAAACGGTTGTACTTATCGTCTGCAAAGCTATGTCGCGTACTGCGGTATTCGGAGACACTAAAAGCACCATAGTAGAACACAGATGTAGCTTCTAAGATGATGTAATAGCCAGTAAGAAATAGTACAATTTAAGTTTTAGGAATCGGTTATTGACTTTTTACCGTTGTTTGGTGCCTTGGACATGAGCTAGGAACTTAAGATTTTACATGCAGGAGGACTAGCAGCCGCGTTGCACGGGAGAATGTGAAAAGTGTCCATATGTAGTAAAAACCAACCTGAGGAATCCGTCCGTTTTCGTCATTTGTTATCGAATCGACTTAAAGCCAGATCGTCACATTGGCCGCTCTTCTCTCTGAAACGGTTGTACTTATCGTCTGCAAAGCTATGTCGCGTGCTGCGGTATGCGGAGACACTAAAAGCACCATAGTAGAACACATATGAAGCTTCTAAGATGATGTAATAGCCAGTAAGAAGTAGGACAGTTCAAGTTTTAGGTATCGATTATTGACTTTGTAGCTGGCTTTGGTGCCTTGGAGATGAGCTTGGACCTTAAGATTCTGGATGAAAGGAGGACTAGCAGCCGAGTTTCACGGGAGAATGTGAGAAGTGTTCATATGTAGTAAAAACCTGAGAAATCCGTCCGTTTTCGTCATTTGTTATCGAATCGACTTAAAGCCAGATCGTCACATTGGCCGCTCTTCTCTCTGAAACGGTTGTACTTATCGTCTGCAATGCTATGTCGCGTGCTGCGCTATGCGGTGACACTAAAAACACCATAGTAGAACACAGATGAAGCTTCTAAGTTGATGTAATAGCCAGTAAGAAGTAGTACAATTCAAGTTTTAGGTATCGATTATTGACTTTTTAGCTGGCTTTGGTGCCTTGGACATGAGCTAGGACCTTAAGATTCTGCATGAAAGGAGGACAAGCAGCCGAGTTGCACGGGAGAATGTGAAAAGTGTTGAAATAGAGTAAAAACCTGAGAAATCCGTCCGTTTTCGTCATTTTTATCGAATCGACTTAAAGCCAAATCGTCACATTGGCCGCTCTGCTCTCTGAAACGGTTGTATTTATCGTCTGCAAAACTATGTTGCGTACTGCGGTATTCGGAGACACTAAAAGCACCATAGTAGAACGCAGATGTAGCTTCTAAGATGATGTAATAGCCAGTAAGAAATAGAACAATTCAAGTTTTAGGAATCGGTTATTGACTTTTTACCCTTGTTTGGTGCCTTGGACATGAGCTAGGAACTTAAGATTTTACATGCAGGAGGACTAGCAGCCGAGTTGCACGGGACAATGTGTAAAGTGTTCATATGTAGTAAAAACCTGAGAAATCCCTTCGTTTTCGTCATTTGTTAGCGAATCGACTTAAAGCCAGATCGTCACATTGGCCGCTCTTCTCTCTGAAACGGTTGTACTTATCGTCTGCAAAGCTATGTCGCGTGCTGCGGTATGCGGAGACACTAAAAGCACCATAGTAGAACACATATGAAGCTTCTAAGATGATGTAATAGCCAGTAAGAAATAGGACAGTTCAAGTTTTAGGTATCGATTATTGACTTTGTAGCTGGCTTTGGTGCCTTGGAGATGAGCTTGGACATTAAGATTCTGGATGAAAGGAGGAGTAGCAGCCGAGTTGCACGGGAGAATGTGAAAAGTGTTCATATGTAGTAAAAACCTGAGAAATCCGTCCGTTTTCGTCATTTGTTATCGAATCGACTTAAAGCCAGATCGTCACATTGGCCGCTCTTCTCTCTGAAACGGTTGCACTTATCGTCTGCAAAGCAATGTCGCGTGCTGCGGTATGCGGAGACACTAAAAGCACCATAGTAGAACACAGATGAAACTTCTAAGTTGATGTATTAGCCAGTAAGAAGTAGTACAATTCAAGTTAAAGGTACCGATTATTGACTTTTAAGCTGGCTTTGATGCCTTGGACATGAGCTAGGCCCTTAAGATTCTACATGAAAGGAGGACTAGCAGCCGAGTTTCACGGGAGAATGTGAGAAGTGTTCATATGTAGTAAAAACCTGAGAAATCCGTCCGTTTTCGTCATTTGTTATCGAATCGACTTAAAGCCAGATCGTCACATTGGCCGCTCTTCTCTCTGAAAAGGTTGTACTTACCGTCTGCAAAGCTATGTCGCGTGCTGCGGTATGCGGAGACACTAAAAGCACCATAGTAGAACACATATGAAGCTTCTATGATGATGTAATAGCCAGTAAGAAGTAGTACAATTCAAGTTTAAGGTATCGTATCGACTTCTTAGATGGATTTGGTGACTTGGACATGAGCTAGGACTTTAAGATTCTGCATGAAAAGAGGACTAGCTGCCGAGTTGCACGGGACAATATGAAAAGTGTTCATATGTAGTAACAACCTGAGAAATCCGTCCGTTTTCGTCATTTGTTATCGAATCGCCTTAAAGCCAGATCGTCACTTGGCCGCTCTTCTCTCTGAAACGGTTGTACATATCGTCTGCAAAGCTATGTCGCGTGCTGCGGTATACGGAGACACTAAAAGCACCATAGTAGAACACAGATGAAGATTCTAAGTTGGTGTAATAGCCAGTAAGAAGTAGTACACTTCAAGTTTTAGGTATCGATTATTGACTTTTTAGCTGGCTTTGGTGCCTTGGACATGAGCTAGGACCTTAAGATTCGGCATGAAAGGAGGACTAGCAGCCGAGTTGCACGGGAGAATGTGAAAAGTGTTCATATGTATAAAAACCTGAGAAATCCGTCCGTTTTCGTCATTAGTTATCGAATCAACTTAAAGCCAGATCGTCACATGGGCCACTCTTCTCTCTGAAACGGTTGTACTTATCGTGTGCAGAGCTATGTCGCGTGCTGCGCTATGCAGAGACACTAAAAGCAACATAGTAGAACACAGATGACACTTCCAAGTTGATGTAATAGCCAGTAAGAAGTAGTACAATTCAAGTTTTAGTTACTGATTATTGACTTTTTAGCTGGCTTTGGTGCCTTGGACATGAGCTACGACCTTAAGATTCTGCATGAAAAGAGGACTAGCAGCCGAGTTACACAGGAGAATGTGAAAAGTGTTTATATGTAGTAAAAACCTGAGAAATCCGTCCGTTTTCGTCATTTGTTATCGAATCGACTTAAAGCCAGATCGTTACATTGGCCGCTCTTCTCTCTGAAACGGTTGTACTTATCGTCTTCAAAGCTATGTCGCGTGCTGCGGTATGCGGAGACACTAAAAGCACCATAGTAGAACACCGATGAAGCTTCTAAGTTGATGTAATAGCCAGTGAGAAGTAGTACAATTCAAGTTTTAAGTATCGATTATTGACTTTTTAGCTGGCTTTGGTGCCTTGGACATGAGCTAGGACCTTAAGATTCTGCATGAAAGGAGGACTAGCAGCCGAGTTGCACGGGAGAATGTGAAAAGTGTTCATATGTAGTAAAAACCTGAGAAATCTGTCCGTTTTCGTCATTTGTTATCGAATCGACTTAAAGCCAGATCGTCACATGGGCCACACTTCTCTCTGAAACGGTTGTACTTATCGTCTGCAAAGCTATGTCGCGTACTGCGGTATTCGGAGACACTAAAAGCACCATAGTAGAACACAGATGTAGCTTCTAAGATGATGTAATAGCCAGTAAGAAATAGTACAATTTAAGTTTTAGGAATCGGTTATTGACTTTTTACCCTTGTTTGGTGCCTTGGACATGAGCTAGGAACTTAAGATTTTACATGCAGGAGGACTAGCAGCCGCGTTGCACGGGAGAATGTGAAAAGTGTCCATATGTAGTAAAAACCAACCTGAGGAATCCGTCCGTTTTCGTCATTTGTTATCGAATCGACTTAAAGCCAGATCGTCACATTGGCCGCTCTTCTCTCTGAAACGGTTGTACTTATCGTCTGCAAAGCTATGTCGCGTGCTGCGGTATGCGGAGACACTAAAAGCACCATAGTAGAACACATATGAAGCTTCTAAGATGATGTAATAGCCAGTAAGAAGTAGGACAGTTCAAGTTTTAGGTATCGATTATTGACTTTGTAGCTGGCTTTGGTGATTTGGAGATGAGCTTGGACCTTAAGATTCTGGATGAAAGGAGGACTAGCAGCCGAGTTTCACGGGAGAATGTGAGAAGTGTTCATATGTAGTAAAAACCTGAGAAATCCGTCCGTTTTCGTCATTTGTTATCGAATCGACTTAAAGCCAGATCGTCACATTGGCCGCTCTTCTCTCTGAAACGGTTGTACTTACCGTCTGCAAAGCTATGTCGCGTGCTGCGGTATGCGGAGACACTAAAATCACCATAGTAGAACACACATGAAGCTTCTATGATGATGTAATAGCCTGTAAGAAGTAGTACAATTCAAGTTTAAGGTATCGTATCGACTTCTTAGATTGCTTTGGTGCCTTGGTCATGAGCTAGGACTTTAAGATTCTGCATGAAAAGAGGACTAGCTGCCGAGTTGCACGGGACAATATGAAAAGTGTTCATATGTAGTAACAACCTGAGAAATCCGTCCGTTTTCGTCATTTGTTATCGAATCGCCTTAAAGCCAGATCGTCACTTGGCCGCTCTTCTCTCTGAAACGGTTGTACATATCGTCTGCAAAGCTATGTCGCGTGCTGCGGTATACGGAGACACTAAAAGCACCATAGTAGAACACAGATGAAGCTTCTAAGTTGGTGTAATAGCCAGTAAGAAGTAGTACACTTCAAGTTTTAGGTATCGATTATTGACTTTTTAGCTGGCTCTGGTGCCTTGGACATGAGCTAGGACCTTAAGATTCGGCATGAAAGGAGGACTAGCAGCCGAGTTGCACGGGAGAATGTGAAAAGTGTTCATATGTATAAAAACCTGAGAAATCCGTCCGTTTTCGTCATTAGTTATCGAATCAACTTAAAGCCAGATCGTCACATGGGCCACTCTTCTCTCTGAAACGGTTGTACTTATCGTGTGAAGAGGTATGTCGCGTGCTGCGCTATGCAGAGACACTAAAAGCAACATAGTAGAACACAGATGACACTTCCAAGTTGATGTAATAGCCAGTAAGAAGTAGTACAATTCAAGTTTTAGTTACTGATTATTGACTTTTTAGCTGGCTTTGGTGCCTTGGACATGAGCTACGACCTTAAGATTCTGCATGAAAAGAGGACTAGCAGCCGAGTTACACAGGAGAATGTGAAAAGTGTTTATATGTAGTAAAAACCTGAGAAATCCGTCCGTTTTCGTCATTTGTTATCGAATCGACTTAAAGCCAGATCGTCACATTGGCCGCTCTTCTCTCTGAAACGGTTGTACTTATCGTCTTCAAAGCTATGTCGCGTGCTGCGGTATGCGGAGACACTAAAAGCACCATAGTAGAACACCGATGAAGCTTCTAAGTTGATGTAATAGCCAGTGAGAAGTAGTACAATTCAAGTTTTAAGTATCGATTATTGACTTTTTAGCTGGCTTTGGTGCCTTGGACATGAGCTAGGACCTTAAGATTCTGCATGAAAGGAGGACTAGCAGCCGAGTTGCACGGGAGAATGTGAAAAGTGTTCATATGTAGTAAAAACCTGAGAAATCCGTCCGTTTTCGTCATTTGTTATCGAATCGACTTAAAGCCAGATCGTCACATGGGCCACACTTCTCTCTGAAACGGTTATACTTATCGTCTGCAAAGCTATGTCGCGTACTGCGGTATTCGGAGACACTAAAAGCACCATAGTAGAACACAGATGTAGCTTCTAAGATGATGTAATAGCCAGTAAGAAATAGTACAATTTAAGTTTTAGGAATCGGTTATTGACTTTTTACCCTTGTTTGGTGCCTTGGACATGAGCTAGGAACTTAAGATTTTACATGCAGGAGGACTAGCAGCCGCGTTGCACGGGAGAATGTGAAAAGTGTCCATATGTAGTAAAAACCAACCTGAGGAATCCGTCCGTTTTCGTCATTTGTTATCGAATCGACTTAAAGCCAGATCGTCACATTGGCCGCTCTTCTCTCTGAAACGGTTGTACTTATCGTCTGCAAAGCTATGTCGCGTGCTGCGGTATGCGGAGACACTAAAAGCACCATAGTAGAACACATATGAAGCTTCTAAGATGATGTAATAGCCAGTAAGAAGTAGGACAGTTCAAGTTTTAGGTATCGATTATTGACTTTGTAGCTGGCTTTGGTGCCTTGGAGATGAGCTTGGACCTTAAGATTCTGGATGAAAGGAGGACTAGCAGCCGAGTTTCACGGGAGAATGTGAGAAGTGTTCATATGTAGTAAAAACCTGAGAAATCCGTCCGTTTTCGTCATTTGTTATCGAATCGACTTAAAGCCAGATCGTCACATTGGCCGCTCTTCTCTCTGAAACGGTTGTACTTACCGTCTGCAAAGCTATGTCGCGTGCTGCGGTATGCGGAGACACTAAAATCACCATAGTAGAACACACATGAAGCTTCTATGATGATGTAATAGCCTGTAAGAAGTAGTACAATTCAAGTTTAAGGTATCGTATCGACTTCTTAGATTGCTTTGGTGCCTTGGTCATGAGCTAGGACTTTAAGATTCTGCATGAAAAGAGGACTAGCTGCCGAGTTGCACGGGACAATATGAAAAGTGTTCATATGTAGTAACAACCTGAGAAATCCGTCCGTTTTCGTCATTTGTTATCAAATCGACTTAAAGACAGATCGTCACATTGGCCACTCTTCTCTCTGAAACGGTTGCACTTATCGTGTGCAGAGCTATGTCGCGTGCTGCGCTATGCAGAGACACTAAAAGCAACATAGTAGAACACAGATGACACTTCCAAATTGATGTAATTGCCAGTAAGAAGTAGTACAATTCAAGTTTTAGTTACTGATTATTGACTTTTTAGCTGGCTTTGGTGCCTTGGACATGAGCTAGGACCTTAAGATTCTACATGAAAAGAGGACTAGCAGCCGAGTTACACAGGAGAATGTGAAAAGTGTTTATATGTAGTAAAAACCTGAGAAATCCGTCCGTTTTCGTCATTTGTTATCGAATCAACTTAAAGCCAGATCGTCACATTGGCTGCTCTTCCCTCCGAAACGGTTGTACTTATCGTCTGCAAAGCTATGTCGCATGCTGCGGTATGCGGAGACACTAAAAGCACCATAGTAGAACACAGATGAAGCTTCTAAGTTGATGTAATAGCCAGTAAGATGTAGTACAATTCAAGTTTTAGCTACTGATTATTGACTTTTTAGCTGGCCTTGGAGCCTTGGACATGAGCTAGGACCTTAAGATTCTGCATGAAAGGAGGACTAGCAGCCGAGTTACACAGGAGAATGTGAAAAGTGTTTATATGTAGTAAAAACCTGAGAAATCCGTCCGTTTTCGTCATTTGTTATCGAATCGACTTAAAGCCAGATCGTCACATTGGCCGCTCTTCTCTCTGAAACGGTTGTACTTATCGTCTGCAAAGCTATGTCGCGTGCTGCGGCATGCGGGGACTCTAAAATCACCCTAGTGGAACACAGATGAAGCTTCTAAGTTGATGTAATAGCCAGTAAGAAGTAGTACAATTCAAGTTTTAGGTATCGATTATTGACTTTTTAGCTGGCTTTGATGCCTTGGACATGAGCTAGGACCTTAAGATTCTGCATGAAAGGAGGACTAGCAGCCGAGTTGCATGGGAGAATTTGAAAAGTGTTCATATGTAGTAAAATCCTGAGAAATCCGTCCGTTTTCGTCATTTGTTATCGAATCGACTTAAAGCCAGATTGTCACATTGGCCGCTCTTCTCTCTGAAACGGTTGTACTTATCGTCTGCAATGCTATGTCGCGTGCTGCGCTATGCGGTGACACTAAAAGCACCATAGTAGAACACAGATGAAGCTTCTAAGTTGATGTAATAGCCAGTAAGAAGTAGTACAATTCAAGTTTTAGGTATCGATTATTGACTTTTTAGCTGGCTTTGGTGCCTTGGACATGAGCTAGGACCTTAAGATTCTGCATGAAAGGAGGACAAGCAGCCGAGTTGCACGGGAGAATGTGAAAAGTGTTCAAATAGAGTAAAAACCTGAGAAATCCGTCCGTTTTCGTCATTTTTATCGAATCGACTTAAAGCCAAATCGTCACATTGGCCGCTCTGCTCTCTGAAACGGTTGTATTTATCGTCTGCAAAACTATGTTGCGTACTGCGGTATTCGGAGACACTAAAAGCACCATAGTAGAACGCAGATGTAGCTTCCAAGATGATGTAATAGCCAGTAAGAAATAGAACAATTCAAGTTTTAGGAAACGGTTATTGACTTTTTACCCTTGTTTGGTGCCTTGGACATGAGCTAGGAACTTAAGATTTTACATGCAGGAGGACTAGCAGCCGAGTTGCACGGGACAATGTGTAAAGTGTTCATATGTAGTAAAAACCTGAGAAATCCCTTCGTTTTCGTCATTTGTTAGCGAATCGACTTAAAGCCAGATCGTCACATTGGCCGCTCTTCTCTCTGAAACGGTTGTACTTATCGTCTGCAAAGCTATGTCGCGTGCTGCGGTATGCGGAAACACTAAAAGCACCATAGTAGAACACGTATGAAGCTTCTAAGATGATGTAATAGCCAGTAAGAAGTAGGACAGTTCAAGTTTTAGGTATCGATTATTGACTTTTTAGCTGGCTTTGGTGCCTTGGAGATGAGGTAGGACCTTAAGATTCTGGATGAAAGGAGGAGTAGCAGCCGAGTTGCACGGGAGAATGTGAAAAGTGTTCATATGTAGTAAAAACCTGAGAAATCCGTCCGTTTTCGTCATTTGTTATCGAATCGACTTAAACCCTGATTGTCACATTGGCCGCTCTTCTCTCTGAAACGGTTGTACTTATCGTCTGCAAAGCTGTGTCGCGTGCTGCGGTATGCGGAGAAACTAAAAGCACCATAGTATAACACAGATGAAGCTTCTAAGTTGATGTAATAGCCAGTAAGAAGTAGTACAATTCAAGTTTTAGGTATCGTTTATTGACTTTTTAGCTGGCTTTGGTGCCTTGGACATGTGCTAGGACCTTAAGATTCTGCATGAAAGGAGGACTAGCAGCCGCGTTGCACGGGAGAATGTGAAAAGTGTCTATATGTAGTAAAAACCAACCTGAGAAATCGGTCCGTTTTCGTCATTTGTTATCGAATCGACTTAAAGCCAGATCGTCACATTGGCCGCTCTTCTCTCTGAAACGGTTGTACTTATCGTCTGCAAAGCTATGTCGCGTGCTGCGGTATGCGGAGACACTAAAAGCACCATAGTAGAACACATATGAAGCTTCTAAGATGATGTAATAGCCAGTAAGAAGTAGGACAGTTCAAATTTTTAGGTATCGATTATTGACTTTGTAGCTGGCTTTGGTGCCTTGGAGATGAGCTTGGACCTTAAGATTCTGGATGAAAGGAGGAGTAGCAGCCGAGTTGCACGGGAGAATGTGAAAAGTGTTCATATGTAGTAAAAACCTGAGAAATCCGTCCGTTTTCGTCATTTGTTATCGAATCGACTTAAAGCCAGATCGTCACATTGGCCGCTCTTCTCACTGAAACGGTTGTACTTATCGTCTGCAAAGCAATGTCGCGTGCTGCGGTATGCGGAGACACTAAAAGCACCATAGTAGAACACAGATGAAACTTCTAAGTTGATGTATTAGCCAGTAAGAAGTAGTACAATTCAAGTTAAAGGTACCGATTATTGACTTTTAAGCTGGCTTTGATGCCTTGGACATGAGCTAGGCCCTTAAGATTCTACATGAAAGGAGGACTAGCAGCCGAGTTTCACGGGAGAATGTGAGAAGTGTTCATATGTAGTAAAAACCTGAGAAATCCGTCCGTTTTCGTCATTTGTTATCGAATCGACTTAAAGCCAGATCGTCACATTGGCCGCTCTTCTCTCTGAAAAGGTTGTACTTACCGTCTGCAAAGCTATGTCGCGTGCTGCGGTATGCGGAGACACTAAAAGCACCATAGTAGAACACATATGAAGCTTCTATGATGATGTAATAGCCAGTAAGAAGTAGTACAATTCAAGTTTAAGGTATCGTATCGACTTCTTAGATGGATTTGGTGACTTGGACATGAGCTAGGACTTTAAGATTCTGCATGAAAAGAGGACTAGCTGCCGAGTTGCACGGGACAATATGAAAAGTGTTCATATGTAGTAACAACCTGAGAAATCCGTCCGTTTTCGTCATTTGTTATCGAATCGCCTTAAAGCCAGATCGTCACTTGGCCGCTCTTCTCTCTGAAACGGTTGAACATATCGTCTGCAAAGCTATGTCGCGTGCTGCGGTATACGGAGACACTAAAAGCACCATATTGGAACACAGATGAAGCTTCTAAGTTGATGTAATAGCCAGTAAGAAGTAGTACAATTCAAGTTTTAGGTACTGATTATTGAGTTTTTAGCTGGCTTTGGTGCCTTGGACATGAGCTAGTACCTTAAGATTCTGCATGAAGGGAGGACTAGCAGCCGAGTTGCACGGGAGAATGTGAAAAGTGATCATATGTAGTAAAAACCTGAGAAATCCGTCCGTTTTCGTCATTTGTTATCGAATCGACTTAAAGCCTGATTGCCACATTGGCCGCTCTTCTCTCTGAAACGGTTGTACTTATCGTCTGCAAAGCTGTGTCGTGTGCTGCGGTATGCGGAGAAACTAAAAGCACCATAGTAGAACACAGATGAAGCTTCTAAGTTGATGTAATAGCCAGTAAGAAGTAGTACACTTCAAGTTTAAGGTATCGATTATTGACTTCTTAGATGGATTTGGTGCCTTGGACATGAGCTAGGACCATAAGATTCTGCATGAAAGGAGGAGTAGCAGCCGAGTTGCACGGGAGAATGTGAAAAGTGTTCATATGTAATAAAAACCTGAGAAATCCGTCCGTTTTCGTCATTTGTTATCGACTCGCCAGATCGTCACATTGGCCGCTCTTCTCTCTGAAACGGTTATACTTATCGTCTGCAAAGCTATGTCGCGTGCTGCGGTATGCGGAGACACTAAAAGCACCATAGTAGAACACAGATGAAGCCTCTATGATGATGTAATAGCCAGTAAGAAGTAGTACAATTCAAGTTTTAGGTATCGATTATTGACTTTATAGCTGGCTTTGGTGCCTTGGACATGAGCTGTTACCTTAAGATTCTGCATGAAAGGAGGACTAGCAGCCGAGTTGCACGGGAGAATGTGAAAAGTGTTCATATGTAGTAAAAACCTGAGAAATCCGTCCGTTTTCGTCATTTGTTATCGAATCGACTTAAAGCCAGATCGTCATATTGGCTGCGTTTCTCTCTGAAACGGTTGTACTTATCGTCAGCAAAGCTATGTCGCGTGATGCGGTATGCGGAGACACTAAAAGCACCATAGTAGAACACAGATGAAGCTTCTAAGTTGGTGTAATAGCCAGTAAGAAGTAGTACACTTCAAGTTTTAGGTATCGATTATTGACTTTTTAGCTGGCTTTGGTGCCTTGGACATGAGCTAGGACCTTAAGATTCGGCAAGAAAGGAGGACTAGCAGCCGAGTTGCACGGGAGAATGTGAAAAGTGTTCATATGTAGTAAAAACCTGAGAAATCCGTCCGTTTTCGTCATTTGTTATCGAATCGACTTAAAGCCAGATCGTCACATTGGCCACTCTTCTCTCTGAAACGGTTGTACTTATCGTCTGCAAAGCTATGTCGCATGCTGCGGTATGCGGAGACACTAAAAGCACCATATTAGAACACAGATGAAGCTTCTAAGTTGATGTAATAGCCAGTAAGATGTAGTACAATTCAAGTTTTAGCTACTGATTATTGACTTTTTAGCTGGCCTTGGAACCTTGGACATGACCTAGGACCTTAAGATTCTGCATGAAAGGTGGACTAGTAGCCGAGTTACACAGGAGAATGTGAAAAGTGTTTATATGTAGCAAAAACCTGAGAAATCCGTCCGTTTTCGTCATTTGTTATCGAATCGACTTAAAGCCAGATCGTCACATTGGCCGCTCTTCTCTCTGAAACGGTTGTACTTATCGTCTGCAAAGCTATGTCGCGTGCTGCGGCATGCGGGGACACTAAAATCACCCTAGTGGAACACAGATGAAGCTTCTAAGTTGATGTAATAGCCAGTAAGAAGTAGTACAATTCAAGTTTTGGTACCGATTATTGACTTTTTAGCTGGCTTTGATGCCTTGGACATGAGCTAGGACCTTAAGATTCTGCATGAAAGGAGGACTAGCAGCCGAGTTGCACGGGAGAATTTGAAAAGTGTTCATATGTAGTAAAAACCTGAGAAATCCGTCCGTTTTCGTCATTTGTTATCGAATCGACTTAAAGCCAGATTGTCACATTGGCCGCTCTTCTCTCTGAAACGGTTGTACTTATCGCTGCAATGCTATGTCGCGTGCTGCGCTATGCGGAGACACTAAAAGCACCATAGTAGAACACAGATGAAGCTTCTAAGTTGATGTAATAGCCAGTAAGAAGTAGTACAATTCAAGTTTTAGGTATCGATTATTGACTTTTTAGCTGGCTTTGGTGCCTTGGACATGAGCTAGGACCTTAAGATTCTGCATGAAAGGAGGACAAGCAGCCGAGTTGCACGGGAGAATGTGAAAAGTGTTCAAATAGAGTAAAAACCTGAGAAATCCGTCCGTTTTCGTCATTTTTATCGAATCGACTTAAAGCCAAATCGTCACATTGGCCGCTCTGCTCTCTGAAACGGTTGTATTTATCGTCTGCAAAACTATGTCGCGTACTGCGGTATTCGGAGACACTAAAAGCACCATAGTAGAACACAGATGTAGCTTCTAAGATGATGTAATAGCCAGTAAGAAATAGTACAATTCAAGTTTTAGGAATCGGTTATTGACTTTTTACCCTTGTATGCTGCCTTGGACATGAGCTAGGAACTTAAGATTTTACATGCAGGAGGACTAGCAGCCGAGTTGCACGGGACAATGTGTAAAGTGTTCATATGTAGTAAAAACCTGAGAAATCCGTTCGTTTTCGTCATTTGTTATCGAATCGACTTAAAGCCAGATCGTCACATTGGCCGCTCTTCTCTCTGAAACGGTTGTACTTATCGTCTGCAAAGCTATGTCGCGTGCTGCGGTATGCGGAAACACTAAAAGCACCATAGTAGAACACATATGAAGCTTCTAAGATGATGTAATAGCCAGTAAGAAGTAGGACAGTTCAAGTTTTAGGTATCGATTATTGACTTTTTAGCTGGCTTTGGTGCCTTGGAGATGAGGTAGGACCTTAAGATTCTGGATGAAAGGAGGAGTAGCAGCCGAGTTGCACGGGAGAATGTGAAAAGTGTTCATATGTAGTACAAACCTGAGAAATCCGTCCGTTTTCGTCATTTGTTATCGAATCGACTTAAAGCCTGATTGTCACATTGGCCGCTCTTCTCTCTGAAACGGTTGTAATTATCGTCTGCAAAGCTGTGTCGCGTGCTGCGGTATGCGGAGAAACTAAAAGCACCATAGTAGAACACAGATGAAGGTTCTAAGTTGATGTAATAGCCAGTAAGAAGTAGTACAATTCAAGTTTTAGGTATCGTTTATTGACTTTTTAGCTGGCTTTGGTGCCTTGGACATGAGCTAGGACCTTAAGATTCTGCATGAAAGGAGGACTAGCAGCCGCGTTGCACGGGAGAATGTGAAAAGTGTAAATATGTAGTAAAAACCAACCTGAGAAATCCGTCCGTTTTCGTCATTTGTTATCGAATCGACTTAAAGCCAGATCGTCACATTGGCCGCTCTTCTCTCTGAAACGGTTGTACTTATCGTCTGCAAAGCTATGTCGCATGCTGCGGTATGCGGAGACACTAAAAGCACCATAGTAGAACACATATGAAGCTTCTAAGATGATGTAGTAGCCAGTAAGAAGTAGGACAGTTCAAGTTTCAGGTATCGATTATTGACTTTGTAGCTGGCTTTGGTGCCTTGGAGATGAGCTTGGACCTTAAGATTCTGGATGAAAGGAGGAGTAGCAGCCGAGTTGCACGGGAGAATGTGAAAAGTGTTCATATGTAGTAAAAACCTGAGAAATCCGTTCGTTTTCGTCATTTGTTATCGAATCGACTTAAAGCCAGATCGTCACATTGGCCGCTCTTCTCTCTGAAACGGTTGTACTTATCGTCTGCAAAGCTATGTCGCGTGCTGCGGTATGCGGAAACACTAAAAGCACCATATTAGAACACATATGAAGCTTCT
This sequence comes from Schistocerca gregaria, assembly GCF_023897955.1. Classification (NCBI taxonomy): domain Eukaryota; kingdom Metazoa; phylum Arthropoda; class Insecta; order Orthoptera; family Acrididae; genus Schistocerca; species Schistocerca gregaria. Next base: position 561,658 of record NW_026061895.1, on the reverse strand, counting down.
AAGATGATGTAATAGCCAGTAAGAAGTAGTACAATTCAAGTTTTAGGTATCGTTTATTGACTTTTTAGCTGGCTTTGGTGCCTTGGACATGAGCTAGGACCTTAAGATTCTGCATGAAAGGAGGACTAGCAGCCGCGTTGCACGGGAGAATGTGAAAAGTGTTCATATGTAGTAAAAACCTGAGAAATCCGTCCATTTTCGTCATTAGTTATCGAATCGACTTAAAGCTAGATCGTCACATAGGCCGCTCTTCTCTCTGAAACGGTTGTACTTATCGTCTGCAAAGCTATGTCGCGTGCTGCGGTATGCGGAGACACTAAAAGCACCATATTGGAACACAGATGAAGCTTCTAAGTTGATGTAATAGCCAGTAAGAAGTAGTACACTTCAAGTTTAAGGTATCGATTATTGACTTCTTAGATGGATTTGGTGCTATGGACATGAGCTAGGACCTTAAGATTCTGCATGAAAGGAGGACTAGCAGCCGAGTTGCCCAGGAGAATGTGAAAAGTGTTCATATGTAGTAAAAACCTGAGAAATCCGTCCGTTTTCTTCATTTGTTATCGAATCGACTTAAAGCCAGATCGTCACATTGGCCGCTCTTCCCTCCGAAACGGTTGTACTTATCGTCTGCAAAGCTATGTCGCATGCTGCGGTATGCGGAAACACTAAAAGCACCATAGTAGAACACAGATGAAGCTTCTAAGTTGATGTAATAGCCAGTAAGATGTAGTACAATTCAAGTTTTAGCTACTGATTATTGACTTTTTACCTGGCTTTGGAGCCTTAGACATGAGCTAGGACCTTAAGATTCTACATGAAAGAGCACTAGCAGCCGAGTTACACAGGAGAATGTGAAAAGTGTTTATATGTAGTAAAAACCTGAGAAATCCGTCCGTTTTCGTCAATTGTTATCGAATCGACTTAAAGCCAGATCGTCACATTGGCCGCTCTTCTCTCTGAAACGGTTGTACTTATCGTCTGCAAAGCTATGTCGCGTGCTGCGGTATGCGGAGACACTAAAAGCACCATAGTAGAACACATATGAAGCTTCTAAGAAGATGTAATAGCCAGTAAGAAGTAGTACAATTCAAGTTTTAGGTATCGATTATTGACTTTTTAGCTAGCTTTGCTGCCTTGGAGATGAGCTTGGACCATAAGATTCTGCATGAAAGGAGGAGTAGCAGCCGAGTTGCACGGGAGAATGTGAAAAGTGTTCATATGTAATAAAAACCTGAGAAATCCGTCCGTTTTCGTCATTTGTTATCGACTCGCCAGATCGTCACATTGGCCGCTCTTCTCTCTGAAACGGTTATACTTATCGTCTGCAAAGCTATGTCGCGTGCTGCGGTATGCGGAGACACTAAAAGCACCATAGTAGAACACAGATGAAGCCTCTATGATGATGTAATAGCCAGTAAGAAGTAGTACAATTCAAGTTTTAGGTATCGATTATTGACTTTATAGCTGGCTTTGGTGCCTTGGACATGAGCTGTTAACTTAAGATTCTGCATGAAAGGAGGACTAGCAGCCGAGTTGCACGGGAGAATGTGAAAAGTGTTCATATGTAGTAAAAACCTGAGAAATCCGTCCGTTTTCGTCATTTGTTATCGAATCGACTTAAAGCCAGATCGTCACATTGGCTGCGTTTCTCTCTGAAACGGTTGTACTTATCGTCTGCAAAGCTATGTCGCGTGATGCGGTATGCGGAGACACTAAAAGCACCATAGTAGAACACAGATGAAGCTTCTAAGTTGGTGTAATAGCCAGTAAGAAGTAGTACACTTCAAGTTTTAGGTATCGATTATTGACTTTTTAGCTGGCTTTGGTGCCTTGGACATGAGCTAGGACCTTAAGATTCGGCAAGAAAGGAGGACTAGCAGCCGAGTTGCACGGGAGAATGTGAAAAGTGTTCATATGTAGTAAAAACCTGAGAAATCCGTCCGTTTTCGTCATTTGTTATCGAATCGACTTAAAGCCAGATCGTCACATTGGCCACTCTTCTCTCTGAAACGGTTGTACTTATCGTGTGCAGAGCTATGTCGCGTGCTGCGCTATGCAGAGACACTAAAAGCAACATAGTAGAACACAGATGACACTTCCAAGTTGATGTAATAGCCAGTAAGAAGTAGTACAATTCAAGTTTTAGTTACTGATTATTGACTTTTTAGCTGGCTTTGGTGCCTTGGACATGAGCTAGGACCTTAAGATTCTGCATGAAAAGAGGACTAGCAGCCGAGTTACAGAGGAGAATGTGAAAAGTGTTTATATGTAGTAAAAACCTGAGAAATCCGTCCGTTTTCGTCATTTGTTATCGAATCGACTTAAAGCCAGATCGTCACATTGGCTGCTCTTCCCTCCGAAGCGCTTGTACTTATCGTCTGCAAAGCTATGTCGCATGCTGCGGTATGCGGAGACACTAAAAGCACCATAGTAGAACACAGATGAAGCTTCTAAGTTGATGTAATAGCCAGTAAGATGTAGTACAATCAAGTTTTAGCTACTGATTATTGACTTTTTAGCTGGCCTTGGAACCTTGGACATGACCTAGGACCTTAAGATTCTGCATGAAAGGAGGACTAGCAGCCGAGTTACACAGGAGAATGTGAAAAGTGTTTATAAGTAGTAACAATCTGAGAAATCCGTCCGTTTTCGTCATTTGTTATCGAATCGACTTAAAGCCAGATCGTCACATTGGCCGCTCTTCTCTCTGAAACGGTTGTACTTATCGTCTGCAAAGCTATGTCGCGTGCTGCGGCATGCGGGGACACTAAAATCACCCTAGTGGAACACAGATGAAGCTTCTAAGTTGATGTAATAGCCAGTAAGAAGTAGTACAATTCAAGTTTTGGTACCGATTATTGACTTTTTAGCTGGCTTTCATGCCTTGGACATGAGCTAGGACCTTAAGATTCTGCATGAAAGGAGGACTAGCAGCCGAGTTGCACGGGAGAATTTGAAAAGTGTTCATATGTAGTAAAAACCTGAGAAATCCGTCCGTTTTCGTCATTTGTTATCGAATCGACTTAAAGCCAGATTGTCACATTGGCCGCTCTTCTCTCTGAAACGGTTGTACTTATCGCTGCAATGCTATGTCGCGTGCTGCGTTATGCGGAGACACTAAAAGCACCATAGTAGAACACAGATGAAGCTTCTAAGTTGATGTAATAGCCAGTGAGAAGTAGTACAATTCAAGTTTTAGGTATCGATTATTGACTTTTTAGCTGGCTTTGGTGCCTTGGACATGAGCTAGGACCTTAAGATTCTGCATGAAAGGAGGACAAGCAGCCGAGTTGCACGGGAGAATGTGAAAAGTGTTCAAATAGAGTAAAAACCTGAGAAATCCGTCCGTTTTCGTCATTTTTATCGAATCGACTTAAAGCCAAATCGTCACATTGGCCGCTCTGCTCTCTGAAACGGTTGTATTTATCGTCTGCAAAACTATGTCGCGTACTGCGGTATTCGGAGACACTAAAAGCACCATAGTAGAACACAGATGTAGCTTCTAAGATGATGTAATAGCCAGTAAGAAATAGTACAATTCAAGTTTTAGGAATCGGTTATTGACTTTTTACCCTTGTATGCTGCCTTGGACATGAGCTAGGAACTTAAGATTTTACATGCAGGAGGACTAGCAGCCGAGTTGCACGGGACAATGTGTAAAGTGTTCATATGTAGTAAAAACCTGAGAAATCCGTTCGTTTTCGTCATTTGTTATCGAATCGACTTAAAGCCAGATCGTCACATTGGCCGCTCTTCTCTCTGAAACGGTTGTACTTATCGTCTGCAAAGCTATGTCGCGTGCTGCGGTATGCGGAAACACTAAAAGCACCATAGTAGAACACATATGAAGCTTCTAAGATGATGTAATAGCCAGTGAGAAGTAGGACAGTTCAAGTTTTAGGTATCGATTATTGACTTTTTAGCTGGCTTTGGTGCCTTGGAGATGAGGTAGGACCTTAAGATTCTGGATGAAAGGAGGAGTAGCAGCCGAGTTGCACGGGAGAATGTGAAAAGTGTTCATATGTAGTACAAACCTGAGAAATCCGTCCGTTTTCGTCATTTGTTATCGAATCGACTTAAAGCCTGATTGTCACATTGGCCGCTCTTCTCTCTGAAACGGTTGTAATTATCGTCTGCAAAGCTGTGTCGCGTGCTGCGGTATGCGGAGAAACTAAAAGCACCATAGTAGAACACAGATGAAGGTTCTAAGTTGATGTAATAGCCAGTAAGAAGTAGTACAATTCAAGTTTTAGGTATCGTTTATTGACTTTTTAGCTGGCTTTGGTGCCTTGGACATGAGCTAGGACCTTAAGATTCTGCATGAAAGGAGGACTAGCAGCCGCGTTGCACGGGAGAATGTGAAAAGTGTCCATATGTAGTAAAAACCAACCTGAGAAATCCGTCCGTTTTCGTCATTTGTTATCGAATCGACTTAAAGCCAGATCGTCACATTGGCCGCTCTTCTCTCTGAAACGGTTGTACTTATCGTCTGCAAAGGTATGTCGCGTGCTGCGGTATGCGGAGACACTAAAAGCACCATAGTAGAACACATATGAAGCTTCTAAGATGATGTAATAGCCAGTAAGAAGTAGGACAGTTCAAGTTTTAGGTATCGATTATTGACTTTGTAGCTGGCTTTGGTGCCTTGGAGATGAGCTTGGACCTTAAGATTCTGGATGAAAGGAGGAGTAGCAGCCGAGTTGCACGGGAGAATGTGAAAAGTGTTCATAAGTAGTAAAAACCTGAGAAATCCGTCCGTTTTCGTCATTTGTTATCGAATCGACTTAAAGCCAGATCGTCACATTGGCCGCTCTTCTCTCTGAAACGGTTGTACGTATCGTCTGCAAAGCAATGTCGCGTGCTGCGGTATGCGGAGACACTAAAAGCACCATAGTAGAACACAGATGAAACTTCTAAGTTGATGTATTAGCCAGTAAGAAGTAGTACAATTCAAGTTAAAGGTACCGATTATTGACTTTTAAGCTGGCTTTGATGCCTTGGACTAGAGCTAGGACCTTAAGATTCTGCATGAAAGGAGGACTAGCAGCCGAGTTGCACGGGAGAATGTGAAAAGTGTTCATATGTAGTAAAAACCTGAGAAATCCGTCCGTTTTCGTCATTTGTTATCGAATCGACTTAAAGCCAGATCGTCACATTGGCCGCTCTTCTCTCTGAAACGGTTGTACTTACGGTCTGCAAAGCTATGTCGCGTGCTGCGGTATGCGGAGACACTAAAAGCACCATAGTAGAACACATATGAAGCTTCTATGATGATGTAATAGCCAGTAAGAAGTAGTACAATTCAAGTTTAAGGTATCGTATCGACTTCTTAGATGGATTTGGTGACTTGGACATGAGCTAGGACTTTAAGATTCTGCATGAAAAGAGGACTAGCTGCCGAGTTGCACGGGACAATATGAAAAGTGTTCATATGTAGTAACAACCTGAGAAATCCGTCCGTTTTCGTCATTTGTTATCGAATCGCCTTAAAGCCAGATCGTCACTTGGCCGCTCTTCTCTCTGAAACGGTTGTACTTATCGTCAGCAAAGCTATGTCGCGTGCTGCGGTATGCGGACACACTAAAAGCACCATAGTAGAACACAGATGAAGCTTGTATGATGATGTAATAGCCAGTAAGAAGTAGTACAATTCAAGTTTTAGGTATCGATTATTGACTTTTTAGCTGGCTTTGGTGCCTTGGACATGAGCTATTACCTTAAGATTCTGCATGAAAGGAGGAATAGCAGCCGAGTTGCACGGAAGAATGTGAAAAGTGTTCATAAGTAGTAAAAACCTGAGAAATCCGTCCGTTTTCGTCATTTGTTATCGAATCGACTTAAAGCCGGATCGTCACATTGGCCGCTCTTCTCTCTGAAACGGTTGTACTTATCGTCTGCAAAGCTATGTCGCGTGATGCGGTATGCGGAGACACTAAAAGCACCATAGTAGAACACAGATGAAGCTTCTATGATGATGTAATAGCCAGTAAGAAGTAGTACAATTCAAGTTTTAGGTATCGATTATTGACATTTTAGCTGGCTTTGGTGCCTTGGACATGAGCTATTACCTTAAGATTCTGCATGAAAGGAGGAATAGCAGCCGAGTTGTACGGAAGAATGTGAAAAGTGTTCATATGTAGTAAAAACCTGAGAAATACGTCCGTTTTCGTCATTTGTTATCGAATCGACTTAAAGCCGGATCGTCACATTGTTCGCTCTTCTCTCTGAAACGGTTGTACTTATCGTCTGCAAAGCTATGTCGCGTGATGCGGTATGCGGAGACACTAAAAGCACCATAGTAGAACATAGATGAAGCTTCTAAGTTGATGTAATAGCCAGTAAGAAGTAGTACAATTCAAGTTTTAGGTATCGATTATTGACTTTTTAGCTGGCTTTGGTGCCTTGGACATGAGCTAGGACCTTAAGTTTCTGCATGAAAGGAGGACTAGCAGCCGAGTTGCACGGGAAAATGTGAAAAGTGTTCATATGTAGTAAAAACCTGAGAAATCCGTCCGTTTTCGTCATTTGTTATCGAATCGACTTAAAGCCAGATCGTCACATTGGCCGCTCTTCTCTCTGAAACGGTTGTACTTATCGTCTTCAAAGCTATGTCGCGTGCTGCGGTATGCGGAGACACTAAAAGCACCATAGTAGAACACAGATGAAGCTTCTAAGTTGATGTAATAGCCAGTAAGAAGTAGTACAATTCAAGTTTTAAGTATCGATTATTGACTTTTTAGCTGGCTTTGGTGCCTTGGATATGAGCTAGGACCTTAAGATTCTGCATGAAAGGAGGACTAGCAGCCGCGTTGTACGGGAGAATGTGAAATGTGTTCATATGTAGTAAAAACCTGAGAAATCCGTCCGTTTTCGTCATTTGTTATCAAATCGACTTAAAGCCAGATCGCCACATTGGCTGCTCTTCTCTCTGAAACGGATGTACTTATCGTCTGGAAAGCTTTGTTGCGTGCTGCGGTATGCGGAGACACTAAAAGCACCATAGTAGAACACAGATGAAGCTTCTAAGATGTTGTAATAGCCAGTAAGAAGTAGTACAATTCAAGTTTTAGGTATCGACTATTGACTTTTTAGCTGACTTTGGTGCCTTGGACATGAGCTAGGACCTTAAGATTATGCATGAAAGGAGGACTAGCAGCCGAGTTGCAGGGGAGAATGTGAAAAGTGTTCATATGTAGTAAAAACCAGAGAAATCCGTCCGTTTTCGTCCATTGTTATCGAATCGACTTAAAGCCAGATCGTCACATTGGCCGCTCTTCTCTCTGAAACGGTTGTACTTATCGTCTTCAAAGCTATGTCGCGTGCTGCGGTATGCGGAGACACTAAAAGCACCATAGTAGAACACAGATGAAGCTTCTAAGTTGATGTAATAGCCAGTAAGAAGTAGTACAATTCAAGTTTTAAGTATCGATTATTGACTTTTTAGCTGGCTTTGGTGCCTTGGACATGAGCTAGGACCTTAAGATTCTGCATGAAAGGAGGACTAGCAGCCGAGTTGCACGGGAGAATGTGAAAAGTGTTCATATGTAGTAAAAACCTGAGAAATCCGTCCGTTTTCGTCATTTGTTATCGAATCGACGTAAAGCCAGATCTTCACATTGGCCACACTTCTCTCTGAAACGGTTGTACTTATCGTCTGCAAAGCTATGTCGTATGCTGAGGTAGGCGGAGACACTAAAACCACCACAGTAGAACACAGATGTAGCTTCTAATTTGATGTAATAGCCAGTAAGAAGTAGTACAATTGAAGTTTTAGGTATTGATTATTGACTTTTTAGCTGGCTTTGATGCCTTGGACATGAGCTAGGACCTTAAGAATCTGCATAGAAGGAGGACTAGCAGCCGAGTTGCACGGGAGAATGTGAAAAGTGTTCATATGTAGTAAAAACCTGAGAAATCCGTCCGTTTTCGTCATTTGTTATCGAATCGACTTAAAGCCAGATCGTCACATTGGCCGCTCTTCTCTCTTAAACGGTTGTACTTATCGTCTGCAAAGCTGTGTCGCGAACGGCGGTATTCGGAGACACTAAAAGCACCATTGTAGAACACAGATGTAGCTTCTAAGATGATGTAATAGCCAGTAAGAAATAGTACAACTCAAGTTTTAGGAATCGGTTATTGACTTTTTACCCTTGTTTGGTGCCTTGGACGTGAGCTAGGAACTTAAGATTTTACATGCAGGAGGACTAGCAGCCGAGTTGCACGGGAGAATGTGTAAAGTGTTCATATGTAGTAAAAACCTGAGAAATCCGTCCGTTTTCGTCATTTGTTATCGAATCGACTTAAAGCCAGATCGTCACATTGGCCGCTCTTCTCTCTGAAACGGTTGTACTTATCGTCTGCAAAGCAATGTCGCGTGCTGCGGTATGCGGAGACACTAAAAGCACCATAGTAGAACACAGATGAAACTTCTAAGTTGATGTATTAGCCAGTAAGAAGTAGTACAATTCAAGTTAAAGGTACCGATTATTGACTTTTAAGCTGGCTTTGATGCCTTGGACATGAGCTAGGACCTTAAGATTCTACATGAAAGGAGGACTAGCAGCCGAGTTTCACGGGAGAATGTGAGAAGTGTTCATATGTAGTAAAAACCTGAGAAATCCGTCCGTTTTCGTCATTTGTTATCGAATCGACTTAAAGCCAGATCGTCACATTGGCCGCTCTTCTCTCTGAAACGGTTGTACTTACCGTCTGCAAAGCTATGTCGCGTGCTGCGGTATGCGGAGACACTAAAAGCACCATAGTAGAACTCATATGAAGCTTCTATGATGATGTAATAGCCAGTAAGAAGTAGTACAATTCAAGTTTAAGGTATCGTATCGACTTCTTAGATGGATTTGGTGACTTGGACATGAGCTAGGACTTTAAGATTCTGCATGAAAAGAGGACTAGCTGCCGAGTTGCACGGGACAATATGAAAAGTGTTCATATGTAGTAACAATCTGAGAAATCCGTCCGTTTTCGTCATTTGTTATCGAATCGCCTTAAAGCCAGATCGTCACTTGGCCGCTCTTCTCTCTGAAACGGTTGTACTTATCGTCTGCAAAGCTATGTCGCGTGCTGCGGTATGCGGAGACACTAAAAGCACCATAGTAGAACACAGATGAAGCTTCTATGATGATGTAATAGCCAGTAAGAAGTAGTACAATTCAAGTTTTAGGTATCGATTATTGACATTTTAGCTGGCTTTGGTGCCTTGGACATGAGCTATTACCTTAAATTCTGCATGAAAGGAGGAATAGCAGCCGAGTTGCACGGAAGAATGTGAAAAGTGTTCATAAGTAGTAAAAACCTGAGAAATCCGTCCGTTTTCGTCATTTGTTATCGAATCGACTTAAAGCCGGATCGTCACATTGGCCGCTCTTCTCTCTGAAACGGTTGTACTTATCGTCTGCAAAGCTATGTCGCGTGATGCGGTATGCGGAGACACTAAAAGCACCATAGTAGAACACAGATGAAGCTTCTATGATGATGTAATAGCCAGTAAGAAGTAGTACAATTCAAGTTTTAGGTATCGATTATTGACTTTTTAGCTGGCTTTGGTGCCTTGAACATGAGCTATTACCTTAAGATTCTGCATTAAAGGAGGAATAGCAGCCGAGTTGTACGGAAGAATGTGAAAAGTGTTCATATGTAGTAAAAACCTGAGAAATCCGTCCGTTTTCGTCATTTGTTATCGAATCGACTTAAAGCCGGATCGTCACATTGGCCGCTCTTCTCTCTGAAACGGTTGTACTTATCGTCTGCAAAGCTATGTCGCGTGATGCGGTATGCGGAGACACTAAAAGCACCATAGTAGAACATAGATGAAGCTTCTAAGTTGATGTAATAACCAGTAAGAAGTAGTACAATTCAAGTTTTAGGTATCGATTATTGACTTTTTAGCTGGCTTTGGTGCCTTGGACATGAGCTAGGACCTTAAGATTCTGCATGATAGGACTAGCAGCCGAGTTGTACGGGAGAATGTGAAATGTGTTCATATGTAGTAAAAACCTGAGAAATCCGTCCGTTTTCGTCACTTGTTATCAAATCGACTTAAAGCCAGATCGTCACATTGGCTGCTCTTCTCTCTGAAACGGATGTACTTATCGTCTGGAAAGCTTTGTTGCGTGCTGCGGTATGCGGAGACACTAAAAGCACCATAGTAGAACACAGATGAAGCTTCTAAGATGATGTAATAGCCAGTAAGAAGTAGTACAATTCAAGTTTTAGGTATCGACTATTGACTTTTTAGCTGACTTTGGTGCCTTGGACATGAGCTAGGACCTTAAGATTATGCATGAAAGGAGGACTAGCAGCCGAGTTGCAGGGGAGAATGTGAAAAGTGTTCATATGTAGTAAAAACCAGAGAAATCCGTCCGTTTTCGTCATTTGTTATCGAATCGACTTAAAGCCAGATCGTCACATTGGCCGCTCTTCTCTCTGAAACGGTTGTACTTATCGTCTTCAAAGCTATGTCGCGTGCTGCGGTATGCGGAGACACTAAAAGCACCATAGTAGAACACAGATGAAGCTTCTAAGTTGATGTAATAGCCAGTAAGAAGTAGTACAATTCAAGTTTTAAGTATCGATTATTGAATTTTTAGCTGGCTTTGGTGCCTTGGACATGAGCTAGGACCTTAAGATTCTGCATGAAAGGAGGATCAGCAGCCGAGTTGCACGGGAGAATGTGAAAACTGTTCATATGTAGTAAAAACCTGAGAAATCCGTCCGTTTTCGTCATTTGTTATCGAATCGACTTAAAGCCAGATCTTCACATTGGCCACACTTCTCTCTGAAACGGTTGTACTTATCGTCTGCAAAGCTATGTCGTATGCTGCGGTAGGCGGAGACACTAAAACCACCACAGTAGAACACAGATGTAGCTTCTAATTTGATGTAATAGCCAGTAAGAAGTAGTACAATTGAAGTTTTAGGTATTGATTATTGACTTTTTAGCTGGCTTTGATGCCTTGGACATGAGCTAGGACCTTAAGATTCTGCATAGAAGGAGGACTAGCAGCCGAGTTGCCCAGGAGAATGTGAAAAGTGTTCATATGTAGTAAAAACCTGAGAAATCCGTCCGTTTTCGTCATTTGTTATCGAATCGACTTAAAGCCAGATCGTCACATTGGCCGCTCTTCCCTCCGAAACGGTTGTACTTATCGTCTGCAAAGCTATGTCGCATGCTGCGGTATGCGGAGACACTAAAAGCACCATAGTAGAACACAGATGAAGCTTCTAAGTTGATGTAATAGCCAGTAAGATGTAGTACAATTCAAGTTTTAGCTACTGATTATTGACTTTTTACCTGGCTTTGGAGCCTTGGACGTGAGCTAGGACCTTAAGATTCCACATGAAAGAGCACTAGCAGCCGAGTTACACAGGAGAATGTGAAAAGTGTTTATATGTAGTAAAAACCTGAGAAATCCGTCCGTTTTCGTCAATTGTTATCGAATCGACTTAAAGCCAGATCGTCACATTGGCCGCTCTTCTCTCTGAAACGGTTGTACTTATCGTCTGCAAAGCTATGTCGCGTGCTGCGGTATGCGGAGACACTAAAAGCACCATAGTAGAACACATATGAAGCTTCTAAGAAGATGTAATAGCCAGTAAGAAGTAGTACAATTCAAGTTTTTAGGTATCGATTATTGACTTTTTAGCTAGCTTCGCTGCCTTGGAGATGAGCTTGGACCATAAGATTCTGCATGAAAGGAGGAGTAGCAGCCGAGTTGCACGGGAGAATGTGAAAAGTGTTCATATGTAATAAAAACCTGAGAAATCCGTCCGTTTTCGTCATTTGTTATCGACTCGCCAGATCGTCACATTGGCCGCTCTTCTCTCTGAAACGGTTATACTTATCGTCTGCAAAGCTATGTCGCGTGCTGCGGTATGCGGAGACACTAAAAGAACCATAGTAGAACACAGATGAAGCCTCTATGATGATGTAATAGCCAGTAAGAAGTAGTACAATTCAAGTTTTAGGTATCGATTATTGACTTTATAGCTGGCTTTGGTGCCTTGGACATGAGCTGTTACCTTAAGATTCTGCATGAAAGGAGGACTAGCAGCCGAGTTGCACGGGAGAATGTGAAAAGTGTTCATATGTAGTAAAAACCTGAGAAATCCGTCCGTTTTCGTCATTTGTTATCGAATCGACTTAAAGCCAGATCGTCACATTGGCTGCGTTTCTCTCTGAAACGGTTGTACTTATCGTCTGCAAAGCTATGTCGCGTGATGCGGTATGCAGAGACACTAAAAGCAACATAGTAGAACACAGATGAAGCTTCTAAGTTGGTGTAAGAGCCAGTAAGAAGTAGTACACTTCAAGTTTTAGGTATCGATTATTGACTTTTTAGCTGGCTTTGGTGCCTTGGACATGAGCTAGGACCTTAAGATTCGGCAAGAAAGGAGGACTAGCAGCCGAGTTGCACGGGAGAATGTGAAAAGTGTTCATATGTAGTAAAAACCTGAGAAATCCGTCCGTTTTCGTCATTTGTTATCGAATCGACTTAAAGCCAGATCGTCACATTGGCCGCTCTTCTCTCTGAAACGGTTGTACTTATCGTCTGCAAAGCAATGTCGCGTGCTGCGGTATGCGGAGACACTAAAAGCACCATAGTAGAACACAGATGAAACTTCTAAGTTGATGTATTAGCCAGTAAGAAGTAGTACAATTCAAGTTAAAGGTACCGATTATTGACTTTTAAGCTGGCTTTGATGCCTTGGACATGAGCTAGGACCTTAAGATTCTACATGAAAGGAGGACTAGCAGCCGAGTTTCACGGGAGAATGTGAGAAGTGTTCATATGTAGTAAAAACCTGAGAAATCCGTCCGTTTTCGTCATTTGTTATCGAATCGACTTAAAGCCAGATCGTCACATTGGCCGCTCTTCTCTCTGAAACGGTTGTACTTACCGTCTGCAAAGCTATGTCGCGTGCTGCGGTATGCGGAGACACTAAAAGCACCATAGTAGAACTCATATGAAGCTTCTATGATGATGTAATAGCCAGTAAGAAGTAGTACAATTCAAGTTTAAGGTATCGTATCGACTTCTTAGATGGATTTGGTGACTTGGACATGAGCTAGGACTTTAAGATTCTGCATGAAAAGAGGACTAGCTGCCGAGTTGCACGGGACAATATGAAAAGTGTTCATATGTAGTAACAATCTGAGAAATCCGTCCGTTTTCGTCATTTGTTATCGAATCGCCTTAAAGCCAGATCGTCACTTGGCCGCTCTTCTCTCTGAAACGGTTGTACTTATCGTCTGCAAAGCTATGTCGCGTGCTGCGGTATGCGGAGACACTAAAAGCACCATAGTAGAACACAGATGAAGCTTCTATGATGATGTAATAGCCAGTAAGAAGTAGTACAATTCAAGTTTTAGGTATCGATTATTGACATTTTAGCTGGCTTTGGTGCCTTGGACATGAGCTATTACCTTAAATTCTGCATGAAAGGAGGAATAGCAGCCGAGTTGCACGGAAGAATGTGAAAAGTGTTCATAAGTAGTAAAAACCTGAGAAATCCGTCCGTTTTCGTCATTTGTTATCGAATCGACTTAAAGCCGGATCGTCACATTGGCCGCTCTTCTCTCTGAAACGGTTGTACTTATCGTCTGCAAAGCTATGTCGCGTGATGCGGTATGCGGAGACACTAAAAGCACCATAGTAGAACACAGATGAAGCTTCTATGATGATGTAATAGCCAGTAAGAAGTAGTACAATTCAAGTTTTAGGTATCGATTATTGACTTTTTAGCTGGCTTTGGTGCCTTGAACATGAGCTATTACCTTAAGATTCTGCATTAAAGGAGGAATAGCAGCCGAGTTGTACGGAAGAATGTGAAAAGTGTTCATATGTAGTAAAAACCTGAGAAATCCGTCCGTTTTCGTCATTTGTTATCGAATCGACTTAAAGCCGGATCGTCACATTGGCCGCTCTTCTCTCTGAAACGGTTGTACTTATCGTCTGCAAAGCTATGTCGCGTGATGCGGTATGCGGAGACACTAAAAGCACCATAGTAGAACATAGATGAAGCTTCTAAGTTGATGTAATAACCAGTAAGAAGTAGTACAATTCAAGTTTTAGGTATCGATTATTGACTTTTTAGCTGGCTTTGGTGCCTTGGACATGAGCTAGGACCTTAAGATTCTGCATGATAGGACTAGCAGCCGAGTTGTACGGGAGAATGTGAAATGTGTTCATATGTAGTAAAAACCTGAGAAATCCGTCCGTTTTCGTCACTTGTTATCAAATCGACTTAAAGCCAGATCGTCACATTGGCTGCTCTTCTCTCTGAAACGGATGTACTTATCGTCTGGAAAGCTTTGTTGCGTGCTGCGGTATGCGGAGACACTAAAAGCACCATAGTAGAACACAGATGAAGCTTCTAAGATGATGTAATAGCCAGTAAGAAGTAGTACAATTCAAGTTTTAGGTATCGACTATTGACTTTTTAGCTGACTTTGGTGCCTTGGACATGAGCTAGGACCTTAAGATTATGCATGAAAGGAGGACTAGCAGCCGAGTTGCAGGGGAGAATGTGAAAAGTGTTCATATGTAGTAAAAACCAGAGAAATCCGTCCGTTTTCGTCATTTGTTATCGAATCGACTTAAAGCCAGATCGTCACATTGGCCGCTCTTCTCTCTGAAACGGTTGTACTTATCGTCTTCAAAGCTATGTCACGTGCTGCGGTATGCGGAGACACTAAAAGCACCATAGTAGAACACAGATGAAGCTTCTAAGTTGATGTAATAGCCAGTAAGAAGTAGTACAATTCAAGTTTTAAGTATCGATTATTGAATTTTTAGCTGGCTTTGGTGCCTTGGACATGAGCTAGGACCTTAAGATTCTGCATGAAAGGAGGATCAGCAGCCGAGTTGCACGGGAGAATGTGAAAACTGTTCATATGTAGTAAAAACCTGAGAAATCCGTCCGTTTTCGTCATTTGTTATCGAATCGACTTAAAGCCAGATCTTCACATTGGCCACACTTCTCTCTGAAACGGTTGTACTTATCGTCTGCAAAGCTATGTCGTATGCTGCGGTAGGCGGAGACACTAAAACCACCACAGTAGAACACAGATGTAGCTTCTAATTTGATGTAATAGCCAGTAAGAAGTAGTACAATTGAAGTTTTAGGTATTGATTATTGACTTTTTAGCTGGCTTTGATGCCTTGGACATGAGCTAGGACCTTAAGATTCTGCATAGAAGGAGGACTAGCAGCCGAGTTGCCCAGGAGAATGTGAAAAGTGTTCATATGTAGTAAAAACCTGAGAAATCCGTCCGTTTTCGTCATT
Source organism: Schistocerca gregaria (assembly GCF_023897955.1). Taxonomy (NCBI): domain Eukaryota; kingdom Metazoa; phylum Arthropoda; class Insecta; order Orthoptera; family Acrididae; genus Schistocerca; species Schistocerca gregaria. The sequence goes on along the minus strand of NW_026061895.1, from coordinate 546,352 downwards.
TGTTATCGAATCGACTTAAAGCCAGATCGTCACATTGGCCGCTCTTCCCTCCGAAACGGTTGTACTTATCGTCTGCAAAGCTATGTCGCATGCTGCGGTATGCGGAGACACTAAAAGCACCATAGTAGAACACAGATGAAGCTTCTAAGTTGATGTAATAGCCAGTAAGATGTAGTACAATTCAAGTTTTAGCTACTGATTATTGACTTTTTACCTGGCTTTGGAGCCTTGGACGTGAGCTAGGACCTTAAGATTCCACATGAAAGAGCACTAGCAGCCGAGTTACACAGGAGAATGTGAAAAGTGTTTATATGTAGTAAAAACCTGAGAAATCCGTCCGTTTTCGTCAATTGTTATCGAATCGACTTAAAGCCAGATCGTCACATTGGCCGCTCTTCTCTCTGAAACGGTTGTACTTATCGTCTGCAAAGCTATGTCGCGTGCTGCGGTATGCGGAGACACTAAAAGCACCATAGTAGAACACATATGAAGCTTCTAAGAAGATGTAATAGCCAGTAAGAAGTAGTACAATTCAAGTTTTTAGGTATCGATTATTGACTTTTTAGCTAGCTTCGCTGCCTTGGAGATGAGCTTGGACCATAAGATTCTGCATGAAAGGAGGAGTAGCAGCCGAGTTGCACGGGAGAATGTGAAAAGTGTTCATATGTAATAAAAACCTGAGAAATCCGTCCGTTTTCGTCATTTGTTATCGACTCGCCAGATCGTCACATTGGCCGCTCTTCTCTCTGAAACGGTTATACTTATCGTCTGCAAAGCTATGTCGCGTGCTGCGGTATGCGGAGACACTAAAAGAACCATAGTAGAACACAGATGAAGCCTCTATGATGATGTAATAGCCAGTAAGAAGTAGTACAATTCAAGTTTTAGGTATCGATTATTGACTTTATAGCTGGCTTTGGTGCCTTGGACATGAGCTGTTACCTTAAGATTCTGCATGAAAGGAGGACTAGCAGCCGAGTTGCACGGGAGAATGTGAAAAGTGTTCATATGTAGTAAAAACCTGAGAAATCCGTCCGTTTTCGTCATTTGTTATCGAATCGACTTAAAGCCAGATCGTCACATTGGCTGCGTTTCTCTCTGAAACGGTTGTACTTATCGTCTGCAAAGCTATGTCGCGTGATGCGGTATGCAGAGACACTAAAAGCAACATAGTAGAACACAGATGAAGCTTCTAAGTTGGTGTAAGAGCCAGTAAGAAGTAGTACACTTCAAGTTTTAGGTATCGATTATTGACTTTTTAGCTGGCTTTGGTGCCTTGGACATGAGCTAGGACCTTAAGATTCGGCAAGAAAGGAGGACTAGCAGCCGAGTTGCACGGGAGAATGTGAAAAGTGTTCATATGTAGTAAAAACCTGAGAAATCCGTCCGTTTTCGTCATTTGTTATCGAATCGACGTAAAGCCAGATCGTCACATTGGCCACTCTTCTCTCTGAAACGGTTGTACTTATCGTGTGCAGAGCTATGTCGCGTGCTGCGCTATGCAGAGACACTAAAAGCAACATAGTAGAACACAGATGACACTTCCAAGTTGATGTAATAGCCAGTAAGAAGTAGACAATTCAAGTTTTAGTTACTGATTATTGACTTTTTAGCTGGCTTTGGTGCCTTGGACATGAGCTAGGACCTTAAGATTCTGCATGAAAAGAGGACTAGCAGCCGAGTTACAGAGGAGAATGTGAAAAGTGTTTATATGTAGTAAAAACCTGAGAAATCCGTCCGTTTTCGTCATTTGTTATCGAATCGACTTAAAGCCAGATCGTCACATTGGCTGCTCTTCCCTCCGAAGCGCTTGTACTTATCGTCTGCAAAGCTATGTCGCATGCTGCGGTATGCGGAGACACTAAAAGCACCATAGTAGAACACAGATGAAGCTTCTAAGTTGATGTAATAGCCAGTAAGATGTAGTACAATCAAGTTTTAGCTACTGATTATTGACTTTTTAGCTGGCCTTGGAACCTTGGACATGACCTAGGACCTTACGATTCTGCATGAAAGGAGGACTAGCAGCCGAGTTACACAGGAGAATGTGAAAAGTGTTTATATGTAGTAAAAACCTGAGAAATCTGTCCGTTTTCGTCATTTGTTATCGAATCGACTTAAAGCCAGATCGTCACATTGGCCGCTCTTCTCTCTGAAACGGTTGTACTTATCGTCTGCAAAGCTATGTCGCGTGCTGCGGCATGCGGGGACACTAAAATCACCCTAGTGGAACACAGATGAAGCTTCTAAGTTGATGTAATAGCCAGTAAGAAGTAGTACAATTCAAGTTTTGGTACCGATTATTGACTTTTTAGCTGGCTTTCATGCCTTGGACATGAGCTAGGACCTTAAGATTCTGCATGAAAGGAGGACTAGCAGCCGAGTTGCACGGGAGAATTTGAAAAGTGTTCATATGTAGTAAAAACCTGAGAAATCCGTCCGTTTTCGTCATTTGTTATCGAATCGACTTAAAGCCAGATTGTCACATTGGCCGCTCTTCTCTCTGAAACGGTTGTACTTATCGCTGCAATGCTATGTCGCGTGCTGCGCTATGCGGAGACACTAAAAGCACCATAGTAGAACACAGATGAAGCTTCTAAGTTGATGTAATAGCCAGTAAGAAGTAGTACAATTCAAGTTTTAGGTATCGATTATTGACTTTTTAGCTGGCTTTGGTGCCTTGGACATGAGCTAGGACCTTAAGATTCTGCATGAAAGGAGGACAAGCAGCCGAGTTTCACGGGAGAATGTGAAAAGTGTTCAAATAGAGTAAAAACCTGAGAAATCCGTCCGTTTTCGTCATTTTTATCGAATCGACTTAAAGCCAAATCGTCACATTGGCCGCTCTGCTCTCTGAAACGGTTGTATTTATCGTCTGCAAAACTATGTCGCGTACTGCGGTATTCGGAGACACTAAAAGCACCATAGTAGAACACAGATGTAGCTTCTAAGATGATGTAATAGCCAGTAAGAAATAGTACAATTCAAGTTTTAGGAATCGGTTATTGACTTTTTACCCTTGTATGCTGCCTTGGACATGAGCTAGGAACTTAAGATTTTACATGCAGGAGGACTAGCAGCCGAGTTGCACGGGACAATGTGTAAAGTGTTCATATGTAGTAAAAACCTGAGAAATCCGTTCGTTTTCGTCATTTGTTATCGAATCGACTTAAAGCCAGATCGTCACATTGGCCGCTCTTCTCTCTGAAACGGTTGTACTTATCGTCTGCAAAGCTATGTCGCGTGCTGCGGTATGTGGAAACACTAAAAGCACCATAGTAGAACACATATGAAGCTTCTAAGATGATGTAATAGCCAGTAAGAAGTAGGACAGTTCAAGTTTTAGGTATCGATTATTGACTTTTTAGCTGGCTTTGGTGCCTTGGAGATGAGGTAGGACCTTAAGATTCTGGATGAAAGGAGGAGTAGCAGCCGAGTTGCACGGGAGAATGTGAAAAGTGTTCATATGTAGTAAAAACCTGAGAAATCCGTCCGTTTTCGTCATTTGTTATCGAATCGACTTAAAGCCTGATTGTCACATTGGCCGCTCTTCTCTCTGAAACGGTTGTAATTATCGTCTGCAAAGCTGTGTCGCGTGCTGCGGTATGCGGAGAAACTAAAAGCACCATAGTAGAACACAGATGAAGGTTCTAAGTTGATGTAATAGCCAGTAAGAAGTAGTACAATTCAAGTTAAAGGTACCGATTATTGACTTTTAAGCTGGCTTTTATGCCTTGGACTAGAGCTAGGACCTTAAGATTCTGCATGAAAGGAGGACTAGCAGCCGAGTTGCACGGGAGAATGTGAAAAGTGTTCATATGTAGTAAAAACCTGAGAAATCCGTCCGTTTTCGTCATTTGTTATCGAATCGACTTAAAGCCAGATTGTCACATTGGCCGCTCTTCTCTCTGAAACGGTTGTACTTACGGTCTGCAAAGCTATGTCGCGTGCTGCGGTATGCGGAGACACTAAAAGCACCATAGTAGAACACATATGAAGCTTCTATGATGATGTAATAGCCAGTAAGAAGTAGTACAATTCAAGTTTAAGGTATCGTATCGACTTCTTAGATGGATTTGGTGACTTGGACATGAGCTAGGACTTTAAGATTCTGCATGAAAAGAGGACTAGCTGCCGAGTTGCACGGGACAATATGAAAAGTGTTCATATGTAGTAACAACCTGAGAAATCCGTCCGTTTTCGTCATTTGTTATCGAATCGCCTTAAAGCCAGATCGTCACTTGGCCGCTCTTCTCTCTGAAACGGTTGTACTTATCGTCTGCAAAGCTATGTCGCGTGCTGCGGTATGCGGACACACTAAAAGCACCATAGTAGAACACAGATGAAGCTTCTATGATGATGTAATAGCCAGTAAGAAGTAGTACAATTCAAGTTTTAGGTATCGATTATTGACTTTTTAGCTGGCTTTGGTGCCTTGGACATGAGCTATTACCTTAAGATTCTGCATGAAAGGAGGAATAGCAGCCGAGTTGCACGGAAGAATGTGAAAAGTGTTCATAAGTAGTAAAAACCTGAGAAATCCGTCCGTTTTCGTCATTTGTTATCGAATCGACTTAAAGCCGGATCGTCACATTGGCCGCTCTTCTCTCTGAAACGGTTGTACTTATCGTCTGCAAAGCTATGTCGCGTGATGCGGTATGCGGAGACACTAAAAGCACCATAGTAGAACACAGATGAAGCTTCTATGATGATGTAATAGCCAGTAAGAAGTAGTACAATTCAAGTTTTAGGTATCGATTATTGACATTTTAGCTGGCTTTGGTGCCTTGGACATGAGCTATTACCTTAAGATTCTGCATGAAAGGAGGAATAGCAGCCGAGTTGTACGGAAGAATGTGAAAAGTGTTCATATGTAGTAAAAACCTGAGAAATCCGTCCGTTTTCGTCATTTGTTATCGAATCGACTTAAAGCCGGATCGTCACATTGTTCGCTCTTCTCTCTGAAACGGTTGTACTTATCGTCTGCAAAGCTATGTCGCGTGATGCGGTATGCGGAGACACTAAAAGCACCATAGTAGAACATAGATGAAGCTTCTAAGTTGATGTAATAGCCAGTAAGAAGTAGTACAATTCAAGTTTTAGGTATCGATTATTGACTTTTTAGCTGGCTTTGGTGCCTTGGACATGAGCTAGGACCTTAAGTTTCTGCATGAAAGGAGGACTAGCAGCCGAGTTGCACGGGAGAATGTGAAAAGTGTTCATGTGTAGTAAAAACCTGAGAAATCCGTCCGTTTTCGTCATTTGTTATCGAATCGACTTAAAGCCAGATCGTCACATTGGCCGCTCTTCTCTCTGAAACGGTTGCACTTATCGTCTTCAAAGCTATGTCGCGTGCTGCGGTCTGCGGAGACACTAAAAGCACCATAGTAGAACACAGATGAAGCTTCTAAGTTGATGTAATAGCCAGTAAGAAGTAGTACAATTCAAGTTTTAAGTATCGATTATTGACTTTTTAGCTGGCTTTGGTGCCTTGGATATGAGCTAGGACCTTAAGATTCTGCATGAAAGGAGGACTAGCAGCCGCGTTGTACGGGAGAATGTGAAATGTGTTCATATGTAGTAAAAACCTGAGAAATCCGTCCGTTTTCGTCATTTGTTATCAAATCGACTTAAAGCCAGATCGTCACATTGGCTGCTCTTCTCTCTGAAACGGATGTACTTATCGTCTGGAAAGCTTTGTTGCGTGCTGCGGTATGCGGAGACACTAAAAGCACCATAGTAGAACACAGATGAAGCTTCTGAGATGTTTAATAGCCAGTAAGAAGTAGTACAATTCAAGTTTTAGGTATCGACTATTGACTTTTTAGCTGACTTTGGTGCCTTGGACATGAGCTAGGACCTTAAGATTATGCATGAAAGGAGGACTAGCAGCCGAGTTGCAGGGGAGAATGTGAAAAGTGTTCATATGTAGTAAAAACCAGAGAAATCCGTCCGTTTTCGTCATTTGTTATCGAATCGACTTAAAGCCAGATCGTCACATTGGCCGCTCTTCTCTCTGAAACGGTTGTACTTATCGTCTTCAAAGCTATGTCGCGTGCTGCGGTATGCGGAGACACTAAAAGCACCATAGTAGAACACAGATGAAGCTTCTAAGTTGATGTAATAGCCAGTAAGAAGTAGTACAATTCAAGTTTTAAGTATCGATTATTGACTTTTTAGCTGGCTTTGGTGCCTTGGACATGAGCTAGGACCTTAAGATTCTGCATGAAAGGAGGACTAGCAGCCGAGTTGCACGGGAGAATGTGAAAAGTGTTCATATGTAGTAAAAACCTGAGAAATCCGTCCGTTTTCGTCATTTGTTATCGAATCGACTTAAAGCCAGATCTTCACATTGGCCACACTTCTCTCTGAAACGGTTGTACTTATCGTCTGCAAAGCTATGTCGTATGCTGCGGTAGGCGGAGACACTAAAACCACCACAGTAGAACACAGATGTAGCTTCTAATTTGATGTAATAGCCAGTAAGAAGTAGTACAATTGAAGTTTTAGGTATTGATTATTGACTTTTTAGCTGGCTTTGATGCCTTGGACATGAGCTAGGACCTTAAGATTCTGCATAGAAGGAGGACTAGCAGCCGAGTTGCACGGGAGAATGTGAAAAGTGTTCATATGTAGTAAAAACCTGAGAAATCCGTCCGTTTTCGTCATTTGTTATCGAATCGACTTAAAGCCAGATCGTCACATTGGCCGCTCTTCTCTCTTAAACGGTTGTACTTATCGTCTGCAAAGCTGTGTCGCGAACGGCGGTATTCGGAGACACTAAAAGCACCATTGTAGAACACAGATGTAGCTTCTAAGATGATGTAATAGCCAGTAAGAAATAGTACAATTCAAGTTTTAGGAATCGGTTATTGACTTTTTACCCTTGTTTGGTGCCTTGGACGTGAGCTAGGAACTTAAGATTTTACATGCAGGAGGACTAGCAGCCGAGTTGCACGGGAGAATGTGTAAAGTGTTCATATGTAGTAAAAACCTGAGAAATCCGTCCGTTTTCGTCATTTGTTATCGAATCGACTTAAAGCCAGATCGTCACATTGGCCGCTCTTCTCTCTGAAACGGTTGTACTTATCGTCTGCAAAGCAATGTCGCGTGCTGCGGTATGCGGAGACACTAAAAGCACCATAGTAGAACACAGATGAAACTTCTAAGTTGATGTATTAGCCAGTAAGAAGTAGTACAATTCAAGTTAAAGGTACCGATTATTGACTTTTAAGCTGGCTTTGATGCCTTGGACATGAGCTAGGACCTTAAGATTCTACATGAAAGGAGGACTAGCAGCCGAGTTTCACGGGAGAATGTGAGAAGTGTTCATATGTAGTAAAAACCTGAGAAATCCGTCCGTTTTCGTCATTTGTTATCGAATCGACTTAAAGCCAGATCGTCACATTGGCCGCTCTTCTCTCTGAAACGGTTGTACTTACCGTCTGCAAAGCTATGTCGCGTGCTGCGGTATGCGGAGACACTAAAAGCACTATAGTAGAACTCATATGAAGCTTCTATGATGATGTAATAGCCAGTAAGAAGTAGTACAATTCAAGTTTAAGGTATCGTATCGACTTCTTAGATGGATTTGGTGACTTGGACATGAGCTAGGACTTTAAGATTCTGCATGAAAAGAGGACTAGCTGCCGAGTTGCACGGGACAATATGAAAAGTGTTCATATGTAGTAACAACCTGAGAAATCCGTCCGTTTTCGTCATTTGTTATCGAATCGCCTTAAAGCCAGATCGTCACTTGGCCGCTCTTCTCTCTGAAACGGTTGTACTAATCGTCTGCAAAGCTATGTCGCGTGCTGCGGTATGCGGAGACACTAAAAGCACCATAGTAGAACACAGATGAAGCTTCTATGATGATGTAATAGCCAGTAAGAAGTAGTACAATTCAAGTTTTAGGTATCGATTATTGACATTTTAGCTGGCTTTGGTGCCTTGGACATGAGCTATTACCTTAAATTCTGCATGAAAAAAGGAATAGCAGCCGAGTTGCACGGAAGAATGTGAAAAGTGTTCATAAGTAGTAAAAACCTGAGAAATCCGTCCGTTTTCGTCGTTTGTTATCGAATCGACTTAAAGCCGGATCGTCACATTGGCCGCTCTTCTCTCTGAAACGGTTGTACTTATCGTCTGCAAAGCTATGTCGCGTGATGCGGTATGCGGAGACACTAAAAGCACCATAGTAGAACACAGATGAAGCTTCTATGATGATGTAATAGCCAGTAAGAAGTAGTACAATTCAAGTTTTAGGTATCGATTATTGACTTTTTAGCTGGCTTTGGTGCCTTGAACATGAGCTATTACCTTAAGATTCTGCATTAAAGGAGGAATAGCAGCCGAGTTGTACGGAAGAATGTGAAAAGTGTTCATATGTAGTAAAAACCTGAGAAATCCGTCCGTTTTCGTCATTTGTTATCGAATCGACTTAAAGCCGGATCGTCACATTGGCCGCTCTTCTCTCTGAAACGGTTGTACTTATCGTCTGCAAAGCTATGTCGCGTGATGCGGTATGCGGAGACACTAAAAGCACCATAGTAGAACATAGATGAAGCTTCTAAGTTGATGTAATAGCCAGTAAGAAGTAGTACAATTCAAGTTTTAGGTATCGATTATTGACTTTTTAGCTGGCTTTGGTGCCTTGGACATGAGCTAGGACCTTAATATTCTGCATGATAGGAGGACTAGCAGCCGAGGTGTACGGGAGAATGTGAAATGTGTTCATATGTAGTAAAAACCTGAGAAATCCGTCCGTTTTCGTCACTTGTTATCAAATCGACTTAAAGCCAGATCGTCACATTGGCTGCTCTTCTCTCTGAAACGGATGTACTTATCGTCTGGAAAGCTTTGTTGCGTGCTGCGGTATGCGGAGACACTAAAAGCACCATAGTAGAACACAGATGAAGCTTCTAAGATGATGTAATAGCCAGTAAGAAGTAGTACAATTCAAGTTTTAGGTATCGACTATTGACTTTTTAGCTGACTTTGGTGCCTTGGACATGAGCTAGGACCTTAAGATTATGCATGAAAGGAGGACTAGCAGCCGAGTTGCAGGGGAGAATGTGAAAAGTGTTCATATGTAGTAAAAACCAGAGAAATCCGTCCGTTTTCGTCATTTGTTATCGAATCGACTTAAAGCCAGATCGTCACATTGGCCGCTCTTCTCTCTGAAACGGTTGTACTTACCGTCTGCAAAGCTATGTCGCGTGCTGCGGTATGCGGAGACACTAAAAGCACCATAGTAGAACTCATATGAAGCTTCTATGATGATGTAATAGCCAGTAAGAAGTAGTACAATTCAAGTTTAAGGTATCGTATCGACTTCTTAGATGGATTTGGTGACTTGGACATGAGCTAGGACTTTAAGATTCTGCATGAAAAGAGGACTAGCTGCCGAGTTGCACGGGACAATATGAAAAGTGTTCATATGTAGTAACAACCTGAGAAATCCGTCCGTTTTCGTCATTTGTTATCGAATCGCCTTAAAGCCAGATCGTCACTTGGCCGCTCTTCTCTCTGAAACGGTTGTACTTATCGTCTGCAAAGCTATGTCGCGTGCTGCGGTATGCGGAGACACTAAAAGCACCATAGTAGAACACAGATGAAGCTTCTATGATGATGTAATAGCCAGTAAGAAGTAGTACAATTCAAGTTTTAGGTATCGATTATTGACATTTTAGCTGGCTTTGGTGCCTTGGACATGAGCTATTACCTTAAATTCTGCATGAAAAAAGGAATAGCAGCCGAGTTGCACGGAAGAATGTGAAAAGTGTTCATAAGTAGTAAAAACCTGAGAAATCCGTCCGTTTTCGTCATTTGTTATCGAATCGACTTAAAGCCGGATCGTCACATTGGCCGCTCTTCTCTCTGAAACGGTTGTACTTATCGTCTGCAAAGCTATGTCGCGTGATGCGGTATGCGGAGACACTAAAAGCACCATAGTAGAACACAGATGAAGCTTCTATGATGATGTAATAGCCAGTAAGAAGTAGTACAATTCAAGTTTTAGGTATCGATTATTGACTTTTTAGCTGGCTTTGGGGCCTTGAACATGAGCTATTACCTTAAGATTCTGCATTAAAGGAGGAATAGCAGCCGAGTTGTACGGAAGAATGTGAAAAGTGTTCATATGTAGTAAAAACCTGAGAAATCCGTCCGTTTTCGTCATTTGTTATCGAATCGACTTAAAGCCGGATCGTCACATTGGCCGCTCTTCTCTCTGAAACGGTTGTACTTATCGTCTGCAAAGCTATGTCGCGTGATGCGGTATGCGGAGACACTAAAAGCACCATAGTAGAACATAGATGAAGCTTCTAAGTTGATGTAATAGCCAGTAAGAAGTAGTACAATTCAAGTTTTAGGTATCGATTATTGACTTTTTAGCTGGCTTTGGTGCCTTGGACATGAGCTAGGACCTTAAGATTCTGCATGATAGGAGGACTACCAGCCGAGGTGTACGGGAGAATGTGAAATGTGTTCATATGTAGTAAAAACCTGAGAAATCCGTCCGTTTTCGTCACTTGTTATCAAATCGACTTAAAGCCAGATCGTCACATTGGCTGCTCTTCTCTCTGAAACGGATGTACTTATCGTCTGGAAAGCTTTGTTGCGTGCTGCGGTATGCGGAGACACTAAAAGCACCATAGTAGAACACAGATGAAGCTTCTAAGATGATGTAATAGCCAGTAAGAAGTAGTACAATTCAAGTTTTAGGTATCGACTATTGACTTTTTAGCTGACTTTGGTGCCTTGGACATGAGCTAGGACCTTAAGATTATGCATGAAAGGAGGACTAGCAGCCGAGTTGCAGGGGAGAATGTGAAAAGTGTTCATATGTAGTAAAAACCAGAGAAATCCGTCCGTTTTCGTCATTTGTTATCGAATCGACTTAAAGCCAGATCGTCACATTGGCCGCTCTTCTCTCTGAAACGGTTGTACTTATCGTCTTCAAAGCTATGTCGCGTGCTGCGGTATGCGGAGACACTAAAAGCACCATAGTAGAACACAGATGAAGCTTCTAAGTTGATGTAATAGCCAGTAAGAAGTAGTACAATTCAAGTTTTAAGTATCGATTATTGACTTTTTAGCTGGCTTTGGTGCCTTGGACATGAGCTAGGACCTTAAGATTCTGCATGAAAGGAGGATCAGCAGCCGAGTTGCACGGGAGAATGTGAAAAGTGTTCATATGTAGTAAAAACCTGAGAAATCCGTCCGTTTTCGTCATTTGTTATCGAATCGACTTAAAGCCAGATCTTCACATTGGCCACACTTCTCTCTGAAACGGTTGTACTTATCGTCTGCAAAGCTATGTCGTATGCTGCGGTAGGCGGAGACACTAAAACCACCACAGTAGAACACAGATGTAGCTTCTAATTTGATGTAATAGCCAGTAAGAAGTAGTACAATTGAAGTTTTAGGTATTGATTATTGACTTTTTAGCTGGCTTTGATGCCTTGGACATGAGCTAGGACCTTAAGATTCTGCATAGAAGGAGGACTAGCAGCCGAGTTGCACGGGAGAATGTGAAAAGTGTTCATATGTAGTAAAAACCTGAGAAATCCGTCCGTTTTCGTCATTTGTTATCGAATCGACTTAAAGCCAGATCGTCACATTGGCCGCTCTTCTCTCTGAAACGGTTGTACTTATCGTCTGCAAAGCAATGTCGCGTGCTGCGGTATGCGGAGACACTAAAAGCACCATAGTAGAACACAGATGAAACTTCTAAGTTGATGTATTAGCCAGTAAGAAGTAGTACAATTCAAGTTAAAGGTACCGATTATTGACTTTTAAGCTGGCTTTGATGCCTTGGACATGAGCTAGGACAATAAGATTCTACATGAAAGGAGGACTAGCAGCCGAGTTTCACGGGAGAATGTGAGAAGTGTTCATATGTAGTAAAAACCTGAGAAATCCGTCCGTTTTCGTCATTTGTTATCGAATCGACTTAAAGCCAGATCGTCACATTGGCCGCTCTTCTCTCTGAAACGGTTGTACTTACCGTCTGCAAAGCTATGTCGCGTGCTGCGGTATGCGGAGACACTAAAAGCACCATAGTAGAACTCATATGAAGCTTCTATGATGATGTAATAGCCAGTAAGAAGTAGTACAATTCAAGTTTTAGGTATCGTATCGACTTCTTAGATGGATTTGGTGACTTGGACATGAGCTAGGACTTTAAGATTCTGCATGAAAAGAGGACTAGCTGCCGAGTTGCACGGGACAATATGAAAAGTGTTCATATGTAGTAACAACCTGAGAAATCCGTCCGTTTTCGTCATTTGTTATCGAATCGCCTTAAAGCCAGATCGTCACTTGGCCGCTCTTCTCTCTGAAACGGTTGTACTTATCGTCTGCAAAGCTATGTCGCGTGCTGCGGTATGCGGAGACACTAAAAGCACCATAGTAGAACATAGATGAAGCTTCTAAGTTGATGTAATAGCCAGTAAGAAGTAGTACAATTCAAGTTTTAGGTATCGATTATTGACTTTTTAGCTGGCTTTGGTGCCTTGGACATGAGCTAGGACCTTAAGATTCTGCATGATAGGAGGACTAGCAGCCGAGTTGTACGGGAGAATGTGAAATGTGTTCATATGTAGTAAAAACCTGAGAAATCCGTCCGTTTTCGTCACTTGTTATCAAATCGACTTAAAGCCAGATCGTCACATTGGCTGCTCTTCTCTCTGAAACGGATGTACTTATCGTCTGGAAAGCTTTGTTGCGTGCTGCGGTATGCGGAGACACTAAAAGCACCATAGTAGAACACAGATGAAGCTTCTAAGATGATGTAATAGCCAGTAAGAAGTAGTACAATTCAAGTTTTAGGTATCGACTATTGACTTTTTAGCTGACTTTGGTGCCTTGGACATGAGCTAGGACCTTAAGATTATGCATGAAAGGAGGACTAGCAGCCGAGTTGCAGGGGAGAATGTGAAAAGTGTTCATATGTAGTAAAAACCTGAGAAATCCGTCCGTTTTCGTCATTTGTTATCGAATCGACTTAAAGCCAGATCGTCACATTGGCCGCTCTTCTCTCTGAAACGGTTGTACTTATCGTCTTCAAAGCTATGTCGCGTGCTGCGGTATGCGGAGACACTAAAAGCACCATAGTAGAACACAGATGAAGCTTCTAAGTTGATGTAATAGCCAGTAAGAAGTAGTACAATTCAAGTTTTAAGTATCGATTATTGACTTTTTAGCTGGCTTTGGTGCCTTGGACATGAGCTAGGACCTTAAGATTCTGCATGAAAGGAGGACTAGCAGCCGAGTTGCACGGGAGAATGTGAAAAGTGTTCATATGTAGTAAAAACCTGAGAAATCCGTCCGTTTTCGTCATTTGTTATCGAATCGACTTAAAGCCAGATCTTCACATTGGCCACACTTCTCTCTGAAACGGTTGTACTTATCGTCTGCAAAGCTATGTCGTATGCTGCGGTAGGCGGAGACACTAAAACCACCACAGTAGAACACAGATGTAGCTTCTAATTTGATGTAATAGCCAGTAAGAAGTAGTACAATTGAAGTTTTAGGTATTGATTATTGACTTTTTAGCTGGCTTTGATGCCTTGGACATGAGCTAGGACCTTAAGATTCTGCATAGAAGGAGGACTAGCAGCCGAGTTGCACGGGAGAATGTGAAAAGTGTTCATATGTAGTAAAAACCTGAGAAATCCGTCCGTTTTCGTCATTTGTTATCGAATCGACTTAAAGCCAGATCGTCACATTGGCCGCTCTTCTCTCTTAAACGGTTGTACTTATCGTCTGCAAAGCTATGTCGCGAACGGCGGTATTCGGAGACACTAAAAGCACCATTGTAGAACACAGATGTAGCTTCTAAGATGATGTAATAGCCAGTAAGAAATAGTACAATTCAAGTTTTAGGAATCGGTTATGGACTTTTTACCCTTGTTTGGTGCCTTGGACGTGAGCTAGGAACTTAAGATTTTACATGCAGGAGGACTAGCAGCCGAGTTGCACGGGAGAATGTGTAAAGTGTTCATATGTAGTAAAAACCTGAGAAATCCGTCCGTTTTCGTCACTTGTTATCAAATCGAGTTAAAGCCAGATCGTCACATTGGCCGCTCTTCTCTCTGAAACGGTTGTACTTATCGTCTGCAAAGCTATGTCGCGTGCTGCGGTATGCGGAGACACTAAAAGCACCATAGTAGAACATAGATGAAGCTTCTAAGTTGATGTAATAGCCAGTAAGAAGTAGTACAATTCAAGTTTTAGGTATCGATTATTGACTTTTTAGCTGGCTTTGGTGCCTTGGACATGAGCTAGGACCTTAAGATTCTGCATGATAGGAGGACTAGCAGCCGAGTTGTACGGGAGAATGTGAAATGTGTTCATATGTAGTAAAAACCTGAGAAATCCGTCCGTTTTCGTCACTTGTTATCAAATCGACTTAAAGCCAGATCGTCACATTGGCTGCTCTTCTCTCTGAAACGGATGTACTTATCGTCTGGAAAGCTTTGTTGCGTGCTGCGGTATGCGGAGACACTAAAAGCACCATAGTAGAACACAGATGAAGCTTCTAAGATGATGTAATAGCCAGTAAGAAGTAGTACAATTCAAGTTTTAGGTATCGACTATTGACTTTTTAGCTGACTTTGGTGCCTTGGACATGAGCTAGGACCTTAAGATTATGCATGAAAGGAGGACTAGCAGCCGAGTTGCAGGGGAGAATGTGAAAAGTGTTCATATGTAGTAAAAACCTGAGAAATCCGTCCGTTTTCGTCATTTGTTATCGAATCGACTTAAAGCCAGATCGTCACATTGGCCGCTCTTCTCTCTGAAACGGTTGTACTTATCGTCTTCAAAGCTATGTCGCGTGCTGCGGTATGCGGAGACACTAAAAGCACCATAGTAGAACACAGATGAAGCTTCTAAGTTGATGTAATAGCCAGTAAGAAGTAGTACAATTCAAGTTTTAAGTATCGATTATTGACTTTTTAGCTGGCTTTGGTGCCTTGGACATGAGCTAGGACCTTAAGATTCTGCATGAAAGGAGGACTAGCAGCCGAGTTGCACGGGAGAATGTGAAAAGTGTTCATATGTAGTAAAAACCTGAGAAATCCGTCCGTTTTCGTCATTTGTTATCGAATCGACTTAAAGCCAGATCTTCACATTGGCCA
Organism: Schistocerca gregaria; assembly: GCF_023897955.1. Taxonomy (NCBI): domain Eukaryota; kingdom Metazoa; phylum Arthropoda; class Insecta; order Orthoptera; family Acrididae; genus Schistocerca; species Schistocerca gregaria. The sequence goes on along the minus strand of NW_026061895.1, from coordinate 531,206 downwards.
CACTTCTCTCTGAAACGGTTGTACTTATCGTCTGCAAAGCTATGTCGTATGCTGCGGTAGGTGGAGACACTAAAACCACCACAGTAGAACACAGATGTAGCTTCTAATTTGATGTAATAGCCAGTAAGAAGTAGTACAATTGAGGTTTTAGGTATTGATTATTGACTTTTTAGCTGGCTTTGATGCCTTGGACATGAGCTAGGACCTTAAGATTCTGCATAGAAGGAGGACTAGCAGCCGAGTTGCACGGGAGAATGTGAAAAGTGTTCATATGTTGTAAAAACCTGAGAAATCCGTCCGTTTTCGTCATTTGTTATCGAATCGACTTAAAGCCAGATCGTCACATTGGCCGCTCTTCTCTCTTAAACGGTTGTACTTATCGTCTGCAAAGCTATGTCGCGAACGGCGGTATTCGGAGACACTAAAAGCACCATTGTAGAACACAGATGTAGCTTCTAAGATGATGTAATAGCCAGTAAGAAATAGTACAATTCAAGTTTTAGGAATCGGTTATTGACTTTTTACCCTTGTTTGGTGCCTTGGACGTGAGCTAGGAACTTAAGATTTTACATGCAGGAGGACTAGCAGCCGAGTTGCACGGGAGAATGTGTAAAGTGTTCATATGTAGTAAAAACCTGAGAAATCCGTCCGTTTTCGTCATTTGTTATCGAATCGACTTAAAGCCAGATCGTCACATTGGCCGCTCTTCTCTCTGAAACGGTTGTACTTATCGTCTGCAAAGCAATGTGGCGTGCTGCGGTATGCGGAGACACTAAAAGCACCATAGTAGAACACAGATGAAACTTCTAAGTTGATGTATTAGCCAGTAAGAAGTAGTACAATTCAAGTTAAAGGTACCGATTATTGACTTTTAAGCTGGCTTTGATGCCTTGGACATGAGCTAGGACAATAAGATTCTACATGAAAGGAGGACTAGCAGCCGAGTTTCACGGGAGAATGTGAGAAGTGTTCATATGTAGTAAAAACCTGAGAAATCCGTCCGTTTTCGTCATTTGTTATCGAATCGACTTAAAGCCAGATCGTCACATTGGCCGCTCTTCTCTCTGAAACGGTTGTACTTACCGTCTGCAAAGCTATGTCGCGTGCTGCGGTATGCGGAGACACTAAAAGCACCATAGTAGAACTCATATGAAGCTTCTATGATGATGTAATAGCCAGTAAGAAGTAGTACAATTCAAGTTTTAGGTATCGTATCGACTTCTTAGATGGATTTGGTGACTTGGACATGAGCTAGGACTTTAAGATTCTGCATGAAAAGAGGACTAGCTGCCGAGTTGCACGGGACAATATGAAAAGTGTTCATATGTAGTAACAACCTGAGAAATCCGTCCGTTTTCGTCATTTGTTATCGAATCGCCTTAAAGCCAGATCGTCACTTGGCCGCTCTTCTCTCTGAAACGGTTGTACTTATCGTCTGCAAAGCTATGTCGCGTGCTGCGGTATGCGGAGACACTAAAAGCACCATAGTAGAACACAGATGAAGCTTCTATGATGATGTAATAGCCAGTAAGAAGTAGTACAATTCAAGTTTTAGGTATCGATTATTGACTTTTTAGCTGGCTTTGGTGCCTTGAACATGAGCTATTACCTTAAGATTCTGCATTAAAGGAGGAATAGCAGCCGAGTTGTACGGAAGAATGTGAAAAGTGTTCATAAGTAGTAAAAACCTGAGAAATCCGTCCGTTTTCGTCACTTGTTATCAAATCGACTTAAAGCCAGATCGTCACATTGGCTGCTCTTCTCTCTGAAACGGATGTACTTATCGTCTGGAAAGCTTTGTTGCGTGCTGCGGTATGCGGAGACACTAAAAGCACCATAGTAGAACACAGATGAAGCTTCTAAGATGATGTAATAGCCAGTAAGAAGTAGTACAATTCAAGTTTTAGGTATCGACTATTGACTTTTTAGGTGACTTTGGTGCCTTGGACATGAGCTAGGACCTTAAGATTCTGCATGAAAGGAGGACTAGCAGCCGAGTTGCAGGGGAGAATGTGAAAAGTGTTCATATGTAGTAAAAACCTGAGAAATCCGTCCGTTTTCGTCATTTGTTATCGAATCGACTTAAAGCCAGATCGTCACATTGGCCGCTCTTCTCTCTGAAACGGTTGTACTTATCGTCTTCAAAGCTATGTCGCGTGCTGCGGTATGCGGAGACACTAAAAGCACCATAGTAGAACACAGATGAAGCTTCTAAGTTGATGTAATAGCCAGTAAGAAGTAGTACAATTCAAGTTTTAAGTATCGATTATTGACTTTTTAGCTGGCTTTGGTGCCTTGGACATGAGCTAGGACCTTAAGATTCTGCATGAAAGGAGGACCAGCAGCCGAGTTGCACGGGAGAATGTGAAAAGTGTTCATATGTAGTAAAAACCTGAGAAATCCGTCCGTTTTCGTCATTTGTTATCGAATCGACTTAAAGCCAGATCGTCACATTGGCCGCTCTTCTCTCTTAAACGGTTGTACTTATCGTCTGCAAAGCTATGTCGCGAACGGCGGTATTCGGAGACACTAAAAGCACCATTGTAGAACACAGATGTAGCTTCTAAGATGATGTAATAGCCAGTAAGAAATAGTACAATTCAAGTTTTAGGAATCGGTTATTGACTTTTTACCCTTGTTTGGTGCCTTGGACGTGAGCTAGGAACTTAAGATTTTACATGCAGGAGGACTAGCAGCCGAGTTGCACGGGAGAATGTGTAAAGTGTTCATATGTAGTAAAAACCTGAGAAATCCGTCCGTTTTCGTCATTTGTTATCGAATCGACTTAAAGCCAGATCGTCACATTGGCCGCTCTTCTCTCTGAAACGGTTGTACTTATCGTCTGCAAAGCAATGTCGCGTGCTGCGGTATGCGGAGACACTAAAAGCACCATAGTAGAACACAGATGAAACTTCTAAGTTGATGTATTAGCCAGTAAGAAGTAGTACAATTCAAGTTAAAGGTACCGATTATTGACTTTTAAGCTGGCTTTGATGCCTTGGACATGAGCTAGGACCTTAAGATTCTACATGAAAGGAGGACTAGCAGTCGAGTTTCACGGGAGAATGTGAGAAGTGTTCATATGTAGTAAAAACCTGAGAAATCCGTCCGTTTTCGTCATTTGTTATCGAATCGACTTAAAGCCAGATCGTCACATTGGCCGCTCTTCTCTCTGAAACGGTTGTACGTACCGTCTGCAAAGCTATGTCGCGTGCTGCGGTATGCGGAGACACTAAAAGCACCATAGTAGAACACATATGAAGCTTCTATGATGATGTAATAGCCAGTAAGAAGTAGTACAATTCAAGTTTAAGGTATCGTATCGACTTCTTAGATGGATTTGGTGACTTGGACATGAGCTAGGACTTTAAGATTCTGCATGAAAAGAGGACTAGCTGCCGAGTTGCACGGGACAATATGAAAAGTGTTCATATGTAGTAACAACCTGAGAAATCCGTCCGTTTTCGTCATTTGTTATCGAATCGCCTTAAAGCCAGATCGTCACTTGGCCGCTTTTCTCTCTGAAACGGTTGTACTTATCGTCTGCAAAGCTATGTCGCGTGCTGCGGTATGCGGAGACACTAAAAGCACCATAGTAGAACACAGATGAAGCTTCTATGATGATGTAATAGCCAGTAAGAAGTAGTACAATTCAAGTTTTAGGTATCGATTATTGACTTTTTAGCTGGCTTTGGTGCCTTGGACATGAGCTATTACCTTAAGATTCTGCATGAAAGGAGGAATAGCAGCCGAGTTGTACGGAAGAATGTGAAAAGTGTTCATATGTAGTAAAAACCTGAGAAATCCGTCCGTTTTCGTCATTTGTTATCGAATCGACTTAAAGCCGGATCGTCACATTGGCCGCCCTTCTCTCTGAAACGGTTGTACTTATCGTCTGCAAAGCTATGTCGCGTGATGCGGTATGCGGAGACACTAAAAGCACCATAGTAGAACATAGATGAAGCTTCTAAGTTGATGTAATAGCCAGTAAGAAGTAGTACAATTCAAGTTTTAGGTATCGATTATTGACTTTTTAGCTGGCTTTGGTGCCTTGGACATGAGCTAGGACCTTAAGATTCTGCATGAAAGGAGGACTAGCAGCCGAGTTGCACGGGAGAATGTGAAAAGTGTTCATATGTAGTAAAAACATGAGAAATCCGTCCGTTTTCGTCATTTGTTATCGAATCGACTTAAAGCCAGATCGTCACATTGGCCGCTCTTCTCTCTGAAACGGTTGTACTTATCGTCTTCAAAGCTATGTCGCGTGCTGCGGTATGCGGAGACACTAAAAGCACCATAGTAGAACACAGATGAAGCTTCTAAGTTGATGTAATAGCCAGTAAGAAGTAGTACAATTCAAGTTTTAAGTATCGATTATTGACTTTTTAGGTGGCTTTGGTGCCTTGGATATGAGCTAGGACCTTAAGATTCTGCATGAAAGGAGGACTAGCAGCCGCGTTGTACGGGAGAATGTGAAATGTGTTCATATGTAGTAAAAACCTGAGAAATCCGTCCGTTTTCGTCATTTGTTATCGAATCGACTTAAAGCCAGATCGTCACATTGGCCGCTCTTCTCTCTTAAACGGTTGTACTTATCGTCTGCAAAGCTATGTCGCGAACGGCGGTATTCGGAGACACTAAAAGCACCATTGTAGAACACAGATGTAGCTTCTAAGATGATGTAATAGCCAGTAAGAAATAGTACAATTCAAGTTTTAGGAAAAGGTTATTGACTTTTTACCCTTGTTTGGTGCCTTGGACGTGAGCTAGGAACTTAAGATTTTACATGCAGGAGGACTAGCAGCCGAGTTGCACGGGAGAATGTGTAAAGTGTTGATATGTAGTAAAAACCTGAGAAATCCGTCCGTTTTCGTCATTTGTTATCGAATCGACTTAAAGCCAGATCGTCACATTGGCCGCTCTTCTCTCTGAAGCCGTTGTACTTATCGTGTGCAGAGCTATGTCGCGTGCTGCGGTATGCAGAGACACTAAAAGCAACATAGTAGAACACAGATGACACTTCCAAGTTGATGTAATAGCCAGTAAGAAGTAGTACAATTCAAGTTTTAGTTACTGATTATTGACATTTTAGCTGGCTTTGGTGCCTTGGACATGAGCTAGGACGTTAAGATTCTGCATGAAAGGAGGACTAGCAGCCGAGTTACACAGGAGAATGTGAAAAGTGTTTATATGTAGTAAAAACCTGAGAAATCTGTCCGTTTTCGTCATTTGTTATCAAATCGACTTAAAGCCAGATCGTCACATTGGCTGCTCTTCTCTCTGAAACGGTTGTACTTATCGTCTGGAGAGCTTTGTCGCGTGCTGCGGTATGCGGAGACACTAAATGCACCATAGTAGAACGCAGATGAAGCTTCTAAGATGATGTAATAGCCAGTAAGAAGTAGTACAATTCAAGTTTTAGGTATCGATTATTGACTTTTTAGCTGGCTTTGGTGCCTTGGACATGAGCTAGGACCTTAAGATTCTGCATGAAAGGAGGACTAGCAGCCGAGTTGCACGGGAGAATGTGAAAAGTGTTCATATGTAGTAAAAACCTGAGAAATCCGTCCGTTTTCGTCATTTGTTATCGAATCGACTTAAAGCCAGATCGTCACATTGGCCGCTCTTCTCTCTGAAACGGTTGTACTTATCGTCTTCAAAGCTATGTCGCGTGCTGCGGTATGCGGAGACACTAAAAGCAGCATAGTAGAACACAGATGAAGCTTCTAAGTTGATGTAATAGCCAGTAAGAAGTAGTACAATTCAAGTTTTAGGTATCGATTATTGACTTTTTAGCTGGCTTTGGTGCCTTGGACATGAGCTAGGACCTTAAGATTCTGAATGAAAGGAGGACTAGCAGCCGAGTTGCACGGGAGAATGTGAAAAGTGTTCATATGTAGTAAAAACCTGAGAAATCCGTCCGTTTTCGTCATTTGTTATAGAATCGACTTAAAGCCAGATCGTCACATTGGCCACTCTTCTCTCTGAAACGGTTGTACTTATCGTCTGCAAAGCTATGTCGTATGCTGCGGTAAGCGGAGACACTAAAACAACCACAGTAGAACACAGATGAAGCTTTTAATTTGATGTAATAGCCAGTAAGAAGTAGTACAATTGAAGTTTTAGGTATTGATTATTGACTTTTTAGCCGGCTTTGATGCCTTGGACATGAGCTAGGACCTTAAGATTCTGCATAGAAGGAGGACTAGCAGCCGAGTTGCACGGGAGAATGTGAAAAGTGTTCAAATAGATTAAAAACCTGAGAAATCCGTCCATTTTCGTCATTTTTATCGAATCGACTTAAAGCCAAATCGTCACATTGGCCGCTCTGCTCTCTGAAACGGTTGTACTTATCGTCTAAAAGCTATGTCGCGAACGGCGGTATTCGGAGACACTAAAAGCACCATAGTAGAACACAGATGTAGCTTCTAAGATGATGTAATAGCCAGTAAGAAATAGTACAATTCAAGTTTTAGGAATCGGTTATTGACTTTTTACCCTTGTTTGGTGCCTTGGACATGAGCTAGGAACTTAAGATTTTACATGCAGGACGACTAGCAGCCGAGTTGCACGGGACAATGTGTAAAGTGTTCATATGTAGTAAAAACCTGAGAAATCCGTCCGTTTTCGTCATTTGTTATCGAATCGACTTAAAGCCAGATCATCACATTGGCCGCTCTTCTCTCTGAAACGGTTGTACTTATCGTCTGCAAAGCTATGTCGCGTGCTGCGGTATGCGGAGACACTAAAAGCACCATAGTAGAACACATATGAAGCTTCTAAGTTGATGTAATAGCCAGTAAGAAGTAGTACAATTCAAGTTAAAGGTATCGATTATTGACTTCTTAGATGGATTTGTTGCCTTGGACATGAGCTAGGACCTTAAGATTCTGCATGAAAGGAGGACTAGCAGCCGAGTTGCATCGGACAATGTGAAAAGTGTTCATACGTAGTAAAAACCTGAGAAATCCGTCCCTTTTCGTCATTTGTTATCGAATCGACTTAAAGCCAGATCGTCACTTTGGCCGCTCTTCTCTCTGAAACGATTGTACTTATCGTCTTCAAAGCTATGTCGCGTGCTGCGGTATGCGGAGACACTAAGAGCACCATAGTACAACACAGATGAAGCTTCTAAGTTGATGTGAAAGCCAGTAAGAAGTAGTACAATTCAAGTTTTAGGTATTGATTATTGACTTTTTAGCTGGCTTTGGTGCCTTGGACATGAGCTAGGACCTTAAGATTCTGCATGAAAGGAGGAGTAGCAGCCGCGTTGTACGGGAGAATGTGAAATGTGTTCATATGTAGTAAAAACCTGAGAAATCCGTCCGTTTTCGTCATTTGTTATCAAATCGACTTAAAGCCAGATCGTCACATTGGCCGCTCTTCTCTCTGAAACGGTTGTACTTATCGTCTGCAAAGCTATGTCGCGTGCTGCGGTATGCGGAGACACTAAAACCACCATAGTAGAACACATATGAAGCTTCTAAGATGATGTAATAGCCAGTAAGAAGTAGGACAGTTCAAGTTTTAGGTATCGATTATTGACTTTTTTGCTGGCTTTGGTAACTTGGAGATGAGCTTGGACCTTAAGATTCTGGATGAAAGGAGGAGTAGTAGCCGAGTTGCACGGGAGAATGTGAAATGTGTTCATATGTAGTAACAACCTGAGAAATCCGTCCGTTTTCGTCATTTGTTATCGAATCGACTTAAAGCCCTATCGTCACATTGGCCGCTCTTCTCTCTGAAACGGTTGTACTTATCGTCTGCAAAGCTATGTCGTATGCTGCGGTAGGCGGAGACACTAAAACCACCACAGTAGAACACAGATGAAGCTTCTAATTTGATGTAATAGCCAGTAAAAAGTAGTACAATTCAAGTTAAAGGTATCGATTATTGACTTCTTAGATGGATTTGTTGCCTTGGACATGAGCTAGGACCTTAAGATTCTGCATGAAAGGAGGACTAGCAGCCGAGTTGCACGGGAGAATTTGAGAAGTGTTCATATGTAGTAAAAACCTGAGAAATCCGTCCGTTTTCGTCATTTGTTATCGAATCGACTTAAAGCCAGATTGTCACATTGGCCGCTCTTCTCTCTGAAACGGTTGTACTTATCGTCTGCAAAGCTATGTCGCGGGCTGCGGTATGCGGAGACACTAAAAGCACCATAGTACAACACAGATGAAGCATCTAAGTTGATGTAATAGCCAGTAAGAAGTAGTACAATTCAAGTTTTAGGTATCGATTATTGATTTTTTAGCTGGCTTTGGTGCCTTGGACATGAGCTAGGACCTTAAGATTCTGCATCAAAAGGAGGACTAGCAGCCGAGTTGCACGGGACAATGTGAAAAGTGTTCATATGTAGTAAAAACCTGAGAAATCCGTCCGTTTTCGTCATTTGTTATCGAATCGACTTAAAGCCAGATCGTCACATTGGCCGCTCTTCTCTCTGAAACGGTTGTACTTATCGTCTGCAAAGCTATGTCGTATGCTGCGGTAGGCGGAGACACTAAAACCACCACAATTGAACACAGATGAAGCTTCTAATTTGATGTAATAGCCAGTAAGAAGTAGTACAATTCAAGTTTTCGGAATCGATTATTGACTTTTTAGCTGTCTTTGGTGCCTTGGACATGAGCTAGGACCTTAAGATTCTGCATGAAAGGAGGACTAGCAGCCGCGTTGGATGGGAGAATGTGAAATGTGTTCATATGTAGTAGAAACCTGAGAAATCCGTCCGTTTTCGTCATTTGTTATCGAATCGACTTAAAGCCCGATCGTCACATTGGCCGCTCTACTCTCTCAAACGGTTGTACTTATCGTCTGCAAAGCTATGTCGCGTGCTGCGGTATGCGGAGACAATAAAATCACCATACTAGAACACAGATGAAGCTTCTAAGTTGATTTGATAGCCCGTAATAAGTAGTACAATTCAAGTTTTAGGTATCGATTATTGACTTCTTAGATGAATTTTGGTGCTTTGGACATGAGCTAGGACCTTAAGATTCTGCATGAAAGGAGGACTAGCAGCCGAGTTGCACGGGACAATATGAAAAGTGTTCATATGTAGTAAAAACCTGAGAAATCCGTCCGTTTTCGTCATTTGTTATCGAATCGCCTTAAAGCCAGATCGTCACATTTGCCGCTCTTCTCTCTGAAACGGTTGTACTTATCGTCTGCAAAGCTATGTTGCGTGCTGCGGTATGCGGAGACACTAAAAGCACCATAGTAGAACACAGATGAAGCTTCTATGATGATGTAATAGCCAGTAAGAAGTAGTACAATTCAAGTTTGAGGTATCGTTTATTGACTTTTTAGCTGGCTTTGGTCCCTTGGACATGAGCTAGGACCTTAAGATTCTGCATGGAAGGAGGACTAGCAGCCGAGTTGCACGGGAGAATGTGAAAAGTGTTCATATGTAGTAAAAACCTGAGAAATCCGTCCGTTTTCGTCATTTGTTATCGAATCGACTTAAAGCCAGATCGTCACATTGGCCGCTCTTCTCTCTGAAACGGTTGTACTTATCGTCTGCAAAGCTATGTCGCGTGCTGCGGTATGCGGAGACACTAAAAGCACCATAGTAGAACACAGATGAAGCTTCTAATTTGATGTAATAGCCAGTAAGAAGTAGTACAATTCAAGTTTTAAGTACTGATTATTGACTTTTTAAATGGCTTTGGTGCCTTGGACATGAGCTAGGACCTTAAGATTCTGCATGAAAGGAGGACTAGCAGACGAGTGGCACGGGAGAATGTGAAAAGTGTTCATATGTAGTAAAAACCTGAGAAATCCGTCCGTTTTCGTCATTTGTTATCGAATCGACTTAAAGCCAGATCGTCACATTGGCCGCTCTTCTCTCTGAAACGGTTGTACTTATCGTCTTCAAAGCTATGTCGCGTGCTGCGGTATGCGGAGACACTAAAAGCACCATAGTAGAACACAGATGAAGCTTCTAAGTTGATGTAATAGCCAGTAAGAAGTAGTACAATTCAAGTTTTAGGTATCGATTATTGACTTTTTAGCTGGCTTTGGTGCCTTGGACATGAGCTAGGACCTTAAGATTCTGCATGAAAGGAGGATCAGCAGCCGAGTTGCACGGGAGAATGTGAAAAGTGTTCATATGTAGTAAAAACCTGAGAAATCCATCCGTTTTTGTCATTTGTTATCGAATCGACTTAAAGGCAGATCGACACATTGGCCGCTCTTCTCTCTGAAACGGTTGTACTTATCGTCTGCAAAGCTATGTCGTATGCTGCGGTAGGCGGAGACACTAAAACCACCACAGTAGAACACAGATGAAGCTTCTAATTTGAAGTAATAACCAGTAAGAAGTAGTACAATTCAAGTTTAGGTATTGATTATTGACTTTTAAGCTGGCTTTGATGCCTTGGACATGAGCTAGGACCTTAAGAATCTGCATGAAAGGAGGATTAGCAGCCGAGTTGCACGGGAGAATGTGAAAAGTGTTCATATGTAGTAAAAACCTGAGAAATCCGTCCGTTTTCGTCATTTGTTATCGAATCGACTTAAAGCCACATCGTCACATTGGCCGCTCTTCTCTCTGAAACAGTTGTACTTATCGTCTTCAAAGCTATGTCGCGTGCTGCGGTATGCGGAGACACTAAAAGCACCATAGTAGAACACAGATGAAGCTTCTAAGTTGATGTAATAGCCAGTAAGAAGTAGTACAATTCAAGTTTTAGGTATCGATTATTGATTTTTTAGCTGGCTTTGGTGCCTTGGACATGAGCTAGGACCTTAAGATTCTGCATCAAAAGGAGGACTAGCAGCCGAGTTGCACGGGACAATGTGAAAAGTGTTCATATGTAGTAAAAACCTGAGAAATCCGTCCGTTTTCGTCATTTGTTATCGAATCGACTTAAAGCCAGATCGTCACATTGGCCGCTCTTCTCTCTGAAACGGTTGTACTTATCGTCTGCAAAGCTATGTCGTATGCTGCGGTAGGCGGAGACACTAAAACCACCACAATTGAACACAGATGAAGCTTCTAATTTGATGTAATAGCCAGTAAGAAGTAGTACAATTCAAGTTTTCGGTATCGATTATTGACTTTTTAGCTGGCTTTGGTGCCTTGGACATGAGCTAGGACCTTAAGATTCTGCATGAAAGGAGGACTAGCAGCCGCGTTGTACGGGAGAATGTGAAAAGTGTTCATATGTAGTAAAAACCTGAGAAATCCGTCCGTTTTCGTCATTTGTTATCGAATCGACTTAAAGCCAGATCGTCACATTGGCTGCTCTTCTCTCTGAAACGGTTGTACTTATCGTCTGGAAAGCTTTTCCGCGTGCTGCGGTATGCGGAGACACTAAAAGCACCATAGTAGAACACAGATGAAGCTTCTAAGATGATGTAATAGCCAGTAAGAAGTAGTACAATTCAAGTTTTAGGTATCGATTATATACTTTTTAGCTGGCTTTGGTGCCTTGGACATGAGCTAGGACCTTAAGATTCTGCATGAAAGGAGGACTAGCAGCCGAGGTGCACGGGAGAATGTGAAAAGTGTTCATATGTCGTAAAAACCTGAGAAATCCGTCCGTTTTCGTCATTTGTTATCGAATCGACTTAAAGCCAGATCGTCACTTTGGCCCCTCTTTTCTCTGAAACGGTTGTACTTATCGTCTGCAAAGCTATGTCGCGTGCTGCGGTGTGCGGAGACACTAAAAGCACCATGGTAGAACACAGATGAAGCTTCTAAGTTGATGTAATATCCAGTAAGAAGTAGTACAATTCAAGTTTTAGGTATCGATTATTGACTTTTTATCTGGCTTTGGTGCCTTGGACATGAGCTAGGACCTTAAGATTCTGCATGAAAGGAGGACTAGCAGCCGCGTTGCACGGGAGAATGTGAAATGTGTTCATATGTAGTAGAAACCTGAGAAATCCGTCCGTTTTCGTCATTTGTTATCGAATCGACTTAAAGCCCGATCGTCACATTGGCCGCTCTTCTCTCTGAAACGGTTGTACTTATCGTCTGCAAAGCTATGTCGCGTGCTGCGGTATGCTGAGACAATAAAATCACCATAGTAGAACACAGATGAAGCTTCTAAGTCGATGTAATAGCCAGTAAGAAGTAGTACAATTCAAGTTTTAGGTACTGATTATTGACTTTTTAGCTGGCTTTGGTGCCTTGGACATGAGCTAGGACCTTAAGATTCTGCATGAAAGGAGGACTAGCAGCCGAGTTGCACGGGAGAATGTGAAAAGTGTTCATATGTAGTAAAAACCTGAGAAATCCGTCCGTTTTCGTCATTTGTTATCGAATCGACTTAAAGCCAGATCGTCACATTAGCCCCTCTTTTCTCTGAAACGGTTGTACTTATCGTCTGCAAAGCTATGTCGCGTGCTGCGGTGTGCGGACACACTGAAAGCACCATGGTAGAACACAGATGAAGCTTCTAAGTTGATGTAATAGCCAGTAAGAAGTAGTACAATTCAAGTTTTAGGTATCGATTATTGACTTTTTAGCTGGCTTTGGTGCCTTGGACATGAGCTAGGACCTTAAGATTCTGCATGAAAGGAGGACTACCAGCCGCGTTGCACGGGAGAATGTGAAATGTGTTCATATGTAGTAGAAACCTGAGAAATCCGTCCGTTTTCGTCATTTGTTATCGAATCGACTTAAAGCCCGATCGTCACATTGGCCGCTCTTCTCTCTGAAACGGTTGTACTTATCGTCTGCAAAGCTATGTCGCGTGCTGCGGTATGCGGAGACAATAGAATCACCATAGTAGAACACAGATGAAGCTTCTAAGTCGATGTAATAACCAGTAAGAAGTAGTACAATTCAAGTTTTAGGTACTGATTATTGACTTTTTAGCTGGCTTTGGTGCCTTGGACATGAGCTACGACCTTAAGATTCTGCATGAAAGGAGGACTAGCAGACGAGTGGCACGGGAGAATGTGAAAAGTGTTCATATGTAGTAAAAACCTGAGAAATCCGTCCGTTTTCGTCATTTGTTATCGAATCGACTTAAAGCCAGATCGTCACATTGGCCGCTCTTCTCTCTGAAACGGTTGTACTTATCGTCTTCAAAGCTATGTCGCGTGCTGCGGTATGCGGAGACACTAAAAGCACCATAGTAGAACACAGATGAAGCTTCTAAGTTGATGTAATAGCCAGTAAGAAGTAGTACAATTCAAGTTTTAGGTATCGATTATTGACTTTTTAGCTGGCTTTGGTGCCTTGGACATGAGCTAGGACCTTAAGATTCTGCATGAAAGGAGGATCAGCAGCCGAGTTGCACGGGAGAATGTGAAAAGTGTTCATATGTAGTAAAAACCTGAGAAATCCATCCGTTTTTGTCATTTGTTATCGAATCGACTTAAAGGCAGATCGACACATTGGCCGCTCTTCTCTCTGAAACGGTTGTACTTATCGTCTGCAAAGCTATGTCGTATGCTGCGGTAGGCGGAGACACTAAAACCACCACAGTAGAACACAGATGAAGCTTCTAATTTGAAGTAATAACCAGTAAGAAGTAGTACAATTCAAGTTTAGGTATTGATTATTGACTTTTAAGCTGGCTTTGATGCCTTGGACATGAGCTAGGACCTTAAGAATCTGCATGAAAGGAGGATTAGCAGCCGAGTTGCACGGGAGAATGTGAAAAGTGTTCATATGTAGTAAAAACCTGAGAAATCCGTCCGTTTTCGTCATTTGTTATCGAATCGACTTAAAGCCACATCGTCACATTGGCCGCTCTTCTCTCTGAAACAGTTGTACTTATCGTCTTCAAAGCTATGTCGCGTGCTGCGGTATGCGGAGACACTAAAAGCACCATAGTAGAACACAGATGAAGCTTCTAAGTTGATGTAATAGCCAGTAAGAAGTAGTACAATTCAAGTTTTAGGTATCGATTATTGATTTTTTAGCTGGCTTTGGTGCCTTGGACATGAGCTAGGACCTTAAGATTCTGCATCAAAAGGAGGACTAGCAGCCGAGTTGCACGGGACAATGTGAAAAGTGTTCATATGTAGTAAAAACCTGAGAAATCCGTCCGTTTTCGTCATTTGTTATCGAATCGACTTAAAGCCAGATCGTCACATTGGCCGCTCTTCTCTCTGAAACGGTTGTACTTATCGTCTGCAAAGCTATGTCGTATGCTGCGGTAGGCGGAGACACTAAAACCACCACAATTGAACACAGATGAAGCTTCTAATTTGATGTAATAGCCAGTAAGAAGTAGTACAATTCAAGTTTTCGGTATCGATTATTGACTTTTTAGCTGGCTTTGGTGCCTTGGACATGAGCTAGGACCTTAAGATTCTGCATGAAAGGAGGACTAGCAGCCGCGTTGTACGGGAGAATGTGAAAAGTGTTCATATGTAGTAAAAACCTGAGAAATCCGTCCGTTTTCGTCATTTGTTATCGAATCGACTTAAAGCCAGATCGTCACATTGGCTGCTCTTCTCTCTGAAACGGTTGTACTTATCGTCTGGAAAGCTTTTCCGCGTGCTGCGGTATGCGGAGACACTAAAAGCACCATAGTAGAACACAGATGAAGCTTCTAAGATGATGTAATAGCCAGTAAGAAGTAGTACAATTCAAGTTTTAGGTATCGATTATATACTTTTTAGCTGGCTTTGGTGCCTTGGACATGAGCTAGGACCTTAAGATTCTGCATGAAAGGAGGACTAGCAGCCGAGGTGCACGGGAGAATGTGAAAAGTGTTCATATGTCGTAAAAACCTGAGAAATCCGTCCGTTTTCGTCATTTGTTATCGAATCGACTTAAAGCCAGATCGTCACTTTGGCCCCTCTTTTCTCTGAAACGGTTGTACTTATCGTCTGCAAAGCTATGTCGCGTGCTGCGGTGTGCGGAGACACTAAAAGCACCATGGTAGAACACAGATGAAGCTTCTAAGTTGATGTAATATCCAGTAAGAAGTAGTACAATTCAAGTTTTAGGTATCGATTATTGACTTTTTATCTGGCTTTGGTGCCTTGGACATGAGCTAGGACCTTAAGATTCTGCATGAAAGGAGGACTAGCAGCCGCGTTGCACGGGAGAATGTGAAATGTGTTCATATGTAGTAGAAACCTGAGAAATCCGTCCGTTTTCGTCATTTGTTATCGAATCGACTTAAAGCCCGATCGTCACATTGGCCGCTCTTCTCTCTGAAACGGTTGTACTTATCGTCTGCAAAGCTATGTCGCGTGCTGCGGTATGCTGAGACAATAAAATCACCATAGTAGAACACAGATGAAGCTTCTAAGTCGATGTAATAGCCAGTAAGAAGTAGTACAATTCAAGTTTTAGGTACTGATTATTGACTTTTTAGCTGGCTTTGGTGCCTTGGACATGAGCTAGGACCTTAAGATTCTGCATGAAAGGAGGACTAGCAGCCGAGTTGCACGGGAGAATGTGAAAAGTGTTCATATGTAGTAAAAACCTGAGAAATCCGTCCGTTTTCGTCATTTGTTATCGAATCGACTTAAAGCCAGATCGTCACATTAGCCCCTCTTTTCTCTGAAACGGTTGTACTTATCGTCTGCAAAGCTATGTCGCGTGCTGCGGTGTGCGGACACACTGAAAGCACCATGGTAGAACACAGATGAAGCTTCTAAGTTGATGTAATAGCCAGTAAGAAGTAGTACAATTCAAGTTTTAGGTATCGATTATTGACTTTTTAGCTGGCTTTGGTGCCTTGGACATGAGCTAGGACCTTAAGATTCTGCATGAAAGGAGGACTACCAGCCGCGTTGCACGGGAGAATGTGAAATGTGTTCATATGTAGTAGAAACCTGAGAAATCCGTCCGTTTTCGTCATTTGTTATCGAATCGACTTAAAGCCCGATCGTCACATTGGCCGCTCTTCTCTCTGAAACGGTTGTACTTATCGTCTGCAAAGCTATGTCGCGTGCTGCGGTATGCGGAGACAATAGAATCACCATAGTAGAACACAGATGAAGCTTCTAAGTCGATGTAATAACCAGTAAGAAGTAGTACAATTCAAGTTTTAGGTACTGATTATTGACTTTTTAGCTGGCTTTGGTGCCTTGGACATGAGCTACGACCTTAAGATTCTGCATGAAAGGAGGACTAGCAGCCGAGTTGCACGGGAGAATTTGAAAAGAGTTCATATGTAGTAAAAACCTGAGAAATCCGTCCGTTTTCGTCATTTGTTATCGAATCGACTTAAAGCCAGATCGTCATATTGGCCGCTCTTCTCTCTGAAACGGTTGTACTTATCGTCTGCAAAGCTATGTCGCGTCCTGCGGTATGCGGAGACACTAAAAGCACCATATTAGAACACAGATGAAGCTTCTATGATGATGTAATAGCCAGTAAGAAGTAGTACAATTCAAGTTTTAGGTATCGATTATTGACTTTTTAGCTGGCTTTGGTGCCGTGGACATGAGCTAGGACCTTAAGATTCTGCATGAAAGGAGGACTAGCAGCCGCGTTGCACGGGAGAATGTGAAATGTGTTCATATGTAGTAGAAACCTGAGAAATCCGTCCGTTTTCGTCATTTGTTATCGAATCGACTTAAAGCCCGATCGTCATATTGGCCGCTCTTCTCTCTGAAACGGTTGTACTTATCGTCTTCAAAGCTATGTCGCGTGCTGCGGTATGCGGAGACAATAAAATCACCATAGTAGAACACAGATGAAGCTTCTAAGTCGATGTAATAGCCAGTAGGAAGTAGTACAATTCAAGTTTTAGGTACTGATTATTGACTTTTTAGCTGGCTTTGGTGCCTTGGACATGAGCTAGGACCTTAAGATTCTGCATGAAAGGAGGACGAGCAGCCGAGTTGCACGGGAGAATGTGAAAAGTGTTCATATGTAGTAAAAACCTGAGAAATCCGTCCGTTTTCGTCATTTGTTATCGAAACGACTTAAAGCCAGATCGTCACATTGGCCGCTCTTCTCTCTGAAACGGTTGTATTTATCGTCTGCAAAGCTATGTCGGGTACTGCGGTATTCGGAGACACTAAAAGCACCATAGTAGAACACAGATGTAGCTTCTAAGATGATGTAATAGCCAGTAAGAAATAGTACAATTCAAGTTTTAGGAATCGGTTATTGACTTTTTACCCTTGTTTGGTGCCTTGGACATGAGCTAGGAACTTAAGATTTTACATGCAGGACGACTAGCAGCCGAGTTGCACGGGACAATGTGTAAAGTGTTCATATGTAGTAAAAACCTGAGAAATCCGTCCGTTTTCGTCATTTGTTATCGAATCGACTTAAAGCCAGATCATCACATTGGCCGCTCTTCTCTCTGAAACGGTTGTACTTATCGTCTGCAAAGCTATGTCGCGTGCTGCGGTATGCGGAGACACTAAAAGCACCATAGTAGAACACATATGAAGCTTCTAAGTTGATGTAATAGCCAGTAAGAAGTAGTACAATTCAAGTTAAAGGTATCGATTATTGACTTCTTAGATGGATTTGTTGCCTTGGACATGAGCTAGGACCTTAAGATTCTGCATGAAAGGAGGACTAGCAGCCGAGTTGCATCGGACAATGTGAAAAGTGTTCATACGTAGTAAAAACCTGAGAAATCCGTCCCTTTTCGTCATTTGTTATCGAATCGACTTAAAGCCAGATCGTCACTTTGGCCGCTCTTCTCTCTGAAACGATTGTACTTATCGTCTTCAAAGCTATGTCGCGTGCTGCGGTATGCGGAGACACTAAGAGCACCATAGTACAACACAGATGAAGCTTCTAAGTTGATGTGAAAGCCAGTAAGAAGTAGTACAATTCAAGTTTTAGGTATTGATTATTGACTTTTTAGCTGGCTTTGGTGCCTTGGACATGAGCTAGGACCTTAAGATTCTGCATGAAAGGAGGAGTAGCAGCCGCGTTGTACGGGAGAATGTGAAATGTGTTCATATGTAGTAAAAACCTGAGAAATCCGTCCGTTTTCGTCATTTGTTATCAAATCGACTTAAAGCCAGATCGTCACATTGGCCGCTCTTCTCTCTGAAACGGTTGTACTTATCGTCTGCAAAGCTATGTCGCGTGCTGCGGTATGCGGAGACACTAAAACCACCATAGTAGAACACATATGAAGCTTCTAAGATGATGTAATAGCCAGTAAGAAGTAGGACAGTTCAAGTTTTAGGTATCGATTATTGACTTTTTTGCTGGCTTTGGTAACTTGGAGATGAGCTTGGACCTTAAGATTCTGGAAGAAAGGAGGAGTAGTAGCCGAGTTGCACGGGAGAATGTGAAATGTGTTCATATGTAGTAACAACCTGAGAAATCCGTCCGTTTTCGTCATTTGTTATCGAATCGACTTAAAGCCCTATCGTCACATTGGCCGCTCTTCTCTCTGAAACGGTTGTCCTTATCGTCTGCAAAGCTATGTCGTATGCTGCGGTAGGCGGAGACACTAAAACCACCACAGTAGAACACAGATGAAGCTTCTAATTTGATGTAATAGCCAGTAAAAAGTAGTACAATTCAAGTTAAAGGTATCGATTATTGACTTCTTAGATGGATTTGTTGCCTTGGACATGAGCTAGGACCTTAAGATTCTGCATGAAAGGAGGACTAGCAGCCGAGTTGCACGGGAGAATTTGAGAAGTGTTCATATGTAGTAAAAACCTGAGAAATCCGTCCGTTTTCGTCATTTGTTATCGAATCGACTTAAAGCCAGATTGTCACATTGGCCGCTCTTCTCTCTGAAACGGTTGTACTTATCGTCTGCAAAGCTATGTCGCGTGCTGCGGTATGCGGAGACACTAAAAGCACCATAGTACAACACAGATGAAGCATCTACGTTGATGTAATAGCCAGTAAGAAGTAGTACAATTCAAGTTTTAGGTATCGATTATTGACTTTTTAGCTGGCTTTGGTGCCTTGGACATGAGCTAGGACCTTAAGATTCTGCATGAAAGGAGGACTAGCAGCCGAGTTGAACGGGAGAATGTGAAAAGTGTTCATATGTAGTAAAAACCTGAGAAATCCGTCCGTTTTCGTCATTTGTTATCGAATCGACTTAAAGCCACATCGTCACATTGGCCGCTCTTCTCTCTGAAACAGTTGTACTTATCGTCTTCAAAGCTATGTCGCATGCTGCGGTATGCGGAGACCCTAAAAGCACCATAGTAGAACACAGATGAAGCTTCTAAGTTGATGTAATAGCCAGTAAGAAGTAGTACAATTCAAGTTTTAGGTATCGATTATTGATTTTTTAGCTGGCTTTGGTGCCTTGGACATGAGCTAGGACCTTAAGATTCTGCATCAAAAGGAGGACTAGCAGCCGAGTTGCACGGGACAATGTGAAAAGTGTTCATATGTAGTAAAAACCTGAGAAATCCGTCCGTTTTCGTCATTTGTTATCGAATCGACTTAAAGCCAGATCGTCACATTGGCCGCTCTTCTCTCTGAAACGGTTGTACTTATCGTCTGCAAAGCTATGTCGTATGCTGCGGTAGGCGGAGACACTAAAACCACCACAATTGAACACAGATGAAGCTTCTAATTTGATGTAATAGCCAGTAAGAAGTAGTACAATTCAAGTTTTCGGAATCGATTATTGACTTTTTAGCTGTCTTTGGTGCCTTGGACATGAGCTAGGACCTTAAGATTCTGCATGAAAGGAGGACTAGCAGCCGCGTTGGATGGGAGAATGTGAAATGTGTTCATATGTAGTAGAAACCTGAGAAATCCGTCCGTTTTCGTCATTTGTTATCGAATCGACTTAAAGCCCGATCGTCACATTGGCCGCTCTACTCTCTCAAACGGTTGTACTTATCGTCTGCAAAGCTATGTCGCGTGCTGCGGTATGCGGAGACAATAAAATCACCATACTAGAACACAGATGAAGCTTCTAAGTTGATTTGATAGCCCGTAATAAGTAGTACAATTCAAGTTTTAGGTATCGATTATTGACTTCTTAGATGAATTTTGGTGCTTTGGACATGACCTAGGACCTTAAGATTCTGCATGAAAGGAGGACTAGCAGCCGAGTTGCACGGGACAATATGAAAAGTGTTCATATGTAGTAAAAACCTGAGAAATCCGTCCGTTTTCGTCATTTGTTATCGAATCGCCTTAAAGCCAGATCGTCACATTTGCCGCTCTTCTCTCTGAAACGGTTGTACTTATCGTCTGCAAAGCTATGTTGCGTGCTGCGGTATGCGGAGACACTAAAAGCACCATAGTAGAACACAGATGAAGCTTCTATGATGATGTAATAGCCAGTAAGAAGTAGTACAATTCAAGTTTGAGGTATCGTTTATTGACTTTTTAGCTGGCTTTGGTCCCTTGGACATGAGCTAGGACCTTAAGATTCTGCATGGAAGGAGGACTAGCAGCCGAGTTGCACGGGAGAATGTGAAAAGTGTTCATATGTAGTAAAAACCTGAGAAATCCGTCCGTTTTCGTCATTTGTTATCGAATCGACTTAAAGCCAGATCGTCACATTGGCCGCTCTTCTCTCTGAAACGGTTGTACTTATCGTCTGCAAAGCTATGTCGCGTGCTGCGGTATGCGGAGACACTAAAAGCACCATAGTAGAACACAGATGAAGCTTCTAATTTGATGTAATAGCCAGTAAGAAGTAGTACAATTCAAGTTTTAGGTACTGATTATTGACTTTTTAAATGGCTTTGGTGCCTTGGACATGAGCTAGGACCTTAAGATTCTGCATGAAAGGAGGACTAGCAGCCGAGTGGCACGGGAGAATGTGAAAAGTGTTCATATGTAGTAAAAACCTGAGAAATCCGTCCGTTTTCGTCATTTGTTATCGAATCGACTTAAAGCCAGATCGTCACATTGGCCGCTCTTCTCTCTGAAACGGTTGTACTTATCGTCTTCAAAGCTATGTCGCGTGCTGCGGTATGCGGAGACACTAAAAGCACCATAGTAGAACACAGATGAAGCTTCTAAGTTGATGTAATAGCCAGTAAGAAGTAGTACAATTCAAGTTTTAGGTATCGATTATTGACTTTTTAGCTGGCTTTGGTGCCTTGGACATGAGCTAGGACCTTAAGATTCTGCATGAAAGGAGGATCAGCAGCCGAGTTGCACGGGAGAATGTGAAAAGTGTTCATATGTAGTAAAAACCTGAGAAATCCATCCGTTTTTGTCATTTGTTATCGAATCGACTTAAAGGCAGATCGACACATTGGCCGCTCTTCTCTCTGAAACGGTTGTACTTATCGTCTGCAAAGCTATGTCGTATGCTGCGGTAGGCGGAGACACTAAAACCACCACAGTAGAACACAGATGAAGCTTCTAATTTGAAGTAATAACCAGTAAGAAGTAGTACAATTCAAGTTTAGGTATTGATTATTGACTTTTAAGCTGGCTTTGATGCCTTGGACATGAGCTAGGACCTTAAGAATCTGCATGAAAGGAGGATTAGCAGCCGAGTTGCACGGGAGAATGTGAAAAGTGTTCATATGTAGTAAAAACCTGAGAAATCCGTCCGTTTTCGTCATTTGTTATCGAATCGACTTAAAGCCACATCGTCACATTGGCCGCTCTTCTCTCTGAAACAGTTGTACTTATCGTCTTCAAAGCTATGTCGCGTGCTGCGGTATGCGGAGACACTAAAAGCACCATAGTAGAACACAGATGAAGCTTCTAAGTTGATGTAATAGCCAGTAAGAAGTAGTACAATTCAAGTTTTAGGTATCGATTATTGATTTTTTAGCTGGCTTTGGTGCCTTGGACATGAGCTAGGACCTTAAGATTCTGCATCAAAAGGAGGACTAGCAGCCGAGTTGCACGGGACAATGTGAAAAGTGTTCATATGTAGTAAAAACCTGAGAAATCCGTCCGTTTTCGTCATTTGTTATCGAATCGACTTAAAGCCAGATCGTCACATTGGCCGCTCTTCTCTCTGAAACGGTTGTACTTATCGTCTGCAAAGCTATGTCGTATGCTGCGGTAGGCGGAGACACTAAAACCACCACAATTGAACACAGATGAAGCTTCTAATTTGATGTAATAGCCAGTAAGAAGTAGTACAATTCAAGTTTTCGGTATCGATTATTGACTTTTTAGCTGGCTTTGGTGCCTTGGACATGAGCTAGGACCTTAAGATTCTGCATGAAAGGAGGACTAGCAGCCGCGTTGTACGGGAGAATGTGAAAAGTGTTCATATGTAGTAAAAACCTGAGAAATCCGTCCGTTTTCGTCATTTGTTATCGAATCGACTTAAAGCCAGATCGTCACATTGGCTGCTCTTCTCTCTGAAACGGTTGTACTTATCGTCTGGAAAGCTTTTCCGCGTGCTGCGGTATGCGGAGACACTAAAAGCACCATAGTAGAACACAGATGAAGCTTCTAAGATGATGTAATAGCCAGTAAGAAGTAGTACAATTCAAGTTTTAGGTATCGATTATATACTTTTTAGCTGGCTTTGGTGCCTTGGACATGAGCTAGGACCTTAAGATTCTGCATGAAAGGAGGACTAGCAGCCGAGGTGCACGGGAGAATGTGAAAAGTGTTCATATGTCGTAAAAACCTGAGAAATCCGTCCGTTTTCGTCATTTGTTATCGAATCGACTTAAAGCCAGATCGTCACTTTGGCCCCTCTTTTCTCTGAAACGGTTGTACTTATCGTCTGCAAAGCTATGTCGCGTGCTGCGGTGTGCGGAGACACTAAAAGCACCATGGTAGAACACAGATGAAGCTTCTAAATTGATGTAATATCCAGTAAGAAGTAGTACAATTCAAGTTTTAGGTATCGATTATTGACTTTTTATCTGGCTTTGGTGCCTTGGACATGAGCTAGGACCTTAAGATTCTGCATGAAAGGAGGACTAGCAGCCGCGTTGCACGGGAGAATGTGAAATGTGTTCATATGTAGTAGAAACCTGAGAAATCCGTCCGTTTTCGTCATTTGTTATCGAATCGACTTAAAGCCCGATCGTCACATTGGCCGCTCTTCTCTCTGAAACGGTTGTACTTATCGTCTGCAAAGCTATGTCGCGTGCTGCGGTATGCTGAGACAATAAAATCACCATAGTAGAACACAGATGAAGCTTCTAAGTCGATGTAATAGCCAGTAAGAAGTAGTACAATTCAAGTTTTAGGTACTGATTATTGACTTTTTAGCTGGCTTTGGTGCCTTGGACATGAGCTAGGACCTTAAGATTCTGCATGAAAGGAGGACTAGCAGCCGAGTTGCACGGGAGAATGTGAAAAGTGTTCATATGTAGTAAAAACCTGAGAAATCCGTCCGTTTTCGTCATTTGTTATCGAATCGACTTAAAGCCAGATCGTCACATTAGCCCCTCTTTTCTCTGAAACGGTTGTACTTATCGTCTGCAAAGCTATGTCGCGTGCTGCGGTGTGCGGACACACTGAAAGCACCATGGTAGAACACAGATGAAGCTTCTAAGTTGATGTAATAGCCAGTAAGAAGTAGTACAATTCAAGTTTTAGGTATCGATTATTGACTTTTTAGCTGGCTTTGGTGCCTTGGACATGAGCTAGGACCTTAAGATTCTGCATGAAAGGAGGACTACCAGCCGCGTTGCACGGGAGAATGTGAAATGTGTTCATATGTAGTAGAAACCTGAGAAATCCGTCCGTTTTCGTCATTTGTTATCGAATCGACTTAAAGCCCGATCGTCACATTGGCCGCTCTTCTCTCTGAAACGGTTGTACTTATCGTCTGCAAAGCTATGTCGCGTGCTGCGGTATGCGGAGACAATAGAATCACCATAGTAGAACACAGATGAAGCTTCTAAGTCGATGTAATAACCAGTAAGAAGTAGTACAATTCAAGTTTTAGGTACTGATTATTGACTTTTTAGCTGGCTTTGGTGCCTTGGACATGAGCTACGACCTTAAGATTCTGCATGAAAGGAGGACTAGCAGCCGAGTTGCACGGGAGAATTTGAAAAGAGTTCTTATGTAGTAAAAACCTGAGAAATCCGTCCGTTTTCGTCATTTGTTATCGAATCGACTTAAAGCCAGATCGTCATATTGGCCGCTCTTCTCTCTGAAACGGTTGTACTTATCGTCTGCAAAGCTATGTCGCGTCCTGCGGTATGCGGAGACACTAAAAGCACCATATTAGAACACAGATGAAGCTTCTATGATGATGTAATAGCCAGTAAGAAGTAGTACAATTCAAGTTTTAGGTATCGATTATTGACTTTTTAGTTGGCTTTGGTGCCTTGGACATGAGCTAGGACCTTAAGATTCTGCATGAAAGGAGGACTAGCAGCCGCGTTGGATA
Organism: Schistocerca gregaria; assembly: GCF_023897955.1. Lineage (NCBI taxonomy): Eukaryota > Metazoa > Arthropoda > Insecta > Orthoptera > Acrididae > Schistocerca > Schistocerca gregaria. The sequence goes on along the minus strand of NW_026061895.1, from coordinate 507,030 downwards.
GGAGAATGTGAAAGGTGTTCATATGTAGTAAAAACCTGAGAAATCCGTCCGGTTTCGTCATTTGTTATCGAATCGACTTAAAGCCAGATCGTCACATTGGCCGCTCTTCTCTCTGAAACGGTTGTACTTATCGCCTGCAAAGCTATGTCGCGTGCTGCGGTATGCGGAGACTCTAAAAGCACCATAGTAGAACACAGATGAAGCTTCTAAGTTGATGTAATAGCCAGTAAGAAGTAGTACAATTCAAGTATTAGGTATCGATTATTGACTATTTAGCTGGCTTTGGTGCCTTGGACACGAGCTAGGACGTTAAGATTCTGCATGAATGGAGGACTAGGAGCCGAGTTGCAAGGGAGAATGTGAAAAGTATTCATATGTAGTAAAAAAATGAGAAATCCGTCCGTTTTAGTCATTTGTTATCGAATCGACTTAAAGCCACATCGTCACATTGGCCGCTCTTCTCTCTGAAACGGTTGTACTTATCGTCTTCAAAGCTATGTCCCGTGCTGCGGTATGCGGAGACACTAAAAGCACGATAGTAGAACACAGATGAAGCTTCTAAGTTGATGTAGTAGCCAGTAAGAAGTAGTACAATTCAAGTTTTAGGTATCGATTATTGATTTTTTAGCTGGCTTTGGTGCCTTGGACATGAGCTAGGACCTTAAGATTCTGCATCAAAATGAGGACTAGCAGCCGAGTTGCACGGGACAATGTGAAAAGTGTTCATATGTAGTAAAAACCTGAGAAATCCGTCCGTTTTCGTCATTTGTTATCGAATCGACTTAAAGCCAGATCGTCACATTGGCTGCTCTTCTCTCTGAAACGGTTGTACTTATCGTCTGCAAAACTATGTCGCGTGCTGCGGTATGCGGAGAAACTAAAAGCACCGTAGTAGAACACAGATGAAGCTTCTAAGTTGATGTAATAACCAGTAAGAAGTAGTACAGTTCAAGTTTTAGGTACTTATTATTGACTTTTTAGCTGGCTTTGGTGCCGTGGACATGAGCTAGGACCTTAAGATTCTGCATGAAAGGAGGACTAGCAGCCGCGTTGCACGGGAGAATGTGAAATGTGTTTATATGTAGTAGAAACCTGAGAAATCCGTCCGTTTTCGTCATTTGTTATCGAATCGACTTAAAGCCCGATCGTCATATTGGCCGCTCTTCCCTCTGAAACGGTTGTACTTATCGTCTTCAAAGCTATGTCGCGTGCTGCGGTATGCGGAGACAATAAAATCACCATAGTAGAACACAGATGAAGCTTCTAAGTCGATGTAATAGCCAGTAGGAAGTAGTACAATTCAAGTTTTAGGTACTGATTATTGACTTTTTAGCTGGCTTTGGTGCCTTGGACATGAGCTAGGACCTTAAGATTCTGCATGAAAGGAGGACGAGCAGCCGAGTTGCACGGGAGAATGTGAAAAGTGTTCATATGTAGTAAAAACCTGAGAAATCCGTCCGTTTTCGTCATTTGTTATCGAATCGACTTAAAGCCAGATCGTCACATTGGCCGCTCTTCTCTCTGAAACGGTTGTACTTATCGTCTGCAAAGCTATGTCGCGTGCTGCGGTATGCGGAGACACTAAAAGCACCATAGAAGAACACAGATGAAACTTCTATGATGATGTAATAGCCAGTAAGAAGTAGTACAATTCAAGTTTCAGGTATCGATTATTGACTTTTTAGCTGGCTTTGGTGCCTTGGACATGAGCTAGGACCTTAAGATTCTGCATGAAAGGAGGACTAGCAGCCGCGTTGGATAGGAGAATGTGAAAAGTGTTCATATGTAGTAAAAACCTGAGAAATCCGTCCGTTTTCGTCATTTGTTATCGAATCGACTTAAAGCCAGATCGTCACATTGGCCGCTCTTCTCTCTGAAACGGTTGTACTTATCGCCTGCAAAGCTATGTCGCGTGATGCGGTATGCGGAGACACTAAAAGCACCATAGTAGAACACAGATGAAGCTTCTAAGTTAATGTAATAGCCAGAAAAAAGTAGTACAATTCAAGTTTTAGTTATCGATTATATACTTTTTAGCTGGCTTTGTTGCCTTGGACATGAGCTAGGACCTTAACATTCTGCATGAAAGGAGGACTAGAAGCCGAGTTGCACGGGAGAATGTGGTATGTATTCATATGTAGTAAAAACCTTAGAAAAACGTCCATTTTCGTCATTTGTTATCGAATCGACTTAAAGCCAGATCGTCACATTGGCCACTCTTCTCTCTGAAACGGTTGTACTTATCGTCTGCAAAGCTATGTCGCGTGCTGCGGTATGCGGAGACTCTAAAAGCACCATAGTAGAACACAGATGAAGCTTCTAAGTTGATGTAATAGCCAGTAAGAAGTGGTACAATTCAAGTTTTAGGTATCGATTATTGACTTTTTAGCTGGCTTTGGTGCCTTGGACATGAGCTAGGACCTTAAGATTCTGCATGAAAGGAGGACTAGCAGCCGAGTTGCACGGGAGAATGTGAAAAGTATTCATATGTAGTAAAAACCTGAGAAATCCGTCCGTTTTCGTCATTTGTTATCGAATCGACTTAAAGCCAGATCGTCACATTGGCTGCTCTTCTCTCTGAAACGGTTGTACTTATCGTCTTCAAAGCTATGTCGCGTGCTGCGGTATGCGGAGACACTAAAAGCACCATAGTAGAACACAGATGAAGCTTCTAAGATGATGTAATAGACAGTAAGAAGTAGTACAATTTAAGTTTTAGGTATCGATTATTGACTTTTTAGCTGGCTTTGGTGCCTTGGACATGAGCTAGGACCTTAAGATTCTGCATGAAAGGAGGACTAGCAGCCGAGTTGCAGGGGAGAATGTGAAAAGTGTTCATATGTAGTAAAAACATGAGAAATCCGTCCGTTTTCGTCATTTATTATCGAATCGACTTAAAGCCAGATCGTCACATTGGCCGCTCTTCTCTCTGAAACGGTTGTACTTATCGTCTGCAAAGCTATGTCGCGTGCTGCGGTATGCTGACCCACTAAAATCTACATAGTAGAACACAGATGAATCTTCCAAGTTGATGTAATAGACAATAAGAAGTAGTACAATTCAAGTTTTAGGTATGGATTATTGACATTTTAGCTGGCTTTGGTGTCTTGGGCATGAGCTAGGACCTTAAGATTCTGCATGAAAGGAGGACTAGCAGCAGAGTTGCACGGGAGAATGTGAAAGGTGTTCATATGTAGTAAAAACCTGAGAAATCCGTCCGTTTTCGTCATTTGTTATCGAATCGACTTAAAGCCAGATAGTCACATTGGCCGCTCTTCTCTCTGAAACGGTTGTACTTATCGTCTGCAAAGCTATGTCGCGTGCTGCGGTATGCGGAGACACTAAAAGCACCATAGTAGAACACAGATGAAGCTTCTATGATGATGTAATAGCCAGTAAGAAGTAGTACAATTCAAGTCTTAGGTATCGATTATTGACTTTTTAGCTGGCTTTGGTGCCTTGGACATGAGCTGGGACCTTAAGATTCTGCATGAAAGGAGGACTAGCAGCCGCGTTGGATGGGAGAATGTGAAAAGTGTTCATATGTAGTAAAAACCTGAGAAATCCGTCCGTTTTCGTCATTTGTTATCGAATCGACTTAAAGCCAGATCGTCACATTGGCCGCTCTTATCTCTGAAACGGTTGTACTTATCGTCTGCAAAGCTATGTCGCGTGATGCGGTATGCGGAGACACTAAAAGCACCATAGTAGAACACAGATGAAGCTTCTAAGTTGATGTAATAGCCAGTAAGAAGTAGTACAATTCAAGTTTTAGGTATCGATTATTGATTTTTTAGCTGGCTTTGGTGACTTGGACATGAGCTAGGACCTTAAGATTCTGCATCAAAAGGAGGACTAGCAGCCGAGTTGCACGGGACAATGTGAAAAGTGTTCATATGTAGTAAAAACCTGAGAAATCCGTCCGTTTTCGTCATTTGTTATCGAATCGACTTAAAGCCAGATCGTCACATTGGCTGCTCTTCTCTCTGAAACGGTTGTACTTATCGTCTGGAAAGCTTTGTCGCGTGCTGCGGTATGCGGAGACACTAAAAGCACCATAGTAGAACACAGATGAAGCTTCTAAGATGATGTAATAGCCAGTAAGAAGTAGTACAATTCAAGTTTTAGGTATCGATTATTGACTTTTTAGCTGGCTTTGGTGCCTTGGACATGAGCTAGGACCTTTAGATTCTGCATGAAAGGAGGACTAGCAGCCGAGTTGCAGGGGAGAATGTGAAAAGTGTTCATATGTAGTAAAAACCTGAGAAATCCGTCCGTTTTCGTCATTTGTTATCGAATCGACTTAAAGCCAGATCGTCACATTGGCCGCTCTTCTCTCTGAAACGGTTGTACTTATCGTCTGCAAAGCTATGTCGCGTGCTGCGGTATGCGGAGACTCTAAACGCACCATAGTAGAACACAGATGAAGCTTCTAAGTTGATGTAATAGCCAGTAACAAGTAGTACAATTCAAGTTTTAGGTATCGATTATTGACTTTTTAGCTGGCTTTGGTGCCTTGGACATGAGCTAGGACCTTAAGATTCTGCATTAAAGGAGGACTAGCAGCCGAGTTGCACGGGAGAATGTGAAAAGTATTCATATGTAGTAAAAACCTGAGAAATCCGTCCATTTTCGTCATTTGTTATCGAATCGACTTAAAGCCAGATCGTCACATTGGCCGTTCTTCTCTCTGAAACGGTTGTACTTATCGTCTTCAAAACTATGTCGCGTGCTGCGATATGAGGAGACACTAAAAGCACCATAGTAGAACACAGATGAAGCTTCTAAGTTGATGTAATAGCCAGTAAGAAGTAGTACAATTCAAGTTTTAGGTATCGATTATTGATTTTTTAGCTGGCTTTGGTGCCTTGGACATGAGCTAGGACCTTAAGATTCTGCATCAAAAGGAGGACTAGCAGCCGAGTTGCACGGGACAATGTGAAAAGTGTTCATATGTAGTAAAAACCTGAGAAATCCGTACGTTTTCGTCATTTGTTATCGAATCGACTTAAAGCCAGATCGTCACATTGGCTGCTCTTCTCTCTGAAACGGTTGCACTTATCGTCTGGAAAGCTTTGTCGCGTGCTGCGGTATGCGGAGGCACTAAAAGCACCATAGTAGAACACAGATGAAGCTTCTAAGATGATGTAATAGCCAGTAAGAAGTAGTACAATTCAAGTTTTAGTTACTGATTATTGACTTTTTAGCTGGCTTTGGTGCCTTGGACATGAGCTAGGACCTTAAGATTCTGCATGAAAGGAGGACTAGCAGCCGAGTTGCACGGGAGAATGTGAAAAGTGTTCATATGTAGTAAAAACCTGAGAAATCCGTCCGTTTTCGTCATTTGTTATCGAATAGACTTCAAGCCAGATCGTCACATTGGCCCCTCTTTTCTCTGAAATGGTTGTACTTATCGTCTGCAAAGCTATGTCGCGTACTGCGGTGTGCGGAGACACTAAAAGCACCATGGTAGAACACAGATGAAGCTTCTAAGTTGATGTAATAGCCAGTAAGATGTAGTACAATTCAAGTTTTAGGTATCGATTATTGACTTTTTAGCTGCCTTTGGTGCCTTGGACATGAGCTAGGACCTTAAGATTCTGCATTAAAGGAGGACTAGCAGCCGAGTTGCACGGGAGAATGTGAAAAGTAGTCATATGTAGTAAAAACCTGAGAAATCCGTCCGTTTTCGTGATTTGTTATCGAATCGACTTAAAGCCAGATCGTCACATTGGCCGCTCTTCTCTCTGAAACGGTTGTACTTATCGTCTTCAAAGCTATGTCGCGTGCTGCGGTATGCGGAGACACTAAAAGCACCATAGTAGAACACAGATGAAGCTTCTAAGTTGATGTAATAGCCAGTAAGAAGTAGTACAATTCAAGTTTTAGGTATCGATTATTGATTTTTTAGCTGGCTTTGGTGACTTGGACATGAGCTAGGACCTTAAGATTCTGCATCAAAAGGAGGACTAGCAGCCGAGTTGCACGGGACAATGTGAAAAGTGTTCATATGTAGTAAAAACCTGAGAAATCCGTCCGTTTTCGTCATTTGTTATCGAATCGACTTAAAGCCAGATCGTCACATTGGCTGCTCTTCTCTCTGAAACGGTTGTACTTATCGTCTGGAAAGCTTTGTCGCGTGCTGCGGTATGCGGAGACACTAAAAGCACCATAGTAGAACACAGATGAAGCTTCTAAGATGATGTAATAGCCAGTAAGACGTAGTACAATTCAAGTTTTAGGTATCGATTATTGACTTTTTAGCTGGCTTTGGTGCCTTGGACATGAGCTAGGACCTTTAGATTCTGCATGAAAGGAGGACTAGCAGCCGAGTTGCAGGGGAGAATGTGAAAAGTGTTCTTATGTAGTAAAAACCTGAGAAATCCGTCCGTTTTCGTCATTTGTTATCGAATCGACTTAAAGCCAGATCGTCACATTGGCCGCTCTTCTCTCTGAAACGGTTGTACTTATCGTCTGCAAAGCTATGTCGCGTGCTGCGGTATGCGGAGACACTAAAAGCACCATAGTAGAACACAGATAAAGCTTCTAAGTTGATGTAATAGCCAGTAAGAAGTAGTACAATTCAAGTTTTAGGTATCGATTATATACTTTTTAGCTGGATTTGGTGCCTTGGACATGAGCTAGGACCTTAAGATTCTGCATGAAAGGAGGACTATCAGCCGAGTTGCACGGGAGAATGTGAAAAGTGTTCATATGTAGTAAAAACCTGAGAAATCCGTCCGTTTTCGTCATTTGTTATCGAATCGACTTAAAGCCAGATCGTCACATTGGCCGCTCTTCTCTCTGAAACGGTTGTACTTATCGTCTGCAAAGCTATGTCGCGTGCTGCGGTATGCGGAGACTCTAAACGCACCATAGTAGAACACAGATGAAGCTTCTAAGTTGATGTAATAGCCAGTAACAAGTAGTACAATTCAAGTTTTAGGTATCGATTATTGACTTTTTAGCTGGCTTTGGTGCCTTGGACATGAGCTAGGACCTTAAGATTCTGCATTAAAGGAGGACTAGCAGCCGAGTTGCACGGGAGAATGTGAAAAGTATTCATATGTAGTAAAAACCTGAGAAATCCGTCCATTTTCGTCATTTGTTATCGAATCGACTTAATGCCAGATCGTCACATTGGCCGTTCTTCTCTCTGAAATGGTTGTACTTATCGTCTTCAAAACTATGTCGCGTGCTGCGATATGAGGAGACACTAAAAGCACCATAGTAGAACACAGATGAAGCTTCTAAGTTGATGTAATAGCCAGTAAGAAGTAGTACAATTCAAGTTTTAGGTATCGATTATTGATTTTTTAGCTGGCTTTGGTGCCTTGGACATGAGCTAGGACCTTAAGATTCTGCATCAAAAGGAGGACTAGCAGCCGAGTTGCACGGGACAATGTGAAAAGTGTTCATATGTAGTAGAAACCTGAGAAATCCGTACGTTTTCGTCATTTGTTATCGAATCGACTTAAAGCCAGATCGTCACATTGGCTGCTCCTCTCTCTGAAACGGTTGCACTTATCGTCTGGAAAGCTTTGTCGCGTGCTGCGGTATGCGGAGGCACTAAAAGCACCATAGTAGAACACAGATGAAGCTTCTAAGATGATGTAATAGCCAGTAAGAAGTAGTACAATTCAAGTTTTAGTTACTGATTATTGACTTTTTAGCTGGCTTTGGTGCCTTGGACATGAGCTAGGACCTTAAGATTCTGCATGAAAGGAGGACTAGCAGCCGAGTTGCACGGGAGAATGTGAAAAGTGTTCATATGTAGTAAAAACCTGAGAAATCCGTCCGTTTTCGTCATTTGTTATCGAATCGACTTAAAGCCAGATCGTCACATTGGCCCCTCTTTTCTATGAAACGGTTGTACTTATCGTCTGCAAAGCTATGTCGCGTACTGCGGTGTGCGGAGACACTAAAAGCACCATGGTAGAACACAGATGAAGCTTCTAAGTTGATGTAATAGCCAGTAAGATGTAGTACAATTCAAGTTTTAGGTATCGATTATTGACTTTTTAGCTGCCTTTGGTGCCTTGGACATGAGCTAGGACCTTAAGATTCTGCATTAAAGGAGGACTAGCAGCCGAGTTGCACGGGAGAATGTGAAAAGTAGTCATATGTAGTAAAAACCTGAGAAATCCGTCCGTTTTCGTGATTTGTTATCGAATCGACTTAAAGCCAGATCGTCACATTGGCCGCTCTTCTCTCTGAAACGGTTGTACTTATCGTCTTCAAAGCTATGTCGCGTGCTGCGGTATGCGGAGACACTAAAAGCACCATAGTAGAACACAGATGAAGCTTCTAAGTTGATGTAATAGCCAGTAAGAAGTAGTACAATTCAAGTTTTAGGTATCGATTATTGATTTTTTAGCTGGCTTTGGTGACTTGGACATGAGCTAGGACCTTAAGATTCTGCATCAAAAGGAGGACTAGCAGCCGAGTTGCACGGGACAATGTGAAAAGTGTTCATATGTAGTAAAAACCTGAGAAATCCGTCCGTTTTCGTCATTTGTTATCGAATCGACTTAAAGCCAGATCGTCACATTGGCCGCTCTTCTCTCTGAAACGGTTGTACTTATCGTCTGCAAAGCTATGTCGCGTGCTGCGGTATGCGGAGACACTAAAAGCACCATAGTAGAACACAGATGAAGCTTCTATGATGATGTAATAGCCAGTAAAAAGTAGTACAATTCAAGTTTTAGGTATCGATTATATACTTTTTAGCTGGCTTTGGTTCCTTGGACATGAGCTAGGACCTTAAGATTCTGCATGAAAGGAGGACTAGCAGCCGAGTTGCATGGGAGAATGTGGAAAGTGTTCATATGTAGTAAAAAACTGAGAAATCCGTCCGTTTTCGTCATTTGTTATCGAATCGACTTAAAGCCAGATCGTCACATTGGCCGCTCTTCTCTCTGAAACGGTTGTACTTATCGTCTGCAAAGCTATGTCGCGTGCTGCGGTATGCGGAGACTATAAAAGCACCATAGTAGAACACAGATGAAGCCTCTAAGTTGATGTAATAGGCAGTAAGAAGTAGTACAATTCAAGTTTTAGGTATCGATTATTGACTTTTTAGCTGGCTTTGGTGCCTTGGACATGAGCTAGGACCTTAAGATTCTGCATGAAAGGAGGACTAGCTGCCGCGTTGGATGGGAGAATGTGAAAAGTGTTCATATGTAGTAAAAACCTGAGAAATCCGTCCGTTTTCGTCATTTGTTATCGAATCGACTTAAAGCCAGATCGTCACATTGGCCGCTCTTCTCTCTGAAACGGTTGTACTTATCGTCTGCAAAGCTATGTCGCGTGCTGCGGTATGCGGAGACACTAAAATCAACATAGTAGAACACAGATGAAGCTTCTAAGATGATGTAATAGCCAGTAAGAAGTAGTACAATTCAAGTTTTAGGTACTGATTATTGACTTTTTAGCTGGCTTTGGTGCCTTGGACATGAGCTAGGACCTTAAGATTCTGCATGAAAGGAGGACTAGCAGCCGAGTTGCACGGGAGAATGTGAAAAGTGTTCATATGTAGTAAAAACCTGAGAAATCCGTCCGTTTTCGTCATTTGTTATCGAATCGACTTAAGGCCAGATCGTCACATTGGCCCCTCTTTTCTCTGAAACGGTTGTACTTATCGTCTGCAAAGCTATGTCGCGTACTGCGGTGTGCGGAGACACTAAAAGCACCATGGTAGAAAACAGATGAAGCTTCTAAGTTGATGTAATAGCCAGTAAGATGTAGTACAATTCAAGTTTTAGGTATCGATTATTGACTTTTTAGCTGGCTTTGGTGCCTTGGACATGAGCTAGGACCTTAAGATTCTGCATGAAAGGAGGACTAGCAGCCGAGTTGCACGGGAGAATGTGAAAAGTGTTCATATGTAGTAAAAACCTGAGAAATCCGTCCGTTTTCGTCATTTGTTATCGAATCGACTTAAAGCCAGATCGTCACATTGGCCCCTCTTTTCTCTGAAACGGTTGTACTTATCGTCTGCAAAGCTATGTCGCGTACTGCGGTGTGCGGAGACACTAAAAGCACCATGGTAGAACACAGATGAAGCTTCTAAGTTGATGTAATAGCCAGTAAGATGTAGTACAATTCAAGTTTTAGGTATCGATTATTGACTTTTTAGCTGCCTTTGGTGCCTTGGACATGAGCTAGGACCTTAAGATTCTGCATTAAAGGAGGACTAGCAGCCGAGTTGCACGGGAGAATGTGAAAAGTAGTCATATGTAGTAAAAACCTGAGAAATCCGTCCGTTTTCGTGATTTGTTATCGAATCGACTTAAAGCCAGATCGTCACATTGGCCGCTCTTCTCTCTGAAACGGTTGTACTTATCGTCTTCAAAGCTATGTCGCGTGCTGCGGTATGCGGAGACACTAAAAGCACCATAGTAGAACACAGATGAAGCTTCTAAGTTGATGTAATAGCCAGTAAGAAGTAGTACAATTCAAGTTTTAGGTATCGATTATTGATTTTTTAGCTGGCTTTGGTGACTTGGACATGAGCTAGGACCTTAAGATTCTGCATCAAAAGGAGGACTAGCAGCCGAGTTGCACGGGACAATGTGAAAAGTGTTCATATGTAGTAAAAACCTGAGAAATCCGTCCGTTTTCGTCATTTGTTATCGAATCGACTTAAAGCCAGATCGTCACATTGGCCGCTCTTCTCTCTGAAACGGTTGTACTTATCGTCTGCAAAGCTATGTCGCGTGCTGCGGTATGCGGAGACACTAAAAGCACCATAGTAGAACACAGATGAAGCTTCTATGATGATGTAATAGCCAGTAAAAAGTAGTACAATTCAAGTTTTAGGTATCGATTATATACTTTTTAGCTGGCTTTGGTGCCTTGGACATGAGCTAGGACCTTAAGATTCTGCATGAAAGGAGGACTAGCAGCCGAGTTGCATGGGAGAATGTGGAAAGTGTTCATATGTAGTAAAAAACTGAGAAATCCGTCCGTTTTCGTCATTTGTTATCGAATCGACTTAAAGCCAGATCGTCACATTGGCCGCTCTTCTCTCTGAAACGGTTGTACTTATCGTCTGCAAAGCTATGTCGCGTGCTGCGGTATGCGGAGACTATAAAAGCACCATAGTAGAACACAGATGAAGCCTCTAAGTTGATGTAATAGGCAGTAAGAAGTAGTACAATTCAAGTTTTAGGTATCGATTATTGACTTTTTAGCTGGCTTTGGTGCCTTGGACATGAGCTAGGACCTTAAGATTCTGCATGAAAGGAGGACTAGCTGCCGCGTTGGATGGGAGAATGTGAAAAGTGTTCATATGTAGTAAAAACCTGAGAAATCCGTCCGTTTTCGTCATTTGTTATCGAATCGACTTAAAGCCAGATCGTCACATTGGCCGCTCTTCTCTCTGAAACGGTTGTACTTATCGTCTGCAAAGCTATGTCGCGTGCTGCGGTATGCGGAGACACTAAAATCAACATAGTAGAACACAGATGAAGCTTCTAAGATGATGTAATAGCCAGTAAGAAGTAGTACAATTCAAGTTTTAGGTACTGATTATTGACTTTTTAGCTGGCTTTGGTGCCTTGGACATGAGCTAGGACCTTAAGATTCTGCATGAAAGGAGGACTAGCAGCCGAGTTGCACGGGAGAATGTGAAAAGTGTTCATATGTAGTAAAAACCTGAGAAATCCGTCCGTTTTCGTCATTTGTTATCGAATCGACTTAAGGCCAGATCGTCACATTGGCCCCTCTTTTCTCTGAAACGGTTGTACTTATCGTCTGCAAAGCTATGTCGCGTACTGCGGTGTGCGGAGACACTAAAAGCACCATGGTAGAAAACAGATGAAGCTTCTAAGTTGATGTAATAGCCAGTAAGATGTAGTACAATTCAAGTTTTAGGTATCGATTATTGACTTTTTAGCTGGCTTTGGTGCCTTGGACATGAGCTAGGACCTTAAGATTCTGCATGAAAGGAGGACTAGCAGCCGAGTTGCACGGGAGAATGTGAAAAGTATTCATATGTAGTAAAAACCAGAGAAATCCGTCCGTTTTCGTCATTTGTTATCGAATCGACTTAAAGCCAGATCGTCACATTGGCTGCTCTTCTCTCTGAAACGGTTGTACTTATCGTCTGCAAAGCTATGTCGCGTACTGCGGTGTGCGGAGACACTAAACGCACCATGGTAGAACAGAGATGAAGCTTCTAAGTTGATGTAATAGCCAGTAAGGTGTAGTACAATTCAAGTTTTAGGTATCGATTATTGACCTTTTAGCTGGCTTTGGTGCCTTGGACATGAGCTAGGACCTTAAGATTCTGTATTAAAGGAGGACTAGCAGCCGAGTTGCACGGGAGAATGTGAAAAGTATTCATATGTAGTAAAAACCTGAGAAATCCGTCCGTTTTCGTCATTTGTTATCGAATCGACTTAAAGCCAGATCGTCACATTGGCCGCTCTTCTCTCTGAAACGGTTGTACTTATCGTCTTCAAAGCTATGTCGCGTGCTGCGGTATGCGGAGACACTAAAAGCACCATAGTAGAACACAGATGAAGCTTCTAAGTTGATGTAATAGCCAGTAAGAAGTAGTACAATTCAAGTTTTAGGTATCGATTATTGATTTTTTAGCTGGCTTTGGTGCCTTGGACATGAGCTAGGACCTTAAGATTCTGCATCAAAAGGAGGACTAGCAGCCCAGTTGCACGGGACAAAGTGAAAAGTGTTCATATGTAGTAAAAACCTGAGAAATCCGTCCGTTTTCGTCATTTGTTATCGAATCGACTTAAAGCCAGATCGTCACATTGGCTGCTCTTCTCTCTGAAACGGTTGTACTTATCGTCTGGAAAGCTTTGTCGAATGCTGCGGTATGCGGAGACACTAAAAGGACCATAGTAGAACACAGATGAAGCTTCTAAGATGATGTAATAGCCAGTAAGAAGTAGTACAATTCAAGTTTTAGGTATCGATTATTGACTTTTTAGCTGGCTTTGGTGCCTTGGACATGAGCTAGGACCTTAAGATTCTGCATTAAAGGAGGGGTAGCAGCCGTTTTGCACGGGAGAATGTGAAATGTGTTCATATGTAGTAGAAACCTGAGAAATCCGTCCGTTTTCGTCATTTGTTACCGAATCGACTTAAAGCCAGATCGTCACATTGGCCGCTCTTCTCTCTGAAACGGTTGTACTTATCGTCTGCAAAGCTATGTCGCGTGCTGCGGTATGCGGAGAACTAAAATCACCATAGTAGAACACAGATGAAGCTTCTAAGTTGATGTAATAGACAATAAGAAGTAGTACAATTCAAGTTTTAGGTATGGATTATTGACTTTTTAGCTGGCTTTGGTGCCTTGGGCATGAGCTAGGACCTTAAGATTCTGCATGAAAGGAGGACTAGCAGCCGAGTTGCACGGGAGAATGTGAAAGGTGTTCATATGTAGTAAAAACCTGAGAAATCCGTCCGTTTTCGTCATTTGTTATCGAATCGACTTACAGCCAGATCGTCACATTGGCCGCTCTTCTCTCTGAAACGGTTGTACTTATCGTCTGCAAAGCTATGTCGCGTGCTGCGGTATGCGGAGACACTAAAAGCACCATAGTAGAACACAGATGAAGCTTCTAAGATGATGTAATAGCCAGGAAGAAGTAGTACAATTCAAGTTTTAGGTATGGATTATTGACTTTTTAGCTGGCTTTGGTGCCTTGGACATGAGCTAGGACCTTACAATTCTGCATGAAAGGAGGACTAGCAGCCGAGTTGCACGGGAGAATGTGAAAAGTGTTCATATGTAGTAAAAACCTGAGAAATCCGTCCGTTTTCGTCATTTGTTATCGAATCGACTTAAAGCGAGATCGTCACATTGGCCCCTCTTTTCTCTGAAACGGTTGTACTTATCGTCTGCAAAGCTATGTCGCGTACTGCGGTGTGCGGACACACTAAAAGCACCATGGTAGAACACAGATGAAGCTTCTAAGTTGATGTAATAGCCAGTAAGATGTAGTATAATTCAAGTTTTAGGTATCGATTATTGACTTTTTAGCTGGCTTTGGTGCCTTGGACATGAGCTAGGACCTTAAGATTCTGCATGAAAGGAGGACTAGCAGCCGTTTTGCACGGGAGAATGTGAAATGTGTTCATATGTAGTAGAAACCTGAGAAATCCGTCCGTTTTCGTCATTTGTTATGGAATCGACTTAAAGCCCGATCGTCACATTGGCCGCTCTTCTCTCTGAAACGGTTGTACTTATCGTCTGCAAAGCTATGTCGCGTGCTGCGGTATGCGGAGACAATAAAATCACCATAGTAGAACACAGATGAAGCTTCTAAGTCGATGTAATAGCCAGTAAGGTGTAGTACAATTCAAGTTTTAGGTACTGATTATAGACTTTTTAGCTGGCTTTGGTGCCTTGGACATGAGCTAGGACCTTAAGATTCTGCATGAAAGGAGGACTAGCAGCCGAGTTGCACGGGAGAATGTGAAAAGTGTTCATATGTAGTAAAAACCTGAGAAATCCGTCCGTTTTCGTCATTTGTTATCGAATCGACTTAAAGCCAGATCGTCACATTGGCCGCTCTTCTCTCTGAAACGGTTGTACTTATCGTCTGCAAAGCTATGTCACGTGCTGCGGTATGCGGAGACACTAAAAGCACCATAGTAGAACACAGATGAAGCTTCTATGATGATGTAACAGCCAGTAAGAAGTAGTACAATTCAAGTTTTAGGTATCGATTATTGACTTTTTAGCTGCCTTTGGTGCCTTGGACATGAGCTAGGACCTTAAGATTCTGCATTAAAGGAGGACTAGCAGCCGAGTTCCACGGGAGAATGTGAAAAGTATTCATATGTAGTAAAAACCTGAGAAATCCGTCCGTTTTCGTGATTTGTTATCGAATCGACTTAAAGCCAGATCGTCACATTGGCCGCTCTTCTCTCTGAAACGGTTGTACTTATCGTCTTCAAAGCTATGTCGCGTGCTGCGGTATGCGGAGACACTAAAAGCACCATAGTAGAACACAGATGAAGCTTCTAAGTTGATGTAATAGCCAGTAAGAAGTAGTACAATTCAAGTTTTAGGTATCGATTATTGATTTTTTAGCTGGCTTTGGTGACTTGGACATGAGCTAGGACCTTAAGATTCTGCATCAAAAGGAGGACTAGCAGCCGAGTTGCACGGGACAATGTGAAAAGTGTTCATATGTAGTAAAAACCTGAGAAATCCGTCCGTTTTCGTCATTTGTTATCGAATCGACTTAAAGCCAGATCGTCACATTGGCCGCTCTTCTCTCTGAAAAGGTTGTACTTATCGTCTGCAAAGCTATGTCGCGTGCTGCGGTATGCGGAGACACTAAAAGCACCATAGTAGAACACAGGTGAAGCTTCTATGATGATGTAATAGCCAGTAAAAAGTAGTACAATTCAAGTTTTAGGTATCGATTATATACTTTTTAGCTGGCTTTGGTGCCTTGGACATGAGCTAGGACCTTAAGATTCTGCATGAAAGGAGGACTAGCAGCCGAGTTGCATGGGAGAATGTGGAAAGTGTTCATATGTAGTAAAAAACTGAGAAATCCGTCCGTTTTCGTCATTTGTTATCGAATCGACTTAAAGCCAGATTGTCACATTGGCCGCTCTTCTCTCTGAAACGGTTGTACTTATCGTCTGCAAAGCTATGTCGCGTGCTGCGGTATGCGGAGACTATAAAAGCACCATAGTAGAACACAGATGAAGCCTCTAAGTTGATGTAATAGGCAGTAAGAAGTAGTACAATTCAAGTTTTAGGTATCGATTATTGACTTTTTAGCTGGCTTTGGTGCCTTGGACATGAGCTAGGACCTTAAGATTCTGCATGAAAGGAGGACTAGCTGCCGCGTTGGATGGGAGAATGTGAAAAGTGTTCATATGTAGTAAAAACCTGAGAAATCCGTCCGTTTTCGTCATTTGTTATCGAATCGACTTAAAGCCAGATCGTCACATTGGCCGCTCTTCTCTCTGAAACGGTTGTACTTATCGTCTGCAAAGCTATGTCGCGTGCTGCGGTATGCGGAGACACTAAAATCAACATAGTAGAACACAGATGAAGCTTCTAAGATGATGTAATAGCCAGTAAGAAGTAGTACAATTCAAGTTTTAGGTACTGATTATTGACTTTTTAGCTGGCTTTGGTGCCTTGGACATGAGCTAGGACCTTAAGATTCTGCATGAAAGGAGGACTAGCAGCCGAGTTGCACGGGAGAATGTGAAAAGTGTTCATATGTAGTAAAAACCTGAGAAATCCGTCCGTTTTCGTCATTTGTTATCGAATCGACTTAAGGCCAGATCGTCACATTGGCCCCTCTTTTCTCTGAAACGGTTGTACTTATCGTCTGCAAAGCTATGTCGCGTACTGCGGTGTGCGGAGACACTAAAAGCACCATGGTAGAGCACAGATGAAGCTTCTAAGTTGATGTAATAGCCAGTAAGATGTAGTACAATTCAAGTTTTAGGTATCGATTATTGACTTTTTAGCTGGCTTTGGTGCCTTGGACATGAGCTAGGACCTTAAGATTCTGCATTAAAGGAGGGGTAGCAGCCGTTTTGCACGGGAGAATGTGAAATGTGTTCATATGTAGTAGAAACCTGAGAAATCCGTCCGTTTTCGTCATTTGTTATCGAATCGACTTAAAGCCAGATCGTCACATTGGCCGCTCTTCTCTCTGAAACGGTTGTACTTATCGTCTGCAAAGCTATGTCGCGTGCTGCGGTATGCGGAGAACTAAAATCACCATAGTAGAACACAGATGAAGCTTCTAAGTTGATGTAATAGACAATAAGAAGTAGTACAATTCAAGTTTTAGGTATGGATTATTGACTTTTTAGCTGGCTTTGGTGCCTTGGGCATGAGCTAGGACCTTAAGATTCTGCATGAAAGGAGGACTAGCAGCCGAGTTGCACGGGAGAATGTGAAAGGTGTTCATATGTAGTAAAAACCTGAGAAATCCGTCCGTTTTCGTCATTTGTTATCGAATCGACTTACAGCCAGATCGTCACATTGGCCGCTCTTCTCTCTGAAACGGTTGTACTTATCGTCTGCAAAGCTATGTCGCGTGCTGCGGTATGCGGAGACACTAAAAGCACCATAGTAGAACACAGATGAAGCTTCTAAGATGATGTAATAGCCAGGAAGAAGTAGTACAATTCAAGTTTTAGGTATGGATTATTGACTTTTTAGCTGGCTTTGGTGCCTTGGACATGAGCTAGGACCTTACAATTCTGCATGAAAGGAGGACTAGCAGCCGAGTTGCACGGGAGAATGTGAAAAGTGTTCATATGTAGTAAAAACCTGAGAAATCCGTCCGTTTTCGTCATTTGTTATCGAATCGACTTAAAGCGAGATCGTCACATTGGCCCCTCTTTTCTCTGAAACGGTTGTACTTATCGTCTGCAAAGCTATGTCGCGTACTGCGGTGTGCGGAGACACTAAAAGCACCATGGTAGAACACAGATGAAGCTTCTAAGTTGATGTAATAGCCAGTAAGATGTAGTATAATTCAAGTTTTAGGTATCGATTATTGACTTTTTAGCTGGCTTTGGTGCCTTGGACATGAGCTAGGACCTTAAGATTCTGCATGAAAGGAGGACTAGCAGCCGTTTTGCACGGGAGAATGTGAAATGTGTTCATATGTAGTAGAAACCTGAGAAATCCGTCCGTTTTCGTCATTTGTTATGGAATCGACTTAAAGCCCGATCGTCACATTGGCCGCTCTTCTCTCTGAAACGGTTGTACTTATCGTCTGCAAAGCTATGTCGCGTGCTGCGGTATGCGGAGACAATAAAATCACCATAGTAGAACACAGATGAAGCTTCTAAGTCGATGTAATAGCCAGTAAGGTGTAGTACAATTCAAGTTTTAGGTACTGATTATAGACTTTTTAGCTGGCTTTGGTGCCTTGGACATGAGCTAGGACCTTAAGATTCTGCATGAAAGGAGGACTAGCAGCCGAGTTGCACGGGAGAATGTGAAAAGTGTTCATATGTAGTAAAAACCTGAGAAATCCGTCCGTTTTCGTCATTTGTTATCGAATCGACTTAAAGCCAGATCGTCACATTGGCCGCTCTTCTCTCTGAAACGGTTGTACTTATCGTCTGCAAAGCTATGTCACGTGCTGCGGTATGCGGAGACACTAAAAGCACCATAGTAGAACACAGATGAAGCTTCTATGATGATGTAACAGCCAGTAAGAAGTAGTACAATTCAAGTTTTAGGTATCGATTATTGACTTTTTAGCTGCCTTTGGTGCCTTGGACATGAGCTAGGACCTTAAGATTCTGCATTAAAGGAGGACTAGCAGCCGAGTTCCACGGGAGAATGTGAAAAGTATTCATATGTAGTAAAAACCTGAGAAATCCGTCCGTTTTCGTGATTTGTTATCGAATCGACTTAAAGCCAGATCGTCACATTGGCCGCTCTTCTCTCTGAAACGGTTGTACTTATCGTCTTCAAAGCTATGTCGCGTGCTGCGGTATGCGGAGACACTAAAAGCACCATAGTAGAACACAGATGAAGCTTCTAAGATGATGTAATAGCCAGTAAGAAGTAGTACAATTCAAGTTTTAGGTATCGATTATTGATTTTTTAGCTGGCTTTGGTGACTTGGACATGAGCTAGGACCTTAAGATTCTGCATCAAAAGGAGGACTAGCAGCCGAGTTGCACGGGACAATGTGAAAAGTGTTCATATGTAGTAAAAACCTGAGAAATCCGTCCGTTTTCGTCATTTGTTATCGAATCGACTTAAAGCCAGATCGTCACATTGGCCGCTCTTCTCTCTGAAAAGGTTGTACTTATCGTCTGCAAAGCTATGTCGCGTGCTGCGGTATGCGGAGACACTAAAAGCACCATAGTAGAACACAGGTGAAGCTTCTATGATGATGTAATAGCCAGTAAAAAGTAGTACAATTCAAGTTTTAGGTATCGATTATATACTTTTTAGCTGGCTTTGGTGCCTTGGACATGAGCTAGGACCTTAAGATTCTGCATGAAAGGAGGACTAGCAGCCGAGTTGCATGGGAGAATGTGGAAAGTGTTCATATGTAGTAAAAAACTGAGAAATCCGTCCGTTTTCGTCATTTGTTATCGAATCGACTTAAAGCCAGATTGTCACATTGGCCGCTCTTCTCTCTGAAACGGTTGTACTTATCGTCTGCAAAGCTATGTCGCGTGCTGCGGTATGCGGAGACTATAAAAGCACCATAGTAGAACACAGATGAAGCCTCTAAGTTGATGTAATAGGCAGTAAGAAGTAGTACAATTCAAGTTTTAGGTATCGATTATTGACTTTTTAGCTGGCTTTGGTGCCTTGGACATGAGCTAGGACCTTAAGATTCTGCATGAAAGGAGGACTAGCTGCCGCGTTGGATGGGAGAATGTGAAAAGTGTTCATATGTAGTAAAAACCTGAGAAATCCGTCCGTTTTCGTCATTTGTTATCGAATCGACTTAAAGCCAGATCGTCACATTGGCCGCTCTTCTCTCTGAAACGGTTGTACTTATCGTCTGCAAAGCTATGTCGCGTGCTGCGGTATGCGGAGACACTAAAATCAACATAGTAGAACACAGATGAAGCTTCTAAGATGATGTAATAGCCAGTAAGAAGTAGTACAATTCAAGTTTTAGGTACTGATTATTGACTTTTTAGCTGGCTTTGGTGCCTTGGACATGAGCTAGGACCTTAAGATTCTGCATGAAAGGAGGACTAGCAGCCGAGTTGCACGGGAGAATGTGAAAAGTGTTCATATGTAGTAAAAACCTGAGAAATCCGTCCGTTTTCGTCATTTGTTATCGAATCGACTTAAGGCCAGATCGTCACATTGGCCCCTCTTTTCTCTGAAACGGTTGTACTTATCGTCTGCAAAGCTATGTCGCGTACTGCGGTGTGCGGAGACACTAAAAGCACCATGGTAGAGCACAGATGAAGCTTCTAAGTTGATGTAATAGCCAGTAAGATGTAGTACAATTCAAGTTTTAGGTATCGATTATTGACTTTTTAGCTGGCTTTGGTGCCTTGGACATGAGCTAGGACCTTAAGATTCTGCATTAAAGGAGGACTAGCAGCCGAGTTGCACGGGACAATGTGAAAAGTGTTCATATGTAGTAAAAACCTGAGAAATCCCTCCGTTTTCGTCATTTGTTATCGAATCGACTTAAAGCCAGATAGTCACATTGGCTGCTCTTCTCTCTGAAACGGTTGTACTTATCGTCTGGAAGGCTTTGTCGCGTGCTGCGGTATGCGGAGACACTAAAAGCACCATAGTAGAACACAGATGAAGCTTCTAAGATGATGTAATAGCCAGTAAGAAGTAGTACAATTCAAGTTTTAGGTATGGGTTATTGACTTTTTAGCTGGCTTTGGTGCCTTGGACATGAGCTAGGACCTTAAGATTCTGCATGAAAGGAGGACTAGCAGCCGCGTTGGATGGGAGAATGTGAAAAGTGTTCATATGTGGTAAAAACCTGAGAAATCCGTCCGTTTTCGTCATTTGTTATCGAATCGACTGAAAGCCAGATCGTCACATTGGCCGCTCTTCTCTCTGAAACGGTTGTACTTATCGTCTGCAAAGCTATGTCGCGTGCTGCGGTATGCGGAGACACTAAAATCAACATAGTAGAACACAGATGAAGCTTCTAAGTTGATGTAATAGACAATAAGAAGTAGTACAATTCAATTTTTAGGTATGGATTATTGACTTTTTAGCTGGCTTTGGTGCCTTGGGCATGAGCTAGGACCTTAAGATTCTGCATGAAAGGAGGACTAGCAGCCGAGTTGCACGGGAGAATGTGAAAGGTGTTCATATGTAGTAAAAACCTGAGAAATCCGTCCGTTTTCGTCATTTGTTATCGAATCGACTTAAAGCCAGATCGCCACATTGGCCGCTCCTCTCTCTGAAACGGTTGTAATTATCGTCTGCAAAGCTATGTCGCGTGCTGCGGTATGCGGAGACACTAAAAGCACCATAGTAGAACACAGATGAATCTTCTATGATGATGTAATAGCCAGTAAGAAGTAGTACAATTCAAGTTTTAGGTATCGATTATTGACTTTTTAGCTGGCTTTGGTGCCTTGGACATGAGCTAGGACCTTAAGATTCTGCATGAAAGGAGGACTAGCAGCCGCGATGTACGGGAGAATGTGAAATGTGTTCATATGTAGTAAAAACCTGAGATATACGTCCGTTTTCGTCATTTGTTATCGAATCGACTTAAAGCCAGATCGTCACATTGGCTTCTCTTCTCTCTGAAACGGTTGCACTTATCGTCTGGAAAGCTTTGTCGCGTGCTGCGGTATGCGGAGACACTAAAAGCACCATAGTAGAACACAGATGAAGCTTCTAAGATGATGTAATAGCCAGTAAGAAGTAGTACAATTCAAGTTTTAGGTACTGATTATTGACTTTTTAGCTGGCTTTGGTGCCTTGGACATGAGCTAGGACCTTAAGATTCTGCATGAAAGGAGGACTATCAGCCGAGTTGCACGGGAGAATGTGAAAAGTGTTCATATGTAGTAAAAACCTGAGAAATCCGTCCGTTTTCGTCATTTGTTATCGAATCGACTTAAAGCCAGATCGTCCCATTGGCCCCTCTTTTCTCTGAAACGGTTGTACTTATCGTCTGCAAAGCTTTGTCGCGTGCTGCGGTATGCGGAGACACTAAAAGGACCATAGTAGAACACAGATGAAGCTTCTAAGATGATGTAATAGCCAGTAAGAAGTAGTACAATTCAAGTTTTAGGTACTGATTATTGACTTTTTAGCTGGCTTTGGTGCCTTGGACATGAGCTAGGACCTTAAGATTCTGCATGAAAGGAGGACTATCAGCCGAGTTGCACGGGAGAATGTGAAAAGTGTTCATATGTAGTAAAAACCTGAGAAATCCGTCCGTTTTCGTCATTTGTTATCGAATCGACTTAAAGCCAGATCGTCACATTGGCTGCTCTTCTCTCTGAAACGGTTGCACTTATCGTCTGGAAAGCTTCGTCCCGTGCTGCGGTATGCGGAGACACTAAAAGCACCATAGTAGAACACAGATCAAGGTTCTAAGTTGATGTAATAGCCAGTAAGAAGTAGTACAATTCAAGTTTTAGGTACTGAATATTGACATTTTAGCTGGCTTTGGTGCCTTGGACATGAGCTAGGACCTTAAGATTCTGCATGAAAGGAGGACTAGCAGCCGAGTTGCACGGGAGAATGTGAAAAGTGTTCATATGTAGTAAAAACCTGAGAAATCCGTCCGTTTTCGTCATTTGTTATCGAATCGACTTAAAGCCAGATCGTCACATTGGCCCCTCTTTTCTCTGAAACGGTTGTACTTATCGTCTGGAAAGCTTTGTCGCGTGCTGCGGTATGCGGAGACACTAAAAGGACCATAGTAGAACACAGATGAAGCTTCTAAGATGATGTAATAGCCAGTAAGAAGTAGTACAATTCAAGTTTTAGGTATCGATTATTGACTTTTTAGCTGGCTTTGGTGCCTTGGACATGAGCTAGGACCTTAAGATTCTGCATTAAAGGAGGGGTAGCAGCCGTTTTGCACGGGAGAATGTGAAATGTGTTCATATGTAGTAGAAACCTGAGAAATCTGTCCGTTTTCGTCATTTGTTATCGAATCGACTTAAAGCCAGATCGCCACATTGGCCGCTCCTCTCTCTGAAACGGTTGTAATTATCGTCTGCAAAGCTATGTCGCGTGCTGCGGTATGCGGAGACACTAAAAGCACCATAGTAGAACACAGATGAATCTTCTATGATGATGTAATAGCCAGTAAGAAGTAGTACAATTCAAGTTTTAGGTATCGATTATTGACTTTTTAGCTGGCTTTGGTGCCTTGGACATGAGCTAGGACCTTAAGATTCTGCATGAAAGGAGGACTAGCAGCCGCGTTGTACGGGAGAATGTGAAATGTGTTCATATGTAGTAAAAACCTGAGATATACGTCCGTTTTCGTCATTTGTTATCGAATCGACTTAAAGCCAGATCGTCACACTGGCTGCTCTTCTCTCTGAAACGGTTGCACTTATCGTCTGGAAAGCTTTGTCGCGTGCTGCGGTATGCGGAGACACTAAAAGCACCATAGTAGAACACAGATGAAGCTTCTAAGATGATGTAATAGCCAGTAAGAAGTAGTACAATTCAAGTTTTAGGTACTGATTATTGACTTTTTAGCTGGCTTTGGTGCCTTGGACATGAGCTAGGACCTTAAGATTCTGCATGAAAGGAGGACTATCAGCCGAGTTGCACGGGAGAATGTGAAAAGTGTTCATATGTAGTAAAAACCTGAGAAATCCGTCCGTTTTCGTCATTTGTTATCGAATCGACTTAAAGCCAGATCGTCCCATTGGCCCCTCTTTTCTCTGAAACGGTTGTACTTATCGTCTGCAAAGCTTTGTCGCGTGCTGCGGTATGCGGAGACACTAAAAGGACCATAGTAGAACACAGATGAAGCTTCTAAGATGATGTAATAGCCAGTAAGAAGTAGTACAATTCAAGTTTTAGGTACTGATTATTGACTTTTTAGCTGGCTTTGGTGCCTTGGACATGAGCTAGGACCTTAAGATTCTGCATGAAAGGAGGACTATCAGCCGAGTTGCACGGGAGAATGTGAAAAGTGTTCATATGTAGTAAAAACCTGAGAAATCCGTCCGTTTTCGTCATTTGTTATCGAATCGACTTAAAGCCAGATCGTCACATTGGCTGCTCTTCTCTCTGAAACGGTTGCACTTATCGTCTGGAAAGCTTCGTCCCGTGCTGCGGTATGCGGAGACACTAAAAGCACCATAGTAGAACACAGATCAAGGTTCTAAGTTGATGTAATAGCCAGTAAGAAGTAGTACAATTCAAGTTTTAGGTACTGAATATTGACATTTTAGCTGGCTTTGGTGCCTTGGACATGAGCTAGGACCTTAAGATTCTGCATGAAAGGAGGACTAGCAGCCGAGTTGCACGGGAGAATGTGAAAAGTGTTCATATGTAGTAAAAACCTGAGAAATCCGTCCGTTTTCGTCATTTGTTATCGAATCGACTTAAAGCCAGATCGTCACATTGGCCCCTCTTTTCTCTGAAACGGTTGTACTTATCGTCTGGAAAGCTTTGTCGCGTGCTGCGGTATGCGGAGACACTAAAAGGACCATAGTAGAACACAGATGAAGCTTCTAAGATGATGTAATAGCCAGTAAGAAGTAGTACAATTCAAGTTTTAGGTATCGATTATTGACTTTTTAGCTGGCTTTGGTGCCTTGGACATGAGCTAGGACCTTAAGATTCTGCATTAAAGGAGGGGTAGCAGCCGTTTTGCACGGGAGAATGTGAAATGTGTTCATATGTAGTAGAAACCTGAGAAATCTGTCCGTTTTCGTCATTTGTTATCGAATCGACTTAAAGCCAGATCGTCACATTGGCCGCTCTTCTCTCTGAAACGGTTGTACTTATCGTCTGCAAAGCTATGTCGCGTGCTGCGGTATGTGGAGAACTAAAATCACCATAGTAGAACACAGATGAAGCTTCTAAGTTGATGTAATAGACAATAAGAAGTAGTACAATTCAAGTTTTAGGTATGGATTATTGACTTTTTAGCTGGCTTTGGTGCCTTGGGCATGAGCTAGGACCTTAAGATTCTGCATGAAAGGAGGACTAGCAGCCGAGTTGCACGGGAGAATGTGAAAGGTGTTCATATGTAGTAAAAACCTGAGAAATCCGTCCGTTTTCGTCATTTGTTATCGAATCGACTTACAGCCAGATCGTCACATTGGCCGCTCTTCTCTCTGAAACGGTTGTACTTATCGTCTGCAAAGCTATGTCGCGTGCTGCGGTATGCGGAGACACTAAAAGCACCATAGTAGAACACAGATGAAGCTTCTAAGATGATGTAATAGCCAGTAAGATGTAGTACAATTCAAGTTTTAGGTATCGATTATTGACTTTTTAGCTGGCTTTGGTGCCTTGGACATGAGCTAGGACCTTAAGATTCTGCATGAAAGGAGGACTAGCAGCCGTTTTGCACGGGAGAATGTGAAATGTGTTCATATGTAGTAGAAACCTGAGAAATCCGTCCGTTTTCGTCATTTGTTATGGAATCGACTTAAAGCCCGATCGTCACATTGGCCGCTCTTCTCTCTGAAACGGTTGTACTTATCGTCTGCAAAGCTATGTCGCGTGCTGCGGTATGCGGAGACCATAAAATCACCATAGTAGAACACAGATGAAGCTTCTAAGTCGATGTAATAGCCAGTAAGAAGTAGTACAATTCAAGTTTTAGGTACTGATTATTGACTTTTTAGCTGGCTTTGGTGCCTTGGACATGAGCTAGGACCTTAAGATTCTGCATGAAAGGAGGACTAGCAGCCGAGTTGCACGGGAGAATGTGAAAAGTGTTCATATGTAGTAAAAACCTGAGAAATCCGTCCGTTTTCGTCATTTGTTATCGAATCGACTTAAAGCCAGATCGTCACATTGGCCGCTCTTCCCTCTGAAACGGTTGTACTTATCGTCTGCAAAGCTATGTCACGTGCTGCGGTATGCGGAGACACTAAAAGCACCATAGTAGAACACAGATGAAGCTTCTATGATGATGTAACAGCCAGTAAGAAGTAGTACAATTCAAGTTTTAGGTATCGATTATTGACTTTTTAGCTGGCTTTGGTGCCTTGGACATGAGCTAGGACCTTAAGATTCTGCATGAAAGGAGGACTAGCAGCCGCGTTGGATGGGAGAATGTGAAAAGTGTTCATATGTAGTAGAAACCTGAGAAATCCGTCCGTTTTCGTCATTTGTTATCGAATCGACTTAAAGCCAGATCGTCACATTGGCCGCTCTTCTCTCTGAAATGGTTGTACTTATCGTCTGCAAAGCTATGTCGCGTGCTGCGGTATGCGGAGACACTAAAATCAACATAGTAGAACACAGATGAAGCTTCTAAGTTGATGTAATAGACAATAAGAAGTAGTACAATTCAAGTTTTAGGTATGGATTATTGACTTTTTAGCTGGCTTTGGTGCCTTGGGCATGAGCTAGGACCTTAAGATTCTGCATGAAAGGAGGACTAGCAGCCGAGTTGCACGGGAGAATGTGAAATGTGTTCATATGTAGTAAAAATCTGAGAAATCCGTCCGTTTTAGTCATTTGTTATCGAATCGACTTAAAGGCAGATCGTCACATTGGCCGCTCTTCTCTCTGAAACGGTTGTACTTATCGTCTGCAAAGCTATTTCGCGTGCTGCGGTGTGCGGAGACACTAAAAGCACGATAGTAGAACACAGATGAAGCTTCTATGATGATGTAATAGAGAGTAAGAAGTAGTACAATTCAAGTTTTAGGTATCGATTATTGACTTTTTAGCTGGCTTTGGTGCCTTGGACATGAGCTAGGACCTTAAGATTCTGCATGAAAGGAGGACTAGCAGCCGCGTTGGATGGGAGAATGTGAAAAGTGTTCATATGTAGTAAAAACCTGAGAAATCCGTCCGTTTTCGTCATTTATTATCGAATCGACTTAAAGCCAGATCGTCACATTGGCCGCTCTTCTCTCTGAAACGGTTGTACTTATCGCCTGCAAAGCTATGTCGCGTGATGCGGTATGCGGAGACACTAAAAGCACCATAGTAGAACACAGATGAAGCTTCTAAGATGATGTAATAGCCAGTAAGAAGTAGTACAATTCAAGTTTTAGGTACTGATTATTGACTTTTTAGCTGGCTTTGAAGCCTTGGACATGAGCTAGGACCTTAAGATTCTGCATGAAAGGAGGACTAGCAGCCGAGTTGCACGGGAGAATGTGAAAAGTGTTCATATGTAGTAAAAACCTGAGAAATCCGTCCGTTTTCGTCATTTGTTATCGAATCGACTTAAAGCCAGATCGTCACATTGGCCCCTCTTTTCTCTGAAACGGTTGTACTTATCGTCTGCAAAGCTATGTCGCGTACTGCGGTGTGCGGAGACACCAAACGCACCATGGTCGAACACAGATGAAGCTTCTAAGTTGATGTAATAGCCAGTAAGATGTAGTACAATTCAAGTTTTAGGTATCGATTATTGACTTTTTAGCTGGCTTTGGTGCCTTGGACATGAGCTAGGACCTTAAGATTCTGCATTAAAGGAGGACTAGCAGCCGAGTTTCACGGGAGAATGTGAAAAGTATTCATATGTAGTAAAAACCTGAGAAATCCGTCCGTTTTCGTCATTTGTTATCGAATCGACTTAAAGCCAGATCGTCACATTGGCCGCTCTTCTCTTTTAAACGGTTGTACTTATCGTCTTCAAAGCTATGTCGCGTGCTGCGGTATGCGGAGACACTAAAAGCACCATCTAGAACACAGATGAAGCTTCTATGATGATGTAATAGCCAGTAAGAAGTAGTACAATTCAAGTTTTAGGTATCGATTATTGATTTTTTAGCTGGCTTTGGTGCTTTGGACATAAGCTAGGACCTTAAGATTCTGCATCAAAAGGAGGACTAGCAGCCGAGTTGCACGGGACAAAGTGAAAAGTGTTCATATGTAGTAAAAACCTGAGAAATCCGTCCGTTTTCGTCATTTGTTATCGAATCGACTTAAAGCCAGATCGTCACATTGGCTGCTCTTCTCTCTGAAACGGTTGTACTTATCGTCTGGAAAGCTTTGTCGCGTGCTGCGGTATGCGGAGACACTAAAAGCACCATAGTAGAACACAGATGAAGCTTCTAAGATGATGTAATAGCCAGTAAGAAGTAGTACAATTCAAGTTTTAGGTATCGATTATTGACTTTTTAGCTGGCTTTGGTGCCTTGGACATGAGCTAGGACCTTAAGATTCTGCATTAAAGGGGGAGTAGCAGCCGTTTTGCACGGGAGAATGTGAAATGTGTTCATATGTAGTAGAAACCTGAGAAATCCGTCCGTTTTCGTCATTTGTTATCGAATCGACTTAAAGCCAGATCGTCACATTGGCCGCTCTTCTCTCTGAAACGGTTGTATTTATCGTCTGCAAAGCTATGTCGCGTGCTGCGGTATGCGGAGACACTAAATTCACCATAGTAGAACACAGATGAAGCTTCTAAGTTGATGTAATAGACAATAAGAAGTAGTACAATTCAAGTTTTAGGTATGGATTATTGACTTTTTAGCTGGCTTTGGTGCCTTGGGCATGAGCTAGGACCTAAAGATTCTGCATGAAAGGAGGACTAGCAGCCGGGTTGCACGGGAGAATGTGAAAGGTGTTCATATGTAGTAAAAACCTGAGAAATCCGTCCGTTTTCGTCATTTGTTATCGAATCGACTTACAGCCAGATCGTCACATTGGCCGCTCTTCTCTCTGAAACGGTTGTACTTATCGTCTGCAAAGCTATGTCGCGTGCTGCGGTATGCGGAGACACTAAAAGCACCATAGTAGAACACAGATGAAGCTTCTATGATGATGTAATAGCCAGTTAGAAGTAGTACAATTCAAGTTTTAGGTATCGATTATTGACTTTTTAGCTGGCTTTGGTGCCTTGGACATGAGCTAGGACCTTAAGATTCTGCATGAAAGGAGGACTAGCAGCCGCGTTGTACGTGAGAATATGAAATGTGTTCATATGTACTACAAACCTGAGAAATACGTCCGTTTTCGTCATTTGTTATCGAATCGACTTAAAGCCAGATCGTCACATTGGCTGCTCTTCTCTCTGAAACGGTTGTACTTATCGTCTGGAAAGCTTTGTCGCGTGCTGCGGTATGCGGAGACACTAAAAGCACCATAGTAGAACACAGATGAAGCTTCTAAGATGATGTAATAGCCAGGAAGAAGTAGTACAATTCAAGTTTTAGGTACTGATTATTGACTTTTTAGCTGGCTTTGGTGCCTTGGACATGAGCTAGGACCTTAAGATTCTGCATGAAAGGAGGACTAGCAGCCGAGTTGCACGGGAGAATGTGAAAAGTGTTCATATGTAGTAAAAACCTGAGAAATCCGTCCGTTTTCGTCATTTGTTATCGAATCGACTTAAAGCCAGATCGTCACATTGGACCCTCTTTTCTCTGAAACGGTTGTACTTATCGTCTGCAAAGCTATGTCGCGTACTGCGGTGTGCGGAGACACTAAAAGCACCATGGTAGAACACAGATGAAGCTTCTAAGTTGATGTAATAGCCAGTAAGATGTAGTACAATTCAAGTTTTAGGTATCGATTATTGACTTCTTAGCTGGCTTTGGTGCCTTGGACAGGAGCTAGGACCTTAAGATTCTGCATGAAAGGAGGACTAGCAGCCGTTTTGCACGGGAGAATG
The DNA here is from genome assembly GCF_023897955.1 of Schistocerca gregaria. Taxonomy (NCBI): domain Eukaryota; kingdom Metazoa; phylum Arthropoda; class Insecta; order Orthoptera; family Acrididae; genus Schistocerca; species Schistocerca gregaria. The sequence goes on along the minus strand of NW_026061895.1, from coordinate 477,799 downwards.
TGAAATGTGTTCATATGTAGTAGAAACCTGGGAAATCCGTCCGTTTTCGTCATTTGTTATCGAATCGACTTAAAGCCCGATCGTCACATTGGCCGCTCTTCTCTCTGAAACGGTTGTACTTATCGTCTGCAAAGCTATGTCGCGTGCTGCGGTATGCGGAGACAATAAAATCACCATAGTAGAACACAGATGAAGCTTCTAAGTCGATGTAATAGCCAGTAAGAAGTAGTACAATTCAAGTTTTAGGTACTCATTATTGACTTTTTAGCTGGCTTTGGTGCCTTGGACATGAGCTAGGACCTTAAGATTCTGCATGAAAGGAGGACTAGCAGCCGAGTTGCACGGGAGAATGTGAAAAGTGTTCATATGTAGTAAAAACCTGAGAAATCCGTCCGTTTTCGTCATTTGTTATCGAATCGACTTAAAGCCAGATCGTCACATTGGCCGCTCTTCTCTCGGAAACGGTTGTACTTATCGTCTGCAAAGCTATGTCGCGTGCTGCGGTATGCGGAGACACTAAAAGCACCATAGTAGAACACAGATGAAGCTTCTATGATGATGTAACAGCCAGTAAGAAGTAGTACAATTCAAGTTTTAGGTATCGATTATTGACTTTTTAGCTGGCTTTGGTGCCTTGGACATGAGCTAGGACCTTAAGATTCTGCATGAAAGGAGGACTAGCAGCCGAGTTGCACGGGAGAATGTGAAAGGTGTTCATATGTAGTAAAAACCTGAGAAATCCGTCCGTTTTCATCATTTGTTATCGAATCGACTTAAAGCCAGATCGTCACATTGGCCGCTCTTCTCTCTGAAACGGTTGTACTTATCGTCTGCAAAGCTATGTCGCGTGCTACGGTATGCGGAGACACTAAAAGCACCATAGTAGAACACAGATGAAGCTTCTATGATGATGTAATAGCCAGTAGGAAATAGTACAATTCAAGTTTTAGGTATCGATTATTGACATTTTAGCTGGCTTTGGTGCCTTGGACATGAGCTAGGACCTTAGGAATTTTGCATAAAAGGAGGACTAGCAGCCGCGTTGGATGGGAGAATGTGAAAAGTGTTCATATGTAGTAGAAACCTGAGAAATCCGTCCGTTTTCATCATTTGTTATCGAATCGACTTACAGCCAGATCGTCACATTGGCCGCTCTTCTCTCTGAAACGGTTGTACTTATCGTCTGCAAAGCTATGTCGCGTGCTGCGGTATGCGGAGACACTAAAAGCACCATAGTAGAACACAGATGAAGCTTCTATGATGATGTAATAGCCAGTTAGAAGTAGTACAATTCAAGTTTTAGGTATCGATTATTGGCTTTTTAGCTAGCTTTGGTGCCTTGGACATGAGCTAGGACCTTAAGATTCGGCATGAAAGGTGGACTAGCAGCCGCGTTGTACGGGAGAATATGAAATGTGTTCATATGTACTAAAAACCTGAGAAATACGTCCGTTTTCGTCATTTGTTATCGAATCGACTTAAAGCCAGATCGTCACATTGGCTGCTCTTCTCTCTGAAACGGTTGTACTTATCGTCTGGAAAGCTTTGTCGCGTGCTGCGGTATGCGGAGACACGAAAAGCACCATAGTAGAACACAGATGAAGCTTCTAAGATGATGTAATAGCCAGGAAGAAGTAGTACAATTCAAGTTTTAGGTACTGATTATTGACTTTTTAGCTGGCTTTGGTGCCTTGGACATGAGCTAGGACCTTAAGATTCTGCATGAAAGGAGGACTAGCAGCCGAGTTGCACGGGAGAATGTGAAAAGTGTTCATATGTAGTAAAAACCTGAGAAATCCGTCCGTTTTCGTCATTTGTTATCGAATCGACTTAAAGCCAGATCGTCACATTGGCCCCTCTTTTCTCTGAAACGGTTGTACTTATCGTCTGCAAAGCTATGTCGCGTACTGCGGTGTGCGGGGACACTAAAAGCACCATGGTAGAACACAGATGAAGCTTCTAAGTTGATGTAATAGCCAGTAAGATGTAGTACAATTCAAGTTTTAGGTACTCATTATTGACTTTTTAGCTGGCTTTGGTGCCTTGGACATGAGCTAGGACCTTAAGATTCTGCATGAAAGGAGGACTAGCAGCCGTTTTGCACGGGAGAATGTGAAATGTGTTCATATGTAGTAGAAACCTGAGAAATCGAGCCGTTTTCGTCATTTGTTATCGAATCGACTTAAAGCCCGATCGTCACATTGGCCGCTCTTCTCTCTGAAACGGTTGTACTTATCGTCTGCAAAGCTATGTCGCGTGCTGCGGTATGCGGAGACAATAAAATCACCATAGTAGAACACAGATGAAGCTTCTAAGTCGATGTAATAGCCAGTAAGAAGTAGTACAATTCAAGTTTTAGGTACTCATTATTGACTTTTTAGCTGGCTTTGGTGCCTTGGACATGAGCTAGGACCTTAAGATTCTGCATGAAAGGAGGACTAGCAGCCGAGTTGCACGGGAGAATGTGAAAAGTGTTCATATGTAGTAAAAACCTGAGAAATCCGTCCGTTTTCGTCATTTGTTATCGAATCGACTTAAAGCCAGATCGTCACATTGGCCGCTCTTCTCTCTGAAACGGTTGTACTTATCGTCTGCAAAGCTATGTCGCGTGCTGCGGTATGCGGAGACACTAAAAGCACCATAGTAGAACACAGATGAAGCTTCTATGATGATGTAACAGCCAGTAAGAAGTAGTACAATTCAAGTTTTAGGTATCGATTATTGACTTTTTAGCTGGCTTTGGTGCCTTGGACATGAGCTAGGACCTTAAGATTCTGCATGAAAGGAGGACTAGCAGCCGAGTTGCACGGGAGAATGTGAAAGGTGTTCATATGTAGTAAAAACCTGAGAAATCCGTCCGTTTTCATCATTTGTTATCGAATCGACTTAAAGCCAGATCGTCACATTGGCCGCTCTTCTCTCTGAAACGGTTGTACTTATCGTCTGCAAAGCTATGTCGCGTGCTACGGTATGCGGAGACACTAAAAGCACCATAGTAGAACACAGATGAAGCTTCTATGATGATGTAATAGCCAGTAGGAAATAGTACAATTCAAGTTTTAGGTATCGATTATTGACATTTTAGCTGGCTTTGGTGCCTTGGACATGAGCTAGGACCTTAAGATTCTGCATAAAAGGAGGACTAGCAGCCGCGTTGGATGGGAGAATGTGAAAAGTGTTCATATGTAGTAGAAACCTCAGAAATCCGTCCGTTTTCATCATTTGTTATCGAATCGACTTACAGCCAGATCGTCACATTGGCCGCTCTTCTCTCTGAAACGGTTGTACTTATCGTCTGCAAAGCTATGTCGCGTGCTGCGGTATGCGGAGACACTAAAAGCACCATAGTAGAACACAGATGAAGCTTCTATGATGATGTAATAGCCAGTTAGAAGTAGTACAATTCAAGTTTTAGGTATCGATTATTGGCTTTTTAGCTGGCTTTGGTGCCTTGGACATGAGCTAGGACCTTAAGATTCTGCATGAAAGGAGGACTAGCAGCCGCGTTGTACGGGAGAATATGAAATGTGTTCATATGTACTAAAAACCTGAGAAATACGTCCGTTTTCGTCATTTGTTATCGAATCGACTTAAAGCCAGATCGTCACATTGGCTGCTCTTCTCTCTGAAACGGTTGTACTTATCGTCTGGAAAGCTTTGTCGCGTGCTGCGGTATGCGGAGACACTAAAAGCACCATAGTAGAACACAGATGAAGCTTCTAAGATGATGTAATAGCCAGGAAGAAGTAGTACAATTCAAGTTTTAGGTACTGATTATTGACTTTTTAGCTGGCTTTGGTGCCTTGGACATGAGCTAGGACCTTAAGATTCTGCATGAAAGGAGGACTAGCAGCCGAGTTGCACGGGAGAATGTGAAAAGTGTTCATATGTAGTAAAAACCTGAGAAATCCGTCCGTTTTCGTCATTTGTTATCGAATCGACTTAAAGCCAGATCGTCACATTGGCCCCTCTTTTCTCTGAAACGGTTGTACTTATCGTCTGCAAAGCTATGTCGCGTACTGCGGTGTGCGGGGACACTAAAAGCACCATGGTAGAACACAGATGAAGCTTCTAAGTTGATGTAATAGCCAGTAAGATGTAGTACAATTCAAGTTTTAGGTATCGATTATTGCCTTTTTAGCTGGCTTTGGTGCCTTGGACATGAGCTAGGACCTTAAGATTCTGCATGAAAGGAGGACTAGCAGCCGTTTTGCACGGGAGAATGTGAAATGTGTTCATATGTAGTAGAAACCTGAGAAATCGAGCCGTTTTCGTCATTTGTTATCGAATCGACTTAAAGCCCGATCGTCACATTGGCCGCTCTTCTCTCTGAAACGGTTGTACTTATCGTCTGCAAAGCTATGTCGCGTGCTGCGGTATGCGGAGACAATAAAATCACCATAGTAGAACACAGATGAAGCTTCTAAGTCGATGTAATAGCCAGTAAGAAGTAGTACAATTCAAGTTTTAGGTACTGATTATTGACTTTTTAGCTGGCTTTGGTGCCTTGGACATGAGCTAGGACCTTAAGATTCTGCATGAAAGGAGGACTAGCAGCCGAGTTGCACGGGAGAATGTGAAAAGTGTTCATATGTAGTAAAAACCTGAGAAATCCGTTCGTTTTCGTCATTTGTTATCGAATCGACTTAAAGCCAGATCGTCACATTGGCCGCTCTTCTCTCTGAAACGGTTGTACTTATCGTCTGCAAAGCTATGTCGCGTGCTGCGGTATGCGGAGACACTAAAAGCACCATAGTAGAACACAGATGAAGCTTCTATGATGATGTAACAGCCAGTAAGAAGTAGTACAATTCAAGTTTTAGGTATCGATTATTGACTTTTTAGCTGGCTTTGGTGCCTTGGACATGAGCTAGGACCTTAAGATTCTGCATGAAAGGAGGACTAGCAGCCGAGTTGCACGGGAGAATGTGAACGGTGTTCATATGTAGTAAAAATCTGAGAAATCCGTCCGTTTTCATCATTTGTTATCGAATCGACTTAAAGCCATATCGTCACATTGGCCGCTCTTCTCTCTGAAACGGTTGTACTTATCGTCTGCAAAGCTATGTCGCGTGTTACGGTATGCGGAGACACTAAAAGCACCATAGTAGAACACAGATGAAGCTTCTATGATGATGTAATAGCCAGTAGGAAGTAGTACAATTCAAGTTTTAGGTATCGATTATTGACGTTTTAGCTGGCTTTGGTGCCTTGGACATGAGCTAGGACCTTAAGATTCTGCATAAAAGGAGGACTAGCAGCCGCGTTGGATGGGAGAATGTGAAAAGTGTTCATATGTAGTAGAAACCTGAGAAATCCGTCCGTTTTCATCATTTGTTATCGAATCGACTTAAAGCCAGATCGTCACATTGGCCGCTCTTCTCTCTGAAACGGTTGTACTTATCGCCTGCAAAGCTATGTCGCTTGATGCGGTATGCGGAGACAGTAAAAGCACCATAGTAGAACACAGATGAAGCTTCTAAGTTGATGTAATAGCCAGTAAGAAGTAGTACAATTCAAGTTTTAGGTATCGATTATATACTTTTTAGCTGGCTTTGTTGCCTTGGACATGAGCTAGGACCTTAAGTTTCTGCATGAAAGGAGGACTAGCAGCCGCGTTGTACGGGAGAATGTGAAATGTGTTCATATGTAGTAAAAACCAGAGAAATCCGTCCGTTTTCGTCATTTGTTATCGAATCGACTTAAAGCCAGATCGTCACATTGGCTTCTCTTCTCTCTGAAACGGTTGCACTTATCGTCTGGAAAGCTTTGTCGCGTGCTGCGGTATGCGGAGACACTAAAAGCACCATAGTAGAACACAGATGAAGCTTCTATGATGATGTAATAGCCAGTAAGAAGTAGTACAATTCAAGTTTTAGGTACTGATTATATACTTTTTAGCTGGCTTTGGTGCCTTGGACATGAGCTAGGACCTTAAGATTCTGCATGAAAGGAGGACTAGCAGCCGAGTTGCACGGGAGAATGTGAAAAGTGTTCATATGTAGTAAAATCCTGAGAAATCCGTCCGTTTTCGTCATTTGTTATCGAATCGACTTAAAGCCAAATCGTCACATTGGCCCCTCTTTTCTCTGAAACGGTTGTACTTATCGTCTGCAAAGCTATGTCGCGTACTGCGGTGTGCGGAGACACTAAAAGCACCATGGTAGAACACAGATGAAGCTTCTAAGTTGATGTAATAGCCAGTAAGATGTAGTACAATTCAAGTTTTAGGTATCGATTATTGACTTTTTAACTGGCATTGGTGCCTTGGACATGAGCTAGGACCTTAAGATTCTGCATTAAAGGAGGACTAGCAGCCGAGTTGCACGGGAGAATGTGAAAAGTATTCATATGTAGTAAAAACCTGAGAAATCCGTCCGTTTTCGTCATTTGTTATCGAATCGACTTAAAGCCAGATCGTCACATTGGCTGCTCTTCTCTCTGAAACGGTTGTACTTATCGTCTGGAAAGCTTTGTCGCGTGCTGCGGTATGCGTAGACACTAAAAGCACCATAGTAGAACACAGATGAAGCTTCTAAGATGATGTAATAGCCAGTAAGAAGTAGTACAATTCAAGTTTTAGGTATCGATTATTGACTTTTTAGCTGGCTTTGGTGCCTTTGACATGAGCTAGGACCTTAAGATTCTGCATTAAAGGAGGAGTAGCAGCCGTTTTGCACGGGAGAATGTGAAATGTGTTCATATGTAGTAGAAACCTGAGAAACCCGTCCGTTTTCGTCATTTGTTATCGAATCGACTTAAAGCCAGATCGTCACATTGGCCGCTCTTCTCTCTGAAACGGTTGTACTTATCGTCTGCAAAGCTATGTCGCGTGCTGCGGTATGCGGAGACACTAAAATCACCATAGTAGAACACAGATGAAGCTTCTAAGTTGGTGTAATAGACAAGAAGAAGTAGTACAATTCAAGTTTTAGGTATGGATTATTGACTTTTTAGCTGGCTTTGGTGCCTTGGGCATGAGCTAGGACCTTAAGATTCTGCATGAAAGGAGGACTAGCAGCCGAGTTGCACGGGAGAATGTGAAAGGTGTCCATATGTAGTAAAAACCTGAGAAATCCGTCCGTTTTCGTCATTTGTTATCAAATCGACTTACAGCCAGATCGTCACATTGGCCGCTCTTCTCTCTGAAACGGTTGTACTTATAGTCTGCAAAGCTATGTCGCGTGCTGCGGTATGCGGAGACACTAAACGCACCATAGTAGAACACAGATGAAGCTTCTATGATGATGTAATAGCCAGTTAGAAGTAGTACAATTCAAGTTTTAGGTATCGATTATTGACTTTTTAGCTGGCTTTGGTGCCTTGGACATGAGCTAGGACCTTAAGATTCTGCATGAAAGTAGGACTAGCAGCCGCGTTGTACGGGAGAATATGAAATGTGTTCATATGTAGTAAAAACCTGAGAAATACGTCCGTTTTCGTCATTTGTTATCGAATCGACTTAAAGCCAGATCGTCACATTGGCTGCTCTTCTCTCTGAAACGGTTGTACTTATCGTCTGGAAAGATTTGTCGCGTGCTGCGGTATGCGGAGACACTAAAAGCTCCATAGTAGAACACAGATGAAGCTTCTAAGATGATGTAATAGCCAGTAAGATGTAGTACAATTCAAGTTTTAGGTATCGATTATTGACTTTTTAGCTGGCTTTGGTGCCTTGGACATGAGCTAGGACCTTAAGATTCTGCATGAAAGGAGGACTAGCAGCCGTTTTGCACGGGAGAATGTGAAATGTGTTCATATGTAGTAGAAACCTGAGAAATCCGTCTGTTTTCGTCATTTGTTATCGAATCGACTTAAAGCCCGATCGTCACATTGGCCGCTCTTCTCTCTGAAACGGTTGTACTTATCGTCTGCAAAGCTATGTCGCGTGCTGCGGTATGCGGAGACAATAAAATCACCATAGTAGAACACAGATGAAGCTTCTAAGTCGATGTAATAGCCAGTAAGAAGTAGTAAAATTCAAGTTTTAGGTACTGATTATTGCCTTTTTAGCTGGCTTTGGTGCCTTGGACATGAGCTAGGACCTTAAGATTCTGCATTAAAGGAGGACTAGCAGCCGAGTTGCACGGGAGAATGTGAAAAGTATTCATATGTAGTAAAAACCTGTGAAATCCGTCCGTTTTCGTCATTTGTTATCGAATCGACTTAAAGCCAGATCGTCACATTGGCCGCTCTTCTCTCTGAAACGGTTGTACTTATCGCCTGCAAAGCTATGTCGCGTGATGCGGTATGCGGAGACACTAAAAGCACCATAGTAGAACACAGATGAAGCTTCTAAGTCGATGTAATAGCCAGTAAGAAGTAGTACAATTCAAGTATTAGGTATCGATTATATACTTTTTAGCTGGCTTTGGTGCCTTGGACATGAGCTAGGACCTTAAGATTCTGCATGAAAGGAGGACTAGCAGCCGCGTTGTACGGGAGAATGTGAAATGTGTTCATATGTAGTAAAAACCTGAGATATACGTCCGTTTTCGTCATTTGTTATCGAATCGACTTAAAGCCAGATCGTCACATTGGCTGCTCTTCTCTCTGAAACGGTTGCACTTATCGTCTGGAAAGCTTTGCGCGTGCTGCGGTATGCGGAGACACGAAAAGCACCATAGTAGAACACAGATGAAGCTTCTAAGATGATGTAATAGCCAGTAAGAAGTAGTACAATTCAAGTTTTAGGTACAGATTATTGACTTTTTAGCTGGCTTTGGTGCCTTGGACATGAGCTAGGACCTTAAGATTCTGCATGAAAGGAGGACTAGCAGCCGAGTTGCACGGGAGAATGTGAAAAGTGTTCATATGTAGTAAAAACCTGAGAAATCCGTCCGTTTTCGTCATTTGTTATCGAATCGACTTAAAGCCAGATCGTCACATTGGCCCCTCTTTTCTCTGAAACGGTTGTACTTATCGTCTGCAAAGCTATGTCGCGTACTGCGGTGTGCGGAGACACTAAAAGCACCATGGTAGAACACAGATGAAGCTTCTAAGTTGATGTAATAGCCAGTAAGATGTAGTACAATTCAAGTTTTAGGTATCGATTATTGACTTTTTAGCTGGCTTTGGTGCCTTGGACATGAGCTAGGACCTTAAGATTTTGCATTAAAGGAGGACCAGCAGCCGAGTTGCACGGGAGAAAGTGAAAAGTATTCATATGTAGTAAAAACCTGAGAAATCCGTCCGTTTTCGTCATTTGTTATCGAATCGACTTAAAGCCAGATCGTCACATTGGCCGCTCTTCTCTCTGAAACGGTTGTACTTATCGTCTTCAAAGCTATGTCGCGTGCTGCGGTATGCGGAGACACTAAAAGCACCATAGTAGAACACAGATGAAGCTTCTATGTTGATGTAATAGCCAGTAAGAAGTAGTACAATTCAAGTTTTAGGTATCGATTATTGATTTTTTAGCTGGCTCTGGTGCCTTGGACATGAGCTAGGACCTTAAGATTCTGCATCAAAAGGAGGACTAGCAGCCGAGTTGCACGGGACAATGTGAAAAGTGTTCATATGTAGTAAAAACCTGAGAAATAAGTCCGTTTTCGTCATTTGTTATCGAATCGACTTAAAGCCAGATCGTCACATTGGCTGCTCTTCTCTCTGAAACGGTTGTACTTATCGTCTGGAAAGCTTTGTCGCGTGCTGCGGTATGCGGAGACACTAAAAGCACCATAGTAGAACACAGATGAAGCTTCTAAGATGATGTAATAGCAAGTAAGAAGTAGTACAATTCAAGTTTTAGGTATCGATTATTGACTTTTTAGCTGGCTTTGGTGCCTTGGACATGAGCTAGGACCTTAAGATTCTGCATTAAAGGATGAGTAGCAGCCGTTTTGCACGGGAGAATGTGAAATGTGTTCATATGTAGTAGAAACCTGAGAAATACGTCCGTTTTCGTCATTTGTTATCGAATCGACTTAAAGCCAGATCGCCACATTGGCCGCTCTTCTCTCTGAAACGGTTGTACTTATCGTCTGCAAAGCTATGTCGCGTGCTGCAGGTTGCGGAGATACTAAAATCACCATAGTAGAACACAGATGAAGCTTCTATGTTGATGTAATAGACAATAAGAAGTAGTACAATTCAAGTTTTAGGTATGGATTATTGACTTTTTAGCTGGCTTTGGTGCCTTGGGCATGAGCTAGGACCTTAAGATTCTGCATGAAAGGAGGACTAGCAGCCGAGTTGCACGGGAGAATGTGAAAGGTGTTCATATGTAGTAAAAACCTGAGAAATCCGTCCGTTGTCGTCATTTGTTATCGAATCGACTTACAGCCAGATCGTCACATTGGCCGCTCTTCTCTCTGAAACGGTTGTACTTATCGTCTGCAAAGCTATGTCGCGTGCTGCGGTATGCGGAGACACTAAAAGCACCATAGTAGAACACAGATGAAGCTTCTATGATGATGTAATAGCCAGTTAGAAGTAGTACAATTCAAGTTTTAGGTATCGATTATTGACTTTTTAGCTGGATTTGGTGCCTTGGACATGAGCTAGGACCTTAAGATTCTGCATGAAAGGAGGACTAGCAGCCGCGTTGTACGGGAGAATATGAAATGTGTTCATATGTAGTAAAAACCTGAGAAATACGTCCGTTTTCGTCATTTGTTATCGAATCGACTTAAAGCCAGATCGTCACATTGGCCCCTCTTCTCTCTGAAACGGTTGTACTTATCGTCTGGAAAGCTTTGTCGCGTGCTGCGGTATGCGGAGACACTAAAAGCTCCATAGTAGAACACAGATGAAGCTTCTAAGATGATGTAATAGCCAATAAGAAGTAGTACAATTCAAGTTTTAGGTACTGATTATTGACTTTTTAGCTGGCTTTGGTGCCTTGGACATGAGCTAGGACCTTAAGATTCTGCATGAAAGGAGGACTAGCAGCCGAGTTGCACGGGAGAATGTGAAAAGTGTTCATATGTAGTAAAAACCTGAGAAATCCGTCCGTTTTCGTCATTTGTTATCGAATCGACTTAAAGCAGATCGTCACATTGGCCGCTCTTCTCTCTGAAACGGTTGTACTTATCGCCTGCAAAGCTATGTCGCGTGATGCGGTATGCGGAGACACTAAAAGCACCATAGTAGAACACAGATGAAGCTTCTAAGTTGATGTATTAGCCAGTAAGATGTAATACAATTCAAGTTTTAGGTATTGATTATTGACTTTTTAGCTGGCTTTGGTGCCTTGGACATGAGCTAGGACCTTAAGATTCTGCATGAAAGGAGGACTAGCAGCCGAGTTGCACGGGAGAATGTGAAAAGTATTCATATGTAGTAAAAACCTGAGAAATCCGTCCGTTTTCGTCATTTGTTATCGAATCGACTTAAAGCCAGATCGTCACATTGGCCGCTCTTCTCTCTGAAACGGTTGTACTTATCGTCTTCAAAGCTATGTCGCGTGCTGCGGTATGCGGAGACACTAAAAGCACCATAGTAGAACACAGATGAAGCTTCTAAGTTGATGTAATAGCCAGTAAGAAGTAGTACAATTCAAGTTTTAGGTATCGATTATTGATTTTTTAGCTGGCTTTGGTGCCTTGGACATGAGCTAGGACCTTAAGATTCTGCATCAAAAGGCGGACTAGCAGCCGAGTTGCACGGGACAATGTGAAAAGTGTTCATATGTAGTAAAAACCTGAGAAATCCATCCGTTTTCGTCATTTGTTATCGAATCGACTTAAAGCCAGATCGTCACATTGGCTGCTCTTGTCTCTAAAACGGTTGTACTTATCGTCTGGAAAGCTTTGTCGCGTGCTGCGGTATGCGGAGACACTAAAAGCACCATAGTAGAACACAGAAGAAGCTTCTTAGATGATGTAATAGCCAGTAAGAATTTGTACAATTCAAGTTTTAGGTATCGATTATTGACTTTTTAGCTGGCTTTGGTGCCTTGGACATGAGCTAGGACCTTAAGATTCTGCATGAAAGGAGGACTAGCAGCCGAGTTGCAGGGGAGAATGTGAAAAGTGTTCATATGTAGTAAAAACCTGAGAAATCAGTCCGTTTTCGTCATTTGTTATCGAATCGACTTAAAGCCAGATCGTCACATTGGCCGCTCTTCTCTCTGAAACGGTTGGACTTATCGTCTTCAAAGCTATGTCGCGTGCTGCGGTATGCGGAGACACTAAATGCACGATAGTAGAACACAGATGAAGCTTCTAAGTTGATGTAATAGCCAGTAAGAAGTAGTACAATTCAAGTTTTAGGTATCGATTATTGACTTCTTAGCTGGCTTTGGTGCCTTGGACATGAGCTAGGACCTTAAGATTCTGCATGAAAGGAGGACTAGCAGCCGAGTTGCACGGGAGAATGTGAAAAGTGTTTATATGTAGTAAAAACCTGAGAAATCCGTCCGTTTTCGTCATTTGTTATCGAATCGACTTAAAGCCAGATCGTCACATTGGCCGCTCTTCTCTCTGAAACGGTTCTACTTATCGTCTGCAAAGCTATGTCGCGTGCTGCGGTATGCGGAGACACTAAAAGCACCATAGTAGAACACAGATGAAGCTCCTAAGTTGATGTAATAGCCAGTAAGAAGTAGTACAATTCAAGTTTTAGGTACTGATTATCTACTTTTTAGCTGGCTTTAGTGCCTTGGACATGAGCTAGGACCCTAAGATTCTGCATGAAAGGAGGACTAGCAGCCGAGTTGCACGGGAGAATGTGAAAAGTGTTCATATGTAGTAAAAACCTGAGAAATCCGTCCGTTTTCGTCATTTGTTATCGAATCGACTTAAAGCCAGATCGTCACATTGGCCGCTCTTCTCTCTGAAACGGTTGTACTTATCGCCTCCAAAGCTATGTCGCGTGATGCGGTATGCGGAGACAAAAAAATCACCATAGTAGAACACAGATGAAGCTTCTAAGTCGATGTAATAGCCAAAAAGTAGTAGTACAATTCAAGATTTAGGTATCGATTATTGACTTCTTAGATGGATTTGGTGCCTTGGACATGAGCTAGGATGTTAAGATTCTGCATGAAAGGAGGACTAGCAGCCGAGTTGCACGGGACAATATGAAAAGTGTTCATATGTAGTAAAAAAATGAGAAATCCGTCCGTTTTCGTCATTTGTTATCGAATCGCCTTAAAGCCAGATCGTCACTTGGCCGCTCTTCTCTCTGAAACGGCTGTACTTATCGTCTGCAAAGCTATGTCGCGTGCTGCGGTATGCGGAGACACTAAAAGCACCATAGTAGAACACAGTTGAAGCTTCTAAGTTGATGTAATAGCCAGTAAGAAGTAGTACAATTCAAGTTTTATGTATCGATTATTGACTTTTTAGCTGGCTTTGGTGCCTTGGACATGAGCTAGGACCTTAAGATTTTGCATTAAAGGAGGACTAGCAGCCGCGTTGGATGGGAGAATGTGAATAGTGTTCATATGTAGTAAAAACCTGAGAAATCCGTCCGTTTTCGTCATTTGTTATCGAATCGACTTAAAGCCAGATCGTCACATTGGCCGCTCTTCTCTCTGAAACGGTTGTACTTATCGCCTGCAAAGCTATGTCGCGTGATGCGGTATGCGGAGACACTAAAAGCACCATAGTAGAACACAGATGAAGCTTCTAAGTTGATGTAATAGCCAGTAAGAAGTAGTACAATTCAAGTTTTAGGTATCGATTATTGACTTTTTAGCTGGCTTTGGTGCCTTGGACATGAGCTAGGACCTTAAGATTCTGCATGAAAGGAGGACTAGCAGCCGAGTTGCACGGGAGAATGTGAAAAGTGTTCACATGTAGTAAAAACCTGAGAAATCCGTCCGTTTTCGTCATTTGTTATCGAATCGACTTAAAGCCAGATCGTCACATTGGCCGCTCTTCTCTCTGAAACGGTTGTACTTACCGTCTGCAAAGCTATGTCGCGTGCTGCGGTATGCGGAGACACTAAAAGCACCATAGTAGAACACATATGAAGCTTCTATGATGATGTAATAGCCAGTAAGAAGTAGTACAATTCAAGTTTAAGGTATCGTATCGACTTCTTAGATGCATTTGGTGACTTGGACATGAGCTAGGACTTTAAGATTCTGCATGAAAAGAGGACTAGCTGCCGAGTTGCACGGGACAATATGAAAAGTGTTCATATGTAGTAACAACCTGAGAAATCCGTCCGTTTTCGTCATTTGTTATCGAATCGACTTAAAGCCCGATCGTCACATTGGCCGCTCTTCTCTCTGAAACGGTTGTACTTATCGTCTGCAAAGCTATCTCGCGTGCTGCGGTATGCGGAGACAATAAAATCACCATAGTAGAACACAGATGAAGCTTCTACGTCGATGTAATAGCCAGTAAGAAGTAGTACAATTCAAGTTTTAGGTACTGATTATTGACTTTTTAGCTGGCTTTGGTGCCTTGGACATGAGCTAGGACCTTAAGATTCAGCATTAAAGGAGGACTAGCAGCCGAGTTGCACGGGAGAATGTGAAAAGTATTCATATGTAGTAAAAACCTGAGAAATCCGTCCGCTTTCGTCATTTGTTATCGAATCGACTTAAAGCCAGATCGTCACATTGGCCGCTCTTCTCTCTGAAACGGTTGTACTTATCGCCTGCAAAGCTATGTCGCGTGATGCGGTATGCGGAGACACTAAAAGCACCATAGTAGAACACAGATGAAGCTTCTAAGTTGATGTAATAGCCAGTAAGAAGTAGTACAAGTCAAGTTTTAGGTATCGATTATATACTTTTTAGCTGGCTTTGGTGCCTTGGACATGAGCTAGGACCTTAAGATTCTGCATGAAAGGAGGACTAGCAGCCGAGTTGCACGGGAGAATGTGAAAAGTATTCATATGTAGTAAAAACCTGAGAAATCCGTCCGTTTTCGTCATTTGTTATGGAATCGACTTAAAGCCAGATCGTCACATTGGCCGCTCTTCTCTCTGAAACGGTTGTACTTATCGTCTTCAAAGCTATGTCGCGTGCTGCGGTATGCGGAGACACTAAAAGCACCATAGTAGAACACAGATGAAGCTTCTAAGTTGATGTAATAGCCAGTAAGAAGTAGTACAATTCAAGTTTTTGGTATCGATTATTGATTTTTTAGCTGGCTTTGGTGCCTTGGACATGAGCTAGGACCTTAAGATTCTGCATCAAAAGGCGGACTAGCAGCCGAGTTGCACGGGACAATGTGAAAAGTGTTCATATGTAGTAAAAACCTGAGAAATCCATCCGTTTTCGTCATTTGTTATCGAATCGACTTAAAGCCAGATCGTCACATTGGCTGCTCTTGTCTCTGAAACGGTTGTACTTATCGTCTGGAAAGCTTTGTCGCGTGCTGCGGTATGCGGAGACACTAAAAGCACCATAGTAGAACACAGAAGAAGCTTCTTAGATGATGTAATAGCCAGTAAGAATTAGTACAATTCAAGTTTTAGGTATCGATTATTGACTTTTTAGCTGGCTTTGGTGCCTTGGACATGAGCTAGGACCTTAAGATTCTGCATGAAAGGAGGACTAGCAGCCGAGTTGCAGGGGAGAATGTGAAAAGTGTTCATATGTAGTAAAAACCTGAGAAATCAGTCCGTTTTCGTCATTTGTTATCGAATCGACTTAAAGCCAGATCGTCACATTGGCCGCTCTTCTCTCTGAAACGGTTGGACTTATCGTCTTCAAAGCTATGTCGCGTGCTGCGGTATGCGGAGACACTAAAAGCACGATAGTAGAACACAGATGAAGCTTCTAAGTTGATGTAATAGCCAGTAAGAAGTAGTACAATTCAAGTTTTAGGTATCGATTATTGACTTCTTAGCTGGCTTTGGTGCCTTGGACATGAGCTAGGACCTTAAGATTCTGCATGAAAGGAGGACTAGCAGCCGAGTTGCACGGGAGAATGTGAAAAGTGTTTATATGTAGTAAAAACCTGAGAAATCCGTCCGTTTTCGTCATTTGTTATCGAATCGACTTAAAGCCAGATCGTCACATTGGCCGCTCTTCTCTCTGAAACGGTTCTACTTATCGTCTGCAAAGCTATGTCGCGTGCTGCGGTATGCGGAGACACTAAAAGCACCATAGTAGAACACAGATGAAGCTCCTAAGTTGATGTAATAGCCAGTAAGAAGTAGTACAATTCAAGTTTTAGGTACTGATTATCTACTTTTTAGCTGGCTTTGGTGCCTTGGACATGAGCTAGGACCCTAAGATTCTGCATGAAAGGAGGACTAACAGCCGAGTTGCACGGGAGAATGTGAAAAGTGTTCATATGTAGTAAAAACCTGAGAAATCCGTCCGTTTTCGTCATTTGTTATCGAATCGACTTAAAGCCAGATCGTCACATTGGCCGCTCTTCTCTCTGAAACGGTTGTACTTATCGCCTCCAAAGCTATGTCGCGTGATGCGGTATGCGGAGACAATAAAATCACCATAGTAGAACACAGATGAAGCTTCTAAGTCGATGTAATAGCCAAAAAGTAGTAGTACAATTCAAGATTTAGGTAACGATTATTGACTTCTTAGATGGATTTGGTGCCTTGGACATGAGCTAGGATGTTAAGATTCTGCATGAAAGGAGGACTAGCAGCCGAGTTGCACGGGACAATATGAAAAGTGTTCATATGTAGTAAAAAAATGAGAAATCCGTCCGTTTTCGTCATTTGTTATCGAATCGCCTTAAAGCCAGATCGTCACTTGGCCGCTCTTCACTCTGAAACGGCTGTACTTATCGTCTGCAAAGCTATGTCGCGTGCTGCGGTATGCGGAGACACTAAAAGCACCATAGTAGAACACAGTTGAAGCTTCTAAGTTGATGTAATAGCCAGTAAGAAGTAGTACAATTCAAGTTTTATGTATCGATTATTGACTTTTTAGCTGGCTTTGGTGCCTTGGACATGAGCTAGGACCTTAAGATTTTGCATTAAAGGAGGACTAGCAGCCGCGTTGGATGGGAGAATGTGAATAGTGTTCATATGTAGTAGAAACCTGAGAAATCCGTCCGTTTTCGTCATTTGTTATCGAATCGACTTAAAGCCAGATCGTCACATTTTCCGCTCTTCTCTCTGAAACGGTTGTACTTATCGCCTGCAAAGCTATGTCGCGTGATGCGGTATGCGGAGACACTAAAAGCACCATAGTAGAACACAGATGAAGCTTCTAAGTTGATGTAATAGCCAGTAAGAAGTAGTATAATTCAAGTTTTAGGTATCGATTATTGACTTTTTAGCTGGCTTTGGTGCCTTGGACATGAGCTAGGACCTTAAGATTCTGCATGAAAGGAGGACTAGCAGCCGAGTTGCACGGGAGAATGTGAAAAGTGTTCACATGTAGTAAAAACCTGAGAAATCCGTCCGTTTTCGTCATTTGTTATCGAATCGACTTAAAGCCAGATCGTCACATTGGCCGCTCTTCTCTCTGAAACGGTTGTACTTACCGTCTGCAAAGCTATGTCGCGTGCTGCGGTATGCGGAGACACTAAAAGCACCATAGTAGAACACATATGAAGCTTCTATGATGATGTAATAGCCAGTAAGAAGTAGTACAATTCAAGTTTAAGGTATCGTATCGACTTCTTAGATGCATTTGGTGACTTGGACATGAGCTAGGACTTTAAGATTCTGCATGAAAAGAGGACTAGCTGCCGAGTTGCACGGGACAATATGAAAAGTGTTCATATGTAGTAACAACCTGAGAAATCCGTCCGTTTTCGTCATTTGTTATCGAATCGACTTAAAGCCCGATCGTCACATTGGCCGCTCTTCTCTCTGAAACGGTTGTACTTATCGTCTGCAAAGCTATCTCGCGTGCTGCGGTATGCGGAGACAATAAAATCACCATAGTAGAACACAGATGAAGCTTCTACGTCGATGTAATAGCCAGTAAGAAGTAGTACAATTCAAGTTTTAGGTACTGATTATTGACTTTTTAGCTGGCTTTGGTGCCTTGGACATGAGCTAGGACCTTAAGATTCAGCATTAAAGGAGGACTAGCAGCCGAGTTGCACGGGAGAATGTGAAAAGTATTCATATGTAGTAAAAACCTGAGAAATCCGTCCGCTTTCGTCATTTGTTATCGAATCGACTTAAAGCCAGATCGTCACATTGGCCGCTCTTCTCTCTGAAACGGTTGTACTTATCGCCTGCAAAGCTATGTCGCGTGATGCGGTATGCGGAGACACTAAAAGCACCATAGTAGAACACAGATGAAGCTTCTAAGTTGATGTAATAGCCAGTAAGAAGTAGTACAAGTCAAGTTTTAGGTATCGATTATATACTTTTTAGCTGGCTTTGGTGCCTTGGACATGAGCTAGGACCTTAAGATTCTGCATGAAAGGAGGACTAGCAGCCGCGTTGTACGGGAGAATGTGAAATGTGTTCATATGTAGTAAAAACCTGAGATATACGTCTGTTTTCGTCATTTGTTATCGAATCGACTTAAAGCCAGATCGTCACATTGGCTGCTCTTCTCTCTGAAACGGTTGCACTTATCGTCTGGAAAGCTTTGTCGCGTGCTGCGGTATGCGGAGACACTAAAAGCACCATAGTAGAACACAGATGAAGCTTCTAAGATGATGTAATAGCCAGGAAGAAGTAGTACAATTCAAGTTTTAGGTACTGATTATTGACTTTTTAGCTGGCTTTGGTGCCTTGGACATGAGCTAGGACCTTAAGATTCTGCATTAAAGGAGGAGTAGCAGCCGTTTTGCACGGGAGAATGTGAAATGTGTTCATATGTAGTAGAAACCTGAGAAATCCGTCCGTTTTCGTCATTTGTTATCGAATCGACTTAAAGCCAGATCGTCACATTGGCCGCTCTTCTCTCTGAAACGGTTGTACTTATCGTCTGCAAAGCTATGTCGCGTGCTGCGGTATGCGGAGACACTAAAAGCACCATAGTAGAACATAGATGAAGCTTCTATGATGATGTAATAGCCAGTAAGAAGTAGTACAATTCAAGTTTTAGGTATCGATTATTGACTTTTTAGTTGGCTTTGGTGCCTTGGACATGAGCTAGGACCTTAAGATTCTGCATGAAAGGAGGACTAGCAGCCGCGTTGGATGGGAGAATGTGAAAAGTGTTCATATGTAGTAAAAACCTGAGAAATCCGTCCGTTTTCGTCATTTGTTATCGAATCGACTTAAAGCCAGATCGTCACATTGGCCGCTCTTCTCTCTGAAACGGTTGTACTTATCGCCTGCAAAGCTATGTCGCGTGATGCGGTATGCGGAGACACTAAAAGCACCATAGTTGAACACAGATGAAGCTTCTAAGTTGATGTATTAGCCAGTAAGAAGTAGTACAATTCAAGTTTTAGGTATTGATTATTGACTTTTTAGCTGGCTTTGGTGCCTTGGACATGAGCTAGGACCTTAAGATTCTGCATGAAAGGAGGACTAGCAGCCGAGTTGCACGGGAGAATGTGAAAAGTATTCATATGTAGTAAAAACCTGAGAAATCCGTCCGTTTTCGTCATTTGTTATCGAATCGACTTAAAGCCAGATCGTCACATTGGCCGCTCTTCTCTCTGAAACGGTTGTACTTATCGTCTTCAAAGCTATGTCGCGTGCTGCGGTATGCGGAGACACTAAAAGCACCATAGTAGAACACAAATGAAGCTTCTAAGTTGATGTAATAGCCAGTAAGATGTAGTACAATTCAAGTTTTAGGTATCGATTATTGATTTTTTGGCTGGCTTTGGTGCCTTGGACATGAGCTAGGACCTTAAGATTCTGCATCAAAAGGCGGACTAGCAGCCGAGTTGCACGGGACAATGTGAAAAGTGTTCATATGTAGTAAAAACCTGAGAAATCCATCCGTTTTCGTCATTTGTTATCGAATCGACTTAAAGCCAGATCGGCACATCGGCTGCTCTTGTCTCTGAAACGGTTGTACTTATCGTCTGGAAAGCTTTGTCGCGTGCTGCGGTATGCGGAGACACTAAAAGCACCATAGTAGAACGCAGAAGAAGCTTCTAAGATGATGTAATAGCCAGTAAGAATTAGTACAATTCAAGTTTTAGGTATCGATTATTGACTTTTTAGCTGGCTTTGGTGCCTTGGACTTGAGCTAGGACCTTAAGATTCTGCATGAAAGGAGGACTAGCAGCCGAGTTGCAGGGGAGAATGTGAAAAGTGTTCATATGTAGTAAAAACCTGATAAATCCGTCCGTTTTCGTCATTTGTTATCGAATCGACTTAAAGCCAGATCGTCACATTGGCCGCTCTTCTCTCTGAAACGGTTGTACTTATCGTCTTCAAAGCTATGTCGCGTGCTGCGGTATGCGGAGACACTAAAAGCACCATAGTAGAACAGAGATGAAGCTTCTAAGTTGATGTAATACCCAGTAAGAAGTAGTACAATTCAAGTTTTAGGTATCGATTATTGACTTCTTAGCTGGCTTTGGTGCCTTGGACATGAGCTAGGACCTTAAGATTCTGCATGAAAGGAGGACTAGCAGCCGAGTTGCACGGGAGAATGTGAAAAGTGTTCATATGTAGTAAAAACCTGAGAAATCCGTCCGTTTTCGTCATTTGTTATCGAATCGACTTAAAGCCAGATCGTCACATTGGCCGCTCTTCTCTCTGAAACGGTTGTACTTATCGTCTGCAAAGCTATGTCGCGTGCTGCGGTATGCGGAGACACTAAAAGCACCATAGTAGAACACAGATGAAGCTTCTAAGTTGATGTAATAGCCAGTAAGAAGTAGTACAATTCAAAATTTAGGTACTGATTATCTACTTTTTAGCTGGCTTTGGTGCCTTGGACATGAGCTAGGACCTTAAGATACTGCATGAAAGGAGGACTAGCAGCCGAGTTGCACGGGAGAATGTGAAAAGTGTTCATATGTAGTAAAAACCTGAGAAATCCGTCCGTTTTCGTCATTTGTTATCGAATCGACTTAAAGCCAGATCGTCACATTGGCCGCTCTTCTCTCTGAAACGGTTGTACTTATCGCCTGCAAAGCTATGTCGCGTGATTCGGTATGCGGAGACAATAAGATCACCATAGTAGAACACAGATGAAGCTTCTAAGTCGATGTAATAGCCAGTAAGTAGCAGTACAATTCAAGATTTAGGTATCGATTATTGACTTCTTAGATGGATTTGGTGCCTTGGACATGAGCTAGGAAGTTAAGATTCTGCATGAAAGGAGGACTAGCAGCCGAGTTGCACGGGACAATATGAAAAGTGTTCATATGTAGTAAAAAAATGAGAAATCCGTCCGTTTTCGTCATTTGTTATCGAACCGCCTTAAAGACAGATCGTCACTTGGCCGCTCTTCTCTCTAAAACGGCTGTACTTATCGTCTGCAAAGCTATGTCGCGTGCTGCGGTATGCGAAGACACTAAAAGCACCATAGTAGAACACAGTTGAAGCTTTTAAGTTGATGTAATAGCCAGTAAGAAGTAGTACAATTCAAGTTTTAGGTATCGATTATTGACTTTTCAGCTGGCTTTGGTGCCTTGGACATGAGCTAGGACCTTAAGATTCTGCATGAAAGGAGGACTAGCAGCCGAGTTGCACGGGAGAATGTGAAAAGTGTTCACATGTAGTAAAAACCTGAGAAATCCGTCCGTTTTCGTCATTTGTTATCGAATCGACTTAAAGCCAGATCGTCACATTGGCCGCTCTTCTCTCTGAAACGGTTGTACTTATCGTCTGCAAAGCTATGTCGCGTACTGCGGTAGGCGGAGACACTGAAACCACCACAGTAGAACACAGATGCAGCTTCTAATTTGATGTAATAGCCAGTAAGAAGTAGTACAATTCAAGTTTTAGGTATCGATTATTGACTTTTTAGCTGGCTTTGATGCCTTGGACATGAGCTAGGACCTTAAGAATCTGCATGAGAGGAGGACTAGCAGCCGAGTTGCAGGGAAGAATGTGAAAAGTGTTCATATGTAGTAAAAACCTGAGAAATCCGTCCGTTTTCGTCATTTGTTATCGAATCGACTTAAACCCGATCGTCACATTGGCCGCTCTTCTCTCTGAAACAGTTGTACTTATCGTCTGCAAAGCTATGTCGCGTGGTGCGGTATGCGGAGACAATAAAATCACCATAGTAGAACACAGATGAAGCTTCTAAGTCGATGTAATAGCCAGTAAGAAGTAGTACAATTCAAGTTTTAGGTACTGATTATTGACTTTTTAGCTGGCTTTGGTGCCTTGGACATGAGCTAGGACCTTAAGATTCTGCATTAAAGGAGGACTAGCAGCCGAGTTGCACGGGAGAATGTGAAAAGTATTCATATGTAGTAAAAACCTGAGAAATCCGTCCGTTTTCGTCATTTGTTATCGAATCGACTTAAAGCCAGATCGTCACATTGGCCGCTCTTCTCTCTGAAACGGTTGTACTTATCGCCTGCAAAGCTATGTCGCGTGATGCGGTATGCGGAGACACTAAAAGCACCATAGTAGAACACAGATGAAGCTTCTAAGTTGATGTAATAGCCAGTAAGAAGTAGTACAATTCAAGTTTTAGGTATCGATTATATACTTTTTAGCTGGCTTTGGTGCCTTGGACATGAGCTATTACCTTCAGATTCTGCATGAAAGGAGGACTAGCAGCCGCGTTGTACGGGAGAATGTGAAATGTGTTCATTTGTAGTAAAAACCTGAGATATACGTCCGTTTTCGTCATTTGTTATCGAATCGACTTAAAGCCAGATCGTCACATTGGCCGCTCTTCTCTCTGAAACGGTTGTACTTATCGTCTGCAAAGCTATGTCGCGTGCTGCGGTAGGCGGAGACACTAAAAGCACCATGGTAGAACACAGATGAAGCTTCTAAGTTGATGTAATAGCCAGTAAGATGTAGTACAATTCAAGTTTTAGGTATCGATTATTGACTTTTTAGCTGGCTTTGGTGCCTTGGACATGAGTTAGGACCTTAAGATTCTACATTAAAGGAGGACTAGCTGCCGATTGCACGGGAGAAAGTGAAAAGTATTCATATGTAGTAAAAACCTGAGAAATCCGTCCGTTTTCGTCATTTGTTATCGAATCGACTTAAAGCCAGATCGTCACATTGGCCGCTCTTCTCTCTGAAACGGTTGTACTTATCGTCTTCAAAGCTATGTCGCGTGCTGCGGTATGCGGAGACACTAAAAGCACCATAGTAGAACACAGATGAAGCTTCTAAGTTGATGTAATAGCCAGTAAGAAGTAGTACAATTCAAGTTTTAGGTATCGATTATTGATTTTTTTAGCTGGCTCTGGTGCCTTGGACATGAGCTAGGACCTTAAGATTCTGCATCAAAAGGAGGACTAGCAGCCGAGTTGCACGGGACAATGTGAAAAGTGTTCATATGTAGTAAAAACCTGAGAAATCCGTCCGTTTTCGTCATTTGTTATCGAATCGACTTAAAGGCAGATCGTCACATTGGCTGCTCTTCTCTCTGAAACGGTTGTACTTATCGTCTGGAAAGCTTTGTCGCGTGCTGCGGTATGCGGAGACACTAAAAGCACCTTAGTAGAACACAGATGAAGCTTCTAAGATGATGTAATAGCCAGTAAGAAGTAGTACAATTCAAGTTTTAGGTATCGATTATTGACTTTTTAGTTGGCTTTGGTGCCTTGGACATGAGCTAGGACCTTAAGATTCTGCATTAATGGAGGAGTAGCAGCCGTTTTGCACGGGAGATTGTGAAATGTGTTCATATGTAGTAGAAACCTGAGAAATCCGTCCGTTTTCGTCATTTGTTATCGAATCGACTTAAAGCCAGATCGTCACATTGGCCGCTCTTCTCTCTGAAACGGTTGTACTTATCGTCTGCAAAGCTATGTCGCGTGCTGCGGTATACGGAGACACTAAAATCACCATAGTAGAACACAGATGAAGCTTCTAAGTTGATGTAATAGACAATAAGAAGTAGTACAATTCAAGTTTTAGGTATGGATTATTGACTTTTTAGCTGGCTTTGGTGCCTTGGGCATGAGCTAGGACCTTAAGATTCTGCATGAAAGGAGGACTAGCAGCCGAGTTGCACGGGAGAATGTGAAAGGTGTTCATATGTAGTAAAAACCTGAGAAATCCGTCCGTTTTCGTCATTTGTTATCGAATCGACTTACAGGTAGATCGTCACATTGGCCGCTCTTCTCTCTGAAACGGTTGTACTTATCGTCTGCAAAGCTATGTCGCGTGCTGCGGTATGCGGAGACACTAAAAGCACCATAGTAGAACACAGATGAAGCTTCTATGATGATGTAATAGCCAGTTAGAAGTAGTACAATTCAAGTTTTAGGTATCGATTATTGACTTTTTAGCTGGCTTTGGTGCCTTGGACATGAGCTAGGACCTTAAGATTCTGCATGAAAGGAGGACTAGCAGCCGCGTTGAACGGGAGAATATGAAATGTGTTCATATGAACTAAAAACCTGAGAAATACGTCAGTTTTCGTCATTTGTTATCGAATCGACTTAAAGCCAGATCGTCACATTGGCCCCTCTTTTCTCTGAAACGGTTGTACTTATCGTCTGCAAAGCTATGTCGCGTACTGCGGTGTGCGGAGACACTAAAAGCACCATGGTAGAACACAGATGAAGCTTCTAAGTTGATGTAATAGCCAGTAAGATGTGGTACAATTCAAGTTTTAGGTATCGATTATTGACTTTTTAGCTGGCTTTGGTGCCTTGGACATGAGCTAGGACCTTAAGATTCTGCATGAAAGGAGGATTAGCAGCCGCGTTGGATAGGAGAATGTGAAATGTGTTCATATGTAGTAAAAACCTGAGAAATCCGTCCGTTTTCGTCATTTGTTATCGAATCGACTTAAAGCCAGATCGTCGCATTGGCTGCTCTACTCTCTGAAACCGTTGTACTTATCGTCTGGAAAGCTTTGTCGCGTGCTGCGGTATGCGGAGACACTAAAAGCACCATAGTAGAACACAGATGAAGCTTCTAAGTTGATGTAATAGCCAGTAAGAAGTAGTACAATTCAAGTTTTAGGTATCGATTATTGACTTCTTAGCTGGCTTTGGTGCCCTAGACATGAGCTAGGACCTTAAGATTCTGCATGAAAGGAGGACTAGCAGCCGAGTTGCACGGGAGAATGTGAAAAGTGTCCATATGTAGTAAAAACCTGAGAAATCCGTCCGTTTTCGTCATTTGTTATCGAATCGACTTAAAGCCAGATCGTCACATTGGCCGCTCTTCTCTCTGAAACGGTTCTACTTATCGTCTTCAAAGCTATGTCGCGTGCTGCGGTATGCGGAGACACTAAAAGCACCATAGTAGAACACAGATGAAGCTTCTAAGTTGATGTAATAGCCAGTAAGAAGTAGTACAATTCAAGTTTTAGGTATCGATTATTGACTTCTTAGCTGGCTTTGGTGCCTTGGACATGAGCTAGGACCTTAAGATTCTGCATGAAAGGAGGACTAGCAGCCGAGTTGCACGGGAGAATGTGAAAAGTGTTCATATGTAGTAAAAACTTGAGAAATCCGTCCGTTTTCGTCATTTGTTATCGAATCGACTTAAAGCCAGATCGTCACATTGGCCGCTCTTCTCTCTGAAACGGTTCTACTTATCGTCTGCAAAGCTATGTCGCGTGCTGCGGTATGCGGAGACACTAAAAGCACCATAGTAAAACAAAGATGAAGCTTCTAAGTTGATGTAATAGCCAGTAAGAAGTAGTACAATTCAAGTTTTAGGTACTGATTATCTACTTTTTAGCTGGCTTTGGTGCCTTGGACATGAGCTAGGACCTTAAGATTCTGCATGAAAGGAGGACTAGCAGCCGAGTTGCACGGGAGAATGTGAAAAGTGTTCATATGTAGTAAAAACCTGAGAAATCCGTACGTTTTCGTCATTTGTTATCGAATCGACTTAAAGCCAGATCGTCACATTGGCCGCTCTTCTCTCTGAAACGGTTGTACTAATCGCCTGCAAAGCTATGTCGCGTGATGCGGTATGCGGAGACAATAAAATCACCATAGTAGTACACAGATGAAGCTTCTAAGTCGATGTAATAGCCAGTAAGTAGTAGTACAATTCAAGATTTAGGTATCGATTATTGACTTCTTAGATGGATTTGGTGCCTTGGACATGAGCTAGGAAGTTAAGATTCTGCATGAAAGGAGGACTAGCAGCCGAGTTGCACGGGACAATATGAAAAGTGTTCATATGTAGTAAAAAAATGAGAAATCCGTCCGTTTTCGTCATTTGTTATCGAATCGCCTTAAAGCCAGATCGTCACTTGGCCGCTCTTCTCTCTGAATCGGCTGTACTTATCGTCTGCAAAGCTATGTCGCGTGCTGCGGTATGCGGAGACACTAAAAGCACCATAGTAGAACACAGTTGAAGCTTCTAAGTTGATGTAATAGCCAGTAAGAAGTAGTACAATTCAAGTTTTAGGTATCGATGATTGACTTTTTAGCTGGCTTTGGTGCCTTGGACATGGGCTAGGACCTTAAGATTCTGCATGAAAGGAGGACTAGCAGCCGCGTTGGATGGGAGAATGTGAATAGTGTTCATATGTAGTAAAAACCTGAGAAATCCGTCCGTTTTCGTCATTTGTTATCGAATCGACATAAAGCCAGATCGTCACATTTTCCGCTCTTCTCTCTGAAACGGTTGTACTTATCGCCTGCAAAGCTATGTCGCGTGATGCGGTATGCGGAGACACTAAAAGCACCATAGTAGAACACAGATGAAGCTTCTAAGTTGATGTAATAGCCAGTAAGAAGTAGTATAATTCAAGTTTTAGGTATCGATTATTGAATTTTTAGCTGGCTTTGGTGCCTTGGACATGAGCTAGGACCTTAAGATTCTGCATGAAAGGAGGACTAGCAGCCGAGTTGCACGGGAGAATGTGAAAAGTGTACACATGTAGTAAAAAGCTGAGAAATCCGTCCGTTTTCGTCATTTGTTATCGAATCGACTTAAAGCCAGATCGTCACATTGGCCGCTCTTCTCTCTGAAACGGTTGTACTTATCGTCTGCAAAGCTATGTCGCGTGCTGCGGTATGCGGAGACTCTAAAAGCACCATAGTAGAACACAGATGAAGCTTCTAAGTTGATGTAATAGCCAGTAAGAAGTAGTACAATTCAAGTTTTAGGTACTGATTATTTACATTTTAGCTGGCTTTGGAGCCTTGGACATGAGCTAGGACCTTAAGATTCTGCATGAAAGGAGGACTAGCAGCCGCGTTGCACGGGAGAATGTGAAATGTGTTCATATGTAGTAAAAACCTGAGAAATCCGTCCGTTTTCGTCATTTGTTATCGAATCGACTTAAAGCCCGATCGTCACATTGGCCGCTCTTCTCTCTGAAACGGTTGTACTTATCGCCTGCAAAGCTATGTCTCGTGATGCGGTATGCGGAGACACAAAAAGCACCATAGTAGAACACAGATGAAGCTTCTAAGTTGATGTAATAGCCAGTAAGAAGTAGTACAATTCAAGTTTTAGGTATCGATTATTGAATTTTTTGCTGGCTTTGGTGCCTTGGACATGAGCTAGGACCTTAAGATTCTTCATGAAAGGAGGACTAGCAGCCGCGTTGTACGGGAGAATGTGAAATGTGTTCATATGTAGTAAAATCCTGAGAAATACGTCCGTTTTCGTCATTTGTTATCGAATTGACTTAAAGCCAGATCGTCACATTGGATGCTCTTCTCTCTGAAACGGTTGTACTTATCGTCTGGAAAGCTTTGTCGCGTGCTGCGGTATGCGGAGACACTGAAAGCACCATAGTAGAACACAGATGAAGCTTCTAAGATGATGTAATAGCCAGTAAGAAGTAGTACAATTCAAGTTTTAGGTATGGATTATTGACTTTTTAGCTGGCTTTGATGCCTTGGACATGAGCTAGGACCTTAAGATTCTGCATGAAAGGAGGACTAGCAGCCGAGTTGCACGGGAGAATGTGAAAAGTGTTCATATGTAGTAAAAACCTGAGAAATCCGTCCGTTTTCGTCATTTGTTATCGAATCGACTTAAAGCCAGATCGTCACATTGGCCGCTCTTCTCTCTGAAACGGTTGTACTTATCGTCTGGAAAGCTATGTCGCGTGCTGCGGTATGCGGAGACACTAAAATCACCATAGTAGAACATAGATGAAGCTTCTATGATGATGTAATAGCGGGTAAGAAGTAGTAAAATTCAAGTTTTAGGTATCGATTATTGACTTTTTAGCTGGCTTTGGTGCCTTGGACATGAGCTAGGACCTTAAGATTCTGCATGAAAGGAGGACTAGCAGCCGCGTTGAACGGGAGAATATGAAATGTGTTCATATGAACTAAAAACCTGAGAAATACGTTCGGTTTCGTCATTTGTTATCGAATCGACTTAAAGCCAGATCGTCACATTGGCCCCTCTTTTCTCTGAAACGGTTGTACTTATCGTCTGCAAAGCTATGTCGCGTACTGCGGTGTGCGGAGACACTAAAAGCACCATGGTAGAACATAGATGAAGCTTCTAAGTTGATGTAATAGCCAGTAAGATGTGGTACAATTCAAGTTTTAGGTATCGATTATTGACTTTCTAGCTGGCTTTGGTGCCTTGGACATGAGCTAGGACCTTAAGATTCTGCATGAAAGGAGGATTAGCAGCCGCGTTGGATAGGAGAATGTGAAATGTGTTCATATGTAGTAAAAACCTGAGAAATCCGTCCGTTTTCGTCATTTGTTATCGAATCGACTTAAAGCCAGATCGTCGCATTGGCTGCTCTTCTCTCTGAAACCGTTGTACTTATCGTCTGGAAAGCTTTGTCGCGTGCTGCGGTATGCGGAGACACTAAAAGCACCATAGTAGAACACAGATGAAGCTTCTAAGTTGATGTAATAGCCAGTAAGAAGTAGTACAATTCAAGTTTTAGGTATCGATTATTGACTTCTTAGCTGGCTTTGGTGCCCTAGACATGAGCTAGGACCTTAAGATTCTGCATGAAAGGAGGACTAGCAGCCGAGTTGCACGGGAGAATGTGAAAAGTGTCCATATGTAGTAAAAACCTGAGAAATCCGTCCGTTTTCGTCATTTGTTATCGAATCGACTTAAAGCCAGATCGTCACATTGGCCGCTCTTCTCTCTGAAACGGTTGTACTTATCGTCTGGAAAGCTATGTCGCGTGCTGCGGTATGCGGAGACACTAAAAGCACCATAGTAGAACATAGATGAAGCTTCTATGATGATGTAATAGCCAGTAAGAAGTAGTACAATTCAAGTTTTAGGTATCGATTATTGACTTTTTAGCTGGCTTTGGTGCCTTGGACATGAGCTAGGACCTTAAGATTCTGCATGAAAGGAGGACTAGCAGCCGCGTTGGATGGGAGAATGTGAAAAGTGTTCATATGTAGTAAAAACCTGAGAAATCCGTCCGTTTTCGTCATTTGTTATCGAGTCGACTTAAAGCCAGATCGTCACATTGGCCGCTCTTCTCTCTGAAACGGTTGTACTAATCGCCTGCAAAGCTATGTCGCGTGATGCGGTATGCGGAGACAATAAAATCACCATAGTAGTACACAGATGAAGCTTCTATGTCGATGTAATAGCCAGTAAGAAGTAGTATAATTCAAGTTTTAGGTATCGATTATTGAATTTTTAGCTGGCTTTGGTGCCTTGGACATGAGCTAGGACCTTAAGAATCTGCATGAAAGGAGGACTAGCAGCCGAAATGCACGGGAGAATGTGAAAAGTGTTCACATGTAGTAAAAACCTGAGAAATCCGTCCGTTTTCGTCATTTGTTATCGAATCGACTTAAAGCCAGATCGTCACATTGGCCGCTCTTCTCTCTGAAACGGTTGTACTTATCGTCTGCAAAGCTATGTCGCGTGCTGCGGTATGCGGAGACTCTAAAAGCACCATAGTAGAACACAGATGAAGCTTCTAAGTTGATGTAATAGCCAGTAAGAAGTAGTACAATTCAAGTTTTAGGTACTGATTATTTACTTTTTAGCTGGCTTTGGAGCCTTGGACATGAGCTAGGACCTTAAGATTCTGCATGAAAGGAGGACTAGCAGCCGCGTTGCACGGGAGAATGTGAAATGTGTTCATATGTAGTAAAAACCTGAGAAATCCGTCCGTTTTCGTCATTTGTTATCGAATCGACTTAAAGCCCGATCGTCACATTGGCCGCTCTTCTCTCTGAAACGGTTGTACTTATCGCCTGCAAAGCTATGTCTCGTGATGCGGTATGCGGAGACACAAAAGGCACCATAGTAGAACACAGATGAAGCTTCTAAGTTGATGTAATAGCCAGTAAGAAGTAGTACACTTCAAGTTTTAGGTATCGATTATTGACTTTTTTGCTGGCTTTGGTGCCTTGGACATGAGCTAGGACCTTAAGATTCTTCATGAAAGGAGGACTAGCAGCCGCGTTGTACGGGAGAATGTGAAATGTGTTCATATGTAGTAAAATCCTGAGAAATACGTCCGTTTTCGTCACTTGTTATCGAATTGACTTAAAGCCAGATCGTCACATTGGATGCTCTTCTCTCTGAAACGGTTGTACTTATCGTCTGGAAAGCTTTGTCGCGTGCTGCGGTATGCGGAGACACTGAAAGCACCATAGTAGAAAACAGATGAAGCTTCTAAGATGATGTAATAGCCAGTAAGAAGTAGTACAATTCAAGTTTTAGGTATGGATTATTGACTTTTTAGCTGGCTTTGATGCCTTGGACATGAGCTAGGACCTTAAGATTCTGCATGAAAGGAGGACTAGCAGCCGAGTTGCACGGGAGAATGTGAAAAGTGTTCATATGTAGTAAAAACCTGAGAAATCCGTCCGTTTTCGTCATTTGTTATCGAATCGACTTAAAGCCAGATCGTCACATTGGCCGCTCTTCTCTCTGAAACGGTTGTACTTATCGTCTGGAAAGCTATGTCGCGTGCTGCGGTATGCGGAGACACTAAAATCACCATAGTAGAACATAGATGAAGCTTCTATGATGATGTAATAGCGGGTAAGAAGTAGTACAATTCAAGTTTTAGGTATCGATTATTGACTTTTTAGCTGGCTTTGGTGCCTTGGACACGAGCTAGGACCTTAAGATTCTGCATGAAAGGAGGACAAGCAGCCGAGTTGCACGGGAGAATGTGAAAAGTGTTCAAATAGAGTAAAAACCTGAGAAATCCGTCCGTTTTCGTCATTTTTATCGAATCGACTTAAAGCCAAATCGTCACATTGGCCGCTCTGCTCTCTGAAACGGTTGTATTTATCGTCTGCAAAACTATGTCGCGTACTGCGGTATTCGGAGACACTAAAAGCACCATAGTAGAACGCAGATGTAGCTTCTAAGATGATGTAATAGCCAGTAAGAATTAGTACAATTCAAGTTTTAGGTATCGATTATTGACTTTTTAGCTGGCTTTGGTGCCTTGGACATGAGCTAGGACCTTAAGATTCTGCATGAAAGGAGGACTAGCAGCCGAGTTGCACGGGAGAATGTGAAAAGTGTTCATATGTAGTAAAAACCTGAGAAATCCGTCCGTTTTCGTCATTTGTTATCGAATCGACTTAAAGCCAGATCGTCACATTGGCCGCTCTTCTCTCTGAAACGGTTGTACTAATCGCCTGCAAAGCTATGTCGCGTATTGCGGTATGCGGAGACAATAAAATCACCATAGTAGAACACAGATGAAGCTTCTAAGTCGATGTAATAGCCAGTAAGTAGTAGTACAATTCAAGATTTAGGTATCGATTATTGACTTCTTAGATGGATTTGGTGCCTTGGACATGAGCTAGGAAGTTAAGATTCTGCATGAAAGGAGGACTAGCAGCCGAGTTGCACGGGACAATATGAAAAGTGTTCATATGTAGTAAAAAAATGAGAAATCCGTCCGTTTTCGTCATTTGTTATCGAATCGCCTTAAAGCCAGATCGTCACCTTTCCGCTCTTCTCTCTGAATCGGCTGTACTTATCGTCTGCAAAGCTATGTCGCGTGCTGCGGTATGCGGAGACGATAAAAGCACCATAGTAGAACACAGTTGAAGCTTCTAAGTTGATGTAATAGCCAGTAAGAAGTAGTACAATTCAAGTTTTAGGTATCGATGATTGACTTTTTAGCTGGCTTTGGTGCCTTGGACATGGGCTAGGACCTTAAGATTCTGCATGAAAGGAGGACTAGCAGCCGCGTTGGATGGGAGAATGTGAATAGTGTTCATATGTAGTAAAAACCTGAGAAATCCGTCCGTTTTCGTCATTTGTTATCGAATCGACATAAAGCCAGCTCGTCACATTTTCCGCTCTTCTCTCTGAAACGGTTGTTCTTATCGCCTGCAAAGCAATGTCGCGTGATGCGGTATGCGGAGACACTAAAAGCACCATAGTAGAACACAGATGAAGCTTCTAAGTTGATGTAATAGCCAGTAACAAGTAGTATAATTCAAGTTTTAGGTATCGATTATTGAATTTTTAGCTGGCTTTGGTGCCTTGGACATGAGCTAGGACCTTAAGATTCTGCATGAAAGGAGGACTAGCAGCCGAGTTGCACGGGAGAATGTGAAATGTGTTCACATGTAGTAAAAACCTGAGAAATCCGTCCGTTTTCGTCATTTGTTATCGAATCGACTTAAAGCCAGATCGTCACATTGGCCGCTCTTCTCTCTGAAACGGTTGTACTTATCGTCTGCAAAGCTATGTCGTATGCTGCGGTAGGCGGAGACACTGAAACCACCACAGTAGAACACAGATGCAGCTTCTAATTTGATGTAATAGCCAGTAAGAAGTAGTACAATTCACGTTTTAGGTATCGATTATTGACTTTTTAGCTGGCTTTGATGCCTTGGACATGAGCTAGGACCTTAAGAATCTGCATGAAAGGAGGACTAGCAGCCGAGTTGCAGGGAAGAATGTGAAAAGTGTTCATAAGTAGTAAAAACCTCAGAAATCCGTCCGTTTTCGTCATTTGTTATCGAATCGACTTAAAGCCAGATCGTCACATTGGCCGCTCTTCTCTCTGAAACGGTTGTACTTATCGTCTGCAAAGCTATGTCGCGTGCTGCGGTATGCGGAGACTCTAAAAGCACCATAGTAGAACACAGATGAAGCTTCTAAGTTGATGTAATAGCCAGTAAGAAGTAGTACAATTCAAGTTTTAGGTACTGATTATTTACTTTTTCGCTGGCTTTGGAGCCTTGGACATGAGCTAGGACCTTAAGATTCTGCATGAAAGGAGGACTAGCAGCCGCGTTGCACGGGAGAATGTGAAATGTGTTCATATGTAGTAAAAACCTGAGAAATCCGTCCGTTTTCGTCATTTGTTATCGAATCGACTTAAAGCCCGATCGTCACATTGGCCGCTCTTCTCTCTGAAACGGTTGTACTTATCGCCTGCAAAGCTATGTCTCGTGATGCGGTATGCGGAGACACTAAAAGCACCATAGAAGAACACAGATGAAACTTCTATGATGATGTAATAGCCAGTAAGAAGTAGTACAATTCAAGTTTTAGGTATCGATTATTGACTTTTTAGCTGGCTTTGGTGCCTTGGACATGAGCTAGGACCTTAAGATTCTGCATGAAAGGAGGACTAGCAGCCGCGTTGGATGGGAGAATGTGAAAAGTGTTCATATGTAGTAAAAACCTGAGAAATCCGTCCGTTTTCGTCATTTGTTATCGAGTCGACTTAAAGCCAGATCGTCACATTGGCCGCTCTTCTCTCTGAAACGGTTGTACTAATCGCCTGCAAAGCTATGTCGCGTGATGCGGTATGCGGAGACAATAAAATCACCATAGTAGTACACAGATGAAGCTTCTATGTCGATGTAATAGCCAGTAAGAAGTAGTATAATTCAAGTTTTAGGTATCGATTATTGAATTTTTAGCTGGCTTTGGTGCCTTGGACATGAGCTAGGACCTTAAGAATCTGCATGAAAGGAGGACTAGCAGCCGAAATGCACGGGAGAATGTGAAAAGTGTTCACATGTAGTAAAAACCTGAGAAATCCGTCCGTTTTCGTCATTTGTTATCGAATCGACTTAAAGCCAGATCGTCACATTGGCCGCTCTTCTCTCTGAAACGGTTGTACTTATCGTCTGCAAAGCTATGTCGCGTGCTGCGGTATGCGGAGACTCTAAAAGCACCATAGTAGAACACAGATGAAGCTTCTAAGTTGATGTAATAGCCAGTAAGAAGTAGTACAATTCAAGTTTTAGGTACTGATTATTTACTTTTTAGCTGGCTTTGGAGCCTTGGACATGAGCTAGGACCTTAAGATTCTGCATGAAAGGAGGACTAGCAGCCGCGTTGCACGGGAGAATGTGAAATGTGTTCATATGTAGTAAAAACCTGAGAAATCCGTCCGTTTTCGTCATTTGTTATCGAATCGACTTAAAGCCCGATCGTCACATTGGCCGCTCTTCTCTCTGAAACGGTTGTACTTATCGCCTGCAAAGCTATGTCTCGTGATGCGGTATGCGGAGACACAAAAAGCACCATAGTAGAACACAGATGAAGCTTCTAAGTTGATGTAATAGCCAGTAAGAAGTAGTACACTTCAAGTTTTAGGTATCGATTATTGACTTTTTTGCTGGCTTTGGTGCCTTGGACATGAGCTAGGACCTTAAGATTCTTCATGAAAGGAGGACTAGCAGCCGCGTTGTACGGGAGAATGTGAAATGTGTTCATATGTAGTAAAATCCTGAGAAATACGTCCGTTTTCGTCACTTGTTATCGAATTGACTTAAAGCCAGATCGTCACATTGGATGCTCTTCTCTCTGAAACGGTTGTACTTATCGTCTGGAAAGCTTTGTCGCGTGCTGCGGTATGCGGAGACACTGAAAGCACCATAGTAGAAAACAGATGAAGCTTCTAAGATGATGTAATAGCCAGTAAGAAGTAGTACAATTCAAGTTTTAGGTATGGATTATTGACTTTTTAGCTGGCTTTGATGCCTTGGACATGAGCTAGGACCTTAAGATTCTGCATGAAAGGAGGACTAGCAGCCGAGTTGCACGGGAGAATGTGAAAAGTGTTCATATGTAGTAAAAACCTGAGAAATCCGTCCGTTTTCGTCATTTGTTATCGAATCGACTTAAAGCCAGATCGTCACATTGGCCGCTCTTCTCTCTGAAACGGTTGTACTTATCGTCTGGAAAGCTATGTCGCGTGCTGCGGTATGCGGAGACACTAAAATCACCATAGTAGAACATAGATGAAGCTTCTATGATGATGTAATAGCGGGTAAGAAGTAGTACAATTCAAGTTTTAGGTATCGATTATTGACTTTTTAGCTGGCTTTGGTGCCTTGGACACGAGCTAGGACCTTAAGATTCTGCATGAAAGGAGGACAAGCAGCCGAGTTGCACGGGAGAATGTGAAAAGTGTTCAAATAGAGTAAAAACCTGAGAAATCCGTCCGTTTTCGTCATTTTTATCGAATCGACTTAAAGCCAAATCGTCACATTGGCCGCTCTGCTCTCTGAAACGGTTGTATTTATCGTCTGCAAAACTATGTCGCGTACTGCGGTATTCGGAGACACTAAAAGCACCATAGTAGAACGCAGATGTAGCTTCTAAGATGATGTAATAGCCAGTAAGAATTAGTACAATTCAAGTTTTAGGTATCGATTATTGACTTTTTAGCTGGCTTTGGTGCCTTGGACATGAGCTAGGACCTTAAGATTCTGCATGAAAGGAGGACTAGCAGCCGAGTTGCACGGGAGAATGTGAAAAGTGTTCATATGTAGTAAAAACCTGAGAAATCCGTCCGTTTTCGTCATTTGTTATCGAATCGACTTAAAGCCAGATCGTCACATTGGCCGCTCTTCTCTCTGAAACGGTTGTACTAATCGCCTGCAAAGCTATGTCGCGTATTGCGGTATGCGGAGACAATAAAATCACCATAGTAGAACACAGATGAAGCTTCTAAGTCGATGTAATAGCCAGTAAGTAGTAGTACAATTCAAGATTTAGGTATCGATTATTGACTTCTTAGATGGATTTGGTGCCTTGGACATGAGCTAGGAAGTTAAGATTCTGCATGAAAGGAGGACTAGCAGCCGAGTTGCACGGGACAATATGAAAAGTGTTCATATGTAGTAAAAAAATGAGAAATCCGTCCGTTTTCGTCATTTGTTATCGAATCGCCTTAAAGCCAGATCGTCACCTTTCCGCTCTTCTCTCTGAATCGGCTGTACTTATCGTCTGCAAAGCTATGTCGCGTGCTGCGGTATGCGGAGACGATAAAAGCACCATAGTAGAACACAGTTGAAGCTTCTAAGTTGATGTAATAGCCAGTAAGAAGTAGTACAATTCAAGTTTTAGGTATCGATGATTGACTTTTTAGCTGGCTTTGGTGCCTTGGACATGGGCTAGGACCTTAAGATTCTGCATGAAAGGAGGACTAGCAGCCGCGTTGGATGGGAGAATGTGAATAGTGTTCATATGTAGTAAAAACCTGAGAAATCCGTCCGTTTTCGTCATTTGTTATCGAATCGACATAAAGCCAGCTCGTCACATTTTCCGCTCTTCTCTCTGAAACGGTTGTTCTTATCGCCTGCAAAGCAATGTCGCGTGATGCGGTATGCGGAGACACTAAAAGCACCATAGTAGAACACAGATGAAGCTTCTAAGTTGATGTAATAGCCAGTAACAAGTAGTATAATTCAAGTTTTAGGTATCGATTATTGAATTTTTAGCTGGCTTTGGTGCCTTGGACATGAGCTAGGACCTTAAGATTCTGCATGAAAGGAGGACTAGCAGCCGAGTTGCACGGGAGAATGTGAAATGTGTTCACATGTAGTAAAAACCTGAGAAATCCGTCCGTTTTCGTCATTTGTTATCGAATCGACTTAAAGCCAGATCGTCACATTGGCCGCTCTTCTCTCTGAAACGGTTGTACTTATCGTCTGCAAAGCTATGTCGTATGCTGCGGTAGGCGGAGACACTGAAACCACCACAGTAGAACACAGATGCAGCTTCTAATTTGATGTAATAGCCAGTAAGAAGTAGTACAATTCACGTTTTAGGTATCGATTATTGACTTTTTAGCTGGCTTTGATGCCTTGGACATGAGCTAGGACCTTAAGAATCTGCATGAAAGGAGGACTAGCAGCCGAGTTGCAGGGAAGAATGTGAAAAGTGTTCATAAGTAGTAAAAACCTCAGAAATCCGTCCGTTTTCGTCATTTGTTATCGAATCGACTTAAAGCCAGATCGTCACATTGGCCGCTCTTCTCTCTGAAACGGTTGTACTTATCGTCTGCAAAGCTATGTCGCGTGCTGCGGTATGCGGAGACTCTAAAAGCACCATAGTAGAACACAGATGAAGCTTCTAAGTTGATGTAATAGCCAGTAAGAAGTAGTACAATTCAAGTTTTAGGTACTGATTATTTACTTTTTCGCTGGCTTTGGAGCCTTGGACATGAGCTAGGACCTTAAGATTCTGCATGAAAGGAGGACTAGCAGCCGCGTTGCACGGGAGAATGTGAAATGTGTTCATATGTAGTAAAAACCTGAGAAATCCGTCCGTTTTCGTCATTTGTTATCGAATCGACTTAAAGCCCGATCGTCACATTGGCCGCTCTTCTCTCTGAAACGGTTGTACTTATCGCCTGCAAAGCTATGTCTCGTGATGCGGTATGCGGAGACACTAAAAGCACCATAGTAGAACACGGATGAAGCTTCTAAGTTGATGTAATAGTAAGTAAGAAGTAGTACAATTCAAGTTTTAGGTATCGATTATTGACTTTTTTGCTGGCTTTGGTGCCTTGGACATGAGCTAGGACCTTAAGATTCTTCATGAAAGGAGGACTAGCAGCCGCGTTGTACGGGAGAATGTGAAATGTGTTCATATGTAGTAAAATCCTGAGAAATACGTCCGTTTTCGTCATTTGTTATCGAATCGACTTAAAGCCAGATCGTCACATTGGATGCTCTTCTCTCTGAAACGGTTGTACTTATCGTCTGGAAAGCTTTGTCGCGTGCTGCGGTATGCGGAGACACTGAAAGCACCATAGTAGAACACAGATGAAGCTTCTAAGATGATGTAATAGCCAGTAAGAAGTAGTACAATTCAAGTTTTAGGTATGGATTATTGACTTTTTAGCTGGCTTTGGTGCCTTGGACATGAGCTAGGACCTTAAGATTCTGCATGAAAGGAGGACTAGCAGCCGAGTTGCACGGGAGAATGTGAAAAGTGTTCATATGTAGTAAAAACCTGAGAAATCCGTCCGTTTTCGTCATTTGTTATCGAATCGACTTAAAGCCAGATCGTCACATTGGCCCCTCTTTTCTCTGAAACGGTTGTACTTATCGCCTGCAAAGCTATGTCGCGTACTGCGGTGTGCGGAGACACTAAAAGCACCATGGTAGAACACAGATGAAGCTTCTAAGTTGATGTAATAGCCAGTAAGAAGTAGTACAATTCAAGTTTTAGGTATCCATTATTGACTATTTAGCTGGCTTTGGTGCCTTGGACATGAGCTAGGACCTTAAGATTCTGCATTAAAGGAGGACTAGCAGTCGCGTTGCTCGGGAGAATGTGAAATGTGTTCATATGTAGTAGAAACCTGAGAAATCCGTCCGTTTTCGTCATTTGTTATCGAATTGACTTAAAGCTCGATCGTCACATTGGCCGCTCTTCTCTCTGAAACGGTTGTACTTATCGTCTGCAAAGCTATGTCGCGTGCTGCGGTATGCGGAGACAATAAAATCACCATAGTAGAACACAGATGAAGCTTCTAAGTCGATGTAATAGCCAGTAAGAAGTAGTACAATTCAAGTTTTAGGTACTGATTATTGACTTTTTAGCTGGCTTTGGTGCCTTGGACATGAGCTAGGACCTTAAGATTCTGCATGAAAGGAGGACTAGCAGCCGAGTTGCACTGGAGAATGTGAAAAGTGTTCATATGTAGTAAAAACCTGAGAAATCCGTCCGTTTTCGTCATTTGTTATCGAATCGACTTAAAGCCAGATCGTCACATTGGCCGCTCTTCTCTCTGAAACGGTTCTACTTATCGTCTGCAAAGCTATGTCGCGTGCTGCGGTATGCGGAGACACTAAAAGCACCATAGTAGAACACAGATGAAGCTTATAAGTTGATGTAATAGCCAGTAAGAAGTAGTACAATTCAAGTTTTAGGTACTGATTATTTACTTTTTAGCTGGCTTTCGTGCCTTGGACATGAGCTAGGACCTTAAGATTCTGCATGAAAGGAGGACTAGCAGCCGAGTTGCACGGGAGAATGTGAAATGTGTTCATATGTAGTAGAAACCTGAGAAATCCGTCCGTTTTCGTCATTTGTTATCGAATCGACTTAAAGCCAGATCGTCACATTGGCCGCTCTTCTCTCTGAAACGGTTGTACTTACCGTCTGCAAAGCTATGTCGCGTGCTGCGGTATGCGGAGGCAATAAAATCACCATAGTAGAACACAGATGAAGCTTCTAAGTCGATGTAATAGCCAGTAAGAAGTAGTACAATTCAAGTTTTAGGTATCGATTATTGACATCTTAGATGGATTTGGTGCCTTGGACAGGAGCTAGGATGTTAAGATTCTGCATGAAAGGAGGACTAGCAGCCGAGTTGCACGGGACAATATGAAAAGTGTTCATATGTAGTAAAAACCTGAGAAATCCGTCCGTTTTAGTCATTTGTTATCGAATCGCCTTAAAGCCAGATCGTCACTTGGCCGCTCTTCTCTCTGAAACGGCTGTACTTATCGTCTGCAAAGCTATGTCGCGTGCTGCGGTATGCGGATACACTAAAAGCACCATAGTAGAACACAGATGAAGCTTCTAAGTTGATGTAATAGCCAGTAAGAAGTAGTACAATTCAAGTTTTAGGTACTGGTTTTTACTTTTTAGCTGGCTTTGTTGCCTTGGACATGAGCTAGGACCTTAAGATTCTGCATGAAAGGAGGACTACCAGCAGAGTTGCACGGGAGAATGTGAAAAGTGTTCATATGTAGTAAAAACCTGAGAAATCCGTCCGTTTTCCTCATTTGTTATCGAATCGACTTAAAGCCAGATCGTCACATTGGCCGCTCTTCTCTCTGAAACGGTTGTACTTATCGTCTGCAAAGCTATGTCGCGTGCTGCGGTATGCGGAGACACTAAAAGCACCATAGTAGAACACAGATGAAGCTTCTATGATGATGTAATAGCCTGTAAGAAGTAGTGCAATTCAAGTTTTAGGTATCGATTATTGACTTTTTAGCTCGCTTTGATGCCTTGGACATGAGCTAGGACCTTAAGAATCTGCATGAAAGGAGGACTAGCAGCCGAGTTGCAGGAAAGAATGTGAAAAGTGTTCATATGTAGTAAAAACCTGAGAAATCCGTCCGTTTTCGTCATTTGTTATCGAATCGACTTAAAGCCAGATCGTCACATTGGCCGCTCTTCTTTCTGAAACGGTTGTACTTATCGCCTGCAAAGCTATGTCTCGTGATGCGGTATGCGGAGACACTAAAAGCACCATAGTAGAACACGGATGAAGCTTCTAAGTTGATGTAATAGTAAGTAAGAAGTAGTACAATTCAAGTTTTAGGTATCGATTATTGACTTTTTTGCTGGCTTTGGTGCCTTGGACATGAGCTAGGACCTTAAGATTCTTCATGAAAGGAGGACTAGCAGCCGCGTTGTACGGGAGAATGTGAAATGTGTTCATATGCAGTAAAATCCTGAGAAATACGTCCGTTTTCGTCATTTGTTATCGAATCGACTTAAAGCCAGATCGTCACATTGGATGCTCTTCTCTCTGAAACGGTTGTACTTATCGTCTGGAAAGCTTTGTCGCGTGCTGCGGTATGCGGAGACACTGAAAGCACCATAGTAGAACACAGATGAAGCTTCTAAGATGATGTAATAGCCAGTAAGAAGTAGTACAATTCAAGTTTTAGGTATCGATTATTGACTTTTTAGCTGGCTTTGGTGCCTTGGACATGAGCTAGGACCTTATAATTCTGCATGAAAGGAGGACTAGCAGCCGAGTTGCACGGGAGAATGTGAAAAGTGTTCATATGTAGTAAAAACCTGAGAAATCCGTCCGTTTTCGTCATTTGTTATCGAATCGACTTAAAGCCAGATCGTCACATTGGCCCCTCTTTTCTCTGAAACGGTTGTACTTATCGCCTGCAAAGCTATGTCGCGTACTGCGGTGTGCGGAGACACTAAAAGCACCATGGTAGAACACAGATGAAGCTTCTAAGTTGATGTAATAGCCAGTAAGAAGTAGTACAATTCAAGTTTTAGGTATCCATTATTGACTATTTAGCTGGCTTTGGTGCCTTGGACATGAGCTAGGACCTTAAGATTCTGCATTAAAGGAGGACTAGCAGTCGCGTTGCACGGGAGAATGTGAAATGTGTTCATATGTAGTAGAAACCTGAGAAATCCGTCCGTTTTCGTCATTTGTTATCGAATTGACTTAAAGCTCGATCGTCACATTGGCCGCTCTTCTCTCTGAAACGGTTGTACTTATCGTCTGCAAAGCTATGTCGCGTGCTGCGGTATGCGGAGACAATAAAATCACCATAGTAGAACACAGATGAAGCTTCTAAGTCGATGTAATAGCCAGTAAGAAGTAGTACAATTCAAGTTTTAGGTACTGATTATTGACTTTTTAGCTGGCTTTGGTGCCTTGGACATGAGCTAGGACCTTAAGATTCTGCATGAAAGGAGGACTAGCAGCCGAGTTGCACTGGAGAATGTGAATAGTGTTCATATGTAGTAAAAACCTGAGAAATCCGTCCGTTTTCGTCATTTGTTATCGAATCGACTTAAAGCCAGATCGTCACATTGGCCGCTCTTCTCTCTGAAACGGTTCTACTTATCGTCTGCAAAGCTATGTCGCGTGCTGCGGTATGCGGAGACACTAAAAGCACCATAGTAGAACACAGATGAAGCTTATAAGTTGATGTAATAGCCAGTAAGAAGTAGTACAATTCAAGTTTTAGGTACTGATTATTTACTTTTTAGCTGGCTTTCGTGCCTTGGACATGAGCTAGGACCTTAAGATTCTGCATGAAAGGAGGACTAGCAGCCGAGTTGCACGGGAGAATGTGAAATGTGTTCATATGTAGTAGAAACCTGAGAAATCCGTCCGTTTTCGTCATTTGTTATCGAATCGACTTAAAGCCAGATCGTCACATTGGCCGCTCTTCTCTCTGAAACGGTTGTACTTACCGTCTGCAAAGCTATGTCGCGTGCTGCGGTATGCGGAGGCAATAAAATCACCATAGTAGAACACAGATGAAGCTTCTAAGTCGATGTAATAGCCAGTAAGAAGTAGTACAATTCAAGTTTTAGGTATCGATTATTGACATCTTAGATGGATTTGGTGCCTTGGACAGGAGCTAGGATGTTAAGATTCTGCATGAAAGGAGGACTAGCAGCCGAGTTGCACGGGACAATATGAAAAGTGTTCATATGTAGTAAAAACCTGAGAAATCCGTCCGTTTTAGTCATTTGTTATCGAATCGCCTTAAAGCCAGATCGTCACTTGGCCGCTCATCTCTCTGAAACGGCTGTACTTATCGTCTGCAAAGCTATGTCGCGTGCTGCGGTATGCGGATACACTAAAAGCACCATAGTAGAACACAGATGAAGCTTCTAAGTTGATGTAATAGCCAGTAAGAAGTAGTACAATTCAAGTTTTAGGTACTGGTTTTTACTTTTTAGCTGGCTTTGTTGCCTTGGACATGAGCTAGGACCTTAAGATTCTGCATGAAAGGAGGACTAGCAGCAGAGTTGCACGGGAGAATGTGAAAAGTGTTCATATGTAGTAAAAACCTGAGAAATCCGTCCGTTTTCCTCATTTGTTATCGAATCGACTTAAAGCCAGATCGTCACATTGGCCGCTCTTCTCTCTGAAACGGTTGTACTTATCGTCTGCAAAGCTATGTCGCGTGCTGCGGTATGCGGAGACACTAAAAGCACCATAGTAGAACACAGATGAAGCTTCTATGATGATGTAATAGCCTGTAAGAAGTAGTGCAATTCAAGTTTTAGGTATCGATTATTGACTTTTTAGCTCGCTTTGATGCCTTGGACATGAGCTAGGACCTTAAGAATCTGCATGAAAGGAGGACTAGCAGCCGAGTTGCAGGGAAGAATGTGAAAAGTGTTCATATGTAGTAAAAACCTGAGAAATCCGTCTGTTTTCGTCATTTGTTATCGAATCGACTTAAAGCCAGATCGTCACATTGGCCGCTCTTCTCTCTGAAACGGTTGTACTTATCGTCTGCAAAGCTATG
Organism: Schistocerca gregaria; assembly: GCF_023897955.1. Lineage (NCBI taxonomy): Eukaryota > Metazoa > Arthropoda > Insecta > Orthoptera > Acrididae > Schistocerca > Schistocerca gregaria. The sequence goes on along the minus strand of NW_026061895.1, from coordinate 434,729 downwards.
TCGCGTGCTGCGGTATGCGGAAACACTAAAAGCACCATAGTAGAACACAGATGAAGCTTCTAAGTTGATGTAATAGCCGGTAAGAAGTAGTACAATTCAAGTTTTAGGTATCGATTATTGACTTCTTAGCTGGCTTTGGTGCCTTGGACATGAGCTAGGACCTTAAGATTCTCCATGAAAGGAGGACTAGCAGCCGAGTTGCACGGGAGAATGTGAAAAGTGTTCATATGTAGTAAAAACCTGAGATATCCGTCCGTTTTCGTCATTTGTTATCGAATCGACTTAAAGCCAGATCGTCACATTGGCCGCTCTTCTCTCTGAAACGGTTCTACTTATCGTCTGCAAAGCTATGTCGCGTGCTGCGGTATGCGGAGACACTAAAAGCACCATAGTAGAACACAGATGAAGCTTATAAGTTGAAGTAATAGCCAGTAAGAAGTAGTACAATTCAAGTTTTAGGTACTGATTATTTACTTTTTAGCTGGCGTTGGTGCCTTGGACATGAGCTAGGACCTTAAGATTCTGCATGAAAGGAGGACTAGCAGCCGAGTTGCACGGGAGAATGTGAAATGTGTTCATATGTAGTAGAAACCTGAGAAATCCGTCCGTTTCCGTCATTTGTTATCGAATCGACTTAAAGCCAGATCGTCACATTGGCCGCTCTTCTCTCTGAAACGGTTGTACTTATCGTCTGCAAAGCTATGTCGCGTGCTGCGGTATGCGGAGACAATAAAATCACCATAGTAGAACACAGATGAAGCTTCTAAGTCGATGTAATAGCCAGTAAGAAGTAGTACAATTCAAGTTTTAGGTATCGATTATTGACTTCTTAGATGGATTTGGTGCCTTGGACATGAGCTAGGATGTTAAGATTCTGCATGAAAGGAGGACTAGCAGCCGAGTTGCACGGGGCAATATGAAAAGTGTTCATATGTAGTAAAAACCTGAGAAATCCGTCCGTTTTAGTCATTTGTTATCGAATCGCCTTAAAGCCAGATCGTCACTTGGCCGCTCTTCTCTCTGAAACGGCTGTACTTATCGTCTGCAAAGCTATGTCGCGTGCTGCGGTATGCGGATACACTAAAAGCACCATAGTAGAACACAGATGAAGCTTCTAAGTTGATGTAATAGCCAGTAAGAAGTAGTACAATTCAAGTTTTAGGTACTGATTATTGACTTTTTAGCTCGCTTTGTTGCCTTGGACATGAGCTAGGACCTTAAGATTCTGCATGAAAGGAGGACTAGCAGCAGAGTTGCACGGGAGAATGTGAAAAGTGTTCATATGTAGTAAAAACCTGAGAAATCCGTCCGTTTTCCTCATTTGTTATCGAATCGACTTAAAGCCAGATCGTCACATTGGCCGCTCTTCTCTCTGAAACGGTTGTACTTATCGTCTGCAAAGCTATGTCGCGTGCTGCGGTATGCGGAGACACTAAAAGCACCATAGTAGAACACAGATGAAGCTTCTATGATGATGTAATAGCCTGTAAGAAGTAGTGCAATTCAAGTTTTAGGTATCGATTATTGACTTTTTAGCTGGCTTTGGTGCCTTGGACATGAGCTAGGACCTTAAGATTCTGCATGAAAGGAGGACTAGCAGCCGCGTTGGATGGGAGAATGTGAATAGTGTTCATATGTAGTAAAAACCTGAGAAATCCGTCCGTTTTCGTCATTTGTTATCGAATCGACTTAAAGCCAGATCGTCACATTGGCCGCTCTTCTCTCTGAAACGGTTGTACTTATCGTCTGCAAAGCTATGTCGCGTGCTGCGGTATTCTGAGACACTAAAAGCACCATAGTAGAACACAGATAAAGCTTCTCAGTTGATGTAATAGCCAGTAAGAATTAGTACAATTCAAGTTTTAGGTATCGATTATTGACTTTTTAGCTGGCTTTGGTGCCTCGGACATGAGCTAGGACCTTATGATTCTGCATGAAAGGAGGACTAGCAGCCGATTTGCACGGGAGAATGTGAAAAGTGTTCATATGTAGTAAAAACCTGAGATATCCGTCCGTTTTCGTCATTTGTTATCGAATCGACGTAAAGCCAGATCGTCACATTGGCCGCTCTTCTCTCTGAAACGCTTGTACTTATCGTCTGCAAAGCTATGTCGTATGCTGCGGTAGGCGGAGACACTGAAACCACCACAGTAGAACACAGATGAAGCTTCTAATTTGATGTAATAGCCAGTAAGAAGTAGTAGAATTCAAGTTTTAGGTATCGATTATTGACTTTTTAGCTGGCTTTGATGCCTTGGACATGAGCTAGGACCTTAAGAATCTGCATGAAAGGAGGACTAGCAGCCGAGTTGCAGGGAAGAATGTGAAAAGTGTTCATATGTAGTAAAAACCTGAGAAATCCGTCCGTTCTCGTCATTTGTTATCGAATCGACTTAAAGCCAGATCGTCACATTGGCCGCTCTTCTCTCTGAAACGGTTGTACTTATCGTCTGCAAAGCTATGTCGCGTGCTGCGGTATACGGAGACTCTAAAAGCACCATTGTAGAACACAGATGAAGCTTCTAAGTTGATGTAATAGCCAGTAAGAAGTAGTACAATTCAAGTTTTAGGTACTGATTATTTACTTTTTAGCTGGCTTTGGTGCCTTGGACATGAGCTGGGACCTTAAGATTCTGCATGAAAGGAGGACTAGCAGCCGCGTTGCACGGGAGAATGTGAAATGTGTTCATATGTAGTAAAAACCTGAGAAATCCGTCCGTTTTCGTCATTTGTTATCGAATCGACTTAAAGCCCGATCGTCACATTGGCCGCTCTTTTCTCTGAAACGGTTGTACTTATCGCCTGCAAAGCTATGTCGCGTGATGCGGTATGCGGAGACACTAAAAGCACCATAGTAGAACACAGATGAAGCTTCTAAGTTGATGTAATAGCCAGTAACAAGTAGTACAATTCAAGTTTTAGGTATCGATTATTGACTTTTTAGCTGGCTTTGATGCCATGGACATGAGCTAGGACCTTAAGAATCTGCATGAAAGGAGGACTAGCAGTCGAGTTGCAGGGAAAAATGTGAAAAGTGTTCATATGTAGTAAAAACCTGAGAAATCCGTCCGTTTTCGTCATTTGTTATCGAATCGACTTAAAGCCAGATCGTCACATTGGCCGCTCTTCTCTCGGAAACGGTTGTACTTATCGTCTGCAAAGCTATGTCGCGTGCTGCGGTATGCGGAGACTCTAAAAGCACCATAGTAGAACACAGATGAAGCTACTAAGTTGATGTAATAGCCAGTAAGAAGTAGTACAATTCAAGTTTTAGGTACTGATTATTTACTTTTTAGCTGGCTTTGGTGCCTTGGACATGAGCTAGGACCTTAAGATTCTGCATGAAAGGAGGACTAGAAGCCGCGTTGCACGGGAGAATGTGAAATGTGTTCATATGTAGTAAAAACCTGAGAAATCCGTCCGTTTTCGTCATTTGTTATCGAATCGACTTAAAGCCCGATCGTCACATTGACCACTTTTCTCTCTGAAACGGTTGTACTTATCGCCTGCAAAGCTATGTCGCGTGCTGCGGTATGCGGAGACAATAAAATCACCATAGTAGAACACAGATGAAGCTTCTAAGTCGATGTAATAGCCAGTAAGAAGTAGTACAATTCAAGTTTTAGGTACTGATTATTGACTTTTTAGCTGGCTTTGGTGCCTTGGACATGAGCTAGGACCTTAAGATTCTGCATGAAAGGAGGACTAGCAGCCGAGTTGCATGGGCGAATGTGAAAAGTGTTCATATGTAGTAAAAACCTGAGAAATCCGTCCGTTTTCGTCATTTGTTATCGAATCGACATAAAGCCAGATCGTCACATTGGCCGCTCTCCTCTCTGAAACGGTTGTACTTATCGTCTGCAAAGCTATGTCGCGTGCTGCGGTATGCGGAGACACTAAAAGCACCATAGTAGAACACATATGAAGCTTCTATGATGATGTAATAGCCAGTAAGAAGTAGTACAATTCAAGTTTAAGGTATCGATTATCGACTTTTTAGCTGGCTTTGGTGCCTTGGACATGAGCTAGGACCTTAAGATTCTGCATGAAAGGAGGACTAGCAGCCGAGTTGCACGGGAGAATGTGAAAAGTGTTCATATGTAGTAAAAACCTGAGAAATCCGTCCATTTTCGTCATTTGTTATCGAATCGACTTGAAGCCAGATCGTCACATTGGCCCCTCTTTTCTCTGAAACGGTTGTACTTATCGTCTGCAAAGCTATGTCGCGTACTGCGGTGTGCGGAGACACTAAAAGCACCATGGTAGAACACAGATGAAGCTTCTAAGTTGATGTAATAGCCAGTAAGAAGTAGTACAATTCAAGTTTTAGGTATCGATTATTGACTTTTTAGCTGGCTTTGGCGCATTGGACATGTGCTAGGACCTTAAGATTCTGCATTAAATGAGGACTAGCAGCCGCGTTGCACGGGAGAATGTGAAATGTGTTCATATGTAGTAGAAACCTGAGAAATCCGTCCGTTTTCGTCATTTGTTATCGAATCGACTTAAAGCCCGATCGTCACATTGGCCGCTCTTCTCTCTGAAACGGTTGTACTTATCGTCTGCAAAGCTATGTCGCGTGCTGCGGTATGCGGAGACAATAAAATCACCATAGTAGAACACAGATGAAGCTTCTAAGTCGATGTAATAGCCAGTAAGATGTAGTACAATTCAAGTTTTAGGTACATATTATTGACTTTTTAGCTGGCTTTGGTGCCTTGGACATGAGCTAGGACCTTAAGATTCTGCATGAAAGAAGGACTAGCAGCCGAGTTGCACGGGAGAATGTGAAAAGTGTTCATATGTAGTAAAAACCTGAGAAATCCGTCCGTTTTCGTCATTTGTTTTCGAATCTACTTAAAGCCAGATCGTCACATTGGCCGCTCTTCTCTCTGAAACGGTTGTACTTATCGTCTGCAAAGCTATGTCGCGTGCTGCGGTAGGCGGAGACACTAAAAGCACCATAGTAGAACACAGATGAAGCTTCTATCATGATGTAATAGCCAGTAAGAAGTAGTACAATTCAAGTTTTAGGTATCGATTATTGACTTTTTAGCTGGCTTTGGTGCCTTGGACATGAGCTAGGACCTTAAGATTCTGCATGAAATGCGGACTAGCAGCCGCGTTGGATAGGAGAATGTGAAAAGTGTTCATATGTAGTAAAAACCTTAGAAATCCGTCCGTATTCGTCATTTGTTATCGAATCGACTTAAAGCCAGATCGTCACATTGGCTGCTCTTCTCTCTGAAACGGTTGTACTTATCGTCTGGAAAGCTTTGTCGCGAACTGCGGTATGCGGAGACACTAAAAGCACCATAGTAGAACACAGATGAAGCTTCTAAGATGATGTAATAGCCAGTAAGAAGTAGTACAATTCAAGTTTTAGGTATCGATTATTGACTTTTTAGCTGGCTTTGGTGACTTGAACATGAACTAGGACCTTAAGATTCTGCATGAAAGGAGGACTAGCAGCCGAGTTGCAGGGAAGAATGTGAAAAGTGTTCATATGTAGTAAAAACCTGAGAAATCCGTCCGTTTTCGTCATTTGTTATCGAATCGACTTAAAGCCAGATCGTCACATTGGCCGTTCTTCTCTCTGAAACAGTTGTACTTATCGTCTTCAAAGCTATGTCGCGTGCTGCGGTATGCGGAGACACTAAAAGCACCATAGTAGAACACAGATGAAGCTTCTAAGTTGATGTAATAGCCAGTAAGAAGTAGTACAATTCAAGTTTTATGTATCGATTATTGACTTCTTAGCTGGCTTTGGTGCCTTGGACATGAGCTAGGACCTTAAGATTCTGCATGAAAGGAGGACTAGCACTTGAGTTGCACGGGAGAATGTGAAAAGTGTTCATATGTAGTAAGAACCTGAGAAATCCGTCCGTTTTCGTCATTTGTTATCGAATCGACTTAAAGCCAGATCGTCACTTGGCCGCTCTTCTCTCTGAAACGGTTCTACTTATCGTCTGCAAAGCTATGTCGCGTGCTGCGGTATGCGGAGACACTAAAAGCACCATAGTAGAACACAGATGAAGCTTCTAAGTTGATGTAATAGCCAGTAAGAAGTACTACAATTCAAGTTTTAGGTACTGATTATTTACTTTTTAGCTGGCTTTGGTGCCTTGGACATGAGCTAGGACCTTAAGATTCTGCATGAAATGAGGACAAGCAGCCGCGTTGCACGGGGGAATGTGAAATGTGTTCATATGTAGTAAAAACTTGAGAAATCCGTCTGTATCCGTCATTTGTTATCGAATCGACTTAAAGCCCGATCGTTACATTGGCCGCTCTTCTCTCTGAAACGTTTGTACTTATCGTCTGCAAAGCTATGTCGCGTGCTGCGGTATGCGGAGACACTAAAAGCACCATAGTAGAACACAGATGAAGCTTCTATGATGATGTAATAGCCAGTAAGACGTAGTACAATTCAAGCTTTAGGTATCGATTATTGACATTTTAGCTGGCTTTGGTGCCTTGGACATGAGCTAGGACCTTAAGATTCTGCATGAAAGGAGGACTAGCAGCCGCGTTGGATGGGAGAATGTGAAAAGTGTTCATATGTAGTAAAAACCTGAGAAATCCGTCCGTTTTCGTCATTTGTTATCGAATCGACTTAAAGCCAGATCGTCACATTGGCCGCTCTTCTCTCTGAAACGTTTGTACTTATCGCCTGCAAAGCTATGTCGCGTGATGCGGTATGCGGAGACACTAAAAGCACCATAGTAGAACACAGATGAAGCTTCTAAGTTGATGTAATAGCCAGTAAGAAGTATTACAATTCAAGTTTTAGGTATCGATTATTGACTTTTTAGCTGGCTTTGGTGCCTTGGACATGAGCTAGGACCTTAAGATTCTGCATGAAAGAAGGGCTAGCAGCCGAGTTGCACGGGAGAATATGAAAAGTATTCAAATGTAGTAAAAACGTGAGAAATCCGTCCGTTTTCGTCATTTGTTATCGAATCGACTTAAAGCCAGATCGTCACATTGGCCGCTCTTCTCTCTGAAACGGTTGTACTTATCGTCTTCAAAGCTATGTCGCGTGCTGCGGTATGCGGAGACACTAAAAGCACCATAGTAGAACACAGATGAAGCTTCTAAGTTGATGTAATAGCCAGTAAGAAGTAGTACAATTCAAGTTTTAGGTATCGATTATTGATTTTTTAGCTGGCTTTGTTGCCTTGGACATGAGCTAGGACCTTAAGATTCTGCAAGAAAGGAGGACTAGCATCCAAGTTGCAGGGGAGAATGTGAAAAGTGATCATATGTAGTAAAAACCTGAGAAATCCGTCCGTTTTCGTCATTTGTTATCGAATCGACTTAAAGCCAGATCGTCACATTGGCCGCTCTTCTCTCTGAAACGGTTGTACTTATCGTCTTCAAAGCTATGTCGCGTGCTGCGGTATGCGGAGACACTAAAAGCACCATAGTAGAACACAGATGAAGCTTCTAAGTTGATGTATTAGCCAGTAAGAAGTAGTACAATTCAAGTTTTAGGTATCGATTATTGACTTTTTAGCTGGCTTTGGTGCCTTGGACATGAGCTAGGACCTTAAGATTCCGCATGAAAGGAGGACTAGCAGCCGAGTTGCACGGGAGAATGTGAAAAGTGTTCATATGTAGTAAAAACCTGAGAAATCCGTCCGTTTTCGTCATTTGATATCGAATCGACTTCAAGCCAGATCGTCACATTGGCCGCTCTTCTCTCTGAAACGGTTGTACTTATCGTCTGCAAAGCTATGTCGCGTGCTGCGGTATGCGGAGACACTAAAAGCACCATAGTAGAACACAGATGAAGCTTCTATGATGATGTAATAGCCAGTAAGAAGTAGTAGAATTCAAGTTTTAGGTATCGATTATTGACTTTTTAGCTGGCTTTGGTGCCTTGGACATGGGCTAGGACCTTCAGATTCTGCATGAAAGGAGGACTAGCAGCCGCGTTGGATGGGAGAATGTGAAAAGTGTTCATATGTAGTAAAAACCTGAGAAATCCGTCCGTTTTCGTCATTTGTTATCGAATCGACTTAAAGCCAGATCGTCACATTGGCCGCTCTTCTCTCTGAAACGTTTGTACTTATCGCCTGCAAAGCTATGTCGCGTGATGCGGTATGCGGAGACACTAAAAGCACCATAGTAGAACACAGATGAAGCTTCTAAGTTGATGTAATAGCCAGTAAGAAGTATTACAATTCAAGTTTTAGGTATCGATTATTCACTTTTTAGCTGGCTTTGGTGCCTTGGACATGAGCTAGGACCTTAAGATTCTGCATGAAAGGAGGACTAGCAGCCGAGTTGCACGGGAGAATATGAAAAGTATTCAAATGTAGTAAAAACCTGAGAAATCCGTCCGTTTTCGTCATTTGTTATCGAATCGACTTAAAGCCAGATCGTCACATTGGCCGCTCTTCTCTCTGAAACGGTTGTACTTATCGTCTTCAAAGCTATGTCGCGTGCTGCGGTATGTGGAGACACTAAAAGCACCATAGTAGAACACAGATGAAGCTTCTAAGTTGATGTAATAGCCAGTAAGAAGTAGTACAATTCAAGTTTTAGGTATCGATTATTGACTTTTTAGCTGGCTTTGATGCCTTGGACATGAGCTAGGACTATAAGAATCTGCATGAAAGGAGGACTAGCAGCCGAGTTGCAGGGAAGAGTGTGAAAAGTGTTCATATGTAGTAAAAACCTGAGAAATCCGTCCGTTTTCGTCATTTGTTATCGAATCGACTTAAAGCCAGATCGTCACATTGGCCGCTCTTCTCTCTGAAACGGTTGTACTTATCGTCTGCAAAGCTATGTCGCGTGCTGCGGTATGCGGAGACTCTAAAAGCACCATAGTAGAACACAGATGAAGCTTCTAAGTTGATGTAATAGCCAGTAAGAAGTAGTACAATTCAAGTTTTAGGTATGGATTATTGCCTTTTTAGCTGGCTTTGGTGCCTTGGACATGAGCTAGGACATTAAGATTCTGCATGAAAGGAGGACTAGCAGCCGCGTTGCACGGGAGAATGTGAAATGTGTTCATATGTAGTAAAAACCTGAGAAATCCGTCCGTTTTCGTCATTTGTTTTCGAATCGACTTAAAGCCCGATCGTCACATTGGCCGCTCTTCTCTCTGAAACGGTTGTACTTATCGTCTGCAAAGCTATGTCGCGTGCTGCGGTATGCGGAGACACTAAAATCACCATAGTAGAACACAGATGAAGCTTCTAAGATGATGTAATAGACAATAAGAAGTAGTACAATTCAAGTTTTAGGTATGGATTATTGTCTTTTTAGCTGGCTTTGGTGCATTGGGCATGAGCTAGGACCTTAAGATTCTGCATGAAAGGAGGACTAGCAGCCGAGTTGCACGGGAGAATCTGAAAAGTGTTCATATGTAGTAAAAACCTGAGAAATCCGTCCGTTTTCGTCATTTGTTATCGAATCGACTTAAAGCCAGGTCGTCACATTGGCCGTTCTTCTCTCTGAAACGGTTGTACTTATCGTCTGCAAAGCTATGTCGCGTGCTGCGGTATGCGCAGACACTAAAAGCACCATAGTAGAACACAGATGAAGCTTCAAAGATGATGTAATAGCCAGTAAGAAGTAGTACAATTCAAGTTTTAGGTATCGATTATTGACTTTTTAGCTGGCTTTGGTGCCTTGAACATGAGCTAGGACCTTAAGATTCTGCATGAAAGGAGGACTAGCAGCCGAGTTGCACGGGAGAATGTGAAAAGTGTTCATATGTAGTAAAAACTTGAGAAAACCGTCCGTTTTCGTCATTTGTTATCGAATCGACTTAAAGCCAGATCGTCACATTGGCCGCTCTTCTCTCTGAAACAGTTGTACTTATCGTCTTCAAAGCTATGTCGCGTGCTGCGGTATGCGGAGACACTAAAAGCACCATAGTAGATCACAGATGAAGCTTCTAAGTTGATGTAATAGCCAGTAAGAAGTAGTACAATTCAAGTTTTATGTATCGATTATTGACTTCTTAGCTGGCTTTGGTGCCTTGGACATGAGCTAGGACCTTAAGATTCTGCATGAAAGGAGGACTAGCACTTGAGTTGCACGGGAGAATGTGAAAAGTGTTCATATGTAGTAAGAACCTGAGAAATCCGTCCGTTTTGTCATTTGTTATCGAATCGACTTAAAGCCAGATCGTCACATTGGCCGCTCTTCTCTCTGAAACGGATGTACTTATCGCCTGCAAAGCTATGTCGCGTGATGCGGTATGCGGAGACACTAAAAGCACCATAGTAGAACACAGATGAAGCTTCTAAGTTGATGTAATAGCCAGTAAGAAGTATTACAATTCAAGTTTTAGGTATCGATTATTGACTTTTTAGCTCGCTTTGGTGCCTTGAACATGAGCTAGGACCTTAAGATTCTGCATGAAAGGAGGACTAGCAGCCGAGTTGCACGGGAGAATATGAAAAGTATTCAAATGTAGTAAAAACCTGAGAAATCCGTCCGTTTTCGTCATTTGTTATCGAATCGACTTAAAGCCAGATCGTCACATTGGCCGCTCTTCTCTCTGAAACGGTTGTACTTATCGTCTTCAAAGCTATGTCGCGTGCTGCGGTATGCGCAGACACTAAAAGCACCATAGTATAAAACAGATGAAGCTTCTAAGTTGATGTAATAGCCAGTAAGAAGTAGTACAACTGAAGTTTTAGGTATCGATTATTGACTTTTTAGCTGGCTTTGGTGCCTTGGACATGAGCTAGGACCTTAAGATTCTGCATGATAGGAGGACTAGCAGCCGCGTTGCACGGGAGAATGTGAAATGTGTTCATATGTAGTAGAAACCTGAGAAATCCGTCCGTTTTCGTCATTTGTTATCGAGTCGACTTAAAGCCCGATCGTCACATTGGCCGCTCTTCTCTCTGAAACCATTGTACTTATCGTCTGCAAAGCTATGTCGCGTGCTGCGGTATGTGGAGACACTAAAAGCACCATAGTAGAACACAGATGAAGCTTCTAAGTGGATGTAATAGCCAGTAAGAAGTAGTACAATTCAAGTTTTAGGTATCGATTATTGACTTTTTAGCTGGCTTTGGTGCCTTGGACACGAGCTAGGACCTTAAGATTCTGCATGAAAGGAGGACTAGCAGCCGAGTTGCACGGGAGAATGTGAAAAGTGTTCATATGTAGTAAAAACCTGAGAAATCCGTCCGTTTTCGTCATTTGTTTTCGAATCTACTTAAAGCCAGATCGTCACATTGGCCGCTCTTCTCACTGAAACGGTTGTACTTATCGTCTGCAAAGCTATGTCGCGTGCTGCGGTAGGCGGAGACACTAAAAGCACCATAGTAGAACACAGATGAAGCTTCTATGATGATGTAATAGCCAGTAAGAAGTAGTACAATTCAAGTTTTAGGTATCGATTATTGACTTTTTAGCTGGCTTTGGTGCCTTGGACATGAGCTAGGACCTTAAGATTCTGCATGAAATGAGGACTAGCAGCCGCGTTGGATAGGAGAATGTGAAAAGTGTTCATATGTAGTAAAAACCTGAGAAATCCGTCCGTATTCGTCATTTGTTATCGAATCGACTTAAAGCCAGATCGTCACATTGGCTGCTCTTCTCTCTGAAACGGTTGTACTTATCGTCTGGAAAGCTTTGTCGCGAACTGCGGTATGCGGAGACACTAAAAGCACCATAGTAGAACACAGATGAAGCTTCTAAGATGATGTAATAGCCAGTAAGAAGTAGTACAATTCAAGTTTTAGGTATCGATTATTGACTTTTTAGCTGGCTTTGGTGCCTTGAACATGAACTAGGACCTTAAGATTCTGCATGAAAGGAGGACTAGCAGCCGAGTTGCAGGGAAGAATGTGAAAAGTGTTCATATGTAGTAAAAACCTGAGAAATCCGTCCGTTTTCGTCATTTGTTATCGAATCGACTTAAAGCCAGATCGTCACATTGGCCGTTCTTCTCTCTGAAACAGTTGTACTTATCGTCTTCAAAGCTATGTCGCGTGCTGCGGTATGCGGAGACACTAAAAGCACCATAGTAGAACACAGATGAAGCTTCTAAGTTGATGTAATAGCCAGTAAGAAGTAGTACAATTCAAGTTTTATGTGTCGATTATTGACTTCTTAGCTGGCTTTGGTGCCTTGGACATGAGCTAGGACCTTAAGATTCTGCATGAAAGGAGGACTAGCACTTGAGTTGCACGGGAGAATGTGAAAAGTGTTCATATGTAGTAAGAACCTGAGAAATCCGTCCGTTTTCGTCATTTGTTATCGAATCGACTTAAAGCTAGATCGTCACTTGGCCGCTCTTCTCTCTGAAACGGTTCTACTTATCGTCTGCAAAGCTATGTCGCGTGCTGCGGTATGCGGAGACACTAAAAGCACCATAGTAGAACACAGATGAAGCTTCTAAGTTGATGTAATAGCCAGTAAGAAGTACTACAATTCAAGTTTTAGGTACTGATTATTTACTTTTTAGCTGGCTTTGGTGCCTTGGACATGAGCTAGGACCTTAAGATTCTGCATGAAATGAGGACTAGCAGCCGCGTTGCACGGGAGAATGTGAAATGTGTTCATATGTAGTAAAAACTTGAGAAATCCGTCTGTATCCGTCATTTGTTATCGAATCGACTTAAAGCCCGATCGTTACATTGGCCGCTCTTCTCTCTGAAACGTTTGTACTTATCGTCTGCAAAGCTATGTCGCGTGCTGCGGTATGCGGAGACACTAAAAGCACCATAGTAGAACACAGATGAAGCTTCTAAGTTGATGTAATAGCCAGTAAGAAGTATTACAATTCAAGTTTTAGGTATCGATTATTGACTTTTTAGCTGGCTTTGGTGCCTTGGACATGAGCTAGGACCTTAAGATTCTGCATGAAAGAAGGGCTAGCAGCCGAGTTGCACGGGAGAATATGAAAAGTATTCAAATGTAGTAAAAACGTGAGAAATCCGTCCGTTTTCGTCATTTGTTATCGAATCGACTTAAAGCCAGATCGTCACATTGGCCGCTCTTCTCTCTGAAACGGTTGTACTTATCGTCTTCAAAGCTATGTCGCGTGCTGCGGTATGTGGAGACACTAAAAGCACCATAGTAGAACACAGATGAAGCTTCTAAGTTGATGTAATAGCCAGTAAGAAGTAGTACAATTCAAGTTTTAGGTATCGATTATTGATTTTTTAGCTGGCTTTGTTGCCTTGGACATGAGCTAGGACCTTAAGATTCTGCAAGAAAGGAGGACTAGCATCCAAGTTGCAGGGGAGAATGTGAAAAGTGATCATATGTAGTAAAAACCTGAGAAATCCGTCCGTTTTCGTCATTTGTTATCGAATCGACTTAAAGCCAGATCGTCACATTGGCCGCTCTTCTCTCTGAAACGGTTGTACTTATCGTCTTCAAAGCTATGTCGCGTGCTGCGGTATGCGGAGACACTAAAAGCACCATAGTAGAACACAGATGAAGCTTCTAAGTTGATGTAATAGCCAGTAAGAAGTAGTACAATTCAAGTTTTAGGTATCGATTATTGACTTTTTAGCTGGCTTTGGTGCCTTGGACATGAGCTAGGACCTTAAGATTCCGCATGAAAGGAGGACTAGCAGCCGAGTTTGCACGGGAGAATGTGAAAAGTGTTCATATGTAGTAAAAACCTGAGAAATCCGTCCGTTTTAGTCATTTGATATCGAATCGACTTCAAGCCAGATCGTCACATTGGCCGCTCTTCTCTCTAAAACGGTTGTACTTATCGTCTGCAAAGCTATGTCGCGTGCTGCGGTATGCGGAGACACTAAAAGCACCATAGTAGAACACAGATGAAGCTTCTATGATGATGTAATAGCCAGTAAGAAGTAGTAGAATTCAAGTTTTAGGTATCGATTATTGACTTTTTAGCTGGCTTTGGTGCCTTGGACATGGGCTAGGACCTTAAGATTCTGCATGAAAGGAGGACTAGCAGCCGCGTTGGATGGGAGAATGTGAAAAGTGTTCATATGTAGTAAAAACCTGAGAAATCCGTCCGTTTTCGTCATTTGTTATCGAATCGACTTAAAGCCAGATCGTCACATTGGCCGCTCTTCTCTCTGAAACGTTTGTACTTATCGCCTGCAAAGCTATGTCGCGTGATGCGGTATGCGGAGACACTAAAAGCACCATAGTAGAACACAGATGAAGCTTCTAAGTTGATGTAATAGCCAGTAAGAAGTATTACAATTCAAGTTTTAGGTATCGATTATTCACTTTTTAGCTGGCTTTGGTGCTTGGACATGAGCTAGGACCTTAAGATTCTGCATGAAAGGAGGACTAGCAGCCGAGTTGCACGGGAGAATATGAAAAGTATTCAAATGTAGTAAAAACCTGAGAAATCCGTCCGTTTTCGTCATTTGTTATCGAATCGACTTAAAGCCAGATCGTCACATTGGCCGCTCTTCTCTCTGAAACGGTTGTACTTATCGTCTTCAAAGCTATGTCGCGTGCTGCGGTATGTGGAGACACTAAAAGCACCATAGTAGAACACAGATGAAGCTTCTAAGTTGATGTAATAGCCAGTAAGAAGTAGTACAATTCAAGTTTTAGGTATCGATTATTGACTTTTTAGCTGGCTTTGATGCCTTGGACATGAGCTAAGACTATAAGAATCTGCATGAAAGGAGGACTAGCAGCCGAGTTGCAGGGAAGAGTGTGAAAAGTGTTCATATGTAGTAAAAACCTGAGAAATCCGTCCGTTTTCGTCATTTGTTATCGAATCGACTTAAAGCCAGATCGTCACATTGGCCGCTCTTCTCTCTGAAACGGTTGTACTTATCGTCTGCAAAGCTATGTCACGTGCTGCGGTATGCGGAGACTCTAAAAGCACCATAGTAGAACACAGATGAAGCTTCTAAGTTGATGTAATAGCCAGTAAGAAGTAGTACAATTCAAGTTTTAGGTATGGATTATTGCCTTTTTAGCTGGCTTTGGTGCCTTGGACATGAGCTAGGACATTAAGATTCTGCATGAAAGGAGGACTAGCAGCCGCGTTGCACGGGAGAATGTGAAATGTGTTCATATGTAGTAAAAACCTGAGAAATCCGTCCGTTTTCGTCATTTGTTTTCGAATCGACTTAAAGCCCGATCGTCACATTGGCCGCTCTTCTCTCTGAAACGGTTGTACTTATCGTCTGCAAAGCTATGTCGCGTGCTGCGGTATGCGGAGACACTAAAATCACCATAGTAGAACACAGATGAAGCTTCTAAGATGATGTAATAGCCGGTAAGAAGTAGTACAATTCAAGTTTTAGGTATCGATTATTGACTTTTTAGCTGGCTTTGGTGCCTTGAACATGAGCTAGGACCTTAAGATTCTGCATGAAAGGAGGACTAGCAGCCGAGTTGCACGGGAGAATGTGAAAAGTGTTCATATGTAGTAAAAACCTGAGAAATCCGTCCGTTTTCGTCATTTGTTATCGAATCGACTTAAAGCCAGATCGTCACATTGGCCGCTCTTCTCTCTGAAACAGTTGTACTTATCGTCTTCAAAGCTATGTCGCGTGCTGCGGTATGCGGAGACACTAAAAGCACCATAGTAGATCACAGATGAAGCTTCTAAGTTGATGTAATAGCCAGTAAGAAGTAGTACAATTCAAGTTTTATGTTTCGATTATTGACTTCTTAGCTGGCTTTGGTGCCTTGGACATGAGCTAGGACCTTAAGATTCTGCATGAAAGGAGGACTAGCACTTGAGTTGCACGGGAGAATGTGAAAAGTGTTCATATGTAGTAAGAACCTGAGAAATCCGTCCGTTTTCGTCATTTGTTATCGAATCGACTTAAAGCCAGATCGTCACATTGGCCGCTCTTCTCTATGAAACGGATGTACTTATCGCCTGCAAAGCTATGTCGCGTGATGCGGTATGCGGAGACACTAAAAGCACCATAGTAGAACACAGATGAAGCTTCTAAGTTGATGTAATAGCCAGTAAGAAGTATTACAATTCAAGTTTTAGGTATCGATTATTGACTTTTTAGCTCGCTTTGGTGCCTTGAACATGAGCTAGGACCTTAAGATTCTGCATGAAAGGAGGACTAGCAGCCGAGTTGCACGGGAGAATATGAAAAGTATTCAAATGTAGTAAAAACCTGAGAAATCCGTCCGTTTTCGTCATTTGTTATCGAATCGACTTAAAGCCAGATCGTCACATTGGCCGCTCTTCTCTCTGAAACGGTTGTACTTATCGTCTTCAAAGCTATGTCACGTGCTGCGGTATGCGGAGACACTAAAAGCACCATAGTAGAACACAGATGAAGCTTCTAAGTTGATGTAATAGCCAGTAAGAAGTAGAACAATTCAAGTTGTAGGTATCAATTATTGATTTTTTAGCTGGCTTTGTTGCCTTGGACATGAGCTAGGACCTTAAGATTCTGCAAGAAAGGAAGACTAGCAGCCAAGTTGCAGGGGAGAATGTGAAAAGTGTTCATATGTAGTAAAAACCTGAGAAATCCGTCCGTTTTCGTCATTTGTTATCGAATCGACTTAAAGCCAGATCGTCACATTGGCCGCTCTTCTCTCTGAAACGGTTGTACTTATCGCCTTCAAAGCTATGTCGCGTGCTGCGGTATGCGGAGACACTAAAAGCACCATAGTAGAACACAGATGAAGCTTCTAAGTTGATGTAATAGCCAGTAAGAAGTAGTACAATTCAAGTTTTAGGTATCGATTATTGACTTTTTAGCTGGCTTTGGTGCCTTGGACATGAGCTAGGACCTTAACATTCTTCATGAAAGGAGGACTAGCAGCCGAGTTGCACGGGAGAATGTGAAAAGTGTTCATATGTAGTAAAAACCTGAGAAATCCGTCCGTTTTCGTCATTTGTTATCGAGTCGACTTAAAGCCAGATCGTCACATTGGCCGCTCTTCTCTCTGAAACGGTTGTACTTATCGTCTGCAAAGCTATGTCGTAAGCTGCGGTAGGTTGAGACACTGAAACCACCACAGTAGAACACAGATGAAGCTTCTAATTTGATGTAATAACCAGAAAGAAATTGTACAATTCAAGTTTTAGGTATCGATTATTGACTTTTTAGCTGGCTTTGATGCCTTGGACATGAGCTAGGACCTTAAGAATCTGCATGAAAGGAGGACTAGCAGCCGTGTTGCAGGGAAGAGTGTGAAAAGTGTTCATATGTAGTAAAAACCTGAGAAATCCGTCCGTTTTCGTCATTTGTTATCGAATCGACTTAAAGCCAGATTGTCACATTGGCCGCTCTTCTCTCTGAAACGGTTGTACTTATCGTCTGCAAAGCTATGTCGCGTGCTGCGGTATGCGCAGACACTAAAAGCACCATAGTATAAAACAGATGAAGCTTCTAAGTTGATGTAATAGCCAGTAAGAAGTAGTACAACTGAAGTTTTAGGTATCGATTATTGACTTTTTAGCTGGCTTTGGTGCCTTGGACATGAGCTAGGACCTTAAGATTCTGCATGATAGGAGGACTAGCAGCCGCGTTGCACGGGAGAATGTGAAATGTGTTCATATGTAGTAGAAACCTGAGAAATCCGTCCGTTTTCGTCATTTGTTATCGAGTCGACTTAAAGCCCGATCGTCACATTGGCCGCTCTTCTCTCTGAAACCATTGTACTTATCGTCTGCAAAGCTATGTCGCGTGCTGCGGTATGTGGAGACACTAAAAGCACCATAGTAGAACACAGATGAAGCTTCTAAGTGGATGTAATAGCCAGTAAGAAGTAGTACAATTCAAGTTTTAGGTATCGATTATTGACTTTTTAGCTGGCTTTGGTGCCTTGGACACGAGCTAGGACCTTAAGATTCTGCATGAAAGGAGGACTAGCAGCCGAGTTGCACGGGAGAATGTGAAAAGTGTTCATATGTAGTAAAAACCTGAGAAATCCGTTCGTTTTCGTCAATTGTTATCGAATCGACTTAAAGGCAGATCGTCACATTGGCCGCTCTTCTCTCTGAAACAGTTCTACTTATCGTCTGCAAAGCTATGTCGCGTGCTGCGGTATGCGGAGACACTAAAAGCACCATAGTAGAACACAAATGAAGCTTCTAAGTTGATGTAATAGCCAGTAACGAGTAGTACAGTTCAAGTATAAGGTACTGATTATTTACTTTTTAGCTGGCTTTGGTGCCTTGGGCATGAGCTAGGACCTTAAGATTCTGCATGAAAGGAGGACTAGCAGCCGAGTTGCACGGGAGAATGTGAAAAGTGTTCATATGTAGTAAAAACCTGAGAAATCCGTCCGTTTTCGTCATTTGTTATCGAATCGACTTAAAGAGAGATCGTCACATTGGCCGCTCTTCTCCCTGAAACGGTTGTACTTATCGTCTGCAAAGCTATGTCGCGTGCTGCGGTATGCGCAGACACTTAAAGCACCATAGTATAAAACAGATGAAGCTTCTAAGTTGATGTAATAGCCAGTAAGAAGTAGTACAACTCAAGTTTTAGGTATCGATTATTGACTTCTTAGATGGATTTGGTGCCTTGGACATGAGCTAGGACAATAAGATTCTGCATGAAAGGAGGACTAGCAGCCGAGTTGCACGGGACAATATGAAAAGTGTTCATATGTAGTAAAAACCTGGGAAATCCGTCCGTTTTCGTCATTTGTTATCGAATCGACTTAAAGCCAGATCGTCACATTGGCCGCTCTTCTCTCTGAAACGGTCGACTTATCGTCTGCAAAGCTATGTCGCGTGCTGCGGTATGCGGAGACACTAAAAGCACCATAGTAGAACACAGATGAAGCTTCTATGATGATGTAATAGCCAGTAAGAAGTAGTACAATTAAAGTTTTAGGTTTCGATTATTGACTTTTTAGCTGGCTTTGGTGCCTTGGACATGATCTAGGACCTTAAGATTCTGCATGAAAGGAGGACTAGCAGCCGAGTTGCAGGGGAGAATGTGAAAAGTGTTCATATGTAGTAAAAACCTGAGAAATCCGTCCGTTTTCGTCATTTGTTATCGAATCGACTTAAAGCCAGATCGTCACATTGGCCGCTCTTCTCTCTGAAACGTTTGTACTTATCGCCTGCAAAGCTATGTCGCGTGATGCGGTATGCGGAGACACTAAAAGTACCATAGTAGAACACAGATGAAGCTTCTAAGTTGATGTAATAGCCAGTAAGAAGTATTACAATTCAAGTTTTAGGTATCGATTATTGACTTTTTAGCTGGCTTTGGTGCCTTGGACATGAGCTAGGACCTTAAGATTCTGCATGAAAGAAGGACTAGCAGCCGAGTTGCACGGGAGAATATGAAAAGTATTCAAATGTAGTAAAAACGTGAGAAATCCGTCCGTTTTCGTCATTTGTTATCGAATCGACTTAAAGCCAGATCGTCACATTGGCCGCTCTTCTCTCTGAAACGGTTGTACTTATCGTCTTCAAAGCTATGTCGCGTGCTGCGGTATGCGGAGACACTAAAAGCACCATAGTAGAACACAGATGAAGCTTCTAAGTTGATGTAATAGCCAGTAAGAAGTAGTACAATTCAAGTTTTAGGTATCGATTATTGATTTTTTAGCTGGCTTTGTTGCCTTGGACATGAGCTAGGACCTTAAGATTCTGCAAGAAAGGAGGACTAGCAGCCAAGTTGCAGGGGAGAATGTGAAAAGTGATCATATGTAGTAAAAACCTGAGAAATCCGTCGGTTTTCGTCATTTGTTATCGAATCGACTTAAAGCCAGATCGTCACATTGGCCGCTCTTCTCTCTGAAACGGTTGTACTTATCGTCTTCAAAGCTATGTCCCGTGCTGCGGTATGCGGAGACACTAAAAGCACCATAGTAGAACACAGATGAAGCTTCTAAGTTGATGTAATAGCCAGTAAGAAGTAGTACAATTCAAGTTTTAGGTATCGATTATTGACTTTTTAGCTGGCTTTGGTGCCTTGGACATGAGCTAGGACCTTAAGATTCCGCATGAAAGGAGGACTAGCAGCCGAGTTGCACGGGAGAATGTGAAAAGTGTTCATATGTAGTAAAAACCTGAGAAATCCGTCCGTTTTCGTCATTTGATATCGAATCGACTTAAAGCCAGATCGTCACATTGGCCGCTCTTCTCTCTGAAACGGTTGTACTTATCGCCTGCAAAGCTATGTCGCGTGCTGCGGTATGCGGAGACACTAAAAGCACCATAGTAGAACACAGATGAAGCTTCTATGATGATGTAATAGCCAGTAAGAAGTAGTAGAATTCAAGTTTTAGGTATCGATTATTGACTTTTTAGCTGGCTTTGGTGCCTTCGACATGGGCTAGGACCTTAAGATTCTGCATGAAAGGAGGACTAGCAGCCGCGTTGGATGGGAGAATGTGAAAAGTGTTCATATGTAGTAAAAACCTGAGAAATCCGTCCGTTTTCGTCATTTGTTATCGAATCGACTTAAAGCCAGATCGTCACTTTGGCCGCTCTTCTCTCTGAAACGTTTGTACTTATCGCATGCAAAGCTATGTCGCGTGATGCGGTATGCGGAGACACTAAAAGCACCATAGTAGAACACAGATGAAGCTTCTAAGTTGATGTAATAGCCAGTAAGAAGTAGTACAATTCAAGTTTTAGGTATCGATTATTGACTTTTTAGCTGGCTTTGGTGCCTTGGACATGAGCTAGGACCTTAAGATTCCGCATGAAAGGAGGACTAGCAGCCGAGTTGCACGGGAGAATGTGAAAAGTGTTCATATGTAGTAAAAACCTGAGAAATCCGTCCGTTTTCGTCATTTGATATCGAATCGACTTAAAGCCAGATCGTCACATTGGCCGCTCTTCTCTCTGAAACGGTTGTACTTATCGCCTGCAAAGCTATGTCGCGTGCTGCGGTATGCGGAGACACTAAAAGCACCATAGTAGAACACAGATGAAGCTTCTAAGTTGATGTAATAGCCAGTAAGAAGTAGTACAATTCAAGTTTTAGGTATCGATTATTGATTTATTAGCTGGCTTTGTTGCCTTGGACATGAGCTAGGACCTTAAGATTCTGCAAGAAAGGAGGACTAGCAGCCGAGTTGCACGGGAGAATGTGAAAAGTGTTCATATGTAGTAAAAACCTGAGAAATCCGTCCGTTTTCGTCATTTGATATCGAATCGACTTAAAGCCAAATCGTCACATTGGCCGCTCTTCTCTCTGAAACGGTTGTACTTATGGTCTGCAAAGCTATGTCGCGTGCTGCGGTATGCGGAGACACTAAAAGCACCATAGTAGAACACAGATGAAGCTTCTATGATGATGTAATAGCCAGTAAGAAGTAGTACAATTAAAGTTTTAGGTATCGATTATTGACTTTTTAGCTGGCTTTGGTGCCTTGGACATGACCTAGGAGCTTAAGATTCTGCATGAAAGGAGGACTAGCAGCCGAGTTGCAGGGGAGAATGTGAAAAGTGTTCATATGTAGTAAAAACCTGAGAAATCCGTCCGTTTTCGTCATTTGTTATCGAATCGCCTTAAAGCCATTTCGTCACATTGGCCGCTCTTCTCTCTGAAACGGTTGTACTTATCGCCTGCAAAGCTATGTCGCGTGATGCGGTATGCGGAGACACTAAAAGCGCCATAGTAGAACACAGATGAAGCTTCTAAGTTGATGTAATAGCCAGTAAGAAGTAGTACAATTCAAGTTTTATGTATCGATTATTGACTTCTTAGCTGGCTTTGGTGCCTTGGACATGAGCTAGGACCTTAAGATTCTGCATGAAAGGAGGACTAGCACTTGAGTTGCACGGGAGAATGTGAAAAGTGTTCATATGTAGTAAGAACCTGAGAAATCCGTCCGTTTTCGTCATTTGTTATCGAATCGACTTAAAGCCAGATCGTCACTTGGCCGCTCTTCTCTCTGAAACGGTTCTACTTATCGTCTGCAAAGCTATGTCGCGTGCTGCGGTATGCGGAGACACTAAAAGCACCATAGTAGAACACAGATGAAGCTTCTAAGTTGATGTAATAGCCAGTAAGAAGTACTACAATTCAAGTTTTAGGTACTGATTATTTACTTTTTAGCTGGCTTTGGTGCCTTGGACATGAGCTAGGACCTTAAGATTCTGCATGAAATGAGGACTAGCAGCCGCGTTGCACGGGAGAATGTGAAATGTGTTCATATGTAGTAAAAACTTGAGAAATCCGTCTGTATCCGTCATTTGTTATCGAATCGACTTAAAGCCCGATCGTTACATTGGCCGCTCTTCTCTCTGAAACGTTTGTACTTATCGTCTGCAAAGCTATGTCGCGTGCTGCGGTATGCGGAGACACTAAAAGCACCATAGTAGAACACAGATGAAGCTTCTATGATGATGTAATAGCCAGTAAGAAGTAGTACAATTCAAGCTTTAGGTATCGATTATTGACATTTTAGCTGGCTTTGGTGCCTTGGACATGAGCTAGGACCTTAAGATTCTGCATGAAAGGAGGACTAGCAGCCGCGTTGGATGGGAGAATGTGAAAAGTGTTCATATGTAGTAAAAACCTGAGAAATCCGTCCGTTTTCGTCATTTGTTATCGAATCGACTTAAAGCCAGATCGTCACATTGGCCGCTCTTCTCTCTGAAACGTTTGTACTTATCGCCTGCAAAGCTATGTCGCGTGATGCGGTATGCGGAGACACTAAAAGCACCATAGTAGAACACAGATGAAGCTTCTAAGTTGATGTAATAGCCAGTAAGAAGTATTACAATTTAAGTTTTAGGTATCGATTATTGACTTTTTAGCTGGCTTTGGTGCCTTGGACATGAGCTAGGACCTTAAGATTCTGCATGAAAGAAGGACTAGCAGCCGAGTTGCACGGGAGAATATGAAAAGTATTCAAATGTAGTAAAAACGTGAGAAATCCGTCCGTTTTCGTCATTTGTTATCGAATCGACTTAAAGCCAGATCGTCACATTGGCCGCTCTTCTCTCTGAAACGGTTGTACTTATCGTCTTCAAAGCTATGTCGCGTGCTGCGGTATGCGGAGACACTAAAAGCACCATAGTAGAACACAGATGAAGTTTCTAAGTTGATGTAATAGCCAGTAAGAAGTAGTACAATTCAAGTTTTAGGTATCGATTATTGATTTTTTAGCTGGCTTTGTTGCCTTGGACATGAGCTAGGACCTTAAGATTCTGCAAGAAAGGAGGACTAGCAGCCAAGTTGCAGGGGAGAATGTGAAAAGTGATCATATGTAGTAAAAACCTGAGAAATCCGTCCGTTTTCGTCATTTGTTATCGAATCGACTTAAAGCCAGATCGTCACATTGGCCGCTCTTCTCTCTGAAACGGTTGTACTTATCGTCTTCAAAGCTATGTCGCGTGCTGCGGTATGCGGAGACACTAAAAGCACCATAGTAGAACACAGATGAAGCTTCTAAGTTGATGTAATAGCCAGTAAGAAGTAGTACAATTCAAGTTTTAGGTATCGATTATTGACTTTTTAGCTGGCTTTGGTGCCTTGGACATGAGCTAGGACCTTAAGATTCCGCATGAAAGGAGGACTAGCAGCCGAGTTGCACGGGAGAATGTGAAAAGTGTTCATATGTAGTAAAAACCTGAGAAATCCGTCCGTTTTCGTCATTTGATATCGAATCGACTTCAAGCCAGATCGTCACATTGGCCGCTCTTCTCTCTGAAACGGTTGTACTTATCGTCTGCAAAGCTATGTCGCGTGCTGCGGTATGCGGAGACACTAAAAGCACCATAGTAGAACACAGATGAAGCTTCTATGATGATGTAATAGCCAGTAAGAAGTAGTAGAATTCAAGTTTTAGGTATCGATTATTGACTTTTTAGCTGGCTTTGGTGCCTTGGACATGGGCTAGGACCTTAAGATTCTGAATGAAAGGAGGACTAGCAGCCGCGTTGGATGGGAGAATGTGAAAAGTGTTCATATGTAGTAAAAACCTGAGAAATCCGTCCGTTTTCGTCATTTGTTATCGAATCGACTTAAAGCCAGATCGTCACATTGGCCGCTCTTCTCTCTGAAACGTTTGTACTTATCGCCTGCAAAGCTATGTCGCGTGATGCGGTATGCGGAGACACTAAAAGCACCATAGTAGAACACAGATGAAGCTTCTAAGTTGATGTAATAGCCAGTAAGAAGTATTACAATTCAAGTTTTAGGTATCGATTATTCACTTTTTAGCTGGCTTTGGTGCCTTGGACATGAGCTAGGACCTTAAGATTCTGCATGAAAGGAGGACTAGCAAACGAGTTGCACGGGAGAATATGAAAAGTATTCAAATGTAGTAAAAACCTGAGAAATCCGTCCGTTTTCGTCATTTGTTATCGAATCGACTTAAAGCCAGATCGTCACATTGGCCGCTCTTCTCTCTGAAACGGTTGTACTTATCGTCTTCAAAGCTATGTCGCGTGCTGCGGTATGCGGAGACACTAAAAGCACCATAGTAGAACACAGATGAAGCTTCTAAGTTGATGTAATAGCCAGTAAGAAGTACTGCAATTCAAGTTTTAGGTACTGATTATTTACTTTTTAGCTGGCTTTGGTGCCTTGGACATGAGCTAGGACCTTAAGATTCTGCATGAAATGAGGACTAGCAGCCGCGTTGCACGGGAGAATGTGAAATGTGTTCATATGTAGTAAAAACTTGAGAAATCCGTCTGTATCCGTCATTTGTTATCGAATCGACTTAAAGCCCGATCGTTACATTGGCCGCTCTTCTCTCTGAAACGTTTGTACTTATCGTCTGCAAAGCTATGTCGCGTGCTGCGGTATGCGGAGACACTAAAAGCACCATAGTAGAACACAGATGAAGCTTCTATGATGATGTAATAGCCAGTAAGAAGTAGTACAATTCAAGCTTTAGGTATCGATTATTGACATTTTAGCTGGCTTTGGTGCCTTGGACATGAGCTAGGACCTTAAGATTCTGCATGAAAGGAGGACTAGCAGCCGCGTTGGATGGGAGAATGTGAAAAGTGTTCATATGTAGTAAAAACCTGAGAAATCCGTCCGTTTTCGTCATTTGTTATCGAATCGACTTAAAGCCAGATCGTCACATTGGCCGCACTTCTCTCTGAAACGTTTGTACTTATCGCCTGCAAAGCTATGTCGCGTGATGCGGTATGCGGAGACACTAAAAGCACCATAGTAGAACACAGATGAAGCTTCTAAGTTGATGTAATAGCCAGTAAGAAGTATTACAATTCAAGTTTCAGGTATCGATTATTGACTTTTTAGCTGGCTTTGGTGCCTTGGACATGAGCTAGGACCTTAAGATTCTGCATGAAAGAAGGACTAGCAGCCGAGTTGCACGGGAGAATATGAAAAGTATTCAAATGTAGTAAAAACGTGAGAAATCCGTCCGTTTTCGTCATTTGTTATCGAATCGACTTAAAGCCAGATCGTCACATTGGCCGCTCTTCTCTCTGAAACGGTTGTACTTATCGTCTTCAAAGCTATGTCGCGTGCTGCGGTATGCGGAGACACTAAAAGCACCATAGTAGAACACAGATGAAGCTTCTAAGTTGATGTAATAGCCAGTAAGAAGTAGTACAATTCAAGTTTTAGGTATCGATTATTGATTTTTTAGCTGGCTTTGTTGCCTTGGACATGAGCTAGGACCTTAAGATTCTGCAAGAAAGGAGGACTAGCAGCCAAGTTGCAGGGGAGAATGTGAAAAGTGATCATATGTAGTAAAAACCTGAGAAATCCGTCCGTTTTCGTCATTTGTTATCGAATCGACTTAAAGCCAGATCGTCACATTGGCCGCTCTTCTCTCTGAAACGGTTGTACTTATCGTCTTCAAAGCTATGTCGCGTGCTGCGGTATGCGGAGACACTAAAGGCACCATAGTAGAACACAGATGAAGCTTCTAAGTTGATGTAATAGCCAGTAAGAAGTAGTACAATTCAAGTTTTAGGTATCGATTATTGACTCTTTAGCTGGCTTTGGTGCCTTGGACATGAGCTAGGACCTTAAGATTCCGCATGAAAGGAGGACTAGCAGCCGAGTTGCACGGGAGAATGTGAAAAGTGTTCATATGTAGTAAAAACCTGAGAAATCCGTCCGTTTTCGTCATTTGATATCGAATCGACTTCAAGCCAGATCGTCACATTGGCCGCTCTTCTCTCTGAAACGGTTGTACTTATCGTCTGCAAAGCTATGTCGCGTGCTGCGGTATGCGGAGACACTAAAAGCACCATAGTAGAACACAGATGAAGCTTCTAAGTTGATGTAATAGCCAGTAAGAAGTAGTACAATTCAAGTTTTAGGTATCGATTATTGACTTTTTAGCTGGCTTTGATGCCTTGGACATGAGCTAGGACTATAAGAATCTGCATGAAAGGAGGACTAGCAGCCGAGTTGCAGGTAAGAGTGTGAAAAGTGTTCATATGTAGTAAAAACCTGAGAAATCCGTCCGTTTTCGTCATTTGTTATCGAATCGACTTAAAGCCAGATCGTCACATTGGCCGCTCTTCTCTCTGAAACGGTTGTACTTATCGTCTGCAAAGCTATGTCGCGTGCTGCGGTATGCGGAGACTCTAAAAGCACCATAGTAGAACACAGATGAAGCTTCTAAGTTGATGTAATAGCCAGTAAGAAGTAGTACAATTCAAGTTTTAGGTATGGATTATTGCCTTTTTAGCTGGCTTTGGTGCCTTGGACATGAGCTAGGACATTAAGATTCTGCATGAAAGGAGGACTAGCAGCCGCGTTGCACGGGAGAATGTGAAATGTGTTCATATGTAGTAAAAACCTGAGAAATCCGTCCGTTTTCGTCATTTGTTTTCGAATCGACTTAAAGCCCGATCGTCACATTGGCCGCTCTTCTCTCTGAAACGGTTTTACTTATCGTCTGCAAAGCTATGTCGCGTGCTGCGGTATGCGGAGACACTAAAATCACCATAGTAGAACACAGATGAAGCTTCTAAGATGATGTAATAGACAATAAGAAGTAGTACAATTCAAGTTTTAGGTATGGATTATTGTCTTTTTAGCTGGCTTTGGTGCATTGGGCATGAGCTAGGACCTTAAGATTCTGCATGAAAGGAGGACTAGCAGCCGAGTTGCACGGGAGAATCTTAAAAGTGTTCATATGTAGTAAAAACCTGAGAAATCCGTCCGTTTTCGTCATTTGTTTTCGAATCGACTTAAAGCCAGATCGTCACATTGGCCGCTCTTCTCTCTGAAACGGTTGTACTTATCGTCTGCAAAGCTATGTCGCGTGCTGCGGTATGCGCAGACACTAAAAGCACCATAGTAGAACACAGATGAAGCTTCTAAGATGATGTAATAGCCAGTAAGAAGTAGTACAATTCAAGTTTTAGGTATCGATTATTGACTTTTTAGCTGGCTTTGGTGCCTTGAACATGAGCTAGGACCTTAAGATTCTGCATGAAAGGAGGACTAGCAGCCGAGTTGCACGGGAGAATGTGAAAAGTGTTCATATGTAGTAAAAACCTGAGAAATCCGTCCGTTTTCGTCATTTGTTATCGAATCGACTTAAAGCCAGATCGTCACATTGGCCGCTCTTCTCTCTGAAACAGTTGAACTTATCGTCTTCAAAGCTATGTCGCGTGCTGCGGTATGCGGAGACACTAAAAGCACCATAGTAGATCACAGATGAAGCTTCTAAGTTGATGTAATAGCCAGTAAGAAGTAGTACAATTCAAGTTTTATGTATCGATTATTGACTTCTTAGCTGGCTTTGGTGCCTTGGACATGAGCTAGGACCTTAAGATTCTGCATGAAAGGAGGACTAGCACTTGAGTTGCACGGGAGAATGTGAAAAGTGTTCATATGTAGTAAGAACCTGAGAAATCCGTCCGTTTTCGTCATTTGTTATCGAATCGACTTAAAGCCAGATCGTCACATTGGCCGCTCTTCTCTCTGAAACGGATGTACTTATCGCCTGCAAAGCTATGTCGCGTGATGCGGTATGCGGAGACACTAAAAGCACCATAGTAGAACACAGATGAAGCTTCTAAGTTGATGTAATAGCCAGTAAGAAGTATTACAATTCAAGTTTTAGGTATCGATTATTGACTTTTTAGCTCGCTTTGGTGCCTTGGACATGAGCTAGGACCTTAAGATTCTGCATGAAAGGAGGACTAGCAGCCGAGTTGCACGGGAGAATATGAAAAGTATTCAAATGTAGTAAAAACCTGAGAAATCCGTCCGTTTTCGTCATTTGTTATCGAATCGACTTAAAGCCAGATCGTCACATTGGCCGCTCTTCTCTCTGAAACGGTTGTACTTATCGTCTTCAAAGCTATGTCACGTGCTGCGGTATGCGGAGACACTAAAAGCACCATAGTAGAACACAGATGAAGCTTCTAAGTTGATGTAATAGCCAGTAAGAAGTAGAACAATTCAAGTTGTAGGTATCAATTATTGATTTTTTAGCTGGCTTTGTTGCCTTGGACATGAGCTAGGACCTTAAGATTCTGCAAGAAAGGAAGACTAGCAGCCAAGTTGCAGGGGAGAATGTGAAAAGTGTTCATATGTAGTAAAAACCTGAGAAATCCGTCCGTTTTCGTCATTTGTTATCGAATCGACTTAAAGCCAGATCGTCACATTGGCCGCTCTTCTCTCTGAAACGGTTGTACTTATCGTCTTCAAAGCTATGTCGCGTGCTGCGGTATGCGGAGACACTAAAAGCACCATAGTAGAACACAGATGAAGCTTCTAAGTTGATGTAATAGCCAGTAAGAAGTAATACAATTCAAGTTTTAGGTATCGATTATTGACTTTTTAGCTGGCTTTGGTGCCTTGGACATGAGCTAGGACCTTAACATTCTGCATGAAAGGAGGACTATCAGCCGAGTTGCACGGGAGAATGTGAAAAGTGTTCATATGTAGTAAAAACCTGAGAAATCCGTCCGTTTTCGTCATTTGTTATCGAGTCGACTTAAAGCCAGATCGTCACATTGGCCGCTCTTCTCTCTGAAACGGTTGTACTTATCGTCTGCAAAGCTATGTCGTAAGCTGCGGTAGGTTGAGACACTGAAACCACCACAATAGAACACAGATGAAGCTTCTAATTTGATGTAATAGCCAGAAAGAAATTGTACAATTCAAGTTTTAGGTATCGATTATTGACTTTTTAGCTGGCTTTGATGCCTTGGACATGAGCTAGGACCTTAAGAATCTGCATGAAAGGAGGACTAGCAGCCGTGTTGCAGGGAAGAGTGTGAAAAGTGTTCATATGTAGTAAAAACCTGAGAAATCCGTCCGTTTTCGTCATTTGTTATCGAATCGACTTAAAGCCAGATTGTCACATTGGCCGCTCTTCTCTCTGAAACGGTTGTACTTATCGTCTGCAAAGCTATGTCGTATGCTGCGGTAGGCCGAGACACTGAAACCACCACAGTAGAACACAGATGAAGCTTCTTATTTGATGTAATAGCCAGTAAGAAATTGTACAATTCAAGTTTTAGGTATCGATTATTGACTTTTTAGCTGGCTTTGATGCCTTGGACATGAGCTAGGACCTTAAGAATCTGCATGAAAGGAGGACTAGCAGCCGTGTTGCAGGGAAAAGTGTGAAAAGTGTTCATATGTAGTAAAAACCTGAGAAATCCGTCCGTTTTCGTCATTTGTTATCGAATCGACTTAAAGCCAGATTGTCACATTGGCCGCTCTTCTCTCTGAAACGATTGTACTTATCGTCTGCAAAGCTATGTCGCGTGCTGCGGTATGTGGAGACACTAAAAGCACCATAGTAGAACACAGATGACGCTTCTAAGTGGATGTAATAGCCAGTAAGAAGTAGTACAATTCAAGTTTTAGGTATCGATTATTGACTTTTTAGCTGGCTTTGGTGCCTTGGACACGAGCTAGGACCTTAAGATTCTGCATGAAAGGAGGACTAGCAGCCGAGTTGCACGGGAGAATGTGAAAAGTGTTCATATGTAGTAAAAACCTGAGAAATCCGTTCGTTTTCGTCAATTGTTATCGAATCGACTTAAAGGCAGATCGTCACATTGGCCGCTCTTCTCTCTGAAACGGTTCTACTTATCGTCTGCAAAGCTATGTCGCGTGCTGCGGTATGCGGAGACACTAAAAGCACCATAGTAGAACACAGATGAAGCTTCTAAGTTGATGTAATAGCCAGTAAGAAGTAGTACAATTCAAGTATAAGGTACTGATTATTTACTTTTTGCTGGCTTTGGTGCCTTGGGCATGAGCTAGGACCTTAAGATTCTGCATGAAAGGAGGACTAGCAGCCGAGTTGCACGGGAGAATGTGAAAAGTGTTCATATGTAGTAAAAACCTGAGAAATCCGTCCGTTTTCGTCATTTGTTATCGAATCGACTTAAAGAGAGATCGTCACATTGGCCGCTCTTCTCTCTGAAACGGTTGTACTTATCGTCTGCAAAGCTATGTCGCGTGCTGCGGTATGCGCAGACACTTAAAGCACCATAGTATAAAACAGATGAAGCTTCTAAGTTGATGTAATAGCCAGTATGAAGTAGTACAACTCAAGTTTTAGGTATCGATTATTTACTTCTTAGATGGATTTGGTGCCTTGGACATGAGCTAGGACAATAAGATTCTGCATGAAAGGAGGACTAGCAGCCGAGTTGCACGGGACAATATGAAAAGTGTTCATATGTAGTAAAAACCTGGGAAATCCGTCCGTTTTCGTCATTTGTTATCGAATCGACTTAAAGCCAGATCGTCACATTGGCCGCTCTTCTCTCTGAAACGGTCGACTTATCGTCTGCAAAGCTATGTCGCGTGCTGCGGTATGCGGAGACACTAAAAGCACCATAGTAGAACACAGATGAAGCTTCTATGATGATGTAATAGCCAGTAAGAAGTAGTACAATTAAAGTTTTAGGTTTCGATTATTGACTTTTTAGCTGGCTTTGGTGCCTTGGACATGATCTAGGACCTTAAGATTCTGCATGAAAGGAGGACTAGCAGCCGAGTTGCAGGGGAGAATGTGAAAAGTGTTCATATGTAGTAAAAACCTGAGAAATCCGTCCGTTTTCGTCATTTGTTATCGAATCGACTTAAAGCCAGATCGTCACATTGGCCGCTCTTCTCTCTGAAACGTTTGTACTTATCGCCTGCAAAGCTATGTCGCGTGATGCGGTATGCGGAGACACTAAAAGTACCATAGTAGAACACAGATGAAGCTTCTAAGTTGATGTAATAGCCAGTAAGAAGTATTACAATTCAAGTTTTAGGTATCGATTATTGACTTTTTAGCTGGCTTTGGTGCCTTGGACATGAGCTAGGACCTTAAGATTCTGCATGAAAGAAGGACTAGCAGCCGAGTTGCACGGGAGAATATGAAAAGTATTCAAATGTAGTAAAAACGTGAGAAACCCGTCCGTTTTCGTCATTTGTTATCGAATCGACTTAAAGCCAGATCGTCACATTGGCCGCTCTTCTCTCTGAAACGGTTGTACTTATCGTCTTCAAAGCTATGTCGCGTGCTGCGGTATGCGGAGACACTAAAAGCACCATAGTAGAACACAGATGAAGCTTCTAAGTTGATGTAATAGCCAGTAAGAAGTAGTACAATTCAAGTTTTAGGTATCGATTATTGATTTTTTAGCTGGCTTTGTTGCCTTGGACATGAGCTAGGACCTTAAGATTCTGCAAGAAAGGAGGACTAGCAGCCAACTTGCAGGGGAGAATGTGAAAAGTGATCATATGTAGTAAAAACCTGAGAAATCCGTCGGTTTTCGTCATTTGTTATCGAATCGACTTAAAGCCAGATCGTCACATTGGCCGCTCTTCTCTCTGAAACGGTTGTACTTATCGTCTTCAAAGCTATGTCCCGTGCTGCGGTATGCGGAGACACTAAAAGCACCATAGTAGAACACAGATGAAGCTTCTAAGTTGATGTAATAGCCAGTAAGAAGTAGTACAATTCAAGTTTAAGTATCGATTATTGACTTTTTAGCTGGCTTTGGTGCCTTGGACATGAGCTAGGACCTTAAGATTCCGCATGAAAGGAGGACTAGCAGCCGAGTTGCACGGGAGAATGTGAAAAGTGTTCATATGTAGTAAAAACCTGAGAAATCCGTCCGTTTTCGTCATTTGATATCGAATCGACTTAAAGCCAGATCGTCACATTGGCCGCTCTTCTCTCTGAAACGGTTGTACTTATCGCCTGCAAAGCTATGTCGCGTGCTGCGGTATGCGGAGACACTAAAAGCACCATAGTAGAACACAGATGAAGCTTCTATGATGATGTAATAGCCAGTAAGAAGTAGTAGAATTCAAGTTTTAGGTATCGATTATTGACTTTTTAGCTGGCTTTGGTGCCTTCGACATGGGCTAGGACCTTAAGATTCTGCATGAAAGGAGGACTAGCAGCCGCGTTGGATGGGAGAATGTGAAAAGTGTTCATATGTAGTAAAAACCTGAGAAATCCGTCCGTTTTCGTCATTTGTTATCGAATCGACTTAAAGCCAGATCGTCACTTTGGCCGCTCTTCTCTCTGAAACGTTTGTACTTATCGCATGCAAAGCTATGTCGCGTGCTGCGGTATGCGGAGACACTAAAAGCACCATAGTAGAACACAGATGAAGCTTCTATGATGATGTAATAGCCAGTAAGAAGTAGTACAATTAAAGTTTTAGGTATCGATTATTGACTTTTTAGCTGGCTTTGGTGCCTTGGACATAACCTAGGAGCTTAAGATTCTGCATGAAAGGAGGACTAGCAGCCGAGTTGCAGGGGAGAATGTGAAAAGTGTTCATATGTAGTAAAATCCTGAGAAATCCGTCCGTTTTCGTCATTTGTTATCGAATCGCCTTAAAGCCATTTCGTCACATTGGCCGCTCTTCTCTCTGAAACGGTTGTACTTATCGCCTGCAAAGCTATGTCGCGTGATGCGGTATGCGGAGACACTAAAAGCACCATAGTAGAACACAGATGAAGCTTCTAAGTTGATGTAATAGCCAGTAAGAAGTAGTACAATTCAAGTTTTAGGTATCGATTATTGACTTTTTAGCTGGCTTTGATGCCTTGGACATGAGCTAGGACCTTAAGATTCTGCATGAAAGGAGGACTAGCAGCCGAGTTGCACGGGAGAATGTGAAAAGTGTTCATATGTAGTAAAAACCTGAGAAATCCGTCCGTTTTCGTCATTTGTTATCGAATCGGCTTAAAGCCAGATCGTCACATTGGCCGCTCTTCTCTCTGAAACGGTTGTACTTATCGTCTGCAAAGCTATGTCGTATGCTGCGGTAGGCGGAGACACTGAAACCACCACAGTAGAACACAGATGAAGCTTCTAATTTGATGTAATAGCCAGTAAGAAATAGTACAATTCAAGTTTTAGGTATCGATTATTGACTTTTTAGCTGGCTTTGATGCCTTGGACATGAGCTAGGACTTTAAGAATCTGCATGAAAGGAGGACTAGCAGCCGAGTTGCAGGG
Organism: Schistocerca gregaria; assembly: GCF_023897955.1. NCBI lineage: Eukaryota > Metazoa > Arthropoda > Insecta > Orthoptera > Acrididae > Schistocerca > Schistocerca gregaria. Next base: position 401,444 of record NW_026061895.1, on the reverse strand, counting down.
AAGAGTGTGAAAAGTGTTCATATGTAGTAAAAACCAGAGAAATCCGTCCGTTTTCGTCATTTGTTATCGAATCGACTTAAAGCCAGATCGTCACATTGGCCGCTCTTCTCTCTGAAGCGGTTGTACTTATCGTCTGCAAAGCTATGTCGCGTGCTGCGGTATGCGGAGACTCTAAAAGCACCATAGTAGAACACAGATGAAGCTTCTAAGTTGATGTAATAGCCAGTAAGAAGTAGTACAAATCAAGTTTTAGGTATGGATTATTGACTTTTTAGCTGGCTTTGGTGCCTTGGACATGAGCTAGGACATTAAGATTCTGCATGAAAGGAGGACTAGCAGCCGCGTTGGACGGGAGAATGTGAAATGTGTTCATATGTAGTAAAAACCTGAGAAATCCGTCCGTTTTCGTCATTTGTTATCGAATCGACTTAAAGCCCGATCGTCACATTGGCCGCTCTTCTCTCTGAAACGGTTGTACTTATCGTCTGCAAAGCTATGTCGCGTGCTGCGGTATGCGGAGACACTAAAATCACCATAGTAGAACACAGATGAAGCTTCTAAGATGATGTAATAGACAATAAGAAGTAGTACAATTCAAGTTTTATGTATGGATTATTGTCTTTTTAGCTGGCTTTGGTGCATTGGGCATGAGCTAGGACCTTAAGAATCTGCATGAAAGGAGGACTAGCAGCCGAGTTGCACGGGAGAATCTGAAAAGTGTTCATATGTAGTAAAAACCTGACAAATCCGTCCGTTTTCGTCATTTGTTATCGAATCGACTTAAAGCCAGATCGTCACATTGGCCGCTCTTCTCTCTGAAACGGTTGTACTTATCGTCTGCAAAGCTATGTCGCGTGCTGCGGTATGCGCAGACACTAAAAGCACCATAGTAGAACACAGATGAAGCTTCTAAGATGATGTAATAGCCAGTAAGAAGTAGTACAATTCAAGTTTTAGGTATCGATTATTGACTTTTTAGCTGGCTTTGGTGCCTTGAACATGAGCTAGGACCTTAAGATTCTGCATGAAAGGAGGACTAGCAGCCGAGTTGCACGGGAGAATGTGAAAAGTGTTCATATGTAGTAAAAACCTGAGAAATCCGTCCGTTTTCGTCATTTGTTATCGAATCGACTTAAAGCCAGATCGTCACATTGGCCGCTCTTCTCTCTGAAACAGTTGTACTTATCGTCTTCAAAGCTATGTCGCGTGCTGCGGTATGCGGAGACACTAAAAGCACCATAGTAGATCACAGATGAAGCTTCTAAGTTGATGTAATAGCCAGTAAGAAGTAGTACAATTCAAGTTTTATGTATCGATTATTGACTTCTTAGCTGGCTTTGGTGCCTTGGACATGAGCTAGGACCTTAAGATTCTGCATGAAAGGAGGACTAGCACTTGAGTTGCACGGGAGAATGTGAAAAGTGTTCATATGTAGTAAGAACCTGAGAAATCCGTCCGTTTTCGTCATTTGTTATCGAATCGACTTAAAGCCAGATCGTCACATTGGCCGCTCTTCTCTCTGAAACGGTTGTACTTATCGCCTGCAAAGCTATGTCGCGTGATGCGGTATGCGGAGACACTAAAAGCACCATAGTAGAACACAGATGAAGCTTCTAAGTTGATGTAATAGCCAGTAAGAAGTATTACAATTCAAGTTTTAGGTATCGATTATTGACTTTTTAGCTCGCTTTGGTGCCTTGGACATGAGCTAGGACCTTAAGATTCTGCATGAAAGGAGGACTAGCAGCCGAGTTGCACGGGAGAATATGAAAAGTATTCAAATGTAGTAAAAACCTGAGAAATCCGTCCGTTTTCGTCATTTGTTATCGAATCGACTTAAAGCCAGATCGTCACATTGGCCGCTCTTCTCTCTGAAACGGTTGTACTTATCGTCTTCAAAGCTATGTCACGTGCTGCGGTATGCGGAGACACTAAAAGCACCATAGTAGAACACAGATGAAGCTTCTAAGTTGATGTAATAGCCAGTAAGAAGTAGTACAATTCAAGTTGTAGGTATCAATTATTGATTTTTTAGCTGGCTTTGTTGCCTTGGACATGAGCTAGGACCTTAAGATTCTGCAAGAAAGGAGGACTAGCAGCCAAGTTGCAGGGGAGAATGTGAAAAGTGTTCATATGTAGTAAAAACCTGAGAAATCCGTCCGTTTTCGTCATTTGTTATCGAATCGACTTAAAGCCAGATCGTCACATTGGCCGCTCTTCTCTCTGAAAAGGTTGTACTTATCGTCTTCAAAGCTATGTCGCGTGCTGCGGTATGCGGAGACACTAAAAGCACCATAGTAGAACACAGATGAAGCTTCTGAGTTGATGTAATAGCCAGTAAGAAGTAGTACAATTCAAGTTTTAGGTATCGATTATTGACTTTTTAGCTGGCTTTGGTGCCTTGGACTTGAGCTAGGACCTTAACATTCTGCATGAAAGGAGGACTAGCAGCCGAGTTGCACGGGAGAATGTGAAAAGTGTTCATATGTAGTAAAAACCTGAGAAATCCGTCCGTTTTCGTCATTTGTTATCGAATCGACTTAAAGCCAGATCGTCACATTGGCCGCTCTTCTCTCTGAAACGGTTGTACTTATCGTCTGCAAAGCTATGTCGTATGCTGCGGTAGGCCGAGACACTGAAACCACCACAGTAGAACACAGATGAAGCTTCTTATTTGATGTAATAGCCAGTAAGAAATTGTACAATTCAAGTTTTAGGTATCGATTATTGACTTTTTAGCTGGCTTTGATGCCTTGGACATGAGCTAGGACCTTAAGAATCTGCATGAAAGGAGGACTAGCAGCCGTGTTGCAGGGAAAAGTGTGAAAAAGGTTCATATGTAGTAAAAACCTGAGAAATCCGTCCGTTTTCGTCATTTGTTATCGAATCGACTTAAAGCCAGATTGTCACATTGGCCGCTCTTCTCTCTGAAACTGTTGTACTTATCGTCTGCAAAGCTATGTCGCGTGCTGCGGTATGCGGAGACTCTAAAAGCACCATAGTAGAACACAGATGAAGCTTTTAAGTTGATGTAATAGCCAGTAAGAAGTAGTATAATTCAAGTTTTAGGTATCGATTATTGACTTTTTAGCTGGCTTTGGTGCCTTGGACATGAGCTAGGACCTTAAGATTCTGCATGATAGGAGGACTAGCAGCCGCGTTGCACGGGAGAATGTGAAATGTGTTCATATGTAGTAGAAACCTGAGAAATCCGTCCGTTTTCGTCATTTGTTATCGAATCGACTTAAAGCCCGATCGTCACATTGGCCGCTCTTCTCTCTGAAACGATTGTACTTATCGTCTGCAAAGCTATGTCGCGTGCTGCGGTATGTGGAGACACTAAAAGCACCATAGTAGAACACAGATGAAGCTTCTAAGTGGATGTAATAGCCAGTAAGAAGTAGTACAATTCAAGTTTTAGGTATCGATTATTGACTTTTTAGCTGGCTTTGGTGCCTTGGACATGAGCTAGGACCTTAAGATTCTGCATGAAAGGAGGACTAGCAGCCGAGTTGCACGGGAGAATGTGAAAAGTGTTCATATGTAGTAAAAACCTGAGAAATCCGTTCGTTTTCGTCATTTGTTATCGAATCGACTTAAAGGCAGATCGTCACATTGGCCGCTCTTCTCTCTGAAACGGTTGTACTTATCGTCTGCAAAGCTATGTCGCGTGCTGCGGTATGCGGAGACACTAAAAGCACCATAGTAGAACACAGATGAAGCTTCTAAGTTGATGTAATAGCCAGTAAGAAGTAGTACAATTCAAGTATTAGGTACTGATTATTTACTTTTTAGCTGGCTTTGGTGCCTTGGGCATGAGCTAGGACCTTAAGATTCTGCATGAAAGGAGGACTAGCAGCCGAGTTGCACGGGAGAATGTGAAAAGTGTTCATATGTAGTAAAAACCTGAGAAATCCGTCCGTTTTCGTCATTTGTTATCGAATCGACTTAAAGAGAGATCGTCACATTGGCCGCTCTTCTCTCTGAAACGGTTGTACTTATCGTCTTCAAAGCTATGTCGCGTGCTGCGGTATGCGCAGACACTTAAAGCACCATAGTATAAAACAGATGAAGCTTCTAAGTTGATGTAATAGCCAGTAAGAAGTAGTACAACTCAAGTTTTAGGTATCGATTATTGACTTCTTAGATGGATTTGGTGCCTTGGACATGAGCTAGGACCTTAAGATTCTGCATGAAAGGAGGACTAGCAGCCGAGTGGCACGGGACAATATGAAAAGTGTTCATATGTAGTAAAAACCTGGGAAATCCGTCCGTTTTCGTCATTTGTTATCGAATCGACTTAAAGCCAGATCGTCACATTGGCCGCTCTTCTCTCTGTAACGGTCGACTTATCGTCTGCAAAGCTATGTCGCGTGCTGCGGTATGCGGAGACACTAAAAGCACCATAGTAGAACACAGATGAAGCTTCTATGATGATGTAATAGCCAGTAAGAAGTAGTACAATTCAAGTTTTAGGTATCGATTATTGACTTTTTAGCTGGCTTTGGTGCCTTGGACATGACCTAGGACCTTAAGATTCTGCATGAAAGGAGGACTAGCAGCCGAGTTGCAGGGGAGAATGTGAAAAGTGTTCATATGTAGTAAAAACCTGAGAAATCCGTCCGTTTTCGTCATTTGTTATCGAATCGACTTGAAGCCAGATCGTCACATTGGCCGCTCTTCTCTCTGAAACGGTTGTACTTATCGCCTGCAAAGCTATGTCGCGTGATGCGGTATGCGGAGACACTAAAAGCACCATAGTAGAACACAGATAAAGCTTCTAAGTTGATGTAATAGCCAGTAAGAAGTAGTACAATTCAAGTTTTAGGTATCGATTATTGACTTTTTAGCTGGCTTTGGTAACTTGGACATGAGCTAGGACCTTAAGATTCTGCATGAAAGGAGGACTAGCAGCCGAGTTGCACGGGAGAATGTGAAAAGTGTTCATATGTAGTAAAAACCTGAGAAATCCGTCCGTTTTCGTCATTTGTTATCGAATCGGCTTAAAGCCAGATCGTCACATTGGCCGCTCTTCTCTCTGAAACGGTCGACTTATCGTCTGCAAAGCTATGTCGCGTGCTGCGGTAGGCGGAGACACTGAAACCACCACAGTAGAACACAGATGAAGCTTCTAATTTGATGTAATAGCCAGTAAGAAATAGTACAATTCAAGTTTTAGGTATCGATTATTGAATTTTTAGCTGGCTTTGGTGCCTTGGACATGAGCTAGGACCTTAAGATTCTGCATGAAAGGAGGACTAGCAGCCGCGTTGCACGGGAGAGAGTGAAATGTGTTCATATGTAGTAGAAACCTGAGAAATCCGTCCGTTTTCGTCATTTGTTATCGAATCGACTTAAAGCCAGATCGTCACATTGGCCGCTCTTCTCTCTGAAACGGTTGTACTTATCGTCTGCAAAGCTAAGTCGCGTGCTGCGGTATGCGGAGACAATAAAATCACCATAGTAGAACACAGATGAAGCTTCTAAGTCGATGTAATAGCCAGTAAGAAGTAGTACAATTCAAGTTTTAGGTATCGATTATTGACTTCTTAGATGGATTTGGTGCCTTGGACATGAGCTAGGACCTTAAGATTCTGCATGAAAGGAGGACTAGCAGCCGAGTTGCACGGGACAATATGAAAAGTGTTCATATGTAGTCTAAACCTGAGAAATCCGTCCGTTTTCGTCATGTGTTATCGAATCGCCTTAAAGCCAGATCGTCACATTGGCCGCTCTTCTCTCTGAAACGGTTGTACTTATCGTCTGCAAAGCTATGTCGTATGCTAGGTAGGCGGAGACACTGAAACCACCACAGTAGAACACAGATGAAGCTTCTAATTTGATGTAATAGCCAGTAAGAAATAGTACAATTCAAGTTTTAGGTATCGATTATTGACTTTTTAGCTGGCTTTGATGCCTTGGACAGGAGCTAGGACCTTAAGAATCTGCATGAAAGGAGGACTAGCAGCCGAGTTGCAGGGAAGAATGTGAAAAGTGTTCATATGTAGTAAAAACCTGAGAAATCCGTCCGTTTTCGTCATTTGTTATCGAATCGACTTAAAGCCAGATCGTCACATTGGCCGCTCTTCTCTCTGAAACGGGTCTACTTATCGTCTGCAAAGCTATGTCGCGTGCTGCGGTATGCGGAGACACTAAAAGCACCATAGTAGAACACAGATGAAGCTTCTAAGTTGATGTAATAGCCAGTAAGAAGTAGTACAATTCAAGTATTAGGTACTGATTATTTACTTTTTAGCTGGCTTTGGTGCCTTGGGCATGAGCTAGGACCTTAAGATTCTGCATGAAAGGAGGACTAGCAGCCGAGTTGCACGGGAGAATGTGAAAAGTGTTCATATGTAGTAAAAACCTGAGAAATCCGTCCGTTTTCGTCATTTGTTATCGAATCGACTTAAAGCCAGATCGTCACATTGGCCGCTCTTCTCTCTGAAACGGTTGTACTTATCGTCTTCAAAGCTATGTCGCGTGCTGCGGTATGCGGAGACACTAAAAGCACCATAGTAGAACACAGATGAAGCTTCTAAGTTGATGTAATAGCCAGTAAGAAGTAGTACAATTCAAGTTTTAGGTATCGATTATTGATTTTTTAGCTGGCTTTGTTGCCTTGGACATGAGCTAGGACCATAAGATTCTGCAAGAAAGGAGGACTAGCAGCCAAGTTGCAGGGGAGAATGTGAAAAGTGTTCATATGTAGTAAAAACCTGAGAAATCCGTCCGTTTTCGTCATTTGTTATCGAATCGACTTAAAGCCAGATCGTCACATTGACCGCTCTTCTCTCTGAAACGGTTGTACTTATCGTCTTCAAAGCTATGTCGCGTGCTGCGGTATGCGGAGACACTAAAGGCACCATAGTAGAACACAGATGAAGCTTCTAATTTGATGTAATAGCCAGTAAGAAATAGTACAATTCAAGTTTTAGGTATCTATTATTGACTTTTTAGCTGGCTTTGATGCCTTGGACATGAGCTAGGACCTTAAGAATCTGCATGAAATGAGCACTAGCAGCCGTGTTGCAGGGAAGAGTGTGAAAAGTGTTCATATGTAGTAAAAACCTGAGAAATCCGTCCGTTTTCGTCATTTGTTATCGAATCGACTTAAAGCCAGATCGTCACATTGGCCGCTCTTCTCTATGAAACGGTTGTACTTTCGTCTGCAATGCTATGTCGCGTGCTGCGGTATGCGGAGACTCTAAAAGCACCATAGTAGAACACAGATGAAGCTTCTAAGTTGATGTAATAGCCAGTAAGAAGTAGTACAATTCAAGTTTTAGGTACTGATTATTTACTTTTTAGCTGGCTTTGGTGCCTTGGACATGAGCTAGGACATTAAGATTCTGCATGAAAGGAGGACTAGCAGCCGCGTTGCACGGGAGAATGTGAAATGTGTTCATATGTAGTAAAAACCTGAGAAATCCGTCCGTTTTCGTCATTTGTTTTCGAATCGACTTAAAGCCCGATCGTCACATTGGCCGCTCTTCTCTCTGAAACGGTTGTACTTATCGTCTGCAAAGCTATGTCGCGTGCTGCGGTATGCGGAGACACTAAAATCACCATAGTAGAACACAGATGAAGCTTCTAAGATGATGTAATAGACAATAAGAAGTAGTACAATTCAAGTTTTAGGTATGGATTACTGGCTTTTTAGCTGGCTTTGGTGCCTTGGGCATGAGCTAGGACCTTAAGATTCTGCATGAAAGGAGGACTAGCAGCCGAGTTGCACGGGAGAATCTGAAAAGTGTTCATATGTAGTAAAAACCCGAGAAATCCGTCCGTTTTCGTCATTTGTTATCGAATCGACTTAAAGCCAGATCGTCACATTGGCCGCTCTTCTCTCTGAAACGGTTGTACTTATCGTCTGCAAAGCTATGTCGTATGCTGCGGTAGGCGGAGACACTGAAACCACCACAGTAGAACACAGATGAAGCTTCTAATTTGATGTAATAGCCAGTAAGAAATAGTACAATTCAAGTTTTAGGTATCTATTATTGACATTTTAGCTGGCTTTGATGCCTTGGACATGAGCTAGGACCTTAAGAATCTGCATGAAATGAGGACTAGCAGCCGTGTTGCAGGGAAGAGTGTGAAAAGTGTTCATATGTAGTAAAAACCTGAGAAATCCGTCCGTTTTCGTCATTTGTTTTCGAATCGACTTAAAGCCCGATCGTCACATTGGCCGCTCTTCTCTCTGAAACGGTTGTACTTATCGTCTTCAAAGCTATGTCGCGTGCTGCGGTATGCGGAGACACTAAAAGCACCATAGTAGAACACAGATGAAGCTTCTAAGTTGATGTAATAGCCAGTAAGAAGTAGTACAATTCAAGTTTTAGGTATCGATTATTGACTTTTTAGCTGGCTTTGGTGCCTTGGACATGAGCTAGGACCTTAAGATTCTGCATGAAAGGAGGACTAGCAGCCGAGTTGCACGGGAGAATGTGAAAAGTGTTCATATGTAGTAAAAAACTTGAAAAATCCGTCCGTTTTCGTCATTTGTTATCGAATCGACTTAAAGCCAGATCGTCACATTGGCCGCTCTTCTCTCTGAAACGGTTGTACTTATCGTCTGCAAAGCTATGTCGTATGCTGCGGTAGGCGGAGACACTGAAACCACCACAGTAGAACACAGATGAAGCTTCTAATTTGATGTAATAGCCAGTAAGAAATAGTACAATTCAAGTTTTAGGTATCGATTATTGACTTTTTAGCTGGCTTTGGTGCCTTGGGCATGAGCTAGGACCTTAAGATTCTGCATGAAAGGAGGACTAGCAGCCGAGTTGCACGGGAGAATCTGAAAAGTGTTCATATGTAGTAAAAACCTGAGAAATCCGTCCGTTTTCGTCATTTGTTATCGAATCGACTTAAAGCCAGATCGTCACATTGGCCGCTCTTCTCTCTGAAACGGTTGTACTTATCGTCTTCAAAGCTATGTCGCGTGCTGCGGTATGCGGAGACACTAAAAGCACCATAGTAGAACACAGATGAAGCTTCTAAGTTGATGTAATAGCCAGTAAGAAGTAGTACAATTCAAGTTTTAGGTATCGATTATTGATTTTTTAGCTGGCTTTGTTGCCTTGGACATGAGCTAGGACCATAAGATTCTGCAAGAAAGGAGGACTAGCAGCCAAGTTGCAGGGGAGAATGTGAAAAGTGTTCATATGTAGTAAAAACCTGAGAAATCCGTCCGTTTTCGTCATTTGTTATCGAATCGACTTAAAGCCAGATCGTCACATTGACCGCTCTTCTCTCTGAAACGGTTGTACTTATCGTCTTCAAAGCTATGTCGCGTGCTGCGGTATGCGGAGACACTAAAAGCACCATAGTAGAACACAGATGAAGCTTCTAATTTGATGTAATAGCCAGTAAGAAATAGTACAATTCAAGTTTTAGGTATCTATTATTGACTTTTTAGCTGGCTTTGATGCCTTGGACATGAGCTAGGACCTTAAGAATCTGCATGAAATGAGCACTAGCAGCCGTGTTGCAGGGAAGAGTGTGAAAAGTGTTCATATGTAGTAAAAACCTGAGAAATCCGTCCGTTTTCGTCATTTGTTATCGAATCGACTTAAAGCCAGATCGTCACATTGGCCGCTCTTCTCTATGAAACGGTTGTACTTTCGTCTGCAATGCTATGTCGCGTGCTGCGGTATGCGGAGACTCTAAAAGCACCATAGTAGAACACAGATGAAGCTTCTAAGTTGATGTAATAGCCAGTAAGAAGTAGTACAATTCAAGTTTTAGGTACTGATTATTTACTTTTTAGCTGGCTTTGGTGCCTTGGACATGAGCTAGGACATTAAGATTCTGCATGAAAGGAGGACTAGCAGCCGCGTTGCACGGGAGAATGTGAAATGTGTTCATATGTAGTAAAAACCTGAGAAATCCGTCCGTTTTCGTCATTTGTTTTCGAATCGACTTAAAGCCCGATCGTCACATTGGCCGCTCTTCTCTCTGAAACGGTTGTACTTATCGTCTGCAAAGCTATGTCGCGTGCTGCGGTATGCGGAGACACTAAAATCACCATAGTAGAACACAGATGAAGCTTCTAAGATGATGTAATAGACAATAAGAAGTAGTACAATTCAAGTTTTAGGTATGGATTACTGGCTTTTTAGCTGGCTTTGGTGCCTTGGGCATGAGCTAGGACCTTAAGATTCTGCATGAAAGGAGGACTAGCAGCCGAGTTGCACGGGAGAATCTGAAAAGTGTTCATATGTAGTAAAAACCCGAGAAATCCGTCCGTTTTCGTCATTTGTTATCGAATCGACTTAAAGCCAGATCGTCACATTGGCCGCTCTTCTCTCTGAAACGGTTGTACTTATCGTCTGCAAAGCTATGTCGTATGCTGCGGTAGGCGGAGACACTGAAACCACCACAGTAGAACACAGATGAAGCTTCTAATTTGATGTAATAGCCAGTAAGAAATAGTACAATTCAAGTTTTAGGTATCTATTATTGACATTTTAGCTGGCTTTGATGCCTTGGACATGAGCTAGGACCTTAAGAATCTGCATGAAATGAGGACTAGCAGCCGTGTTGCAGGGAAGAGTGTGAAAAGTGTTCATATGTAGTAAAAACCTGAGAAATCCGTCCGTTTTCGTCATTTGTTTTCGAATCGACTTAAAGCCCGATCGTCACATTGGCCGCTCTTCTCTCTGAAACGGTTGTACTTATCGTCTTCAAAGCTATGTCGCGTGCTGCGGTATGCGGAGACACTAAAAGCACCATAGTAGAACACAGATGAAGCTTCTAAGTTGATGTAATAGCCAGTAAGAAGTAGTACAATTCAAGTTTTAGGTATCGATTATTGACTTTTTAGCTGGCTTTGGTGCCTTGGACATGAGCTAGGACCTTAAGATTCTGCATGAAAGGAGGACTAGCAGCCGAGTTGCACGGGAGAATGTGAAAAGTGTTCATATGTAGTAAAAAACTTGAAAAATCCGTCCGTTTTCGTCATTTGTTATCGAATCGACTTAAAGCCAGATCGTCACATTGGCCGCTCTTCTCTCTGAAACGGTTGTACTTATCGTCTGCAAAGCTATGTCGTATGCTGCGGTAGGCGGAGACACTGAAACCACCACAGTAGAACACAGATGAAGCTTCTAATTTGATGTAATAGCCAGTAAGAAATAGTACAATTCAAGTTTTAGGTATCGATTATTGACTTTTTAGCTGGCTTTGGTGCCTTGGGCATGAGCTAGGACCTTAAGATTCTGCATGAAAGGAGGACTAGCAGCCGAGTTGCACGGGAGAATCTGAAAAGTGTTCATATGTAGTAAAAACCTGAGAAATCCGTCCGTTTTCGTCATTTGTTATCGAATCGACTTAAAGCCAGATCGTCACATTGGCCGCTCTTCTCTCTGAAACGGTTGTACTTATCGTCTTCAAAGCTATGTCGCGTGCTGCGGTATGCGGAGACACTAAAAGCACCATAGTAGAACACAGATGAAGCTTCTAAGTTGATGTAATAGCCAGTAAGAAGTAGTACAATTCAAGTTTTAGGTATCGATTATTGATTTTTTAGCTGGCTTTGTTGCCTTGGACATGAGCTAGGACCATAAGATTCTGCAAGAAAGGAGGACTAGCAGCCAAGTTGCAGGGGAGAATGTGAAAAGTGTTCATATGTAGTAAAAACCTGAGAAATCCGTCCGTTTTCGTCATTTGTTATCGAATCGACTTAAAGCCAGATCGTCACATTGACCGCTCTTCTCTCTGAAACGGTTGTACTTATCGTCTTCAAAGCTATGTCGCGTGCTGCGGTATGCGGAGACACTAAAAGCACCATAGTAGAACACAGATGAAGCTTCTAATTTGATGTAATAGCCAGTAAGAAATAGTACAATTCAAGTTTTAGGTATCTATTATTGACTTTTTAGCTGGCTTTGATGCCTTGGACATGAGCTAGGACCTTAAGAATCTGCATGAAATGAGCACTAGCAGCCGTGTTGCAGGGAAGAGTGTGAAAAGTGTTCATATGTAGTAAAAACCTGAGAAATCCGTCCGTTTTCGTCATTTGTTATCGAATCGACTTAAAGCCAGATCGTCACATTGGCCGCTCTTCTCTATGAAACGGTTGTACTTTCGTCTGCAATGCTATGTCGCGTGCTGCGGTATGCGGAGACTCTAAAAGCACCATAGTAGAACACAGATGAAGCTTCTAAGTTGATGTAATAGCCAGTAAGAAGTAGTACAATTCAAGTTTTAGGTACTGATTATTTACTTTTTAGCTGGCTTTGGTGCCTTGGACATGAGCTAGGACATTAAGATTCTGCATGAAAGGAGGACTAGCAGCCGCGTTGCACGGGAGAATGTGAAATGTGTTCATATGTAGTAAAAACCTGAGAAATCCGTCCGTTTTCGTCATTTGTTTTCGAATCGACTTAAAGCCCGATCGTCACATTGGCCGCTCTTCTCTCTGAAACGGTTGTACTTATCGTCTGCAAAGCTATGTCGCGTGCTGCGGTATGCGGAGACACTAAAATCACCATAGTAGAACACAGATGAAGCTTCTAAGATGATGTAATAGACAATAAGAAGTAGTACAATTCAAGTTTTAGGTATGGATTACTGGCTTTTTAGCTGGCTTTGGTGCCTTGGGCATGAGCTAGGACCTTAAGATTCTGCATGAAAGGAGGACTAGCAGCCGAGTTGCACGGGAGAATCTGAAAAGTGTTCATATGTAGTAAAAACCCGAGAAATCCGTCCGTTTTCGTCATTTGTTATCGAATCGACTTAAAGCCAGATCGTCACATTGGCCGCTCTTCTCTCTGAAACGGTTGTCCTTATCGTCTGCAAAGCTATGTCGTATGCTGCGGTAGGCGGAGACACTGAAACCACCACAGTAGAACACAGATGAAGCTTCTAATTTGATGTAATAGCCAGTAAGAAATAGTACAATTCAAGTTTTAGGTATCTATTATTGACATTTTAGCTGGCTTTGATGCCTTGGACATGAGCTAGGACCTTAAGAATCTGCATGAAATGAGGACTAGCAGCCGTGTTGCAGGGAAGAGTGTGAAAAGTGTTCATATGTAGTAAAAACCTGAGAAATCCGTCCGTTTTCGTCATTTGTTTTCGAATCGACTTAAAGCCCGATCGTCACATTGGCCGCTCTTCTCTCTGAAACGGTTGTACTTATCGTCTTCAAAGCTATGTCGCGTGCTGCGGTATGCGGAGACACTAAAAGCACCATAGTAGAACACAGATGAAGCTTCTAAGTTGATGTAATAGCCAGTAAGAAGTAGTACAATTCAAGTTTTAGGTATCGATTATTGACTTTTTAGCTGGCTTTGGTGCCTTGGACATGAGCTAGGACCTTAAGATTCTGCATGAAAGGAGGACTAGCAGCCGAGTTGCACGGGAGAATGTGAAAAGTGTTCATATGTAGTAAAAAACTTGAGAAATCCGTCCGTTTTCGTCATTTGTTATCGAATCGACTTAAAGCCAGATCGTCACATTGGCCGCTCTTCTCTCTGAAACGGTTGTACTTATCGTCTGCAAAGCTATGTCGTATGCTGCGGTAGGCGGAGACACTGAAACCACCACAGTAGAACACAGATGAAGCTTCTAATTTGATGTAATAGCCAGTAAGAAATAGTACAATTCAAGTTTTAGGTATCGATTATTGACTTTTTAGCTGGCTTTGGTGCCTTGGGCATGAGCTAGGACCTTAAGATTCTGCATGAAAGGAGGACTAGCAGCCGAGTTGCACGGGAGAATCTGAAAAGTGTTCATATGTAGTAAAAACCTGAGAAATCCGTCCGTTTTCGTCATTTGTTATCGAATCGACTTAAAGCCAGATCGTCACATTGGCCGCTCTTCTCTCTGAAACGGTTGTACTTATCGTCTTCAAAGCTATGTCGCGTGCTGCGGTATGCGGAGACACTAAAAGCACCATAGTAGAACACAGATGAAGCTTCTAAGTTGATGTAATAGCCAGTAAGAAGTAGTACAATTCAAGTTTTAGGTATCGATTATTGACTTTTTAGCTGGCTTTGGTGCCTTGGACATGAGCTAGGACCTTAAGATTCTGCATGAAAGGAGGACTAGCAGCCGAGTTGCACGGGAGAATGTGAAAAGTGTTCATATGTAGTAAAAACCTGAGAAATCCGTCCGTTTTCGTCATTTGTTATCGAATCGACTTAAAGCCAGATCGTCACATTGGCCGCTCTTCTCTCTGAAACGGTTGTACTTATCGTCTGCAAAGCTATGTCGTATGCTGCGGTAGGCGGAGACACTGAAACCACCACAGTAGAACACAGATGAAGCTTCTAATTTGATGTAATAGCCAGTAAGAAATAGTACAATTCAAGTTTTAGGTATCTATTATTGACTTTTTAGCTGGCTTTGATGCCTTGGACATGAGCTAGGACCTTAAGAATCTGCATGAAATGAGGACTAGCAGCCGTGTTGCAGGGAAGAGTGTGAAAAGTGTTCATATGTAGTAAAAACCTGAGATATCCGTCCGTTTTCGTCATTTGTTATCGAATCGACTTAAAGCCAGATCGTCACATTGGCCGCTCTTCTCTCTGAAACGGTTGTACTTATCGTCTGCAAAGCTATGTCGCGTGCTGCGGTATGCGGAGACTCTAAAAGCACCATAGTAGAACACAGATGAAGCTTCTAAGTTGATGTAATAGCCAGTAAGAAGTAGTACAATTCAAGTTTTAGGTACTGATTATTTCCTTTTTACCTGGCTTTGGTGCCTTGGACATGAGCTAGGACATTAAGATTCTGCATGAAAGGAGGACTAGCAGCCGCGTTGCACGGGAGAATGTGAAATGTGTTCATATGTAGTAAAAACCTGAGAAATCCGTCCGTTTTCGTCATTTGTTTTCGAATCGACTTAAAGCCCGATCGTCACATTGGCCGCTCTTCTCTCTGAAACGGTTGTACTTATCGTCTGCAAAGCTATGTCGCGTGCTGCGGTATGCGGAGACACTAAAATCACCATAGTAGAACACAGATGAAGCTTCTAAGATGATGTAATAGACAATAAGAAGTAGTACAATTCAAGTTTTAGGTATGGATTACTGACTTTTTAGCTGGCTTTGGTGCCTTGGGCATGAGCTAGGACCTTAAGATTCTGCATGAAAGGAGGACTAGCAGCCGAGTTGCACGGGAGAATCTGAAAAGTGTTCATATGTAGTTAAAACCTGAGAAATCCGTCCGTTTTCGTCATTTGTTATCGAATCGACTTAAAGCCAGATCGTCACATTGGCCGCTCTTCTCTCTGAAACGGTTGTACTTATCGTCTGCAAAGCTATGTCCCGTGCTGCGGTATGCGCAGACACTAAAAGCACCATAGTATAAAACAGATGAAGCTTCTAAGTTGATGTAATAGCCAGTAAGAAGTAGTACTACTGAAGTTTTAGGTATCGATTATTGACTTTTTAGCTGGCTTTGGTGCCTTGGACATGAGCTAGGACCTTAAGATTCTGCATGATAGGAGGACTAGCAGCCGCGTTGCACGGGAAAACGTGAAATATGTTCATATGTAGTAGAAACCTGAGAAATCCGTCCGTTTTCGTCATTTGTTATCGAATCGACTTAAAGCTAGATCGTCACATTGGCCGCTCTTCTCTCTGAAACGGTTGTACTTATCGTCTGCAAAGCTATGTCGCGTGCTGCGGTATGTGGAGACACTAAAAGCACCATAGTAGAACACAGATGAAGCTTCTAAGTGGATGTAATAGCCAGTAAGAAGTAGTACAATTCAAGTTTTAGGTATCGATTATTGACTTTTTAGCTGGCTTTGGTGCCTTGGACATGAGCTAGGACCTTAAGATTCTGCATGAAAGGAGGACTAGCAGCCGAGTTGCACGGGAGAATGTGAAAAGTGTTCATATGTAGTAAAAACCTGAGAAATCCGTCCGTTTTCGTCAATTGTTATCGAATCGACTTAAAGGCAGATCGCCACATTGGCCGCTCTTCTCTCTGAAACGGTTCTACTTATCGTCTGCAAAGCTGTGTCGCGTGCTGCGGTATGCGGAGACACTAAAAGCACCATAGTAGAACACAGATGAAGCTTCTAAGTTGATGTAATAGCCAGTAAGAAGTAGTACAATTCAAGTATTAGGTACTGATTATTTACTTTTTAGCTGGCTTTGGTGCCTTGGGCATTAGCTAGGACCTTAAGATTCTGCATGAAAGGAGGACTAGCAGTCGAGTTGCACGGGAGAATGTGAAAAGTGTTCATATGTAGTAAAAACCTGAAAAATCCGTCCGTTTTCGTCATTTGTTATCGAATCGACTTAAAGCCAGATCGTCACATTGGCCGCTCTTCTCTCTGAAACGGTTGTACTTGTCGTCTGCAAAGCTATGTCGCGTGCTGCGGTATGCGCAGACACTAAAAGCACCATAGTATAAAACAGATGAAGCTTCTAAGTTGATGTAATAGCCAGTAAGAAGTAGTACAACTCAAGTTTTAGGTATCGATTATTGACTTTTTAGCTGGCTTTGGTGCCTTGGACATGACCTAGGACCTTAAGATTCTGCATGAAAGGAGGACTAGCAGCCGAGTAGCACGGGACAATATGAAAAGTGTTCATATGTAGTAAAAACCTGAGAAATCCGTCCGTTTTCGTCATTTGTTATCGAATCGACTTAAAGCCAGATCGTCACATTGGCCGCTCTTCTCTCTGAAACGGTTGTACTTATCGCCTGCAAAGCTATGTCGCGTCATGCGGTATGCGGAGGCACTAAAAGCACCATAGTAGAACACAGATGAAGCTTCTAAGTTGATGTAATAGCCAGTAAGAAGTAGTACAATTCAAGTATTAGGTACTGATTATTTACTTTTTAGCTGGCTTTGGTGCCTTGGGCATGAGCTAGGACCTTAAGATTCTGCATGAAAGGAGGACTAGCAGCCGAGTTGCACGGGAGAATGTGAAAAGTGTTCATATGTAGTAAAAACCTGAGAAATCCGTCCGTTTTCGTCATTTGTTATCGAATCGACTTAAAGAGAGATCGTCACATTGGCCGCTCTTCTCTCTGAAACGGTTGTACTTATCGTCTTCAAAGCTATGTCGCGTGCTGCGGTATGCGCAGACACTTAAAGCACCATAGTATAAAACAGATGAAGCTTCTAAGTTGATGTAATAGCCAGTAAGAAGTAGTACAACTCAAGTTTTAGGTATCGATTATTGACTTCTTAGATGGATTTGGTGCCTTGGACATGAGCTAGGACCTTAAGATTCTGCATGAAAGGAGGACTAGCAGCCGAGTGGCACGGGACAATATGAAAAGTGTTCATATGTAGTAAAAACCTGGGAAATCCGTCCGTTTTCGTCATTTGTTATCGAATCGACTTAAAGCCAGATCGTCACATTGGCCGCTCTTCTCTCTGAAACGGTTGTACTTATCGTCTGCAAAGCTATGTCGTATGCTGCGGTAGGCGGAGACACTGAAACCACCACAGTAGAACACAGATGAAGCTTCTAATTTGATGTAATAGCCAGTAAGAAATAGTACAATTCAAGTTTTAGGTATCTATTATTGACATTTTAGCTGGCTTTGATGCCTTGGACATGAGCTAGGACCTTAAGAATCTGCATGAAATGAGGACTAGCAGCCGTGTTGCAGGGAAGAGTGTGAAAAGTGTTCATATGTAGTAAAAACCTGAGAAATCCGTCCGTTTTCGTCATTTGTTTTCGAATCGACTTAAAGCCCGATCGTCACATTGGCCGCTCTTCTCTCTGAAACGGTTGTACTTATCGTCTTCAAAGCTATGTCGCGTGCTGCGGTATGCGGAGACACTAAAAGCACCATAGTAGAACACAGATGAAGCTTCTAAGTTGATGTAATAGCCAGTAAGAAGTAGTACAATTCAAGTTTTAGGTATCGATTATTGACTTTTTAGCTGGCTTTGGTGCCTTGGACATGAGCTAGGACCTTAAGATTCTGCATGAAAGGAGGACTAGCAGCCGAGTTGCACGGGAGAATGTGAAAAGTGTTCATATGTAGTAAAAAACTTGAGAAATCCGTCCGTTTTCGTCATTTGTTATCGAATCGACTTAAAGCCAGATCGTCACATTGGCCGCTCTTCTCTCTGAAACGGTTGTACTTATCGTCTGCAAAGCTATGTCGTATGCTGCGGTAGGCGGAGACACTGAAACCACCACAGTAGAACACAGATGAAGCTTCTAATTTGATGTAATAGCCAGTAAGAAATAGTACAATTCAAGTTTTAGGTATCGATTATTGACTTTTTGGCTGGCTTTGGTGCCTTGGGCATGAGCTAGGACCTTAAGATTCTGCATGAAAGGAGGACTAGCAGCCGAGTTGCACGGGAGAATCTGAAAAGTGTTCATATGTAGTAAAAACCTGAGAAATCCGTCCGTTTTCGTCATTTGTTATCGAATCGACTTAAAGCCAGATCGTCACATTGGCGCTCTTCTCTCTGAAACGGTTGTACTTATCGTCTTCAAAGCTATGTCGCGTGCTGCGGTATGCGGAGACACTAAAAGCACCATAGTAGAACACAGATGAAGCTTCTAAGTTGATGTAATAGCCAGTAAGAAGTAGTACAATTCAAGTTTTAGGTATCGATTATTGATTTTTTAGCTGGCTTTGTTGCCTTGGACATGAGCTAGGACCATAAGATTCTGCAAGAAAGGAGGACTAGCAGCCAAGTTGCAGGGGAGAATGTGAAAAGTGTTCATATGTAGTAAAAACCTGAGAAATCCGTCCGTTTTCGTCATTTGTTATCGAATCGACTTAAAGCCAGATCGTCACATTGACCGCTCTTCTCTCTGAAACGGTTGTACTTATCGTCTTCAAAGCTATGTCGCGTGCTGCGGTATGCGGAGACACTAAAAGCACCATAGTAGAACACAGATGAAGCTTCTAATTTGATGTAATAGCCAGTAAGAAATAGTACAATTCAAGTTTTAGGTATCTATTATTGACTTTTTAGCTGGCTTTGATGCCTTGGACATGAGCTAGGACCTTAAGAATCTGCATGAAATGAGCACTAGCAGCCGTGTTGCAGGGAAGAGTGTGAAAAGTGTTCATATGTAGTAAAAACCTGAGAAATCCGTCCGTTTTCGTCATTTGTTATCGAATCGACTTAAAGCCAGATCGTCACATTGGCCGCTCTTCTCTATGAAACGGTTGTACTTTCGTCTGCAATGCTATGTCGCGTGCTGCGGTATGCGGAGACTCTAAAAGCACCGTAGTAGAACACAGATGATGCTTCTAAGTTGATGTAATAGCCAGTAAGAAGTAGTACAATTCAAGATTTAGGTACTGATTATTTACTTTTTAGCTGGCTTTGGTGCCTTGGACATGAGCTAGGACATTAAGATTCTGCATGAAAGGAGGACTAGCAGCCGCGTTGCACGGGAGAATGTGAAATGTGTTCATATGTAGTAAAAACCTGAGAAATCCGTCCGTTTTCGTCATTTGTTTTCGAATCGACTTAAAGCCCGATCGTCACATTGGCCGCTCTTCTCTCTGAAACGGTTGTACTTATCGTCTGCAAAGCTATGTCGCGTGCTGCGGTATGCGGAGACACTAAAATCACCATAGTAGAACACAGATGAAGCTTCTAAGATGATGTAATAGACAATAAGAAGTAGTACAATTCAAGTTTTAGGTATGGATTACTGGCTTTTTAGCTGGCTTTGGTGCCTTGGGCATGAGCTAGGACCTTAAGATTCTGCATGAAAGGAGGACTAGCAGCCGAGTTGCACGGGAGAATCTGAAAAGTGTTCATATGTAGTAAAAACCCGAGAAATCCGTCCGTTTTCGTCATTTGTTATCGAATCGACTTAAAGCCAGATCGTCACATTGGCCGCTCTTCTCTCTGAAACGGTTGTACTTATCGTCTGCAAAGCTATGTCGTATGCTGCGGTAGGCGGAGACACTGAAACCACCACAGTAGAACACAGATGAAGCTTCTAATTTGATGTAATAGCCAGTAAGAAATAGTACAATTCAAGTTTTAGGTATCTATTATTGACATTTTAGCTGGCTTTGATGCCTTGGACATGAGCTAGGACCTTAAGAATCTGCATGAAATGAGGACTAGCAGCCGTGTTGCAGGGAAGAGTGTGAAAAGTGTTCATATGTAGTAAAAACCTGAGAAATCCGTCCGTTTTCGTCATTTGTTTTCGAATCGACTTAAAGCCCGATCGTCACATTGGCCGCTCTTCTCTCTGAAACGGTTGTACTTATCGTCTTCAAAGCTATGTCGCGTGCTGCGGTATGCGGAGACACTAAAAGCACCATAGTAGAACACAGATGAAGCTTCTAAGTTGATGTAATAGCCAGTAAGAAGTAGTACAATTCAAGTTTTAGGTATCGATTATTGACTTTTTAGCTGGCTTTGGTGCCTTGGACATGAGCTAGGACCTTAAGATTCTGCATGAAAGGAGGACTAGCAGCCGAGTTGCACGGGAGAATGTGAAAAGTGTTCATATGTAGTAAAAAACTTGAGAAATCCGTCCGTTTTCGTCATTTGTTATCGAATCGACTTAAAGCCAGATCGTCACATTGGCCGCTCTTCTCTCTGAAACGGTTGTACTTATCGTCTGCAAAGCTATGTCGTATGCTGCGGTAGGCGGAGACACTGAAACCACCACAGTAGAACACAGATGAAGCTTCTAATTTGATGTAATAGCCAGTAAGAAATAGTACAATTCAAGTTTTAGGTATCGATTATTGACTTTTTAGCTGGCTTTGGTGCCTTGGGCATGAGCTAGGACCTTAAGATTCTGCATGAAAGGAGGACTAGCAGCCGAGTTGCACGGGAGAATCTGAAAAGTGTTCATATGTAGTAAAAACCTGAGAAATCCGTCCGTTTTCGTCATTTGTTATCGAATCGACTTAAAGCCAGATCGTCACATTGGCCGCTCTTCTCTCTGAAACGGTTGTACTTATCGTCTTCAAAGCTATGTCGCGTGCTGCGGTATGCGGAGACACTGAAACCACCACAGTAGAACACAGATGAAGCTTCTAATTTGATGTAATAGCCAGTAAGAAATAGTACAATTCAAGTTTTAGGTATCTATTATTGACTTTTTAGCTGGCTTTGATGCCTTGGACATGAGCTAGGACCTTAAGAATCTGCATGAAATGAGGACTAGCAGCCGTGTTGCAGGGAAGAGTGTGAAAAGTGTTCATATGTAGTAAAAAC
This sequence comes from Schistocerca gregaria, assembly GCF_023897955.1. Lineage (NCBI taxonomy): Eukaryota > Metazoa > Arthropoda > Insecta > Orthoptera > Acrididae > Schistocerca > Schistocerca gregaria. Next base: position 380,293 of record NW_026061895.1, on the reverse strand, counting down.
CTGAGATATCCGTCCGTTTTCGTCATTTGTTATCGAATCGACTTAAAGCCAGATCGTCACATTGGCCGCTCTTCTCTCTGAAACGGTTGTACTTATCGTCTGCAAAGCTATGTCGCGTGCTGCGGTATGCGGAGACTCTAAAAGCACCATAGTAGAACACAGATGAAGCTTCTAAGTTGATGTAATAGCCAGTAAGAAGTAGTACAATTCAAGTTTTAGGTACTGATTATTTCCTTTTTACCTGGCTTTGGTGCCTTGGACATGAGCTAGGACATTAAGATTCTGCATGAAAGGAGGACTAGCAGCCGCGTTGCACGGGAGAATGTGAAATGTGTTCATATGTAGTAAAAACCTGAGAAATCCGTCCGTTTTCGTCATTTGTTTTCGAATCGACTTAAAGCCCGATCGTCACATTGGCCGCTCTTCTCTCTGAAACGGTTGTACTTATCGTCTGCAAAGCTATGTCGCGTGCTGCGGTATGCGGAGACACTAAAATCACCATAGTAGAACACAGATGAAGCTTCTAAGATGATGTAATAGACAATAAGAAGTAGTACAATTCAAGTTTTAGGTATGGATTACTGACTTTTTAGCTGGCTTTGGTGCCTTGGGCATGAGCTAGGACCTTAAGATTCTGCATGAAAGGAGGACTAGCAGCCGAGTTGCACGGGAGAATCTGAAAAGTGTTCATATGTAGTTAAAACCTGAGAAATCCGTCCGTTTTCGTCATTTGTTATCGAATCGACTTAAAGCCAGATCGTCACATTGGCCGCTCTTCTCTCTGAAACGGTTGTACTTATCGTCTGCAAAGCTATGTCCCGTGCTGCGGTATGCGCAGACACTAAAAGCACCATAGTATAAAACAGATGAAGCTTCTAAGTTGATGTAATAGCCAGTAAGAAGTAGTACTACTGAAGTTTTAGGTATCGATTTTTGACTTTTTAGCTGGCTTTGGTGCCTTGGACATGAGCTAGGACCTTAAGATTCTGCATGATAGGAGGACTAGCAGCCGAGTTGCACGGGACAGTGTGAAAAGTGTTCATATGTAGTAAAAATCTGAGAAATCCGTCCGTTTTCGTCATTTGTTATCGAATCGACTTAAAGCCAGATCGTCACATTGGCCGCTCTTCTCTCTGAAACGGTTGTACTTATCGTCTGCAAAGCTATGTCGCGTGCTGCGGTATGTGGAGACACTAAAAGCACCATAGTAGAACACAGATGAAGCTTCTAAGTGGATGTAATAGCCAGTAAGAAGTAGTACAATTCAAGTTTTAGGTATCGATTATTGACTTTTTAGCTGGCTTTGGTGCCTTGGACATGAGCTAGGACCTTAAGATTCTGCATGAAAGGAGGACTAGCAGCCGAGTTGCACGGGAGAATGTGAAAAGTGTTCATATGTAGTAAAAACCTGAGAAATCCGTCCGTTTTCGTCAATTGTTATCGAATCGACTTAAAGGCAGATCGCCACATTGGCCGCTCTTCTCTCTGAAACGGTTCTACTTATCGTCTGCAAAGCTGTGTCGCGTGCTGCGGTATGCGGAGACACTAAAAGCACCATAGTAGAACACAGATGAAGCTTCTAAGTTGATGTAATAGCCAGTAAGAAGTAGTACAATTCAAGTATTAGGTACTGATTATTTACTTTTTAGCTGGCTTTGGTGCCTTGGGCATTAGCTAGGACCTTAAGATTCTGCATGAAAGGAGGACTAGCAGTCGAGTTGCACGGGAGAATGTGAAAAGTGTTCATATGTAGTAAAAACCTGAAAAATCCGTCCGTTTTCGTCATTTGTTATCGAATCGACTTAAAGCCAGATCGTCACATTGGCCGCTCTTCTCTCTGAAACGGTTGTACTTGTCGTCTGCAAAGCTATGTCGCGTGCTGCGGTATGCGCAGACACTAAAAGCACCATAGTATAAAACAGATGAAGCTTCTAAGTTGATGTAATAGCCAGTAAGAAGTAGTACAACTCAAGTTTTAGGTATCGATTATTGACTTTTTAGCTGGCTTTGGTGCCTTGGACATGACCTAGGACCTTAAGATTCTGCATGAAAGGAGGACTAGCAGCCGAGTAGCACGGGACAATATGAAAAGTGTTCATATGTAGTAAAAACCTGAGAAATCCGTCCGTTTTCGTCATTTGTTATCGAATCGACTTAAAGCCAGATCGTCACATTGGCCGCTCTTCTCTCTGAAACGGTTGTACTTATCGCCTGCAAAGCTATGTCGCGTCATGCGGTATGCGGAGGCACTAAAAGCACCATAGTAGAACACAGATGAAGCTTCTAAGTTGATGTAATAGCCAGTAAGAAGTAGTACAATTCAAGTTTTAGGTATCGATTATTGACTTTTTAGCTGGCTTTGGTACCTTGGACATGAGCTAGGACCTTAAGATTCTGCATGAAAGGAGGACTAGCAGCCGAGTTGCACGGGAGAATGTGAAAATTGTTCATATGTAGTAAAAACCTGAGAAATCCGTCCGTTTTCGTCATTTGTTATCGAATCGGCTTAAAGCCAGATCGTCACATTGGCCGCTCTTCTCTCTGAAACGGTTGTACTTATCGTCTGCAAAGCTATGTCGCGTGCTGCGGTAGGCGGAGACACTGAAACCACAACAGTAGAACACAGATGAAGCTTCTAATTTGATGTAATAGCCAGTAAGAAATAGTACAATTCAAGTTTTAAGTATCGATTATTGACTTTTTAGCTGGTTTTGGTGCCTTGGACATGAGCTAGGACCTTAAGATTCTGCATGATAGGAGGAATAGCAGCCGCGTTGCACGGGAGAATGTGAAATGTGTTCATATGTAGTAGAAACCTGAGAAATCCGTCCGTTTTCGTCATTTGTTATCGAATCGACTTAAAGCCCGATCGTCACATTGGCCGCTCTTCTCTCTGAAACGGTTGTACTTATCGTCTGCAAAGCTATGTCGCGTGCTGCGGTATGCGCAGACACTAAAAGCACCATAGTATAAAACAGATGAAGCTTCTAAGTTGATGTAATAGCCAGTAAGAAGTAGTACAACTCAAGTTTTAGGTATCGATTATTGACTTCTTAGATGGATTTGGTGCCTTGGACGTGAGCTAGGACCTTAAGATTCTGCATGAAAGGAGGACTAGCAGCCGAGTTGCACGGGACAATATGAAAAGTGTTCATATGTAGTAAAAACCTGAGAAATCCGTCCGTTTTCGTCATTTGTTATCGAATCGACTTAAAGCCCGATCGTCACATTGGCCGCTCTTCTCTCTGAAACGGTTGTACTTATCGTCTGCAAAGCTAAGTCGCGTGCTGCGGTATGCGGAGACAATAAAATCACCATAGTAGAACACAGATGAAGCTTCTAAGTCGATGTAATAGCCAGTAAGAAGTAGTACAATTCAAGTTTTAGGTATCGATTATTGACTTCTTAGATGGATTTGGTGCCTTGGACATGAGCTAGGACCTTAAGATTCTGCATGAAAGGAGGACTAGCAGCCGAGTTGCACGGGACAATATGAAAAGTGTTCATATGTAGTCTAAACCTGAGAAATCCGTCCGTTTTCGTCATTTGTTATCGAATCGCCTTAAAGCCAGATCGTCACATTGGCCGCTCTTCTCTCTGAAACGGTTGTACTTATCGTCTGCAAAGATATGTCGCGTGCTGCGGTATGCGGAGACACTAAAATCACCATAGTAGAACACAGATGAAGCTTCTAAGATGATGTAATAGACAAAAAGAAGTAGTACAATTCAAGTTTTAGGTATGGATTATTGACTTTTTAGCTGGCTTTGGTGCCTTGGGCATGAGCTAGGACCTTAAGAAACTGCATGAAAGGAGGACTAGCAGCCGAGTTGCACGGGAGAATCTGAAAAGTGTTCATATGTAGTAAAAACCTGAGAAATCCGTCCGTTTTCGTCATTTGTTATCGAATCGACTTAAAGCCAGATCGTCACATTGGCCGCTCTTCTCTCTGAAACGGTTGTACTTATCGTCTGCAAAGCTATGTCGATTGCTGCGGTATGCGCAGACACTAAAAGCACCATAGTATAAAACAGATGAATTCTAAGTTGATGTAATAGCCAGTAAGAAGTAGTACAACTGAAGTTTTAGGTATCGATTATTGAATTTTAGCTGGCTTTGGTGCCTTGGACATGAGCTAGGACCTTAAGATTCTGCATGATAGGAGGACTAGCAGCCGCGTTGCACGGGAGAATGTGAAATGTGTTCATATGTAGCAGAAACCTGAGAAATCCGTCCGTTTTCGTCATTTGTTATCGAATTGACTTAAAGCCCGATCGTCACATTGGCCGCTCTTCTCTCTGAAACGGTTGTACTTATCGTCTGCAAAGCTATGTCGCGTGCTGCGGTATGCGGAGACACTAAAAGCACCATAGTAGAACACAGATGAAGCTTCTAAGTTGATGTAATAGCCAGTAAGAAGTAGTACAATTCAAGTTTTAGGTATCGATTATTGACTTTTTAGCTGGCTTTGGTGCCTTGGACATGAGCTAGGACCTTAAGATTCTGCATGAAAGGAGGACTAGCAGCCGAGTGCCACGGGAGAATGTGAAAAGTGTTCATAAGTAGCAAAAACCTGAGAAATCCATCCGTTTTCGTCATTTGTTATTGAATCGACTTATGGCCAGATCGTCGCATTGGCCGCTCTTCTCTCTGAAACGGTTGTACTTATCGTCTGCAAAGCTATGTCGTATGCTGCGGTAGGCGGAGACACTGAAACCACCACAGTAGAACACAGATGAAGCTTCTAATTTGATGTAATAGCCAGTAAGAAGCAGTACAATTCAAGTTTTAGGTATCGATTATTGACTTTATAGCTGGCTTTGATGCCTTGGAAATGAGCTAGGACCTTAAGAATCTGCATGAAAGGAGGACTAGCAGCCGAGTTGCAGGGAAGAATGTGAAAAGTGTTCATATGTAGTAAAACCCTGAGAAATCCGTCCGTTTTTGCCATTTGTTATCGAATCGACTTAAAGCCAGATCGTCACATTGGCCGCTCTTCTCTCTGAAACGGTTGTACTTATCGCCTGCAAAGCTATGTCGCGTGCTGCGGTATGCGGAGACTCTAAAAGCACCATAGTAGAACACAGATGAAGCTTCTAAGTTGATGTAATAGCCAGTAAGAAGTAGTACAATTCAAGTTTTAGGTATCGATTATTGACTTTTTAGCTGGCTTTGGTGCCTTGGACATGAGCTAGGACCTTAAGAATCTGCATGAAAGGAGGACTAGTAGCCGCGTTGCACGGGAGAATGTGAAATGTGTTCATATGTAGTAGAAACCTGAGAAATCCGTACGTTTTCGTCATTTGTTATCGAATCGACTTAAAGCCCGATCGTCACATTGGCCGCTCTTCTCTCTGAAACGGTTGTACTTATCGTCTGCAAAGCTATGTCGCGTGCTGCGGTATGTGGAGACAATAAAATCACCATAGTAGAACACAGATGAAGTTTTAAGTCGATGTAATAGCCAGTAAGAAGTAGTACAATTCAAGTTTTAGGTATCGATTATTGACCTTTTAGCTGGCTTTGGTGCGTTGGACATGAGCTATGACCTTAAGATTCAGCATGAAAGGAGGACTAGCAGCCGAGTTGCACGGGAGAATGTGAAATGTGTTCATATGTAGTAAAAACCTGAGAAATCCGTCCGTTTTCGTCATTTGTGATTGAATCGACTTAAAGCCAGATCGTCACATTGGCCGCTCTTCTCTCTGGAAGGTTGTACTTATCGTCTGCAAAGCTATGTCGCGTGCTGCGGTATGCGGAGACACTAAAAGCACCATAGTAGAACACGGATGAAGCTTCTAAGTTGATGTAATAGCCAGTAAGAAGTAGTACAATACAAGTTTTAGGTATCGATTATTGACTTCTTAGATGGATTTGGTGCCTTGGACATGAGCTAGTACCTTAAGATTCTGCATGAAAGGAGGACTAGCAGCCGAGTTGCACGGGACAATATGAAAAGTGTTCATATGTAGTCTAAACCTGAGAAATCCGTCCGTTTTCGTCATTTGTTATCGAATCGCCTTAAAGCCAGATCGTCACATTGGCCGCTCTTCTCTCTGAAACGGTTGTACTTATCGTCTGCAAAGCTATGTCGTATGCTGCGGTAGGCGGAGACACTGAAACCACCACAGTAGAACACAGATGAAGCTTCTAATTTGATGTAATAGCCAGTAAGAAATAGTACAATTCAAGTTTTAGGTATCGATTATTGACTTTTTAGCTGGCTTTGATGCCTTGGACATGAGCTAGGACCTTAAGAATCTGCATGAAAGGAGGACTAGCAGCCGAGTTGCAGGGAAGAATGTGAAAAGTGTTCATATGTAGTAAATACCTGAGAAATCCGTCCGTTTTCGTCATTTGTTGTCGAATCGACTTAAAGCCAGATCGTCACATTGGCCGCTCTTCTCTCTGAAACGGTTGTACTTATCGTCTGCAAAGCTATGTCGCGTGCAGCGGTATGCGGAGACTCTAAAAGCACCATAGTAGAACACAGATGAAGCTTCTAAGTTGATGTAATAGCCAGTAAGAAGTAGTACAATTCAAGTTTTAGGTACTGATTATTTACTTTTTAGCTGGCTTTGGTGCCTTGGACATGAGCTAGGACATTAAGATTCTGCATGAAAGGAGGACTAGGAGCCGCGTTGCACGGAAGAATGTGAAATGTGTTCATATGTAGTAAAAACCTGAGAAATCCGTCCGTTTTCGTCATTTGTTTTCGAATCGACTTAACGCCCGATCGTCACTTTGGCCGCTCTTCTCTCTGAAACAGTTGTACTTATCGTCTGCAAAGCTATGTCGCGTGCTGCGGTATGCGGAGACACTAAAATCACCATAGTAGAACACAGATGAAGCTTCTAAGATGATGTAATAGACAATAAGAAGTAGTACAATTCAAGTTTTAGGTATGGATTACTGACTTTTTAGCTGGCTTTGGTGCCTTGGGCATGAGCTAGGACCTTAAGATTCTGCATGAAAGGAGGACTAGCAGTCGAGTTGCACGGGAGAATGTGAAAAGTGTTCATATGTAGTAAAAACCTGAGAAATCCGTCCGTTTTCGTCATTTGTTATCGAATCGACTTAAAGCCAAATCGTCACATTGGCCGCTCTTCTCTCTGAAACGGTTGTACTTATCGTCTGCAAAGCTATGTCGCGTGCTGCGGTATGCGCAGACACTAAAATCACCATAGTATAAAACAGATGAAGCTTCTAAGTTGATGTAATAGCCAGTAAGAAGTAGTACAACTCAAGTTTTAGGTATCGATTATTGACTTTTTAGCTGGCTTTGGTGCCTTGGACATGAGCTAGGACCTTAAGATTCTGCATGAAAGGAGGACTAGCAGCCGAGTTGCACGGGACAATATGAAAAGTGTTCATATGTAGTAAAAACCTGAGAAATCCGTCCGTTTTCGTCATTTGTTATCGAATCGACTTAAAGCCAGATCGTCACATTGGCCGCTCTTCTCTCTGGAAGGTTGTACTTATCGTCTGCAAAGCTATGTCGCGTGCTGCGGTATGCGGAGACACTAAAAGCACCATAGTAGAACACGGATGAAGCTTCTAAGTTGATGTAATAGCCAGTAAGAAGTAGTACAATTCAAGTTTTAGGTATCGATTATTGACTTTTTAGCTGGCTTTGGTGCCTTGGACATGAGCTAGGACCTTAAGATTCTGCATGAAAGGAGGACTAGCAGCCGAGTTGCACGGGAGAATGTGAAAAGTGTTCATATGTAGTAAAAACCTGAGAAATCCGTCCGTTTTCGTCAATTGTTATCGAATCGACTTAAAGGCAGATCGCCACATTGGCCGCTCTTCTCTCTGAAACGGTTCTACTTATCGTCTGCAAAGCTGTGTCGCGTGCTGCGGTATGCGGAGACACTAAAAGCACCATAGTAGAACACAGATGAAGCTTCTAAGTTGATGTAATAGCCAGTAAGAAGTAGTACAATTCAAGTATTAGGTACTGATTATTTACTTTTTAGCTGGCTTTGGTGCCTTGGGCATTAGCTAGGACCTTAAGATTCTGCATGAAAGGAGGACTAGCAGTCGAGTTGCACGGGAGAATGTGAAAAGTGTTCATATGTAGTAAAAACCTGAAAAATCCGTCCGTTTTCGTCATTTGTTATCGAATCGACTTAAAGCCAGATCGTCACATTGGCCGCTCTTCTCTCTGAAACGGTTGTACTTGTCGTCTGCAAAGCTATGTCGCGTGCTGCGGTATGCGCAGACACTAAAAGCACCATAGTATAAAACAGATGAAGCTTCTAAGTTGATGTAATAGCCAGTAAGAAGTAGTACAACTCAAGTTTTAGGTATCGATTATTGACTTTTTAGCTGGCTTTGGTGCCTTGGACATGACCTAGGACCTTAAGATTCTGCATGAAAGGAGGACTAGCAGCCGAGTAGCACGGGACAATATGAAAAGTGTTCATATGTAGTAAAAACCTGAGAAATCCGTCCGTTTTCCTCATTTGTTATCGAATCGACTTAAAGCCAGATCGTCACATTGGCCGCTCTTCTCTCTGAAACGGTTGTACTTATCGCCTGCAAAGCTATGTCGCGTCATGCGGTATGCGGAGGCACTAAAAGCACCATAGTAGAACACAGATGAAGCTTCTAAGTTGATGTAATAGCCAGTAAGAAGTAGTACAATTCAAGTTTTAGGTATCGATTATTGACTTTTTAGCTGGCTTTGGTACCTTGGACATGAGCTAGGACCTTAAGATTCTGCATGAAAGGAGGACTAGCAGCCGAGTTGCACGGGAGAATGTGAAAATTGTTCATATGTAGTAAAAACCTGAGAAATCCGTCCGTTTTCGTCATTTGTTATCGAATCGGCTTAAAGCCAGATCGTCACATTGGCCGCTCTTCTCTCTGAAACGGTTGTACTTATCGTCTGCAAAGCTATGTCGCGTGCTGCGGTAGGCGGAGACACTGAAACCACAACAGTAGAACACAGATGAAGCTTCTAATTTGATGTAATAGCCAGTAAGAAATAGTACAATTCAAGTTTTAAGTATCGATTATTGACTTTTTAGCTGGTTTTGGTGCCTTGGACATGAGCTAGGACCTTAAGATTCTGCATGATAGGAGGAATAGCAGCCGCGTTGCACGGGAGAATGTGAAATGTGTTCATATGTAGTAGAAACCTGAGAAATCCGTCCGTTTTCGTCATTTGTTATCGAATCGACTTAAAGCCCGATCGTCACATTGGCCGCTCTTCTCTCTGAAACGGTTGTACTTATCGTCTGCAAAGCTATGTCGCGTGCTGCGGTATGCGCAGACACTAAAAGCACCATAGTATAAAACAGATGAAGCTTCTAAGTTGATGTAATAGCCAGTAAGAAGTAGTACAACTCAAGTTTTAGGTATCGATTATTGACTTCTTAGATGGATTTGGTGCCTTGGACGTGAGCTAGGACCTTAAGATTCTGCATGAAAGGAGGACTAGCAGCCGAGTTGCACGGGACAATATGAAAAGTGTTCATATGTAGTAAAAACCTGAGAAATCCGTCCGTTTTCGTCATTTGTTATCGAATCGACTTAAAGCCCGATCGTCACATTGGCCGCTCTTCTCTCTGAAACGGTTGTACTTATCGTCTGCAAAGCTAAGTCGCGTGCTGCGGTATGCGGAGACAATAAAATCACCATAGTAGAACACAGATGAAGCTTCTAAGTCGATGTAATAGCCAGTAAGAAGTAGTACAATTCAAGTTTTAGGTATCGATTATTGACTTCTTAGATGGATTTGGTGCCTTGGACATGAGCTAGGACCTTAAGATTCTGCATGAAAGGAGGACTAGCAGCCGAGTTGCACGGGACAATATGAAAAGTGTTCATATGTAGTCTAAACCTGAGAAATCCGTCCGTTTTCGTCATTTGTTATCGAATCGCCTTAAAGCCAGATCGTCACATTGGCCGCTCTTCTCTCTGAAACGGTTGTACTTATCGTCTGCAAAGATATGTCGCGTGCTGCGGTATGCGGAGACACTAAAATCACCATAGTAGAACACAGATGAAGCTTCTAAGATGATGTAATAGACAAAAAGAAGTAGTACAATTCAAGTTTTAGGTATGGATTATTGACTTTTTAGCTGGCTTTGGTGCCTTGGGCATGAGCTAGGACCTTAAGAAACTGCATGAAAGGAGGACTAGCAGCCGAGTTGCACGGGAGAATCTGAAAAGTGTTCATATGTAGTAAAAACCTGAGAAATCCGTCCGTTTTCGTCATTTGTTATCGAATCGACTTAAAGCCAGATCGTCACATTGGCCGCTCTTCTCTCTGAAACGGTTGTACTTATCGTCTGCAAAGCTATGTCGATTGCTGCGGTATGCGCAGACACTAAAAGCAACATAGTATAAAAGAGATGAATTCTAAGTTGATGTAATAGCCAGTAAGAAGTAGTACAACTGAAGTTTTAGGTATCGATTATTGAATTTTAGCTGGCTTTGGTGCCTTGGACATGAGCTAGGACCTTAAGATTCTGCATGATAGGAGGACTAGCAGCCGCGTTGCACGGGAGAATGTGAAATGTGTTCATATGTAGTAGAAACCTGAGAAATCCGTCCGTTTTCGTCATTTGTTATCGAATTGACTTAAAGCCCGATCGTCACATTGGCCGCTCTTCTCTCTGAAACGGTTGTACTTATCGTCTGCAAAGCTATGTCGCGTGCTGCGGTATGCGGAGACACTAAAAGCACCATAGTAGAACACAGATGAAGCTTCTAAGTTGATGTAATAGCCAGTAAGAAGTAGTACAATTCAAGTTTTAGGTATCGATTATTGACTTTTTAGCTGGCTTTGGTGCCTTGGACATGAGCTAGGACCTTAAGATTCTGCATGAAAGGAGGACTAGCAGCCGAGTTGCACGGGAGAATGTGAAAAGTGTTCATAAGTAGCAAAAACCTGAGAAATCCATCCGTTTTCGTCATTTGTTATTGAATCGACTTATGGCCAGATCGTCGCATTGGCCGCTCTTCTCTCTGAAACGGTTGTACTTATCGTCTGCAAAGCTATGTCGTATGCTGCGGTAGGCGGAGACACTGAAACCACCACAGTAGAACACAGATGAAGCTTCTAATTTGATGTAATAGCCAGTAAGAAGCAGTACAATTCAAGTTTTAGGTATCGATTATTGACTTTATAGCTGGCTTTGATGCCTTGGAAATGAGCTAGGACCTTAAGAATCTGCATGAAAGGAGGACTAGCAGCCGAGTTGCAGGGAAGAATGTGAAAAGTGTTCATATGTAGTAAAACCCTGAGAAATCCGTCCGTTTTTGCCATTTGTTATCGAATCGACTTAAAGCCAGATCGTCACATTGGCCGCTCTTCTCTCTGAAACGGTTGTACTTATCGCCTGCAAAGCTATGTCGCGTGCTGCGGTATGCGGAGACTCTAAAAGCACCATAGTAGAACACAGATGAAGCTTCTAAGTTGATGTAATAGCCAGTAAGAAGTAGTACAATTCAAGTTTTAGGTATCGATTATTGACTTTTTAGCTGGCTTTGGTGCCTTGGACATGAGCTAGGACCTTAAGAATCTGCATGAAAGGAGGACTAGTAGCCGCGTTGCACGGGAGAATGTGAAATGTGTTCATATGTAGTAGAAACCTGAGAAATCCGTACGTTTTCGTCATTTGTTATCGAATCGACTTAAAGCCCGATCGTCACATTGGCCGCTCTTCTCTCTGAAACGGTTGTACTTATCGTCTGCAAAGCTATGTCGCGTGCTGCGGTATGTGGAGACAATAAAATCACCATAGTAGAACACAGATGAAGTTTTAAGTCGATGTAATAGCCAGTAAGAAGTAGTACAATTCAAGTTTTAGGTATCGATTATTGACCTTTTAGCTGGCTTTGGTGCGTTGGACATGAGCTATGACCTTAAGATTCAGCATGAAAGGAGGACTAGCAGCCGAGTTGCACGGGAGAATGTGAAATGTGTTCATATGTAGTAAAAACCTGAGAAATCCGTCCGTTTTCGTCATTTGTGATTGAATCGACTTAAAGCCAGATCGTCACATTGGCCGCTCTTCTCTCTGGAAGGTTGTACTTATCGTCTGCAAAGCAATGTCGCGTGCTGCGGTATGCGGAGACACTAAAAGCACCATAGTAGAACACGGATGAAGCTTCTAAGTTGATGTAATAGCCAGTAAGAAGTAGTACAATACAAGTTTTAGGTATCGATTATTGACTTCTTAGATGGATTTGGTGCCTTGGACATGAGCTAGTACCTTAAGATTCTGCATGAAAGGAGGACTAGCAGCCGAGTTGCACGGGACAATATGAAAAGTGTTCATATGTAGTCTATACCTGAGAAATCCGTCCGTTTTCGTCATTTGTTATCGAATCGCCTTAAAGCCAGATCGTCACATTGGCCGCTCTTCTCTCTGAAACGGTTGTACTTATCGTCTGCAAAGCTATGTCGTATGCTGCGGTAGGCGGAGACACTGAAACCACCACAGTAGAACACAGATGAAGCTTCTAATTTGATGTAATAGCCAGTAAGAAATAGTACAATTCAAGTTTTAGGTATCGATTATTGACTTTTTAGCTGGCTTTGATGCCTTGGACATGAGCTAGGACCTTAAGAATCTGCATGAAAGGAGGACTAGCAGCCGAGTTGCAGGGAAGAATGTGAAAAGTGTTCATATGTAGTAAATACCTGAGAAATCCGTCCGTTTTCGTCATTTGTTGTCGAATCGACTTAAAGCCAGATCGTCACATTGGCCGCTCTTCTCTCTGAAACGGTTGTACTTATCGTCTGCAAAGCTATGTCGCGTGCAGCGGTATGCGGAGACTCTAAAAGCACCATAGTAGAACACAGATGAAGCTTCTAAGTTGATGTAATAGCCAGTAAGAAGTAGTACAATTCAAGTTTTAGGTACTGATTATTTACTTTTTAGCTGGCTTTGGTGCCTTGGACATGAGCTAGGACATTAAGATTCTGCATGAAAGGAGGACTAGGAGCCGCGTTGCACGGAAGAATGTGAAATGTGTTCATATGTAGTAAAAACCTGAGAAATCCGTCCGTTTTCGTCATTTGTTTTCGAATCGACTTAACGCCCGATCGTCACTTTGGCCGCTCTTCTCTCTGAAACAGTTGTACTTATCGTCTGCAAAGCTAAGTCGCGTGCTGCGGTATGCGGAGACACTAAAATCACCATAGTAGAACACAGATGAAGCTTCTAAGATGATGTAATAGACAATAAGAAGTAGTACAATTCAAGTTTTAGGTATGGATTACTGACTTTTTAGCTGGCTTTGGTGCCTTGGGCATGAGCTAGGACCTTAAGATTCTGCATGAAAGGAGGACTAGCAGTCGAGTTGCACGGGAGAATGTGAAAAGTGTTCATATGTAGTAAAAACCTGAGAAATCCGTCCGTTTTCGTCATTTGTTATCGAATCGACTTAAAGCCAGATCGTCACATTGGCCGCTCTTCTCTCTGAAACGGTTGTACTTATCGTCTGCAAAGCTATGTCGCGTGCTGCGGTATGCGCAGACACTAAAATCACCATAGTATAAAACAGATGAAGCTTCTAAGTTGATGTAATAGCCAGTAAGAAGTAGTACAACTCAAGTTTTAGGTATCGATTATTGACTTTTTAGCTGGCTTTGGTGCCTTGGACATGACCTAGGACCTTAAGATTCTGCATGAAAGGAGGACTAGCAGCCGAGTTGCACGGGACAATATGAAAAGTGTTCATATGTAGTAAAAACCTGAGAAATCCGTCCGTTTTCGTCATTAGTTATCGAATCGACTTAAAGCCAGATCGTCACATTGGCCGCTCTTCTCTCTGGAAGGTTGTACTTATCGTCTGCAAAGCTATGTCGCGTGCTGCGGTATGCGGAGACACTAAAAGCACCATAGTAGAACACGGATGAAGCTTCTAAGTTGATGTAATAGCCAGTAAGAAGTAGTACAATACAAGTTTTAGGTATCGATTATTGACTTCTTAGATGGATTTGGTGCCTTGGACATGAGCTAGTACCTTAAGATTCTGCATGAAAGGAGGACTAGCAGCCGAGTTGCACGGGACAGAATGAAAAGTGTTCATATGTAGTCTAAACCTGAGAAATCCGTCCGTTTTCGTCATTTGTTATCGAATCGCCTTAAAGCCAGATCGTCACATTGGCCGCTCTTCTCTCTGAAACGGTTGTACTTATCGTCTGCAAAGCTATGTCGTATGCTGCGGTAGGCGGAGACACTGAAACCACCACAGTAGAACACAGATGAAGCTTCTAAGTTGATGTAATAGCCAGTAAGAAGTAGTACAATTCAAGTTTTAGGTACTGATTATTTACTTTTTAGCTGGCTTTGGTGCCTTGGACATGAGCTAGGACATTAAGATTCTACATGAAAGGAGGACTAGCAGCCGCGTTGCACGGGAGAATGTGAAATGTGTTCATATGTAGTAAAAACCTGAGAAATCCGTCCGTTTTCGTCATTTGTTTTCGAATCGACTTAAAGCCCGATCGTCACTTTGGCTTCTCTTCTCTCTGAAACGGTTGTACTTATCGTCTGCAAAGCTATGTCGCGTGCTGCGGTATGCGGAGACACTAAAATCACCATAGTAGAACACAGATGAAGCTTCTAAGATGATGTAATAGACAATAAGAAGTAGTACAATTCAAGTTTTAGGTATGGATTACTGACTTTTTAGCTGGCTTTGGTGCCTTGGGCATGAGCTAGGACCTTAAGATTCTGCATGAAAGGAGGACTAGCAGCCGAGTTGCACGGGAGAATCTGAAAAGTGTTCATATGTAGTAAAAACCTGAGAAATCCGTCCGTTTTCGTCATTTGTTATCGAATCGACTTAAAGCCAGATCGTCACATTGGCCGCTCTTCTCTCTGAAACGGTTGTACTAATCGTCTGCAAAGCTATGTCGCGTGCTGCGGTATGTGCAGACACTAAAAGCACCATAGTATAAAACAGATGAAGCTTCTAAGTTGATGTAATAGCCAATAAGAAGTAGTACAACTGAAGTTTTAGGTATCGATTATTGACTTTTTAGCTGGCGTTGGTGCCTTGGACATGAGCTAGGACCTTAAGATTCTGCATGATAGGAGGACTAGCAGCCGCGTTGCACGGGAGAATGTGAAATGTGTTCATATGTAGTAGAAACCTGAGAAATCCGTCCGTTTTCGTCATTTGTTATCGAATCGACTTAAAGCCCGATCGTCACATTGGCCGCTCTTCTCTCTGAAACGGTTGTACTTATCGTCTGCAAAGCTATGTCGCGTGCTGCGGTATGTGGAGACACTAAAAGCACCATAGTAGAACACAGATGAAGCTTCTAAGTGGATGTAATAGCCAGTAAGAAGTAGTACAATTCAAGTTTTAGGTATCGATTATTGACTTTTTAGCTGGCTTTGGTGCCTTGGACATGAGCTAGGACCTTATGATTCTGCATGAAAGGAGGACTAGCAGCCGAGTTGCACGGGAGAATGTGAAAAGTGTTCATATGTAGTAAAAACCTGAGAAATCCATCCGTTTTCGTCAATTGTTATCGAATCGACTTAAAGGCAGATCGTCACATTGGCCGCTCTTCTCTCTGAAACGGTTCTACTTATCGTCTGCAAAGCTGTGTCGCGTGCTGCGGTATGCGGAGACACTAAAAGCACCATAGTAGAACACAGATGAAGCTTCTAAGTTGATGTAATAGCCAGTAAGAAGTAGTACAATTCAAGTATTAGGTACTGATTATTTACTTTTTAGCTGGCTTTGGTGCCTTGGGCATGAGCTAGGACCTTAAGATTCTGCATGAAAGGAGGACTAGCAGTCGAGTTGCACGGGAGAATGTGAAAAGTGTTCATATGTAGTAAAAACCTGAGAAATCCGTCCGTTTTCGTCATTTGTTATCGAATCGACTTAAAGCCAGATCGTCACATTGGCCGCTCTTCTCTCTGAAACGGTTGTACTTATCGTCTGCAAAGCTATGTCGCGTGCTGCGGTATGCGCAGACACTAAAAGCACCATAGTATAAAACAGATGAAGCTTCTAAGTTGATGTAATAGCCAGTAAGAAGTAGTACAACTCAAGTTTTAGGTATCGATTATTGACTTTTTAGCTGGCTTTGGTGCCTTGGACATGACCTAGGACCTTAAGATTCTGCATGAAAGGAGGACTAGCAGCCGAGTTGCACGGGACAATATGAAAAGTGTTCATATGTAGTAAAAACCTGAGAAATCCGTCCGTTTTCGTCATTTGTTATCGAATCGACTTAAAGCCAGATCGTCACATTGGCCGCTCTTCTCTCTGAAACGGTTGTACTTATCGCCTGCAAAGCTATGTCGCGTCATGCGGTATGCGGAGACACTAAAAGCACCATAGTAGAACACAGATGAAGCTTGTAAGTTGATGTAATAGCCAGTAAGAAGTAGTACAATTCAAGTTTTAGGTATCGATTATTGACTTTTTAGCTGGCTTTGGTACCTTGGACATGAGCTAGGACCTTAAGATTCTGCATGAAAGGAGGACTAGCAGCCGAGTTGCACGGGAGAATGTGAAAAGTGTTCATATGTAGTAAAAACCTGAGAAATCCGTCCGTTTTCGTCATTTGTTATCGAATCGGCTTAAAGCCAGATCGTCACATTGGCCGCTCTTCTCTCTGAAACGGTTGTACTTATCGTCTGCAAAGCTATGTCGCGTGCTGCGGTAGGCGGAGACACTGAAACCACAACAGTAGAACAGAGATGAAGCTTCTAATTTGATGTAATAGCCAGTAAGAAATAGTACAATTCAAGTTTTAGGTATCGATTATTGACTTTTTAGCTGGCTTTGGTGCCTTGGACATGACCTAGGACCTTAAGATTCTGCATGATAGGAGGAATAGCAGCCGCGTTGCACGGGAGAATGTGAAATGTGTTCATATGTAGTAGAAACCTGAGAAATCCGTCCGTTTTCGTCATTTGTTATCGAATCGACTTAAAGCCCGATCGTCACATTGGCCGCTCTTCTCTCTGAAACGGTTGTACTTATCGTCTGCAAAGCTATGTCGCGTGCTGCGGTATGCGGAGACACTAAAAGCACCATAGTAGAACACAGATGAAGCTTCTAAGTTGATGTAATAGCCAGTAAGAAGTAGTACAATTCAAGTTTTAGGTATCGATTATTGACTTTTTAGCTGGCTTTGGTGCCTTGGACATGAGCTAGGACCTTAAGATTCTGCATGAAAGGAGGACTAGCAGCCGCGTTGCACGGGAGAGAGTGAAATGTGTTCATATGTAGTAGAAACCTGAGAAATCCGTCCGTTTTCGTCATTTGTTATCGAATCGACTTAAAGCCCGATCGTCACATTGGCCGCTCTTCTCTCTGAAACGGTTGTACTTATCGTCTGCAAAGCTAAGTCGCGTGCTGCGGTATGCGGAGACAATAAAATCACCATAGTAGAACACAGATGAAGCTTCTAAGTCGATGTAATAGCCAGTAAGAAGTAGTACAATTCAAGTTTTAGGTATCGATTATTGACTTCTTAGATGGATTTGGTGCCTTGGACATGAGCTAGGACCTTAAGATTCTGCATGAAAGGAGGACTAGCAGCCGAGTTGCACGGGACAATATGAAAAGTGTTCATATGTAGTCTAAACCTGAGAAATCCGTCCGTTTTCGTCATTTGTTATCGAATCGCCTTAAAGCCAGATCGTCACATTGGCCGCTCTTCTCTCTGAAACGGTTGTACTTATCGTCTGCAAAGATATGTCGCGTGCTGCGGTATGCGGAGACACTAAAATCACCATAGTAGAACACAGATGAAGCTTCTAAGATGATGTAATAGACAATAAGAAGTAGTACAATTCAAGTTTTAGGTATGGATTATTGACTTTTTAGCTGGCTTTGGTGCCTTGGGCATGAGCTAGGACCTTAAGATTCTGCATGAAAGGAGGACTAGCAGCCGAGTTGCACGGGAGAATCTGAAAAGTGTTCATATGTAGTAAAAACCTGAGAAATCCGTCCGTTTTCGTCATTTGTTATCGAATCGACTTAAAGCCAGATCGTCACATTGGCCGCTCTTCTCTCTGAAACGGTTGTACTTATCGTCTGCAAAGCTATGTCGATTGCTGCGGTATGCGCAGACACTAAAAGCACCATAGTATAAAACAGATGAATTCTAAGTTGATGTAATAGCCAGTAAGAAGTAGTACAACTGAAGTTTTAGGTATCGATTATTGAATTTTAGCTGGCTCTGGTGCCTTGGACATGAGCTAGGACCTTAAGATTCTGCATGATAGGAGGACTAGCAGCCGCGTTGCACGGGAGAATGTGAAATGTGTTCATATGTAGTAGAAACCTGAGAAATCCGTCCGTTTTCGTCATTTGTTATCGAATTGACTTAAAGCCCGATCGTCACATTGGCCGCTCTTCTCTCTGAAACGGTTGTACTTATCGTCTGCAAAGCTATGTCGCGTGCTGCGGTATGCGGAGACACTAAAAGCACCATAGTAGAACACAGATGAAGCTTCTAAGTTGATGTAATAGCCAGTAAGAAGTAGTACAATTCAAGTTTTAGGTATCGATTATTGACTTTTTAGCTGGCTTTGGTGCCTTGGACATGAGCTAGGACCTTAAGATTCTGCATGAAAGGAGGACTAGCAGCCGAGTTGCACGGGAGAATGTGAAAAGTGTTCATAAGTAGCAAAAACCTGAGAAATCCATCCGTTTTCGTCATTTGTTATTGAATCGACTTATGGCCAGATCGTCACATTGGCCGCTCTTCTCTCTGAAACGGTTGTACTTATCGTCTGCAAAGCTATGTCGTATGCTGCGGTAGGCGGAGACACTGAAACCACCACAGTAGAACACAGATGAAGCTTCTAATTTGATGTAATAGCCAGTAAGAAGCAGTACAATTCAAGTTTTAGGTATCGATTATTGACTTTATAGCTGGCTTTGATGCCTTGGAAATGAGCTAGGACCTTAAGAATCTGCATGAAAGGAGGACTAGCAGCCGAGTTGCAGGGAAGAATGTGAAAAGTGTTCATATGTAGTAAAAACCTGAGAAATCCGTCCGTTTTTGCCATTTGTTATCGAATCGAGTTAAAGCCAGATCGTCACATTGGCCGCTCTTCTCTCTGAAACGGTTGTACTTATCGTCTGCAAAGCTATGTCGCGTGCTGCGGTATGCGGAGACACTAAAAGCACCATAGTAGAACACGGATGAAGCTTCTAAGTTGATGTAATAGCCAGTAAGAAGTAGTACAATACAAGTTTTAGGTATCGATTATTGACTTTTTAGCTGGCTTTGGTGCCTTGGACATGAGCTAGGACCTTAAGATACTAGATGAAAGGAGGACTAGCAGCCGACTTGCACGGGAGAATGTGAAAAGTGTTCATATGTAGTAAAAACCTGAGAAATCCGTCCGTTTTCGTCATTTGTTATCGAATCGACTTAAAGCCAGATCGTCACATTGGCCGCTCTTCTCTCTGAAACGGTTGTACGTATCGTCTTCAATGCTATGTCGCGTGCTGCGGTATGCGGAGACACTAAAAGCACCATACTAGAACACAGATGAAGCTTCTAAGTTGATGTAATAGCCAGTAAGAAGTAGTACAATTCAAGTTTTAGGTATCGATTATTGATTTTTTAGCTGGCTTTGGTGCCTTGGACATGAGCTAGGACCTTAAGATTCTGCATCAAAAGGAGGACTAGCAGCCGAGTTGCACGGGAGAATGTGAAAAGTGTTCATATGTAGTAAAAACCTGAGAAATCCGTCCGTTTTCGTCATTTGTTATCGAATCGACTTAAAGCCAGATCGTCACATTGGCCCCTCTTTTCTCTGAAACGGTAGTACTTTTCGTCTGCAAAGCTATGTCGCGTGCTGCGGTGTGCGGAGGCACTAAAAGTACCATAGTAGAACACAGATGAAGCTTCTAAGTTGATGTAATAGCCAGTAAGAAGTAGTACAATTCAAGTTTTAGGTATCGATTATTGACTTTTTAGCAGGCTTTGGTGCCTTGGACATGAGCTAGGACCTTAAGATTCTGCATGAAAGGATGACTAGTAGCCGCGTTGCACGGGAGAATGTGAAATGTGTTCATATGTAGTAGAAACCTGAGAAATCCGTCCGTTTTCGTCATTTGTTATCGAATCGACTTAAAGCCCGATCGTCACATTGGAAGCTCTTCTCTCTGAAACGGTTGTACTTATCGTCTGCAAAGCTATGTCGCGTGCTGCGGTATGTGGAGACAATAGAATCACCATAGTAGAACACAGATGTAATTTTAAGTCGATGTAATAGCCAGTAAGAATTAGTACAATTCAAGTTTTAGGTATCGATTATTGACTTTTTAGCTGGCTTTGGTGCCTTGGACATGAGCTATGACCATAAGGTTCTGCATGAAAGGAGGACTAGCAGCCGAGTTGCACGGGAGAATGTGAAAAGTGTTGATATGTAGTAAAAACCTGTGAAATCCGTCCGTTTTCGTCATTTGTTATCGAATCGACTTAAAGCCAGATCGTCACATTGGCCGCTCTTCTCTCTGAAACGGTTGTACTTATCGTCTTCAAAGCTATGTCGCGTGCTGCGGTATGCGGAGACACTAAAAGCACCATAGTAGAACACAGATGAAGCTTCTAAGTTGATGTAATAGCCAGTAAGAAGTAGTACAATTCAAGTTTTAGGTATCGATTATTGACTTTTTAGCTGGCTTTGGTGCCTTGGACATGAGCTAGGACCTTAAGATTCTGCATGAAAGGAGGACTAGCAGCCGAGTTGCACGGGAGAATGTGAAAAGTGTTCATATGTAGTAAAAACCTGAGAAATCCGTCCGTTTTCATCATTTGTTATCGAATCGACTTAAAGCCAGGTCGTTACATTGGCCGCTCTTCTCTCTGAAACGGTTGTACTTATCGTCTGCAAAGCTATTTCGCGTGCTGCGGTACACGGTGACTCTAAAAGCACCATAGTAGAACACAGATGAAGCTTCTAAGTTGATGTAATAGCCAGTAAGAAATAGTACAATTCAAGTTTTAGGTATCGATTATTGACTGTTTAGCTGGCTTTGGTGCCTTGGACATAATCTAGGACCCTAAGATTCTCCATGAAAGGAGGACTATCTGCCGAGTTGCACGCGAGAATGTGAAACGTGTTCATATGTAGTAAAAACCTGAGAAATCCGTCAGTTTTCGTCATTTGTTATCGAATCGACTTAAAGCCAGATCGTCACTTGGCCGCTCTTATCCCTGAAACGGTTGTACTTATCGTCTGCAAAGCTATGTCGCGTGCTGCGGTGTGCGGAGACACTAAAAGCACCATAGTAGAACACAGATGAAGCTTCTAAGTTGATGTAATAGCCAGTAAGAAGTAGTACAATTCAAGTTTTAGCTATCGATTATTGACTTTTTAGCTGGCTTTGGTGCCTTGGACATGAATTAGGACCTTAAGATTCTGCATAGAAGGAGGACTAGCAGCCGCGTTGCACGGGAGAATGTGAAATGTGTTCATATGTAGTAGAAACCTGAGAAATCCGTTCGTTTTCGTCATTTGTTATCGAATCGACTTAAAGCCCGATCGTCACATTGGCCGCTCTTCTCTCTGAAACGTTTGTACTTATCGTTTGCAAAGCTATGTCGTATGCTGCGGTATGTGGAGACAATAAAATCACCATAGTAGAACACAGATGAAGTTTCAATTCGATGTAATAGCCAGTAAGAAGTAGTACAATTCAAGTTTTAGGTATCGATTATTGACCTTTTAGCTGGCTTTGGTGCCTTGGACATGAGCTATGACCTTAAGATTCAGCATGAAAGGAGGACTAGCAGCCGAGTTGCACGGGAGAATGTGAAATGTGTTCATATGTAGTAAAAACCTGAGAAATCCGTCCGTTTTCGTCATTTGTGATTGAATCGAGTTAAAGCCAGATCGTCACATTGGCCGCTCTTCTCTCTGGAAGGTTGTACTTATCGTCTGCAAAGCTATGTCGCGTGCTGCGGTATGCGGAGACACTAAAAGCACCATAGTAGAACACGGATGAAGCTTCTAAGTTGATGTAATAGCCAGTAAGAAGTAGTACAATTCAAGTTTTAGGTAACGATTATTGATTTTTTAGCTGGCTTTGGTGCCTTGGACATGAGCTAGGACCTTAAGATTCTGCATCAAAAGGAGGACTAGCAGCCGAGTTGCAGGGGAGAATGTGAAAAGTGTTCATATGTAGTAAAAACCTGAGAAATCCGTCCGTTTTCGTCATTTGTTATCGAATCGACTTAAAGCCAGATTGTCACATTGGCCCCTCTTTTCTCTGAAACGGTAGTACTTTTCGTCTGCAAAGCTATGTCGCGTGCTGCGGTGTGCGGAGGCACTAAAAGTACCATAGCAGAACACAGATGAAGCTTCTAAGTTGATGTAATAGCCAGTAAGAAGTAGTACAATTCAAGTTTTAGTTATCGATTATTGACTTTTTAGCTGGCTTTGGTGCCTTGGACATGAGCTAGGACCTTAAGATTCTGCATGAAAGGATGACTAGTAGCCGCGTTGCACGGGAGAATGTGAAATGTGTTCATATGTAGTAGAAACCTGAGAAATCCGTCCGTTTTCGTCATTTGTTATCGAATCGACTTAAAGCCCGATCGTCACATTGGAAGCTCTTCTCTCTGAAACGGTTGTACTTATCGTCTGCAAAGCTATGTCGCGTGCTGCGGTATGTGGAGACAATAAAATCACCATAGTAGAACACAGATGTAGTTTTAAGTCGATGTAATAGCCAGTAAGAAGTAGTACAATTCAAGTTTTAGGTATCGATTATTGACTTTTTAGCTGGCTTTGGTGCCTTGGACATGAGCTATGACCATAAGGTTCTGCATGAAAGGAGGACTAGCAGCCGCGTTGCACGGGAGAATGTGAAAAGTGTTCATATGTAGTAAAAACCTGTGAAATCCGTCCGTTTTCGTCATTTGTTATCGAATCGACTTAAAGCCAGATCGTCACATTGGCCGCTCTTATCCCTGAAACGGTTGTACTTATCGTCTTCAAAGCTATGTCGCGTGCTGCGGTATGCGGAGACACTAAAAGCACCATAGTAGAACACAGATGAAGCTTCTAAGTTGATGTAATAGCCAGTAAGAAGTAGTACAATTCAAGTTTTAGGTATCGATTATTGACTTTTTAGCTGGCTTTGGTGCCTTGGACATGAGCTAGGACCTTAAGATTCTGCATGAAAGGAGGACTAGCAGCCGAGTTGCACGGGAGAATGTGAAAAGTGTTCATATGTAGTAAAAACCTGAGAAATCCGTCCGTTTTCATCATTTGTTATCGAATCGACTTAAAGCCAGATCGTTACATTGGCCGCTCTTCTCTCTGAAACGGTTGTACTTATCGTCTGCAAAGCTATTTCGCGTGCTGCGGTACGCGGAGACTCTATAAGCACCATAGTAGAACACAGATGAAGCTTCTAAGTTGATGTAATAGCCAGTAAGAAATAGTACAATTCAAGTTTTAGGTATCGATTATTGACTGTTTAGCTGGCTTTGGTGCCTTGGACATAATCTAGGACCCTAAGATTCTCCATGAAAGGAGGACTATCTGCCGAGTTGCACGCGAGAATGTGAAACGTGTTCATATGTAGTAAAAACCTGAGAAATCCGTCAGTTTTCGTCATTTGTTATCGAATCGACTTAAAGCCAGATCGTCACTTGGCCGCTCTTATCCCTGAAACGGTTGTACTTATCGTCTGCAAAGCTATGTCGCGTGCTGCGGTGTGCGGAGACACTAAAAGCACCATAGTAGAACACAGATGAAGCTTCTAAGTTGATGTAATAGCCAGTAAGAAGTAGTACAATTCAAGTTTTAGGTATCGATTATTGATTTTTTAGCTGGCTTTGGTGCCTTGGACATGAGCTAGGACCTTAAGATTCTGCATCAAAAGGAGGACTAGCAGCCGAGTTGCACGGGAGAATGTGAAAAGTGTTCATATGTAGTAAAAACCTGAGAAATCCGTCCGTTTTCGTCATTTGTTATCGAATCGACTTAAAGCCAGATCGTCACATTGGCCCCTCTTTTCTCTGAAACGGTAGTACTTTTCGTCTGCAAAGCTATGTCGCGTGCTGCGGTGTGCGGAGGCACTAAAAGTACCATAGTAGAACACAGATGAAGCTTCTAAGTTGATGTAATAGCCAGTAAGAAGTAGTACAATTCAAGTTTTAGTTATCGATTATTGACTTTTTAGCTGGCTTTGGTGCCTTGGACATGAGCTAGGACCTTAAGATTCTGCATGAAAGGATGACTAGTAGCCGCGTTGCACGGGAGAATGTGAAATGTGTTCATATGTAGTAGAAACCTGAGAAATCCGTCCGTTTTCGTCATTTGTTATCGAATCGACTTAAAGCCCGATCGTCACATTGGAAGCTCTTCTCTCTGAAACGGTTGTACTTATCGTCTGCAAAGCTATGTCGCGTGCTGCGGTATGTGGAGACAATAAAATCACCATAGTAGAACACAGATGTAGTTTTAAGTCGATGTAATAGCCAGTAAGAAGTAGTACAATTCAAGTTTTAGGTATCGATTATTGACTTTTTAGCTGGCTTTGGTGCCTTGGACATGAGCTATGACCATAAGGTTCTGCATGAAAGGAGGACTAGCAGCCGCGTTGCACGGGAGAATGTGAAAAGTGTTCATATGTAGTAAAAACCTGTGAAATCCGTCCGTTTTCGTCATTTGTTATCGAATCGACTTAAAGCCAGATCGTCACATTGGCCGCTCTTCTCTCTGAAACGGTTGTACTTATCGTCTTCAAATCTATGTCGCGTGCTGCGGTATGCGGAGACACTAAAAGCACCATAGTAGAACACAGATGAAGCTTCTAAGTTGATGTAATAGCCAGTAAGAAGTAGTACAATTCAAGTTTTAGGTATCGATTATTGACTTTTTAGCTGGCTTTGGTGCCTTGGACATGAGCTAGGACCTTAAGATTCTGCATGAAAGGAGGACTAGCAGCCGAGTTGCACGGGAGAATGTGAAAAGTGTTCATATGTAGTAAAAACCTGAGAAATCCGTCCGTTTTCATCATTTGTTATCGAATCGACTTAAAGCCAGATCGTTACATTGGCCGCTCTTCTCTCTGAAACGGTTGTACTTATCGTCTGCAAAGCTATTTCGCGTGCTGCGGTACGCGGAGAATCTAAAAGCACCATAGTAGAACACAGATGAAGCTTCTAAGTTGATGTAATAGCCAGTAAGAAATAGTACAATTCAAGTTTTAGGTATCGATTATTGACTGTTTAGCTGGCTTTGGTGCCTTGGACATAATCTAGGACCCTAAGATTCTCCATGAAAGGAGGACTATCTGCCGAGTTGCACGCGAGAATGTGAAACGTGTTCATATGTAGTAAAAACCTGAGAAATCCGTCAGTTTTCGTCATTTGTTATCGAATCGACTTAAAGCCAGATCGTCACTTGGCCGCTCTTATCCCTGAAACGGTTGTACTTATCGTCTGCAAAGCTATGTCGCGTGCTGCGGTGTGCGGAGACACTAAAAGCACCATAGTAGAACACAGATGAAGCTTCTAAGTTGATGTAATAGCCAGTAAGAAGTAGTACAATTCAAGTTTTAGGTATCGATTATTGATTTTTTAGCTGGCTTTGGTGCCTTGGACATGAGCTAGGACCTTAAGATTCTGCATCAAAAGGAGGACTAGCAGCCGAGTTGCACGGGAGAATGTGAAAAGTGTTCATATGTAGTAAAAACCTGAGAAATCCGTTCGTTTTCGTCATTTGTTATCGAATCGACTTAAAGCCAGATCGTCACATTGGCCCCTCTTTTCTCTGAAACGGTAGTACTTTTCGTCTGCAAAGCTATGTCGCGTGCTGCGGTGTGCGGAGGCACTAAATGTACCATAGTAGAACACAGATGAAGCTTCTAAGTTGATGTAATAGCCAGTAAGAAGTAGTACAATTCAAGTTTTAGTTATCGATTATTGACTTTTTAGCTGGCTTTGGTGCCTTGGACATGAGCTAGGACCTTAAGATTCTGCATGAAAGGATGACTAGTAGCCGCGTTGCACGGGAGAATGTGAAATGTGTTCATATGTAGTAGAAACCTGAGAAATCCGTCCGTTTTCGTCAATTGTTATCGAATCGACTTAAAGCCAGATCGTCACATTGGAAGCTCTTCTCTCTGAAACGGTTGTACTTATCGTCTGCAAAGCTATGTCGCGTGCTGCGGTATGTGGAGACAATAAAATCACCATAGTAGAACACAGATGTAGTTTTAAGTCGATGTAATAGCCAGTAAGAAGTAGTACAATTCAAGTTTTAGGTATCGATTATTGACTTTTTAGCTGGCTTTGGTGCCTTGGACATGAGCTATGACCATAAGGTTCTGCATGAAAGGAGGACTAGCAGCCGAGTTGCACGGGAGAATGTGAAAAGTGTTCATATGTAGTAAAAACCTGTGAAATCCGTCCGTTTTCGTCATTTGTTATCGAATCGACTTAAAGCCAGATCGTCACATTGGCCGCTCTTCTCTCTGAAACGGTTGTACTTATCGTCTTCAAAGCTATGTCGCGTGCTGCGGTATGCGGAGACACTAAAAGCACCATAGTAGAACACAGATGAAGCTTCTAAGTTGATGTAATAGCCATTAAGAAGTAGTACAATTCAAGTTTTAGGTATCGATTATTGACTTTTTAGCTGGCTTTGGTGCCTTGGACATGAGCTAGGACCTTAAGATTCTGCATGAAAGGAGGACTAGCAGCCGAGTTGCACGGGAGAATGTGAAAAGTGTTCATATGTAGTAAAAACCTGAGAAATCCGTCCGTTTTCATCATTTGTTATCGAATCGACTTAAAGCCAGATCGTTACATTGGCCGCTCTTCTCTCTGAAACGGTTGTACTTATCGTCTGCAAAGCTATTTCGCGTGCTGCGGTACGCGGAGACTCTAAAAGCACCATAGTAGAACACAGATGAAGCTTCTAAGTTGATGTAATAGCCAGTAAGAAATAGTACAATTCAAGTTTTAGGTATCGATTATTGACTGTTTAGCTGGCTTTGGTGCCTTGGACATAATCTAGGACCCTAAGATTCTCCATGAAAGGAGGACTATCTGCCGAGTTGCACGCGAGAATGTGAAACGTGTTCATATGTAGTAAAAACCTGAGAAATCCGTCAGTTTTCGTCATTTGTTATCGAATCGACTTAAAGCCAGATCGTCACTTGGCCGCTCTTATCCCTGAAACGGTTGTACTTATCGTCTGCAAAGCTATGTCGCGTGCTGCGGTGTGCGGAGACACTAAAAGCACCATAGTAGAACACAGATGAAGCTTCTAAGTTGATGTAATAGCCAGTAAGAAGTAGTACAATTCAAGTTTTAGCTATCGATTATTGACTTTTTAGCTGGCTTTGGTGCCTTGGACATGAGCTAGGACCTTATGATTCTGCATAGAAGGAGGACTAGCAGCCGCGTTGCACGGGAGAATGTGAAATGTGTTCATATGTAGTAGAAACCTGAGAAATCCGTTCGTTTTCGTCATTTGTTATCGAATCGACTTAAAGCCCGATCGTCACATTGGCCGCTCTTCTCTCTGAAACGTTTGTACTTATCGTTTGCAAAGCTATGTCGTATGCTGCGGTATGCGGAGACACTAAAACCACCACAGTAGAACACAGATAAAGCTTCTAAGTTGATGTAATAGCCAGTAAGAAGTAGTACAATTCAAGTTTTAGGTATTGATTATTGACTTTTTAGCTGGCTTTGGTGCCTTGGATATGAGCTAGGACCTTAAGAATCTGCATGAAAGGAGGACTAGCAGCCGAGTTGCACGGGAGAATGAAAAAAGTGTTCATATGTAGTAAAAACCTGAGAAATCCGTCCGTTTTCGTCATTTGTTATCGAATCGACTTAAAGCCAGATCGTAACATTGGCCATTCTTCTCTCTGAAACGGTTGTACTTATCGTCTGCAAAGCTATTTCGCGTGCTGCGGTATGCGGAGATACGAAAAGCACCATAGTAGAACACAGATGAAGCTTTTAAGTAAATGTAATAGCAAGTAAGAAGTAGTAAAATTCAAGTTTTAGGTACTGATTATTGACTTTTTAGCTGGCTTTGGTGCCTTGGACATGAGCTAGGACATTAAGATTCTGCATAGAAGGAGGACTAGCAGCCGCGTTGCACGGGACAATGTGAAAAGTGTTCATATGTAGTAAAAACCTGAGAAATCCGTCCGTTTTCGTCATTTGTTATCGAATCGACTTAAAGCCCGATCGTAACATTGGCCGCTCTTCTCTCTGAAACGGTTGTACTTATCGTCTGCAAAGCTATTTCGCGTGCTGCGGTACGCGGAGACTCTAAAAGCACCATAGTAGAACACAGATGAAGCTTCTAAGTTGATGTAATAGCCAGTAAGAAGTAGTACAATTCAAGTTTTAGGTATCGATTATTGAGTGTTTAGCTGGCTTTGGTGCCTTGGACATGATCTAAGACCTTAAGATTCTCCATGAAAGGAGGACTAGCAGCCGAGTTGCACGGGAGAATGTGAAACGTGTTCATATGTAGTAAAAACTTGAGAAATCCTTCAGTTTTCGTCATTTGTTATCGAATCGACTTAAAGCCAGATCGTCACTTGGCCGATCTTATCCCTGAAGCGGTTGTACTTATCGTCTGCTAAGCTATGTCTCGTGCTGCGGTATGCGGAGACACTAAAAGCACCATAGTAGAACACAGATGAAGCTTCTAAGTTGATGTAATAGCCAGTAAGAAGTAGTACAATTCAAGTTTTAGGTACTGATTATTTACTTTTTAGCTTACTTTGGTGCCTTGGACATGGGCTAGGACCTTAAGTTTCTGCATGAAAGGAGGACTAGCAGCCGAGTTACACGGGAGAATGTGAAAAATGTTCGTATGTAGTAAAAACCTGAGAAATCCGTCCGTTTTCTTTACTTGTTATCGAATCGACTTAAAGCCAGATCGTCACATTGGCCGCTCTTCTCTCTGAAACGGTTGTACATATCGTCTGCAAAGCTATGTCGCGTGCTGCGGTGTGCGGAGACACTAAATGCACCATAGTAGAACACAGATGAAGATTCTAAGTTGATGTAATAGCCAGTAAGAAGTAGTACAATTCAAGTTTTAGGTATCGATTATTGACTTTTTAGCTGGCTTTGGTGCCTTGGACATGAGCTAGGACCTTAAGATTCTGCATGAAAGGAGGACTAGCAGCCGCGTTGCACGGGAGAATGTGAAATGTGTTCATATGTAGTAAAAACCTGAGAAATCCGTCCGTTTGCGTCATTTGTTATCGAATCGACTTAAAGCCCGATCGTCACATTGGCCGCTCTTCTCTCTGAAACGGTTGTACTTATCGTCTGCAAAGCTATGTCGTATGCTGCGGTATGTGGAGACACTAAAACCACCACAATAGAACACAGATGAAGCTTCTAAGTTGATGTGATAGCCAGTAAGAAGTAGTACAATTCAATTTTTAGGTATTGATTATTGACTTTTTAGCTGGCTTTGGTGCCTTGGACATGAGCTAGGCCCTTAAGAATCTGCATGAAAGGAGGACTAGCAGCCGAGTTGCACGGGACAATGTGAAAAGTGTTCATATGTAGTAAAAACCTGAGAAATCCGTCCGTTTTCGTCATTTGTTATCGAATCGACTTAAAGCCCGATCGTCAAAGTGGCCGCTCTTCCCTCTGAAACGGTTGTACTTATCGTCTGCAAAGCTATGTCGCGTGCTGCGGTATGCGGAGACACTAAAAGCACCATAGTAGAACACAGATGAAGCTTCTAAGTTGATGTAATAGCCAGTAAGAAGTAGTACAATTCAAGTTTTAGGTATCGATTATTGACTTTTTAGCTGTCTTTGGTGCCTTGGACGTGAGCTAGGACCTTAAGATTCTGCATGAAAGGCGATCTAGCAGCCGAGTTGCACGGGAGAATGTAAAAAGTGTTCATATGTAGTAAAAACCTGAGAAATCCGTCCGTTTTCGTCATTTGGTATCGAATCGACTTAAAGCCAGATCGTCACATTGGCCGCTCTTCTCTCTGAAACGGTTGTACTT
The DNA here is from genome assembly GCF_023897955.1 of Schistocerca gregaria. Classification (NCBI taxonomy): domain Eukaryota; kingdom Metazoa; phylum Arthropoda; class Insecta; order Orthoptera; family Acrididae; genus Schistocerca; species Schistocerca gregaria. Next base: position 350,301 of record NW_026061895.1, on the reverse strand, counting down.
ATCGTCTGCAAAGCTATGTCGCGTGCTGCGGTATGCGGAGACACTAAAAGCACCATAGTAGAACACAGATGAAGCTTCTAAGTTGATGTAATAGCCAGTAAGAAGTAGTACAATTCAAGTTTTAGGTACTGATTATTTACTTTTTAGCTGGCTTTGGTGCCTTGGACATGAGCTAGGACCTTAAGATTCTGCATGAAAGGAGGACTAGCAGCCGAGCTGCACGGGAGAATGTGAAAAGTGTTCATATGTAGTAAAAACCTGAGAAATCTGTCCGTTTTCGTCATTTGTTATCGAATCGACTTAAAGCCAGTTCGTACTTGGCCGCTCTTCTGTCTGAAACGGTTGTACTTATCGTCTGCAAAGCTATGTCGCGTGCTGCAGTATGCGGAGACAATAAAATCACCATAGTAGAACACAGATGAAGCTTCTAAGTTGATATAATAGCCAGTAAGAAGTAGTACACTTCAAGTTTTAGGTATCGATTATTGACTTTTTAGCTGGCTTTGGTGCCTTGGACATGAGCAAGGACCTTCAGATTCTGCATCAAAAGGAGGACTAGCAGCCGAGTTGCACGGGAGACTGTGAAAAGGTTTCATATGTAGTAAAAACCTGAGAAATCCGTCCGATTTCGTCATTTGTTATCGAATCGACTTAAAGCCAGATCGTCTCATTGGCCGCTCTTCTCTCTGAAACGGTTGTACTTATCGTCTGCAAAGCTATGTCGCGTGCTGCGGTATGCGGAGACTCTAAAAGCACCATAGCAGAACACAGATGAAGCCTCTAAGACGATGTAATTGCCAGTAAGAAGTAGTACAATTCAAGTTTTAGGTATCGATTATTGACTTTTTAGCTGGCTTTGGTTATCTGGACAAGAGCTAGGACCTTAAGATTCTGCATGAAAGGAGGACTAGCAGCCGAGTTGCACGGGAGAATGTGAAAAGTGTTCATATGTAGTAAAAACCTGAGAAATCCGTCCGTTTTCGTCATTTGTTAACGAATCGACTTAATGCCAGAACGTCACATTGGCCGCTCCTATCTCTGAAACGGTTGTACTTATCGTCCTCAAAGCTATGTCGCGTGCTGCGGTATGCGGAGACACTAAAAGCACCATAGTAGAACACAGATGAAGCTTCTAAGTTAATGTAATAGCCAGTAAGAAGTAGTACAATTCAAGTTTTAGGTATCGATTATTGACTTTTTAGCTGGCTTTGGTGCCTTGGACATGAGCTAGGACCTTAAGATTCTGCATGAAAGGAGGACTAGCAGCCGAGTTGCACGTGAAAATGTGAAAAGTGTTCATATGTAGTAAAAACCTGAGAAATCCGTCCGTTTTCGTCATTTGTTATCGAATCGACTTAAAGCCAGATCGTCACATTGGCCGCTCTTCTCTCTGAAACCGTTGTACTTATCGTCCTCAAAGCTATGTAGCGTGCTGCGTTATGCGGAGACACTAAAAGCATCATAGTAGAACACAGATGAAGCTTCTAAGTTAATGTAATAGCCAGTAGGAAGTAGTGCAATTCAAGTTTTAGGTATCGATTATTGATTTCTTAGCTGGCTTTGCTGCCTTGGAAATGAGATAGGACCTTAAGATTCTGCATGAAAGGAGGACTAGCAGTCGAGTTGCATGGTAGAAAGTGAAAAGTGTTCATATGTAGTAAAAACCTGAGAAATCCGTCCGTTTTCGTCATTTGTTATAGAATCGACTTAAAGCCAGATCGCCACATTGGCCGCTCTTCTCTCTGAAACGGTTGTACTTATCGTCCTCAAAGCTATGTCGCGTGCTGCGGTATGCGGAGACACTAAAAGCACCATAGTAGAACGCAGATGAAGATTCTAAGTTGACGTAATAGCCACTAAGAAATAGTACAATTCAAGTTTTAGGTACCGATTATTGACTTTTTAGCTGGCTTTTTGTGCCTTGGACATGAGCTAGGACCTTACGTATCTGCATGAAAGGAGGACTAGCAGCCGAGTTGCACGGGAGAATGTGAGAAGTGTTCATATGTAGTAAAAACCTGAGAAATCCGTCCGTTTTCGTCATTTGTTATCGAATCGACTTAAAGCCAGATCGTCACATGGCCGCTCTTCTCTCTGAAACGGTTGTACTTATCGTCTGCAAAGCTATTTCGCGTGCTGCGGTACGCGGAGACTCTAAAAGCACCATAGTAGAACACAGATGAAGCTTCTAAGTTGATGTAATAGCCAGTAAGAAGTAGTACAATTCAAGTTTTAGGTATCGATTATTGAGTGTTTAGCTGGCTTTGGTGCCTTGGACATGATCTAGGACCTTAAGATTCTCCATGACAGGAGGACTAGCAGCCGAGTTGCACGGGAGAATGTGAAACGTGTTCATATGTAGTAAAAACTTGAGAAATCCTTCAGTTTTCGTCATTTGTTATCGAATCGACTTAAAGCCAGATCGTCACTTGGCCGATCTTATCCCTGAAGCGGTTGTACTTATCGTCTGCTAAGCTATGTCTCGTGCTGCGGTATGCGGAGACACTAAAAGCACCATAGTAGAACACAGATGAAGCTTCTAAGTTGATGTAATAGCCAGTAAGAAGTAGTACAATTCAAGTTTTAGGTACTGATTATTTACTTTTTAGCTTACTTTGGTGCCTTGGACATGGGCTAGGACCTTAAGTTTCCGCATGAAAGGAGGACTAGCAGCCGAGTTACACGGGAGAATGTGAAAAATGTTCGTATGTAGTAAAAACCTGAGAAATCCGTCCGTTTTCTTTACTTGTTATCGAATCGACTTAAAGCCAGATCGTCACATTGGCCGCTCTTCTCTCTGAAACGGTTGTACATATCGTCTGCAAAGCTATGTCGCGTGCTGCGGTGTGCGGAGACACTAAATGCACCATAGTAGAACACAGATGAAGATTCTAAGTTGATGTAATAGCCAGTAAGAAGTAGTACAATTCAAGTTTTAGGTATCGATTATTGACTTTTTAGCTGGCTTTGGTGCCTTGGACATGAGCTAGGACCTTAAGATTCTGCATGAAAGGAGGACTAGCAGCCGCGTTGCACGGGAGAATGTGAAATGTGTTCATATGTAGTAAAAACCTGAGAAATCCGTCCGTTTGCGTCATTTGTTATCGAATCGACTTAAAGCCCGATCGTCACATTGGCCGCTCTTCTCTCTGAAACGGTTGTACTTATCGTCTGCAAAGCTATGTCGTATGCTGCGGTATGTGGAGACACTAAAACCACCACAATAGAACACAGATGAAGCTTCTAAGTTGATGTGATAGCCAGTAAGAAGTAGTACAATTCAATTTTTAGGTATTGATTATTGACTTTTTAGCTGGCTTTGGTGCCTTGGACATGAGCTAGGCCCTTAAGAATCTGCATGAAAGGAGGACTAGCAGCCGAGTTGCACGGGACAATGTGAAAAGTGTTCATATGTAGTAAAAACCTGAGAAATCCGTCCGTTTTCGTCATTTGTTATCGAATCGACTTAAAGCCCGATCGTCAAAATGGCCGCTCTTCCCTCTGAAACGGTTGTACTTATCGTCTGCAAAGCTATGTCGCGTGCTGCGGTATGCGGAGACACTAAAAGCACCATAGTAGAACACAGATGAAGCTTCTAAGTTGATGTAATAGCCAGTAAGAAGTAGTACAATTCAAGTTTTAGGTATCGATTATTGACTTTTTAGCTGTCTTTGGTGCCTTGGACGTGAGCTAGGACCTTAAGATTCTGCATGAAAGGCGATCTAGCAGCCGAGTTGCACGGGAGAATGTAAAAAGTGTTCATATGTAGTAAAAACCTGAGAAATCCGTCCGTTTTCGTCATTTGGTATCGAATCGACTTAAAGCCAGATCGTCACATTGGCCGCTCTTCTCTCTGAAACGGTTGTACTTATCGTCTGCAAAGCTATGTCGCGTGCTGCGGTATGCGGAGACACTAAAAGCACCATAGTAGAACACAGATGAAGCTTCTAAGTTGATGTAATAGCCAGTAAGAAGTAGCACAATTCAAGTTTTATGTATTGATAATTGACTTCTTAGCTGGCTTTGGTGCCTTGGACATGAGCTAGGACCTTAAGATTCTGCATGAAAGGAGGACTAGCAGCCGAGTTGCACGGGAGAATGTGAAAAGTGTTCACATGTAGTAAAAACCTGAGAAATCCGTCCGTTTTCGTCATTTGTTATCGAATCGACTTAAAGCCAGAACGTCACTTGGCTGCTCTTCTCTCTGAAACGGTTCTACTTATCGTCTGCAAAGCTATGTCGCATGCTGCGGTATGCGGAGACACTAAAAGCACCATAGTAGAACACAGATGAAGCTTCTAAGTTGATGTAATAGCCAGTAAGAAGTAGTACAATTCAAGTTTTAGGTACTGATTATTTACTTTTTAGCTGGCTTTGGTGCCTTGGACATGAGCTAGGACCTTAAGATTCTGCATGAAAGGAGGACTAGCAGCCGAGCTGCACGGGAGAATGTGAAAAGTGTTCATATGTAGTAAAAACCTGAGAAATCTGTCCGTTTTCGTCATTTGTTATCGAATCGACTTAAAGCCAGTTCGTACTTGGCCGCTCTTCTGTCTGAAACGGTTGTACTTATCGTCTGCAAAGCTATGTCGCGTGCTGCAGTATGCGGAGACAATAAAATCACCATAGTAGAACACAGATGAAGCTTCTAAGTTGATATAATAGCCAGTAAGAAGTAGTACACTTCAAGTTTTAGGTATCGATTATTGACTTTTTAGCTGGCTTTGGTGCCTTGGACATGAGCAAGGACCTTCAGATTCTGCATCAAAAGGAGGACTAGCAGCCGAGTTGAACGGGAGACTGTGAAAAGGTTTCATATGTAGTAAAAACCTGAGAAATCCGTCCGATTTCGTCATTTGTTATCGAATCGACTTAAAGCCAGATCGTCTCATTGGCCGCTCTTCTCTCTGAAACGGTTGTACTTATCGTCTGCAAAGCTATGTCGCGTGCTGCGGTATGCGGAGACTCTAAAAGCACCATAGCAGAACACAGATGAAGCCTCTAAGACGATGTAATTGCCAGTAAGAAGTAGTACAATTCAAGTTTTAGGTATCGATTATTGACTTTTTAGCTGGCTTTGGTTATCTGGACAAGAGCTAGGACCTTAAGATTCTGCATGAAAGGAGGACTAGCAGCCGAGTTGCACGGGAGAATGTGAAAAGTGTTCATATGTAGTAAAAACCTGAGAAATCCGTCCGTTTTCGTCATTTGTTAACGAATCGACTTAATGCCAGAACGTCACATTGGCCGCTCCTATCTCTGAAACGGTTGTACTTATCGTCCTCAAAGCTATGTCGCGTGCTGCGGTATGCGGAGACACTAAAAGCACCATAGTAGAACACAGATGAAGCTTCTAAGTTAATGTAATAGCCAGTAAGAAGTAGTACAATTCAAGTTTTAGGTATCGATTATTGACTTTTTAGCTGGCTTTGGTGCCTTGGACATGAGCTAGGACCTTAAGATTCTGCATGAAAGGAGGACTAGCAGCCGAGTTGCACGTGAAAATGTGAAAAGTGTTCATATGTAGTAAAAACCTGAGAAATCCGTCCGTTTTCGTCATTTGTTATCGAATCGACTTAAAGCCAGATCGTCACATTGGCCGCTCTTCTCTCTGAAACGGTTGTACTTATCGTCCTCAAAGCTATGTCGCGTGCTGCGGTATGCGGAGACACTAAAAGCACCATAGTAGAACGCAGATGAAGATTCTAAGTTGACGTAATAGCCACTAAGAAATAGTACAATTCAAGTTTTAGGTACCGATTATTGACTTTTTAGCTGGCTTTTTGTGCCTTGGACATGAGCTAGGACCTTACGTATCTGCATGAAAGGAGGACTAGCAGCCGAGTTGCACGGGAGAATGTGAGAAGTGTTCATATGTAGTAAAAACCTGAGAAATCCGTCCGTTTTCGTCATTTGTTATCGAATCGACTTAAAGCCAGATCGTCACATGGCCGCTCTTCTCTCTGGAACGGTTGTACTTATCGTCTGCAAAGCTATGTCGCGTGCTGCGGTATGCGGAGACACTAAAAGCACCATAGTAGAACACAGATGAAGCTTCTAAGTTGATAAAATAGCCGGTAAGAAGTAGTACAATTCAAGTTTTAGATATTGATTATTGACATTTTAGCAGGCTTTGGTTCCTTCGACATGAGCTAGGACCTTAAGATTCTGCATGAAAGGAGAACTAGCAGCCGAGTTGCACGGGAGAATGTGAAAAGTGTTCATATGTAGTAAAAACCTGAGAAATCCGTCCGTTTTCGACATTTGTTATCGAATCGAGTTGAAGCCAAATCGTCACATTGGCCGCTCTTCTCTCTGAAACGGTTGTACTTATCGTCTGCAAAGCTATGTCGCGTGCTGCGATATGTGGAGACACTAAAACACCATAGTAGAACACAGATGAAGCTTCTCAGTTGATGTAATAGCCAGTAGGAAGTAGTGCAATTCAAGTTTTAGGTATCGATTATTGACTTCTTAGCTGGCTTTGGTGCCTTGGAAATGAGCTAGGACCTTAAGATTCTGCATGAAGGGAGGACTAGCAGCCGAGTTGCACGGGAGAATGTGAAAAGTGTTCATATGTAGTAAAAACCTGAGAAATCCGTTCGTTTTCGTCATTTGTTATCGAATCGACTTAAAGCCACATCGTAACATTGGCCGCTCTTCTCTCTGAAACGGTTGTACTTATCGTCTGCAAAGCTATTTCGCGTGCTGCGGTATGCGGAGACACGAAAAGCACCATAGTAGAACACAGATGAAGATTTAAGTAAATGTAATAGCCAGTAAGAAGTAGTAAAATACAAGTTTTAGGTACTGATTATTTACTTTATAGCTGGCTTTGGTGCCTTGGACATGAGCTAGGACCTTAAGATTCTGCATGAAAGGAGGACTAGCAGCCGAGTTGCACGTGAAAATGTGAAAAGTGTTCATATGTAGTGAAAACCGGAGAAATCCGTCCGTTTTCGTCATTTGTTATCGAATCGACTTAAAGCCAGATCGTCACATTGGCCGCTCTTCTCTCTCTGAAACGGTTGTACTTATCGTCCTCAAAGCTATGTAGCGTGCTACGTTATGCGGAGACACTAAAAGCATCATAGTAGAACACAGATCAAGCTTCTAAGTTAATGTAATAGCCAGTAGGAAGTAGTGCAATTCAAGTTTTAGGTATCGATTATTGATTTCTTAGCTGGCTTTGCTGCCTTGGAAATGAGATAGGACCTTAAGATTCTGCATGAAAGGAGGACTAGCAGTCGAGTTGCATGGTAGAATGTGAAAAGTGTTCATATGTAGTAAAAACCTGAGAAATCCGTCCGTTTTCGTCATTTGTTATCGAATCGACTTAAAGCCAGTTCGTACTTGTCCGCTCTTCTCTCTGAAACGGTTGTACTTATCGTCTGCAAAGCTATGTCGCGTGCTGCAGTATGCGGAGACAATAAAATCACCATAGTAGAACACAGATGAAGCTTCTAAGTTGATATAATAGCCAGTAAGAAGTAGTACACTTCAAGTTTTAGGTATCGATTATTGACTTTTTAGCTGGCTTTGGTGACTTGGACACGAGCTAGGACCTTCAGATTCTGCATCAAAAGGAGGACTAGCAGCCGAGTTGCACGGGAGAATGTGAAAAGTGTTCATATGTAGTAAAAACCTGAGAAATCCGTTCGTTTTCGTCATTTGTTATCGAATCGACTTAAAGCCACATCGTAACATTGGCCGCTCTTCTCTCTGAAACGGTTGTACTTATCGTCTGCAAAGCTATTTCGCGTGCTGCGGTATGCGGAGACACGAAAAGCACCATAGTAGAACACAGATGAAGATTTAAGTAAATGTAATAGCCAGTAAGAAGTAGTAAAATACAAGTTTTAGGTACTGATTATTTACTTTATAGCTGGCTTTGGTGCCTTGGACATGAGCTAGGACCTTAAGATTCTGCATGAAAGGAGGACTAGCAGCCGAGTTGCACGTGAAAATGTGAAAAGTGTTCATATGTAGTGAAAACCGGAGAAATCCGTCCGTTTTCGTCATTTGTTATCGAATCGACTTAAAGCCAGATCGTCACATTGGCCGCTCTTCTCTCTCTGAAACGGTTGTACTTATCGTCCTCAAAGCTATGTAGCGTGCTACGTTATGCGGAGACACTAAAAGCATCATAGTAGAACACAGATCAAGCTTCTAAGTTAATGTAATAGCCAGTAGGAAGTAGTGCAATTCAAGTTTTAGGTATCGATTATTGATTTCTTAGCTGGCTTTGCTGCCTTGGAAATGAGATAGGACCTTAAGATTCTGCATGAAAGGAGGACTAGCAGTCGAGTTGCATGGTAGAATGTGAAAAGTGTTCATATGTAGTAAAAACCTGAGAAATCCGTCCGTTTTCGTCATTTGTTATCGAATCGACTTAAAGCCAGATCGTCACATTGGCCGCTCTTCTCTCTGAAACGGTTGTACTTTTCGTCTGCAAAACTATATCGCGTGCTGCGGTATGCGGAGACTCTAAAAGCACCATAGCAGAACACAGATGAAGCCTCTAAGATGATGTAATTGCCAGTAAGATGTAGTACAATTCAAGTTTAATTTTTCGATTATTGACTTTTTAGCTGGCTTTGGTGCCTTGGACATGAGCTAGAACCATAAGATTCTGCATGAAAGGAGGACTAGCAGCCGAGTTGCACGGGACAATGTGAAAAGTGTTCATATGTAGTAAAAACCTGAGAAATCCGTCCGTTTTCTTCATTTGTTATCGAATCGACTTAAAGCCTGATCGTCACATTGGCCGCTCTTCTCTTTGAAACGGTTGTACTTATCGTCTGCAAAGCTATGTCGCGTGCTGCGGTATGCGGAGACACTAAAACCACCATAGTAAAACACAGATCAAGCATCTAATTTAATGTAATAGCCAGTAAGAAGTAGTACAATTCAAGTTTTAGGTATCGATTATGGACTTTTTAGCTGGCTTTGGTGCCTTGGACATGAGCTAGGACCTTAAGATTCTGCATGAAAGGAGGACTAGCAGCCGAGTTGCACGTGAAAATTTGAAAAGTGTTCATATGTAGTAAAAACCTGAGAGATCCGTCCGTTTTCGTCATTTGTTATCGAATCAACTTAAAGCCAGATCGTCACATTGGCCGCTCTTCTCTCTGAAACGGTTGTACTTATCGTCCTCAAAGCTATGTAGCGTGCTGCGTTATGCGGAGACACTAAAAGCATCATAGTAGAACACAGATGAAGCTTCTAAGTTAATGTAATAGCAAGTAGGAAGTAGTGCAATTCAAGTTTTAGGTATTGATTATTGACTTTTAAGCTGGCTTTGATGCCTTGGACATGAGCTAGGACCTTAAGAATCTGCATGAAAGGAGGATTAGCAGCCGAGTTGCACGGGAGAATGTGAAAAGTGTTCATATGTAGTAACAACCTGAGAAATCCGTCCGTTTTCGTCATTTGTTATCGAATCGACTTAAAGCCAGATCGTCACATTGGCCGCTCTTCTCTCTGAAACGTTTGTACTTATCGTCTGCAAAGCTATGTCGCGTGCTGCGGTATGCGGAGACACTAAAAGCACCATAGTAGAACACAGATGAAGCTTCTAATATGATGTAATAGCGAGTAAGAAGTAGTACAATACAAATTTTAGGTTCTGATTATTTACTTTATAGCTGGCTTTGGTGCCTTGGACATGAGCTAGGACCTTAAGATTCTGCATGAAAGGAGGACTAGCAGCCGAGATGCACGGGAGAATGTGAAAAGTGTTCATATGTAGTAAAAACCTGAGAAATCCGTCCGTTTTCGTCATTTGTTATCGAATCGACTTAAAGCCAGATCGTCACATTGGCCGCTCTTCTCTCTGAAACGGTTGTACCTATCGTCTGCAAAGCTATGTCGCGTGCTGCGGTATGCGGAGACACTAAAAGCACCATAGTAGAACACAGATGAAGCTTCTAAGTTGATGTAACAGCCAGTAAGAAGTAGTACAATTCAAGTTTTAGATATTGATTATTAACATTTTAGCTGGCTTTGGTGCCTTGGACATGAGCTAGGACCTTAAGAATCTGCATGAAAGGAGGACTAGCAGCCGAGTTGCACGGGAGAATGTGAAAAGTGTTCATATGTAGTAAAAACCTGAGAAATCCGTCCGTTTTCGTCATTTGTTATCGAATCGCCTTCAAGCCAGATCGTCACATTTGCCGCTCTTCTCTCTGAAACGGTTGTACTTATCGTCTGCAAAGCTATGTCGCGTGCTGCGGTATGCGGAGACACTAAAAGCACCATAGTAGAACACAGATAAAGCTTCTAAGTTGATGTAATAGCCAGTAAGAAGTAGTACATTTCAAGTTTTAGGTACTGATTATTGACTTTTTAGCTGCCTTTGGTGCCGTGGACATGAGCTAGGACCTTAAGAATCTGCATGAAGGAGGACTAGCAGCCGAGTTGCACGGGAGAATGTGAATAGTGTTCATATGTAGTAAAAACCTGAGACATCCGTCCGTTTTCGTCATTTGTTATCGAATCGACTTAAAGCCAGATCGTCACATTGGCCGCTCTTCTCTCTGAAATGGTTGTACTTATCGTCTGCAAAGCTATGTGGCGTTCTGCGGTATGCGGAGACAGTAAAAGCACCATAGTAGAACACAGATGATGCTTCTAATTTGATGTAATAGCCAGTAAGAAATAGTACAATTCAAGTTTTAGGTATCTATTATTGACTTTTTAGCTGGCTTTGATGCCTTGGACATGAGCTAGGACCTTAAGAATCTGCATGAAATGAGGACTAGCAGCCGTGTTGTAGGGAAGAGTGTGAAAAGTGTTCATATGTAGTAAAAACCTGAGAAATCCGTCCGTTTTCGTCATTTGTTATCGAATCGACTTAAAGCCAGATCGTCACATTGGCCGCTCTTCTCTCTGAAACGGTTGTACTTATCGTCTGCAAAGCTATGTCGCGTGCTGCGATATGTGGAGACACTAAAAGCACCATAGTAGAACACAGATGAAGCTTCTCAGTTGATGTAATAGCCAGTAGGAAGTAGTGCAATTCAAGTTTTAGGTATCGATTATTGACTTCTTAGCTGGCTTTGGTGCCTTGGAAATGAGCTAGGACCTTAAGATTCTGCATGAAAGGAGGACTAGCAGCCGAGTTGCACGGGAGAATGTGAAAAGTGTTCATATGTAGTAAAAACCTGAGAAATCCGTCCGTTTTCGTCATTTGTTATCGAATCGACTTAAAGCCACATCGTAACATTGGCCGCTCTTCTCTCTGAAACGGTTGTACTTATCGTCTGCAAAGCTATTTCGCGTGCTGTGGTATGCGGAGACACGAAAAGCACCATAGTAGAACACAGGTGAAGATTTAAGTAAATGTAATAGCCAGTAAGAAGTAGTAAAATACAAGTTTTAGGTACTGATTATTTACTTTATAGCTGGCTTTGGTGCCTTGGACATGAGCTAGGACCTTAAGATTCTGCATGAAAGGAGGACTAGCAGCCGAGTTGCACGTGAAAATGTGAAAAGTGTTCATATGTAGTGAAAACCGGAGAAATCCGTCCGTTTTCGTCATTTGTTATCGAATCGACTTAAATCCAGATCGTCACATTGGCCGCTCTTCTCTCTCTGAAACGGTTGTACTTATCGTCCTCAAAGCTATGTAGCGTGCTACGTTATGCGGAGACACTAAAAGCATCATAGTAGAACACAGATCAAGCTTCTAAGTTAATGTAATAGCCAGTAGGAAGTAGTGCAATTCAAGTTTTAGGTATCGATTATTGATTTCTTAGCTGGCTTTGCTGCCTTGGAAATGAGATAGGACCTAAAGATTCTGCATGAAAGGAGGACTAGCAGTCGAGTTGCATGGTAGAATGTGAAAAGTGTTCATATGTAGTAAAAACCTGAGAAATCCGTCCGTTTTCGTCATTTGTTATCGAATCGACTTAAAGCCAGTTCGTACTTGTCCGCTCTTCTCTCTGAAACGGTTGTACTTATCGTCTGCAAAGCTATGTCGCGTGCTGCAGTATGCGGAGACAATAAAATCACCATAGTAGAACACAGATGAAGCTTCTAAGTTGATATAATAGCCAGTAAGAAGTAGTACACTTCAAGTTTTAGGTATCGATTATTGACTTTTTAGCTGGCTTTGGTGCCTTGGACATGAGCTAGGACCTTCAGATTCTGCATCAAAAGGAGGACTAGCAGCCGAGTTGCACGGGAGAATGTGAAAAGTTTTCATATGTAGTAAAAACCTGAGAAATCCGTCCGATTTCGTCATTTGTTATCGAATCGACTTAAAGCCAGATCGTCACATTGGCCGCTCTTCTCTCTGAAACGGTTGTACTTTTCGTCTGCAAAACTATGTCGCGTGCTGCGGTATGCGGAGACTCTAAAAGCACCATAGCAGAACACAGATGAAGCCTCTAAGATGATGTAATTGCCAGTAAGAAGTAGTACAATTCAAGTTTTATTTATCGATTATTGACTTTTTAGCTGGCTTTGGTGCCTTGGACATGAGCTAGAACCATAAGATTCTGCATGAAAGGAGGACTAGCAGCCGAGTTGCACGGGACAATGTGAAAAGTGTTCATATGTAGTAAAAACCTGAGAAATCCGTCCGTTTTCTTCATTTGTTATCGAATCGACTTAAAGCCAGATCGTCACATTGGCCGCTCTTCTCTCTGAAACGTTTGTACTTATCGTCTGCAAAGCTATGTCGCGTGCTGCGGTATGCGGAGACACTAAAAGCACCATAGTAGAACACAGATGAAGCTTCTAATTTGATGTAATAGCGAGTAAGAAGTAGTACAATACAAATTTTAGGTTCTGATTATTTACTTTATAGCTGGCTTTGGTGCCTTGGACATGAGCTAGGACCTTAAGATTCTGCATGAAAGGAGGACTAGCAGCCGAGTTGCACGGGAGAATGTGAAAAGTGTTCATATGTAGTAAAAACCTGAGAAATCCGTCCGTTTTCGTCATTTGTTATCGAATCGACTTAAAGCCAGATCGTCACATTGGCCGATCTTCTCTCTGAAACGGATGTACTTATCGTCTGCAAAGCTATGTCGCGTGCTGCGGTATGTGGAGACACTAAAAACTCCTTAGTAGAACACAGATGTAGCTTCTAAGTTGATGTAATAACCAGTAAGAAGTAGTACAACTCAAGTTTTAGGTATCGATTATTGACTTTTTAGATGCCTTTGGTGCCTTGGACATGAGCTGGGACCTTAAGATTCTGCATGAAAGGAGGACTAGCAGCCGAGTTGCACGGGAGAATGTGGAATGTATTCATATGTAGTAAAAACCTAGATATTCGCCCGTTATCGTCATTTGTTATCGAATCGACTTAAAGCCAGATCTTCACATTGGCCGCTCTTCTCTCTGAAACGGTTGTTCTTATCGTCTGCAAAGCTATGACGTGTGCTGCTGTATGCGGAGACACTAAAAGGACCATAGTAGAACACAGATGAAGCTTCTAAGATGATGTAATTGCCAGTAAGAAGTAGTACAATTCAAGTTTTAGTTACTGATTATTGACTTTTTAGCTGGCTTTGGTGCCTTGGACATGAGCTAGGACCTAGAGATTCTGCATGAAAGGAGAACTAGCAGCCGAGTTGCATGGGAGAATTTGAAAAGGGTTCATATGTATTAAAAACCTGAGAAATCCGTCTGTTTTTGTCATTTGTTATCGAATCGACTTAAAGCCAGATCGTCACATTTGCCGCTCTTCACTCAGAAACGGTTGTACTTATCGTCCTCAAAGCTATGTAGCGTGCTGCGTTATGCGGAGACACTAAAAGCATCATAGTAGAACACAGATGAAGCTTCTAAGTTAATGTAATAGCAAGTAGGAAGTAGTGCAATTCAAGTTTTAGGTATTGATTATTGACTTTTAAGCTGGCTTTGATGCCTTGGACATGAGCTAGGACCTTAAGAATCTGCATGAAAGGAGGATTAGCAGCCGAGTTGCACGGGAGAATGTGAAAAGTGTTCATATGTAGTAACAACCTGAGAAATCCGTCCGTTTTCGTCATTTGTTATCGAATCGACTTAAAGCCAGATCGTCACATTGGCCGCTCTTCTCTCTGAAACGTTTGTACTTATCGTCTGCAAAGCTATGTCGCGTGCTGCGGTATGCGGAGACACTAAAAGCACCATAGTAGAACACAGATGAAGCTTCTAATATGATGTAATAGCGAGTAAGAAGTAGTACAATACAAATTTTAGGTTCTGATTATTTACTTTATAGCTGGCTTTGGTGCCTTGGACATGAGCTAGGACCTTAAGATTCTGCATGAAAGGAGGACTAGCAGCCGAGATGCACGGGAGAATGTGAAAAGTGTTCATATGTAGTAAAAACCTGAGAAATCCGTCCGTTTTCGTCATTTGTTATCGAATCGACTTAAAGCCTGATCGTCACATTGGCCGCTCTTCTCTCTGAAACGGTTGTACCTATCGTCTGCAAAGCTATGTCGCGTGCTGCGGTATGCGGAGACACTAAAAGCACCATAGTAGAACACAGATGAAGCTTCTAAGTTGATGTAACAGCCAGTAAGAAGTAGTACAATTCAAGTTTTAGATATTGATTATTAACATTTTAGCTGGCTTTGGTGCCTTGGACATGAGCTAGGACCTTAAGAATCTGCATGAAAGGAGGACTAGCAGCCGAGTTGCACGGGAGAATGTGAAAAGTGTTCATATGTAGTAAAAACCTGAGAAATCCGTCCGTTTTCGTCATTTGTTATCGAATCGCCTTCAAGCCAGATCGTCACATTTGCCGCTCTTCTCTCTGAAACGGTTGTACTTATCGTCTGCAAAGCTATGTCGCGTGCTGCGGCATGCGGAGACACTAAAAGCACCATAGTAGAACACAGATAAAGCTTCTAAGTTGATGTAATAGCCAGTAAGAAGTAGTACATTTCAAGTTTTAGGTACTGATTATTGACTTTTTAGCTGCCTTTGGTGCCGTGGACATGAGCTAGGACCTTAAGAATCTGCATGAAGGAGGACTAGCAGCCGAGTTGCACGGGAGAATGTGAATAGTGTTCATATGTAGTAAAAACCTGAGACATCCGTCCGTTTTCGTCATTTGTTATCGAATCGACTTAAAGCCAGATCGTCACATTGGCCGCTCTTCTCTCTGAAATGGTTGTACTTATCGTCTGCAAAGCTATGTGGCGTTCTGCGGTATGCGGAGACAGTAAAAGCACCATAGTAGAACACAGATGATGCTTCTAATTTGATGTAATAGCCAGTAAGAAATAGTACAATTCAAGTTTTAGGTATCTATTATTGACTTTTTAGCTGGCTTTGATGCCTTGGACATGAGCTAGGACCTTAAGAATCTGCATGAAATGAGGACTAGCAGCCGTGTTGTAGGGAAGAGTGTGAAAAGTGTTCATATGTAGTAAAAACCTGAGAAATCCGTCCGTTTTCGTCATTTGTTATCGAATCGACTTAAAGCCAGATCGTCACATTGGCCGCTCTTCTCTCTGAAACGGTTGTACTTATCGTCTGCAAAGCTATGTCGCGTGCTGCGATATGTGGAGACACTAAAAGCACCATAGTAGAACACAGATGAAGCTTCTCAGTTGATGTAATAGCCAGTAGGAAGTAGTGCAATTCAAGTTTTAGGTATCGATTATTGACTTCTTAGCTGGCTTTGGTGCCTTGGAAATGAGCTAGGACCTTAAGATTATGCATGAAAGGAGGACTAGCAGCCGAGTTGCACGGGAGAATGTGAAAAGTGTTCATATGTAGTAAAAACCTGAGAAATCCGTCCGTTTTCGTCATTTGTTATCGAATCGACTTAAAGCCACATCGTAACATTGGCCGCTCTTCTCTCTGAAACGGTTGTACTTATCGTCTGCAAAGCTATTTCGCGTGCTGTGGTATGCGGAGACACGAAAAGCACCATAGTAGAACACAGGTGAAGATTTAAGTAAATGTAATAGCCAGTAAGAAGTAGTAAAATACAAGTTTTAGGTACTGATTATTTACTTTATAGCTGGCTTTGGTGCCTTGGACATGAGCTAGGACCTTAAGATTCTGCATGAAAGGAGGACTAGCAGCCGAGTTGCACGTGAAAATGTGAAAAGTGTTCATATGTAGTGAAAACCGGAGAAATCCGTCCGTTTTCGTCATTTGTTATCGAATCGACTTAAATCCAGATCGTCACATTGGCCGCTCTTCTCTCTCTGAAACGGTTGTACTTATCGTCCTCAAAGCTATGTAGCGTGCTACGTTATGCGGAGACACTAAAAGCATCATAGTAGAACACAGATCAAGCTTCTAAGTTAATGTAATAGCCAGTAGGAAGTAGTGCAATTCAAGTTTTAGGTATCGATTATTGATTTCTTAGCTGGCTTTGCTGCCTTGGAAATGAGATAGGACCTTAAGATTCTGCATGAAAGGAGGACTAGCAGTCGAGTTGCATGGTAGAATGTGAAAAGTGTTCATATGTAGTAAAAACCTGAGAAATCCGTCCGTTTTCGTCATTTGATATCGAATCGACTTAAAGCCAGTTCGTACTTGTCCGCTCTTCTCTCTGAAACGGTTGTACTTATCGTCTGCAAAGCTATGTCGCGTGCTGCAGTATGCGGAGACAATAAAATCACCATAGTAGAACACAGATGAAGCTTCTAAGTTGATATAATAGCCAGTAAGAAGTAGTACACTTCAAGTTTTAGGTATCGATTATTGACTTTTTAGCTGGCTTTGGTGCCTTGGACATGAGCTAGGACCTTCAGATTCTGCATCAAAAGGAGGACTAGCAGCCGAGTTGCACGGGAGAATGTGAAAAGTTTTCATATGTAGTAAAAACCTGAGAAATCCGTCCGATTTCGTCATTTGTTATCGAATCGACTTAAAGCCAGATCGTCACATTGGCCGCTCTTCTCTCTGAAACGGTTGTACTTTTCGTCTGCAAAACTATGTCGCGTGCTGCGGTATGCGGAGACTCTAAAAGCACCATAGCAGAACACAGATGAAGCCTCTAAGATGATGTAATTGCCAGTAAGAAGTAGTACAATTCAAGTTTTATTTATCGATTATTGACTTTTTAGCTGGCTTTGGTGCCTTGGACATGAGCTAGAACCATAAGATTCTGCATGAAAGGAGGACTAGCTGCCGAGTTGCACGGGACAATGTGAAAAGTGTTCATATGTAGTAAAAACCTGAGAAATCCGTCCGTTTTCTTCATTTGTTATCGAATCGACTTAAAGCCAGATCGTCACATTGGCCGCTCTTCTCTCTGAAACGTTTGTACTTATCGTCTGCAAAGCTATGTCGCGTGCTGCGGTATGCGGAGACACTAAAAGCACCATAGTAGAACACAGATGAAGCTTCTAATTTGATGTAATAGCGAGTAAGAAGTAGTACAATACAAATTTTAGGTTCTGATTATTTACTTTATAGCTGGCTTTGGTGCCTTGGACATGAGCTAGGACCTTAAGATTCTGCATGAAAGGAGGACTAGCAGCCGAGTTGCACGGGAGAATGTGAAAAGTGTTCATATGTAGTAAAAACCTGAGAAATCCGTCCGTTTTCGTCATTTGTTATCGAATCGACTTAAAGCCAGATCGTCACATTGGCCGATCTTCTCTCTGAAACGGATGTACTTATCGTCTGCAAAGCTATGTCGCGTGCTGCGGTATGTGGAGACACTAAAAACTCCTTAGTAGAACACAGATGTAGCTTCTAAGTTGATGTAATAACCAGTAAGAAGTAGTACAACTCAAGTTTTAGGTATCGATTATTGACTTTTTAGATGCCTTTGGTGCCTTGGACATGAGCTGGGACCTTAAGATTCTGCATGAAAGGAGGACTAGCAGCCGAGTTGCACGGGAGAATGTGGAATGTATTCATATGTAGTAAAAACCTAGATATTCGCCCGTTATCGTCATTTGTTATCGAATCGACTTAAAGCCAGATCTTCACATTGGCCGCTCTTCTCTCTGAAACGGTTGTTCTTATCGTCTGCAAAGCTATGACGTGTGCTGCTGTATGCGGAGACACTAAAAGGACCATAGTAGAACACAGATGAAGCTTCTAAGATGATGTAATTGCCAGTAAGAAGTAGTACAATTCAAGTTTTAGTTACTGATTATTGACTTTTTAGCTGGCTTTGGTGCCTTGGACATGAGCTAGGACCTAGAGATTCTGCATGAAAGGAGAACTAGCAGCCGAGTTGCATGGGAGAATTTGAAAAGGGTTCATATGTATTAAAAACCTGAGAAATCCGTCTGTTTTTGTCATTTGTTATCGAATCGACTTAAAGCCAGATCGTCACATTTGCCGCTCTTCACTCAGAAACGGTTGTACTTATCGTCTGCAAAGCTATGTCGCGTGCTGCGGTATGCGGAGACACTAAAAGCACCATAGTAGGACACAGATGAAGCTTCTAAGTTGATGTAATAGCCAGTAAGAAGTAGTACAATTCAAGTTTTTGGTATCGATTTTTGACTTTTTAGCTGGCTTTGGTGCCATGGACATGAGCTAGGACCTTAAGATTCTGCATGAAAGGAGGACTAGCAGCCGAGATACACGGGAGAATGTGAAAAGTGTTCATATGTAGTAAAAACCCGAAAAATCCGTCCGTTTTCGTCATTTGTTATCGAATCGACTTAAAGCCAGATCGTCACATTGGCCGCTCTTCTCTCTGAAATGGCTGTACTTATCGTCTGCAAAGCTATGGCGTGTGCTGCGGTATGCGGAGACACTAAAGCCACCATAGTAAAACACAGATGAAGCATCTAATTTAATATAATAGAAAGTAAGAGGTAGTAGAATTCAAGTTTTAGGTATCGAGTATGGACTTTTTAGCTGGCTTTGGTGCCTTGGACATGAGCTAGGACCTTAAGAATCTGCATGAAAGGAGAACTAGCAGCCGAGTTGCACGGGAGAAAGTGAAAAGTGTTCATATGTAGTAAAAACCTGAGAAATTCGTCCGTTTTCGTCATTTGTTATCGAATCGACTTAAAACCAGATCGTCACTTTGGTCGCTCTTTTCTCTGAAACGATTGTACTTATCGTCTGCAAAGCTATGTCGCGTGCTGCGGTATGCGGAGACACTAAAAGCACCATAGTAGAACATAGATGAAGGTTCTAAGTTGATGTAATAGCCAGTAAGAAGTAGTCCATTTCAAGTTTTACGTATCCATTATTGACTTTTTAGCTGGCTTTGGTGCCTTGGACATGAGCTAGGACCTTAAGATTCTGCATGAAAGGAGGACTAGCAGCCGAGTTGCACGGGAGAATGTGAAAAGTGTTCATATGTAGTAAAATCCAGAGAAATCAGTCCGTTTTCGTCATTTGTTATCGAATCGACTTAAAGCCTGATCGTCACATTGGCCGCTCTTCTCTCTGGAACGGTTGTACTTATCGTCTGCAAAGCTATGTCGCGTGCTGCGGTATGCGGAGACACTAAATGCACCATAGTAGAACACAGATGAAGCTTCTAAGTTGATGTAATAGCCAGTAAGAAGTAGTACAATTCAAGTTTTAGGTATTGATTATTGACTTTTTAGCTGGCTTTGGTGCCTTGTACATGAGCTAGGACCTTAAGATTCTGCATGAAAGGAGGACTAGCAGCCGAGTTGCACGGGACAATGTGAAAAGTGTTCATATGTAGTAAAAACCTGAGAAATCCGTCCGTTTTCGTCATTTGTTATCGAATCGACTTAAAGCCAGATCGTCACATTGGCCGCTCTTCTCTCTGAAACGGTTGTACTTATCGTCTGCAAAGCTATGTCGCGTGCTGCGGTATGTGGAGACACTAAAAGCACCATAGTAGAACACAGGTGAAGCTTCTAAGTTGATGTAACAGCCAGTAAGAAGTAATACAATTCAAGTTTTAGGTATCGATTATTGACTTTTTAGCTGGCTTTGGTGCCTTGGACATGAGCTAGGACCTTAAGATTCTGCATGAAAGGAGGACTAGCAGCCGAGTTGCACGGGAGAATGTGAAAAGTGTTCATATGTAGTAAAATCCTGAGAAATCAGTCCGTTTTCGTCATTTGTTATCGAATCGACTTAAAGCCAGATCGTCACATTGGCCGCTCTTCTCTCTGAAACGGTTGTACTTATCGTCTGCAAAGCTATGTCGCGTGCTGCGGTATGTGGCGACACTAAAAGCACCATAGTAGAACGCAGATGAAGCTTCTAAGTTGATGTAATAGCCAGTAAGATGTAGTACACTTCAAGTTTTAGGTATTGATAATTGACATTTTAGCTTACTTTGGTTCTTTGGACATGAGCTAGGACCTTAAGAATCTGCATGAAAGGAGAACTAGCAGCCGAGTTGCACGGGAGAACGTGAAAAGTGTTCATATGTAGTAAAAACCTGAGAAATCCGTCCGTTTTAGACATTTGTTATTGAATCGACTTAAAGCCAAATCGTCACATTGGCCGCTCTTATCTCTGAAACGGTTGTACTTATCGTCTGCAAAGCTATGTCACGTGCTGCGGAATGTGGAGACACTAAAAGCACCATAGTAGAACACAGATGTAGCTTCTAAGTTGATGTAATAACCAGTAAGAAGTAGTACAATTCAAGTTTTAGGTATCGATTATTGACTTTTTAGATGGCTTTGGTGCCTTGGACATGAGCTAGGACCTTAAGATTCAGCATGAAAGGAGGACTAGCAGCCGAGTTGCACGGGAGAATGTGGTATGTATTCGTATGTAGTAAAACCTAGATATTCGCCCGTTATCGTCATTTGTTATCGAAGCGACTTAAAGCCAGATCTTCACATTGGCCGCTCTTCTCTCTGAAACGGTTGTTCTTATCGTCTGCAAAGCTATGACGTGTGCTGCGGTATGCGGAGACACTAAAACCACCATAGTAAAACATAGATGAAGCTCCTAAGTTGATGTAATAGCCAGTAAGAAGTAGTACAACTCAAGTTTTAGGTATCGTTTATTGACTTTTTAGCTGGCTTTGGTGCCTTGGACATGAGCTAGGACCTTGAGATTCTGCATGAAAGGAGGACTAGCAGCCGAGTTGCACGGGAGAGTGTGAAAAGTGTTCATATGTAGTAAAAATCTGAGAAATCCGTCCGTTTTCGTCATTTGTTATCGAATCGACTTAAAGCCACATCGTAACATTGGCCGCTCTTCTCTCTGAAACGGTTGTACTTATCGTCTGCAAAGCTATGTCGCATGCTGCGGTATGCGGAGACACTAAAAGCACCATAGTAGAACACAGATGAAGCTTCTAAGTTGATGTAATAGCCAGTATGAAGTAGTACAATTCAAGTTTTAGGTATCGATTATTGACTTTTTAGCTGGCTTTTGTGCCTTAGACACAAGCTAGGACCTTAAGATTCTGCATGAAAGGAGGACTAGCAGCCGAGTTGCACGGGAGAATGTGAAAAGTGTTCATATGTAGTAAAAACCTGAGAAATCCGTCCGATTTCGTCATTTGTTATCGAATCGACTTAAAGCCAAATCGTCACATTGGCCGCTCTTCTCTCTGAAACGGTTGTACTTATCGTCTGCAAAGCTATGTCGCGTGCTGCGGTATGCGGAGACACCAAATGCACCATAGTAGAACACAGATGAAGATTCTAAGTTGATGTAATAGCCAGTAAGAAGTAGTACAATACAAGTTTTAGGTACTGATTATTTACTTTATACCTGGCTTTGGTGCCTTGGACATGAGCTAGGACCTTAAGATTCTGCATGAAAGGAGGACTAGCAGCCGAGTTGCACGGGAGAATGTGAAAAGTGTTCATATGTAGTAAAAACCTGAGAAATCCGTTCGTTTTCGTCATTTGTTATCGAATCGACTAAAAGCCAGATCGTCAAATTGGCCGCACTTCTCTCTGGAACCGTTGTACTTATCGTCTGCAAAGCTATGTCGCGTGCTGCGGTATGCGGAGACACTAAAAGCACCATAGTAGAACACAGATGAAGCTTCTAAGTTGATGTAATAGCCAGTAAGAAGTTGTACAATTCAAGTTTTAGGTATTGGTTATTGACTTTTTAGCTGGCTTTGGCGCCTTGGACATGAGCTAGGACCTTAAGAATCTGCATGAAAGGAGGACTAGCAGCCGAGTTGCACGGGAGAATGTGAAAAGTGTTCATATGTAGTAATCACCTGAGAAATCCGTCCGATTTCGTCATTTGTTATCGAATCGACTTAAAGCCAGATCGTCACATTGGCCGCTCTTCTCTCTGAAACGGTTGTACTTATCGACTGCAGAGCTATGTCGCGTGCTGCGGTATGCGGAGACACTAAAAGCACCATAGTAGAACACAGAAGAAGCTTCTAAGATGATGTAATAGCCAGTAAGAAGTAGTACAATTCAAGTTTTGGGTACTGATTATTGACTTTTTAGCTGGCTTTGGTGCCTTGGACATGAGCTAGGACCTTAAGATTCTGCATGAAAGGAGACCTAGCAGCCGAGTTGCACGGGAGAGTGTGAAAAGTGTTTATATGTAGTAAAAACCTGAGAAATCCGTCCGTTGTTGTCATTTGTTATCGAATCGACATAAAGCCAGATCGTGACATTGGCCGCTCTTCTCTCTAAAACGGTTGTACTTATCGTCTGCAAAGCTATGTCGCGTGCTGCGGTATGTGGAGACACTAAAAGCACCATAGTAGAACGCAGATGAAGCTTCTAAGTTGATGTAATAGCCAGTAAGATGTAGTACACTTCAAGTTTTAGGTATTGATAATTTACATTTTAGCTTACTTTGGTTCCTTGGACATGAGCTAGGACCTTAACATCCTGCATGAAAGGAGAACTAGCAGCCGAGTTGCACGGGAGAACGTGAAAAGTGTTCATATGTAGTAAAAACCTGAGAAATCCGTCCGTTTTGACATTTGTTATTGAATCGACTTAAAGCCAAATCGTCACATTGGCCGCTCTTATCTCTGAAACGGTTGTACTTATCGTCTGCAAAGCTATGTCGCGTGCTGCGGAATGTGGAGACACTAAAAGCACCATAGTAGAACACAGATGTAGCTTCTAAGTTGATGTAATAACCAGTAAGAAGTAGTACAATTCAAGTTTTAGGTATCGATTATTGACTTTTTAGATGGCTTTGGTGCCTTGGACATGAGCTAGGACCTTAAGATTCTGCATGAAAGGAGGACTAGCAGCCGAGTTGCACGGGAGAATGTGGTATGTATTCATATGTAGTAAAAACCTAGATATTCGCCCGTTATCGTCATTTGTTATCGAAGCGACTTAAAGCCAGATCTTCACATTGGCCGCTCTTCTCTCTGAAACGGTTGTTCTTATCGTCTGCAAAGCTATGACGTGTGCTGCGGTATGCGAAGACACTAAAACCACCATAGTAAAACACAGATGAAGCTCCTAAGTTGATGTAATAGCCAGTAAGAAGTAGTACAACTCAAGTTTTAGGTATAGTTTATTGACTTTTTAGCTGGCTTTGGTGCCTTGGACATGAGCTAGGACCTTAAGATTATGCATGAAAGGAGGACTAGCAGCCGAGTTGCATGCGAGAATGTAAAAATTGTTCAAATGTAGTAAACACCTGAGAAATCCGTCCGATTTCGTCATTTGTTATCGAATCGACTTAAAGCCAGATCGTCACATTGGCCGCTCTTCTCTCTGAAACGGTTGTACTTATCGTCTGCAGAGCTATGTCGCGTGCTGCGGTATGCGGAGACACAAAAAGCACCACAGTAGAACACAGATGAAGCTTCTAAGTTGACGTAATAGCCAGTAAGAAGTAGTACAATTCAAGTTTTAGGTATCGATTATTGACTTTTTAGCTAGCTTTGGTGCCTTGGACATGAGCTAGGACCTTAAGAATCTGCATGAAATGAGGACTAGCAGCCGAGTTGCACGGGAGAATGTGAAAAGTGTTCATAAGTAGTACAAACCTGCGAAATCCGTCCGTTTTCGTCATTTGTTATCGAGTCGACTTAAAGCCAGATCGTCACATTTGCCGCTCTTCTCTCTGAAACGGTTGTACTTATCGTCTGCAAAGCTATGTCGCGTGCTGCGGTATGCGGAGACACTAAAAGCACCATAGTAGAACACAGATGAAGCTTCTAAGTTGATGTAATAGCCAGTAAGAAGTAGTACAATTCAAGTTTTAGGTATTGATTATTGACTTTTTAGCTGGCTTTGGTGCCTTGGACATGAGCTAGGACCTTAAGATTCTGCATGAAAGGAGAACTAGCAGCCGAGTTGCACGGGAGAGTGTGAAAAGTGTTTATATGTAGTAAAAACCTGAGAAATCCGTCCGTTGTTGTCATTTGTTATCTAATCGACTTAAAGCCAGATCGTCACATTGGCCGCTCTTCTCTCTGAAACGGTTGTACGTATCGTCTGCAAAGCTATGTCGCGTGCTGCGGTATGTGGTGACACTAAAAGCACCATAGTAGAACACAGATGAAGCTTCTAAGTTGATGTAATAGCCAGTAAGAAGTAGTACAATTCAAGTTTTAGGTACTGATTATTGACATTTTAGCTTACTTTGGTTCCTTGGACATGAGCTAGGACCTTAACATTCTGCATGAAAGGAGAACTAGCAGCCGAGTTTCACGGGAGAGTGTGAAAAGTGTTCATATGTAGTAAAAACCTGAGAAATCCGTCCGTTTTCGACATTTGTTATTGAATCGACTTAAAGCCAAATTGTCACATTGGCCGCTCTTATCTCTGAAACGGTTGTACTTATCGTCTGCAAAGCTATGTCGCGTGCTGCGGTATGTGGAGACACTAAAAGCTCCTTAGTAGAACACAGATGTAGCTTCTAAGTTGATGTAATAACCAGTAAGAAGTAGTACAATTCAAGTTTTAGGTATCGATTATTGACTTTTTAGATGCCTTTGGTGCCTTGGACATGAGCTAGGACCTTAAGATTCTGCATGAAAGGAGGACTAGCAGCCGAGTTGCACGGGAGAATGTGGAATGTATTCATATGTAGTAAAAACCTAGATATTCGCCCGTTATCGTCATTTGTTATCGAATCGACTTAAAGCCAGATCTTCACATTGGCCGCTCTTCTCTCTGAAACGGTTGTTCTTATCGTCTGCAAAGCTACGACGTGTGCTGCGGTATGCGGAGACACTAAAAGGACCATAGTAGAACACAGATGAAGCTTCTAAGATGATGTAATTGCCAGTAAGAAGTAGTACAATTCAAGTTTTAGTTACTGATTATTGACTTTTTAGCTGGCTTTGGTGCCTTGGACATGAGCTAGGACCTAGAGATTCTGCATGAAAGGAGAACTAGCAGCCGAGTTGCATGGGAGAATTTGAAAAGGGTTCATATGTAGTAAAAACCTGAGAAATCCGTCTGTTTTCGTCATTTGTTATCGAATCGACTTAAAGCCAGATCGTCACATTTGCCGCTCTTCACTCAGAAACGGTTGTACTTATCGTCTGCAAAGCTATGTCGCGTGCTGCGGTATGCGGAGACACTAAAAGCACCATAGTAGGACACAGATGATGCTTCTAAGTTGATGTAATAGCCAGTAAGAAGTAGTCCATTTCAAGTTTTACGTATCCATTATTGACTTTTTAGCTGGCTTTGGTGCCTTGGACATGAGCTAGGACCTTAAGATTCTGCATGAAAGGAGGACTAGCAGCCGAGTTGCACGGGAGAATGTGAAAAGTGTTCATATGTAGTAAAATCCTGAGAAATCAGTCCGTTTTCGTCATTTGTTATGGAATCGACTTAAAGCCAGATCGTCACATTGGCCGCTCTTCTCTCTGAAACGGTTGTACTTATCGTCTGCAAAGCTATGTCGCGTGCTGCGGTATGCGGAGACACTAAAAGCACCATAGTAGAACACAGATGAAGCTTCTAAGATGATGTAATTGCCAGTAAGAAGTAGTACAATTCAAGTTTTAGTTACTGATTATTGACTTTTTAGCTGGCTTTGGTGCCTTGGACATGAGCTAGGACCTAGAGATTCTGCATGAAAGGAGAACTAGCAGCCGAGTTGCATGGGAGAATTTGAAAAGGGTTCATATGTAGTAAAAACCCGAAAAATCCGTCCGTTTTCGTCATTTGTTATCGAATCGACTTAAAGCCAGATCGTCACATTGGCCGCACTTCTCTCTGAAATGGCTGTACTTATCGTCTGCAAAGCTATGGCGTGTGCTGCGGTATGCGGAGACACTAAAAGCACCATAGTAGAACATACATGAAGGTTCTAAGTTGATGTAATAGCCAGTAAGAAGTAGTCCATTTCAAGTTTTACGTATCCATTATTGACTTTTTAGCTGGCTTTGGTGCCTTGGACATGAGCTAGGACCTTAAGATTCTGCATGAAAGGAGGACTAGCAGCCGAGTTGCACGGGAGAATGTGAAAAGTGTTCATATGTAGTAAAATCCTGAGAAATCAGTCCGTTTTCGTCATTTGTTATCGAATCGACTTAAAGCCTGATCGTCACATTGGCCGCTCTTCTCTCTGGAACGGTTGTACTTATCGTCTGCAAAGCTATGTCGCGTGCTGCGGTATGCGGAGACACTAAATGCACCATAGTAGAACACAGATGAAGCTTCTAAGTTGATGTAATAGCCAGTAAGAAGTAGTACAATTCAAGTTTTAGGTATTGATTATTGACTTTTTAGCTGGCTTTGGTGCCTTGTACATGAGCTAGGACCTTAGGATTCTGCATGAAAGGAGGACTAGCAGCCGAGTTGCACGGGACAATGTGAAAAGTGTTCATATGTAGTAAAAACCTGAGAAATCCGTCCGTTTTCGTCATTTGTTATCGAATCGACTTAAAGCCAGATCGTCACATTGGCCGCTCTTCTCTCTGAAACGGTTGTACTTATCGTCTGCAAAGCTATGTCGCGAGCTGCGGTATGTGGAGACACTAAAAGCACCATAGTAGAACACAGATGAAGCTTCTAAGTTGATGTAACAGCCAGTAAGAAGTAGTACAATTCAAGTTTTAGGTATCGATTATTGACTTTTTAGCTGGCTTTGGTGCCTTGGACATGAGCTAGGACCTTAAGATTCTGCATGAAAGGAGGACTAGCAGCCGAGTTGCACGGGAGAATGTGAAAAGTGTTCATATGTAGTAAAATCCTGAGAAATCAGTCCGTTTTCGTCATTTGTTATGGAATCGACTTAAAGCCAGATCGTCACATTGGCCGCTCTTCTCTCTGAAACGGTTGTACTTATCGTCTGCAAAGCTATGTCGCGTGCTGCGGTATGCGGAGACACTAAAAGCACCATAGTAGAACGCAGATGAAACTTCTAAGTTGATGTAATAGCCAGTAAGATGTAGTACACTTCAAGTTTTAGGTATTGATAATTGACATTTTAGCTTACTTTGGTTCCTTTGACATGAGCTAGGACCTTAACATTCTGCATGAAAGGAGAACTAGCAGCCGAGTTGCACGGGAGAACGTGAAAAGTGTTCATATGTAGTAAAAACCTGAGAAATCCGTCCGTTTTCGACATTTGATATTGAATCGACTTAAAGCCAAATCGTCACATTGGCCGCTCTTATCTCTGAAACGGTTGTACTTATCGTCTGCAAAGCTATGTCGCGGGCTGCGGAATGTGGAGACACTAAAAGCACCATAGTAGAACACAGATGTAGCTTCTAAGTTGATGTAATAACCAGTAAGAAGTAGTACAATTCAAGTTTTAGGTATCGATTATTGACTTTTTAGATGGCTTTGGTACCTTGGACATGAGCTAGGACCTTAAGATTCTGCATGAAAGGAGGACTAGCAGCCGAGTTGCACGGGAGAATGTGGTGTGTATTCATATGTAGTAAAAACCTAGATATTCGCCCGTTATCGTCATTTGTTATCGAAGCGACTTAAAGCCAGATCTTCACATTGGCCGCTCTTCTCTCTGAAACGGTTGTTCTTATCGTCTGCAAAGCTATGACGTGTGCTGCGGTATGCGGAGACACTAAAACCACCATAGTAAAACACAGATGAAGCTCCTAAGTTGATGTAATAGCCAGTAAGAAGTAGTACAACTCAAGTTTTAGGTATCGTTTATTGACTTTTTAGCTGGCTTTGGTGCCTTGGACATGAGCTAGGACCTTGAGATTCTGCATGAAAGGAGGACTAGCAGCCGAGTTGCACGGGACAGTGTGAAAAGTGTTCATATGTAGTAAAAATCTGAGAAATCCGTCCGTTTTCGTCATTTGTTATCGAATCGACTTAAAGCCAGATCGTCACATTGGTCGCTCTTCTCTCTGAAACGGTTGTACTTATCGTCTGCAAAGCTATGTCGCGTGCTGCGGTATGCGGAGACACTAAAAGGACCATAGTAGAACACAGATGAAGCTTCTAAGATGATGTAATTGCCAGTAAGAAGTAGTACAATTCAAGTATTAGTTACTGATTATTGACTTATTAGCTGGCTTTGGTGCCTTGGACATGAGCTAGGACCTTAAGATTCTGCATGAAAGGAGAACTAGCAGCCGAGTTGCATGGGAGAATTTGAAAAGGGTTCATATGTAGTAAAAACCTGAGAAATCCGTCCGTTTTCGTCATTTGTTATCGAATCGACTTAAAGCCAGATCGTCACATTGGCCGCTCTTCTCTCTGAAACGGTTGTACTTATCGTCTGCAAAGCTATGTCGCGTGCTGCGGTATGTGGAGACACTAAAAGCACCATTGTAGAACACAGATGAAGCTTCTAAGTTGATGTAATAGCCAGTAGGAAGTAGTGCAATTCAAGTTTTAGGTATCGATTATTGACTTCTTAGCTGGCTTTGGTGCCTTGGAAATGAGCTAGGACCTTAAGATTCTGCATGAAAGGAGGACTAGCAGCCGAGTTGCACGGGAGAATGTGAAAAGTGTTCATATGTAGTAAAAACCTGCGAAATCCGTCCGTTTTCGTCATTTGTTATCGAATCGACTTAAAGCCAGATCGTACTTGGCCGCTCTTCTCTCTGAAACGGTTGTACTTATCGTCTGCAAAGCTATGTCGCGTGCTGCGGTATGCGGAGACACTAAAGGCACCATAGTAGAACACAGATGAAGCTTCTAAGTTGATGTAATAGCCAGTAAGAAGTAGTATAAATCAAATTTTAGGTACTGATTATTTACTTTATAGCTGGCTTTGGTGCCTTGGACATGAGCTAGGACCTTAAGATTCTGCATGAAAGGAGGACTAGCAGCCGAGTTGCACGGGAGAATGTGAAAAGTGTTCATATGTAGTAAAAACCTGAGAAATCCGTCCGTTTTCGTCATTTGTTATCGAATCGACTTAAAGCCAGATCGTCACATTGGCCGCTCTTCTCTCTGGAACCATTGTACTTATCGTCTGCAAAGCTATGTCGCGTGCTGCGGTATGCGGAGACACTAAAAGCACCATAGTAGAACACAGATGAAGCTTATAAGTTGATGTAATAGCCAGTAAGAAGTAGTACAATTCAAGTTTTAGGTATTGATTATTGACTTTTTAGCTGGCTTTGGTGCCTTGGACATGAGCTAGGACCTTAAGATTATGCATGAAAGGAGGACTAGCAGCCGAGTTGCATGGGAGAATGTAAAAAGTGTTCATATGTAGTAAACACCTGAGAAATCCGTCCGATTTCGTCATTTGTTATCGAATCGACTTAAAGCCAGATCGTCACATTGGCCGCTCTTCTCTCTGAAACGGTTGTACTTATCGTCTGCAGAGCTATGTCGCGTGCTGCGGTATGCGGAGACACTAAAAGCACCATTGTAGAACACAGATGAAGCTTCTAAGTTGATGTAATAGCCAGTAGGAAGTAGTGCAATTCAAGTTTTAGGTATCGATTATTGACTTCTTAGCTGGCTTTGGTGCCTTGGACATGAGCTAGGACCTTAAGAATCTGCATGAAATGAGGACTAGCAGCCGAGTTGCACGGGAGAATGTGAAAAGTGTTCATAAGTAGTAAAAACCTGCGAAATCCGTCCGTTTTCGTCATTTGTTATCGAATCGACTTAGAGCCAGATCGTCACATTTGCCGCTCTTCTCTCTGAAACGGTTGTACTTATCGTCTGCAAAGCTATGTCGCCTGCTGCGGTATGCGGAGACCCTAAAAGCACCATAGTAGAACACAGATGAAGCTTCTAAGTTGATGTAATAGCCAGTAAGAAGTAGTACAATTCAAGTTTTAGGTATTGATTATTGACTTTTTAGCTGGCTTTGGTGCCTTGGACATGAGCTAGGACCTTAAGATTCTGCATGAAAGGAGAACTAGCAGCCGAGTTGCACGGGAGAGTGTGAAAAGTGTTTATATGTAGAAAAAACCTGAGAAATCCGTCCGTTGTTGTCATTTGTTATCTAATCGACTTAAAGCCAGATCGTCACATTGGCCGCTCTTCTCTCTGAAACAGTTGTACGTATCGTCTGCAAAGCTATGTCGCGTGCTGCGGTATGTGGAGACACTAAAAGCACCATAGTAGAACACAGATGAAGCTTCTAAGTTGATGTAATAGCCAGTAAGAAGTAGTACAATTCAAGTTTTAGGTACTGATTATTGACATTTTAGCTTACTTTGGTTCCTTGGACATGAGCTAGGACCTTAACATTCTGCATGAAAGGAGAACTAGCAGCCGAGTTTCACGGGAGAGTGTGAAAAGTGTTCATATGTAGTAAAAACCTGAGAAATCCGTCCGTTTTCGACATTTGTTATTGAATCGACTTAAAGCCAAATTGCCACATTGGCCGCTCTTATCTCTGAAACGGTTGTACTTATCGTTTGCAAAGCTATGTCGCGTTCTGCGGTATGTGGAGACACTAAAAGCTCCTTAGTAGAACACAGATGTAGCTTCTAAGTTGATGTAATAACCAGTAAGAAGTAGTACAATTCAAGTTTTAGGTATCGATTATTGACGTTTTAGCTGGCTTTGGTGCCTTGTACATGAGCTAGGACCTTAAGATTCTGCATGAAAGGAGGACTAGCAGCCGAGTTGCACGGGAGAATGTGGAATGTATTCATATGTAGTAAAAACCTAGATATTCGCCCGTTATCGTCATTTGTTATCGAATCGACTTAAAGCCAGATCTTCACATTGGCCGCTCTTCTCTCTGAAACGGTTGTTCTTATCGTCTGCAAAGCTATGACGTGTGCTGCGGTATGCGGAGACACTAAAAGGACCATAGTAGAACACAGATGAAGCTTCTAAGATGATGTAATTGCCAGTAAGAAGTAGTACAATTCAAGTTTTAGTTACTGATTATTGACTTTTTAGCTGGCTTTGGTGCCTTGGACATGAGCTAGGACCTAGAGGTTCTGCATGAAAGGAGAACTAGCAGCCGAGTTGCATGGGAGAATTTGAAAAGGGTTCATATGTAGTAAAAACCTGAGAAATCCGTCTGTTTTCGTCATTTGTTATCGAATCGACTTAAAGCCAGATCGTCACATTTGCCGCTCTTCACTCAGAAACTGTTGTACTTATCGTCTGCAAAGCTATGTCGCGTGCTGCGGTATGCGGAGACACTAAAAGCACCATAGTAGAACACAGATGAAGCTTCTAAGTTGATGTAATAGCCAGTAAGAAGTAGTACAATTCAAGTTTTTGGTATGGATTTTTGACTTTTTAGCTGGCTTTGGTGCCTTGGACATGAGCTAGGACCTTAAGATTCTGCATGAAAGGAGGACTAGCAGCCGAGATACACGGGAGAATGTGAAAAGTGTTCATATGCAGTAAAAACCCGAAAAATCAGTCCGTTTTCGTCATTTGTTATCGAATCGACTTAAAGCCAGGTCGTCACATTGGCCGCAATTCTCTCTGAAATGGCTGTACTTATCGTCTGCAAAGCTATGTCGCGTGCTGCGGTATGTGGAGACACTAAAAGCACCATTGTAGAACACAGATGAAGCTTCTAAGTTGATGTAATAGCCAGTAGGAAGTAGTGCAATTCAAGTTTTAGGTATCGATTATTGACTTCTTAGCTGGCTTTGGTGCCTTGGAAATGAGCTAGGACCTTAAGATTCTGCATGAAAGGAGGACTAGCAGCCGAGTTGCACGGGAGAATGTGAAAAGTGTTCATATGTAGTAAAAACCTGCGAAATCCGTCCGTTTTCGTCATTTGTTATCGAATCGACTTAAAGCCAGATCGTACTTGGCCGCTCTTCTCTCTGAAACGGTTGTACTTATCGTCTGCAAAGCTATGTCGCGTGCTGCGGTATGCGGAGACACTAAAGGCACCATAGTAGAACACAGATGAAGCTTCTAAGTTGATGTAATAGCCAGTAAGAAGTAGTATAAATCAAATTTTAGGTACTGATTATTTACTTTATAGCTGGCTTTGGTGCCTTGGACATGAGCTAGGACCTTAAGATTCTGCATGAAAGGAGGACTAGCAGCCGAGTTGCACGGGAGAATGTGAAAAGTGTTCATATGTAGTAAAAACCTGAGAAATCCGTCCGTTTTCGTCATTTGTTATCGAATCGACTTAAAGCCAGATCGTCACATTGGCCGCTCTTCTCTCTGGAACCATTGTACTTATCGTCTGCAAAGCTATGTCGCGTGCTGCGGTATGCGGAGACACTAAAAGCACCATAGTAGAACACAGATGAAGCTTATAAGTTGATGTAATAGCCAGTAAGAAGTAGTACAATTCAAGTTTTAGGTATTGATTATTGACTTTTTAGCTGGCTTTGGTGCCTTGGACATGAGCTAGGACCTTAAGATTATGCATGAAAGGAGGACTAGCAGCCGAGTTGCATGGGAGAATGTAAAAAGTGTTCATATGTAGTAAACACCTGAGAAATCCGTCCGATTTCGTCATTTGTTATTGAATCGACTTAAAGCCAGATCGTCACATTGGCCGCTCTTCTCTCTGAAACGGTTGTACTTATCGTCTGCAGAGCTATGTCGCGTGCTGCGGTATGCGGAGACACAAAAAGCACCACAGTAGAACACAGATGAAGCTTCTAAGTTGACGTAATAGCCAGTAAGAAGTAGTACAATTCAAGTTTTAGGTATCGATTATTGACTTTTTAGCTGGCTTTGGTGCCTTGGACATGAGCTAGGACCTTAAGAATCTGCATGAAATGAGGACTAGCAGCCGAGTTGCACGGGAGAATGTGAAAAGTGTTCATAAGTAGTAAAAACCTGCGAAATCCGTCCGTTTTCGTCATTTGTTATCGAATCGACTTAGAGCCAGATCGTCACATTTGCCGCTCTTCTCTCTGAAACGGTTGTACTTATCGTCTGCAAAGCTATGTCGCCTGCTGCGGTATGCGGAGACCCTAAAAGCACCATAGTAGAACACAGATGAAGCTTCTAAGTTGATGTAATAGCCAGTAAGAAGTAGTACAATTCAAGTTTTAGGTATTGATTATTGACTTTTTAGCTGGCTTTGGTGCCTTGGACATGAGCTAGGACCTTAAGATTATGCATGAAAGGAGGACTAGCAGCCGAGTTGCATGGGAGAATGTAAAAAGTGTTCATATGTAGTAAACACCTGAGAAATCCGTCCGATTTCGTCATTTGTTATTGAATCGACTTAAAGCCAGATCGTCACATTGGCCGCTCTTCTCTCTGAAACGGTTGTACTTATCGTCTGCAAAGCTATGTCGCGTGCTGCGGTATGTGGAGACACTAAAAGCTCCTTAGTAGAACACAGATGTAGCTTCTAAGTTGATGTAATAACCAGTAAGAAGTAGTACAATTCAAGTTTTCTGGTATCGATTATTGACTTTTTAGATGTCTTTGGTGCCTTGGACATGAGCTAGGACCTTAAGATTCTGCATGAAAGG
The DNA here is from genome assembly GCF_023897955.1 of Schistocerca gregaria. Lineage (NCBI taxonomy): Eukaryota > Metazoa > Arthropoda > Insecta > Orthoptera > Acrididae > Schistocerca > Schistocerca gregaria. The sequence goes on along the minus strand of NW_026061895.1, from coordinate 316,679 downwards.
AGGACTAGCAGCCGAGTTGCACGGGAGAATGTGGAATGTATTCATATGTAGTAAAAACCTAGATATTCGCCCGTTATCGTCATTTGTTATCGAATCGACTTAAAGCCAGATCTTCACATTGGCCGCTCTTCTCTCTGAAACGGTTGTTCTTATCGTCTGCAAAGCTATGACGTGTGCTGCGGTATGCGGAGACACTAAAAGGACCATAGTAGAACACAGATGAAGCTTCTAAGATGATGTAATTGCCAGTAAGAAGTAGTACAATTCAAGTTTTAGTTACTGATTATTGACTTTTTAGCTGGCTTTGGTGCCTTGGACATGAGCTAGGACCTAGAGATTCTGCATGAAAGGAGAACTAGCAGCCGAGTTGCATGGGAGAATTTGAAAAGGGTTCATATGTAGTAAAAACCTGAGAAATCCGTCTGTTTTCGTCATTTGTTATCGAATCGACTTAAAGCCAGATCGTCACATTTGCCGCTCTTCACTCAGAAACGGTTGTACTTATCGTCTGCAAAGCTATGTCGCGTGCTGCGGTATGCGGAGACACTAAAAGCACCATAGTAGAACACAGATGAAGCTTCTAAGTTGATGTAATAGCCAGTAAGAAGTAGTACAATTCAAGTTTTTGGTATGGATTTTTGACTTTTTAGCTGGCTTTGGTGCCTTGGACATGAGCTAGGACCTTAAGATTCTGCATGAAAGGAGGACTAGCAGCCGAGATACACGGGAGAATGTGAAAAGTGTTCATATGCAGTAAAAACCCGAAAAATCCGTCCGTTTTCGTCATTTGTTATCGAATCGACTTAAAGCCAGATCGTCACATTGGCCGCAATTCTCTCTGAAATGGCTGTACTTATCGTCTGCAAAGCTATGTCGCATGCTGCGGTATGCGGAGACACTAAAGCCACCATAGTAAAACACAGATGAAGCATCTAATTTAATATAATAGAAAGTAAGAAGTAGTAGAATTCAAGTTTTAGGTATCGAGTATGGACTTTTTAGCTGGCTTTGGTGCCTTGGACATGAGCTAGGACCTTAAGAATCTGCACGAAAGGAGAACTAGCAGCCGAGTTGCACGGGAGAAAGTGAAAAGTGTTCATATGTAGTAAAAACCTGAGAAATTCGTCCGTTTTCGTCATTTGTTATCGAATCGGCTTAAAACCAGATCGTCACATTGGTCGCTCTTTTCTCTGAAACGATTGTACTTATCGTCTGCAAAGCTATGTCGCGTGCTGCGGTATGCGGAGACACTAAAAGCACCATAGTAGAACATAGATGAAGGTTCTAAGTTGATGTAATAGCCAGTAAGAAGTAGTCCATTTCAAGTTTTACGTATCCATTATTGACTTTTTAGCTGGCTTTGGTGCCTTGGACATGAGCTAGGACCTTAAGATTCTGCATGAAAGGAGGACTAGCAGCCGAGTTGCACGGGAGAATGTGAAAAGTGTTCATATGTAGTAAAATCCTGAGAAATCAGTCCGTTTTCGTCATTTGTTATCGAATCGACTTAAAGCCAGATCGTCACATTGGCCGCTCTTCTCTCTGAAACGGTTGTACTTATCGTCTGCAAAGCTATGTCGCGTGCTGCGGTATGCGGAGACACTAAAAGCACCATAGTAGAACACAGATGAAGCTTCTAAGTTGATGTAACAGCCAGTAAGAAGTAGTACAATTCAAGTTTTAGGTAACGATTATTGACTTTTTAGCTGGCTTTGGTGCCTTGGACATGAGCTAGGACCTTAAGATTCTGCATGAAAGGAGGACTAGCAGCCGAGTTGCACGGGAGAATGTGAAAAGTGTTCATATGCAGTAAAAACCCGAAAAATCCGTCCCTTTTCGTCATTTGTTATCGAATCGACTTCAAGCCAGATCGTCACATTGGCCGCTCTTCTCTCTGAAACCGTTGTACTTATCGTCTGCAAAGCTATGTCGCGTGCTGCAGTATGCGGAGACACTAAAAGCACCATAGTAGAACACAGATGAAGCTTCTAAGTTGATGTAATAGCCAGTAAGAAGTAGTACAATTCAATATTTTAGGTATCGATTATTGGCTTATTAGCTATCTTTGGCGCCTTGGACATGAGCTAGGACCTTAAGATTCTGCATGAAAGGAGGACTAGCAGCCGCGTTGCACGGGAGAATGTGAAAAGTGTTTATATGTAGTAAAAACCTTAGAAATCCGTCCGTTTTCGTCATTTGTTATCGAATCGACTTAAAGCCAGATCGCCACATTGGCCGCTCTTCTCTCTGAAATGGCTGTACTTATCGTCTGCAAAGCTATGACGTGTTCTGCGGTATGCGGAGACACTAAAACCACCATAGTAAAACACAGATGAAGCATCTAATTTAATGTAATAGACAGTAAGAAGTAGTACAATTCAAGTTTTAGGTTTCGATTATGGACTTTTTAGCTGGCTTTGGTGCCTTGGGCATGAGCTAGGACCTTAAGAATCTGCATGAAAGGAGAACTAGCAGCCGAGTTGCACGGGAGAATGTGAAAAGTGTTCATATGTAGTAAAAACCTGAGAAATCCGTCCGTTTTCGTAATTTGTTATCGAATCGACTTAAAGCCAGATCGTCACATTGGCCCCTCTTCTCTCTGAAACGGTTGTACTTATCGTCTGCAAAGCTATGTCGCGTGCTGCGGTATGCGGAGTCACTAAAAGCACATAGTAGAACACAGTTGAAGCTCCTAAGTTGATGTGACAGCCAGTGAGAAGTAGTACAATTCAAGTTTTAGGTATCGATTATTGACTTTTTAGCGGGCTTTTGTGCCTTGGACATGAGCTACGACCTTAAGATTCTGCATGAAAGGAGGACTAGCAGCCGAGTTGCACGGGAGAATGTGAAAAGTGTTCATATGTAGTAAAATCCTGAGAAATCAGTCCGTTTTCGTCATTTGTTATCGAATCGACTTAAAGCCAGATCGTCACATTGGCCGCTCTTCTCTCTGAAACGGTTGTACTTATCGTCTGCAAAGCTATGTCGCGTGCTGCGGTATGTGGAGACACTAAAAGCACCATAGTAGAACGCAGATGAAGCTTCTAAGTTGATGTAATAGCCAGTAAGATGTAGTACACTTCAAGTTTTAGGTATTGATAATTGACATTTTAGCTTACTTTGGTTCCTTGGACATGAGCTAGGACCTTAACATTCTGCATGAAAGGAGAACTAGCAGCCGAGTTGCACGGGAGAACGTGAAAAGTGTTCATATGTAGTAAAAACCTGAGAAATCCGTCCGTTTTCGACATTTGTTATTGAATCGATTTAAAGCCAAATCGTCACATTGGCCGCTCTTATCTCTGAAACGGTTGTACTTATCGTCTGCAAAGCTATGTCGCGTGCTGCGGAATGTGGAGACACTAAAAGCACCATAGTAGAACACAGATGTAGCTTCTAAGTTGATGTAATAACCAGTAAGAAGTAGTACAATTCAAGTTTTGGGTATCGATTATTGACTTTTTAGATGGCTTTGGTGCCTTGGACATGAGCTAGGACCTTAAGATTCTGCATGAAAGGAGGACTAGCAGCCGAGTTGCACGGGAAAATGTGGTATGTATTTTTATGTAGTAAAAACCTAGATATTCGCCCGTTATCGTCATTTGTTATCGATGCGACTTAAAGCCAGATCTTCACATTGGCCGCTCTTCTCTCTGAAACGGTTGTTCTTATCGTCTGCAAAGCTATGACGTGTGCTGCGGTATGCGGAGACACTAAAACCACCATAGTAAAACACAGATGAAGCTCCTAAGTTGATGTAATAGCCAGTAAGAAGTAGTAAAACTCAAGTTTTAGGTATCTTTTATTGACTTTTTAGCTGGCTTTGGTGCCTTGGACATGAGCTAGGACCTTGAGATTCTGCATGAAAGGAGGACTAGCAGCCGAGTTGCACGGGACAGTGTGAAAAGTGTTCATATGTAGTAAAAATCTGAGAAATCCGTCCGTTTTCGTCATTTGTTATCGAATCGACTTAAAGCCAGATCGTCACATTGGCCGCTCTTCTCTCTGGAACCATTGTACTTATCGTCTGCAAAGCTATGTCGCGTGCTGCGGTATGCGGAGACACTAAAAGCACCATAGTAGAACACAGATGAAGCTTATAAGTTGATGTAATAGCCAGTAAGAAGTAGTACAATTCAAGTTTTAGGTATTGATTATTGACTTTTTAGCTGGCTTTGGTGCCTTGGACATGAGCTAGGACCTTAAGATTATGCATGAAAGGAGGACTAGCAGCCGAGTTGCATGGGAGAATGTAAAAAGTGTTCATATGTAGTAAACGCCTGAGAAATCCGTCCGATTTCGTCATTTGTTATCGAATCGACTTAAAGCCAGATCGTCACATTGGCCGCTCTTCTCTCTGAAACGGTTGTACTTATCGTCTGCAGAGCTATGTCGCGTGCTGCGGTATGCGGAGACACAAAAAGCACCACAGTAGAACACAGATGAAGCTTCTAAGTTGACGTAATAGCCAGTAAGAAGTAGTACAATTCAAGTTTTAGGTATCGATTATTGACTTTTTAGCTGGCTTTGGTGCCTTGGACATGAGCTAGGACCTTAAGAATCTGCATGAAATGAGGACTAGCAGCCGAGTTGCACGGGAGAATGTGAAAAGTGTTCATAAGTAGTAAAAACCTGCGAAATCCGTCCGTTTTCGTCATTTGTTATCGAATCGACTTAAAGCCAGATCGTCACATTTGCCGCTCTTCTCTCTGAAACGGTTGTACTTATCGTCTGCAAAGCTATGTCGCCTGCTGCGGTATGCGGAGACCCTAAAAGCACCATAGTAGAACACAGATGAAGCTTCTAAGTTGATGTAATAGCCAGTAAGAAGTAGTACAATTCAAGTTTTAGGTATTGATTATTGACTTTTTAGCTGGCTTTGGTGCCTTGGACATGAGCTAGGACCTTAAGATTCTGCATGAAAGGAGAACTAGCAGCCGAGTTGCACGGGAGAGTGTGAAAAGTGTTTATATGTAGTAAAAACCTGAGAAATCCGTCCGTTGTTGTCATTTGTTATCTAATCGACTTAAAGCCAGATCGTCACATTGGCCGCTCTTCTCTCTGAAACAGTTGTACGTATCGTCTGCAAAGCTATGTCGCGTGCTGCGGTATGTGGAGACACTAAAAGCACCATAGTAGAACACAGATGAAGCTTCTAAGTTTATGTAATAGCCAGTAAGAAGTAGTACAATTCAAGTTTTAGGTACTGATTATTGACATTTTAGCTTACTTTGGTTCCTTGGACATGAGCTAGGACCTTAACATTCTGCATGAAAGGAGAACTAGCAGCCGAGTTTCACGGGAGAGTGTGAAAAGTGTTCATATGTAGTAAAAACCTGAGAAATCCGTCCGTTTTCGACATTATTTATTGAATCGACTTAAAGCCAAATTGCCACATTGGCCGCTCTTATCTCTGAAACGGTTGTACTTATCGTCTGCAAAGCTATGTCGCGTGCTGCGGTATGTGGAGACACTAAAAGCTCCTTAGTAGAACACAGATGTAGCTTCTAAGTTGATGTAATAACCAGTAAGAAGTAGTACAATTCAAGTTTTAGGTATCGATTATTGACTTTTTAGATGGCTTTGGTGCCTTGGACATGAGCTAGGACCTTAAGATTCTGCATGAAAGGAGGACTAGCAGCCGAGTTGCACGGGAGAATGTGGAATGTATTCATATGTAGTAAAAACCTAGATATTCGCCCGTTATCTTCATTTGTTATCGAATTGACTTAAAGCCAGATCTTCACATTGGCCGCTCTTCTCTCTGAAACGGTTGTTCTTATCGTCTGCAAAGCTATGACGTGTGCTGCGGTATGCGGAGACACTAAAAGGACCATAGTAGAACACAGATGAAGCTTCTAAGATGATGTAATTGCCAGTAAGAAGTAGTACAATTCAAGTTTTAGTTACTGATTATTGACTTTTTAGCTGGCTTTGGTGCCTTGGACATGAGCTAGGACCTAGAGATTCTGCATGAAAGGAGAACTAGCAGCCGAGTTGCATGGGAGAATTTGAAAAGGGTTCATATGTAGTAAAAACCTGAGAAATCCGTCTGTTTTCGTCATTTGTTATCGAATCGACTTAAAGCCAGATCGTCACATTTGCCGCTCTTCACTCAGAAACGGTTGTACTTATCGTCTGCAAAGCTATGTCGCGTGCTGCGGTATGCGGAGACACTAAAAGCACCATAGTAGAACACAGATGAAGCTTCTAAGTTGATGTAATAGCCAGTAAGAAGTAGTACAATTCAAGATTTTGGTATGGATTTTTGACTTTTTAGCTGGCTTTGGTGCCTTGGACATGAGCTAGGACCTTAAGATTCTGCATGAAAGGAGGACTAGCAGCCGAGATACACGGGAGAATGTGAAAAGTGTTCATATGCAGTAAAAACCCGAAAAATCCGTCCGTTTTCGTCATTTGTTATCGAATCGACTTAAAGCCAGATCGTCACATTGGCCGCACTTCTCTCTGAAATGGCTGTACTTATCGTCTGCAAAGCTATGGCGTGTGCTGCGGTATGCGGAGACACTAAAGCCACCATAGTAAAACACAGATGAAGCATCTAATTTAATATAATAGAAAGTAAGAAGTAGTAGAATTCAAGTTTTAGGTATCGAGTATGGACTTTTTAGCTGGCTTTGGTGCCTTGGACATGAGCTAGGACCTTAAGAATCTGCATGAAAGGAGAACTAGCAGCCGAGTTGCACGGGAGAAAGTGAAAAGTGTTCATATGTAGTAAAAACCTGAGAAATTCGTCCGTTTTCGTCATTTGTTATCGAATCGACTTAAAACCAGATCGACACATTGGTCGCTCTTTTCTCTGAAACGATTGTACTTATCGTCTGCAAAGCTATGTCGCGTGCTGCGGTATGCGGAGACACTAAAAGCACCATAGTAGAACATAGATGAAGGTTCTAAGTTGATGTAATAGCCAGTAAGAAGTAGTCCATTTCAAGTTTTACGTATGCATTATTGACTTTTTAGCTGGCTTTGGTGCCTTGGACATGAGCTAGGACCTTAAGATTCTGCATGAAAGGAGGACTAGCAGCCGAGTTGCACGGGAGAATGTGAAAAGTGTTCATATGTAGTAAAATCCTGAGAAATCAGTCCGTTTTCGTCATTTGTTATCGAATCGACTTAAAGCCTGATCGTCACATTGGCCGCTCTTCCCTCTGGAACGGTTGTACTTATCGTCTGCAAGCTATGTCGCGTGCTGCGGTATGCGGAGACACTAAATGCACCATAGTAGAACACAGATGAAGCTTCTAAGTTGATGTAATAGCCAGTAAGAAGTAGTACAATTCAAGTTTTAGGTATTGATTATTGACTTTTTAGCTGGCTTTATTGCCTTGTACATGAGCTAGGACCTTAAGATTCTGCATGAAAGGAGGACTAGCAGCCGAGTTGCACGGGACAATGTGAAAAGTGTTCATATGTAGTAAAAACCTGAGAAATCCGTCCGTTTTCGTCATTTGTTATCGAATCGACTTAAAGCCAGATCGTCACATTGGCCGCTCTTCTCTCTGAAACGGTTGTACTTAACGTCTGCAAAGCTATGTCGCGTGCTGCGGTATGCGGAGACACTAAAAGCACCATAGTAGAACACAGATGAAGCTTCTAAGTTGATGTAACAGCCAGTAAGAAGTAGTACAATTCAAGTTTTAGGTATCGATTATTGACTTTTTAGCTGGCTTTGGTGCCTTGGACATGAGCTAGGACCTTAAGATTCTGCATGAAAGGAGGACTAGCAGCCGAGTAGCACGGGAGAATGTGAAAAGTGTTCATATGCAGTAAAAACCCGAAAAATCCGTCCCTTTTCGTCATTTGTTATCGAATCGACTTCAAGCCAGATCGTCACATTGGCCGCTCTTCTCTCTGAAACCGTTGTACTTATCGTCTGCAAAGCTATGTCGCGTGCTGCGGTATGCGGAGACACTAAACGCACCATAGTAGAACACAGATGAAGCTTCTAAGTTGATGTAATAGCCAGTAAGAAGTAGTACAATTTAAGTTTTAGGTACTGATTATTGACATTTTAGCTTACTTTGGTTCCTTGGACATGAGCTAGGACCTTAACATTCTGCATGAAAGGAGAACTAGCAGCCGAGTTTCACGGGAGAGTGTGAAAAGTGTTCATATGTAGTAAAAACCTGAGAAATCCGTCCGTTTTCGACATTTGTTATTGAATCGACTTAAAGCCAAATTGCCACATTGGCCGCTCTTATCTCTGAAACGGTTGTACTTATCGTCTGCAAAGCTATGTCGCGTGCTGCGGTATGTGGAGACACTAAAAGCTCCTTAGTAGAACACAGATGTAGCTTCTAAGTTGATGTAATAACCAGTAAGAAGTAGTACAATTCAAGTTTTAGGTATCGATTATTGACTTTTTAGATGGCTTTGGTGCCTTGGACATGAGCTAGGACCTTAAGATTCTGCATGAAAGGAGGACTAGCAGCCGAGTTGCACGGGAGAATGTGGAATGTATTCATATGTAGTAAAAACCTAGATATTCGCCCGTTATCGTCATTTGTTATCGAATCGACTTAAAGCCAGATCTTCACATTGGCCGCTCTTCTCTCTGAAACGGTTGTTCTTATCGTCTGCAAAGCTATGACGTGTGCTGCGGTATGCGGAGACACTAAAAGGACCATAGTAGAACACAGATGAAGCTTCTAAGATGATGTAATAGCCAGTAAGAAGTAGTACAATTCAAGTTTTAGTTACTGATTATTGACTTTTTAGCTGGCTTTGGTGCCTTGGACATGAGCTAGGACCTAGAGATTCTGCATGAAAGGAGAACTAGCAGCCGAGTTGCATGGGAGAATTTGAAAAGGGTTCATATGTAGTAAAAACCTGAGAAATCTGTCTGTTTTCGTCATTTGTTATCGAATCGACTTAAAGCCAGATCGTCACATTTGCCGCTCTTCACTCAGAAACGGTTGTACTTATCGTCTGCAAAGCTATGTCGCGTGCTGCGGTATGCGGAGACACTAAAAGCACCATAGTAGAACACAGATGAAGCTTCTAAGTTGATGTAATAGCCAGTAAGAAGTAGTACAATTCAAGTTTTTGGTATGGATTTTTTACTTTTTAGCTGGCTTTGGTGCCTTGGACATGAGCTAGGACCTTAAGATTCTGCATGAAAGGAGGACTAGCAGCCGAGATACACGGGAGAATGTGAAAAGTTTTCATATGCAGTAAAAACCCGAAAAATCCGTCCGTTTTCGTCATTTGTTATCGAATCGACTTAAAGCCAGATCGTCACATTGGCCGCACTTCTCTCTGAAATGGCTGTACTTATCGTCTGCAAAGCTATGGCGTGTGCTGCGGTATGCGGAGACACTAAAGCCACCATAGTAAAACACAGATGAAGCATCTAATTTAATATAATAGAAAGTAAGAAGTAGTAGAATTCAAGTTTTAGGTATCGATTATTGACTTTTTAGCTGGCTTTGGTGCCTTGGACATGAGCTAGGACCTTAAGAATCTGCATGAAAGGAGAACTAGCAACCGAGTAGCACGAGAGAAAGTGAAAAGTGTTCATATGTAGTAAAAACCTGAGAAATTCGTCCGTTTTCGTCATTTGTTATCGAATCGACTTAAAACCAGATCGACACATTGGTCGCTCTTTTCTCTGAAACGATTGTACTTATCGTCTGCAAAGCTATGTCGCGTGCTGCGGTATGCGGAGACACTAAAAGCACCATAGTAGAACATAGATGAAGGTTCTAAGTTGATGTAATAGCCAGTAAGAAGTAGTCCATTTCAAGTTTTACGTATCCATTATTGACTTTTTAGCTGGCTTTGGTGCCTTGGACATGAGCTAGGACCTTAAGATTCTGCATGAAAGGAGGACTAGCAGCCGAGTTGCAAGGGAGAATGTGAAAAGTGTTCATATGTAGAAAAATCCTGAGAAATCAGTCCGTTTTCGTCATTTGTTATCGAATCGACTTAAAGCCTGATCGTCACATTGGCCGCTCTTCCCTCTGGAACGGTTGTACTTATCGTCTGCAAAGCTATGTCGCGTGCTGCGGTATGCGGAGACACTAAATGCACCATAGTAGAACACAGATGAAGCTTCTAAGTTGATGTAATAGCCAGTAAGAAGTAGTACAATTCAAGTTTTAGGTATTGATTATTGACTTTTTAGCTGGCTTTGGTGCCTTGTACATGAGCTAGGACCTTAAGAATCTGCATGAAAGGAGGACTAGCAGCCGAGTTGCACGGGACAATGTGAAAAGTGTTCATATGTAGTAAAAACCTGAGAAATCCGTCCGTTTTCGTCATTTGTTATCGAATCGACTTAAAGCCAGATCGTCACATTGGCCGCTCTTCTCTCTGAAACGGTTGTACTTATCGTCTGCAAAGCTATGTCGCGTGCTGCGGTATGCGGAGACACTAAAAGCACCATAGTAGAACACAGATGAAGCTTCTAAGTTGATGTAACAGCCAGTAAGAAGTAGTACAATTCAAGTTTTAGGTATCGATTATTGACTTTTTAGCTGGCTTTGGTGCCTTGGACATGAGCTAGGACCTTAAGATTCAGCATGAAAGGAGGACTAGCAGCCGAGTAGCACGGGAGAATGTGAAAAGTGTTCATATGCAGTAAAAACCCGAAAAATCCGTCCCTTTTCGTCATTTGTTATCGAATCGACTTCAAGCCAGATCGTCACATTGGCCACTCTTCTCTCTGAAACCGTTGTACTTATCGTCTGCAAAGCTATGTCGCGTGCTGCGGTATGCGGAGACACTAAAAGCACCATAGTAGAACACAGATGAAGCTTCTAAGTTGATGTAATAGCCAGTAAGAAGTAGTACAATTCAAGTTTTAGGTATCGATTATTGGCTTATTAGCTATCTTTGGCGCCTTGGACATGAGCTAGGACCTTAAGATTCTGCATGAAAGGAGGACTAGCAGCCGCGTTGCACGGGAGAATGTGAAAAGTGTTCATATGTAGTAAAAACCTTAGAAATCCGTCCGTTTTCGTCATTTGTTATCGAATCGACTTAAAGCCAGATCGCCACATTGGCCGCTCTTCTCTCTGAAATGGCTGTACTTATCGTCTGCAAAGCTATGACGTGTTCTGCGGTATGCGGAGACACTAAAACCACCATAGTAAAACACAGATGAAGCATCTAATTTAATGTAATAGACAGTAAGAAGTAGTACAATTCAAGTTTTAGGTTTCGATTATGGACTTTTTAGCTGGCTTTGGTGCCTTGGGCATGAGCTAGGACCTTAAGAATCTGCATGAAAGGAGAACTAGCAGCCGAGTTGCACGGGAGAATGTGAAAAGTGTTCATATGTAGTAAAAACCTGAGAAATCAGTCCGTTTTCGTAATTTGTTATCGAATCGACTTAAAGCCAGATCGTCACATTGGCCCCTCTTCTCTCTGAAACGGTTGTACTTATCGTCTGCAAAGCTATGTCGCGTGCTGCGGTATGCGGAGTCACTAAAAGCACCATAGTAGAACACAGATGAAGCTCCTAAGTTGATGTGACAGCCAGTGAGAAGTAGTACAATTCAAGTTTTAGGTATCGATTATTGACTTTTTAGCGGGCTTTTGTGCCTTGGACATGAGCTACGACCTTAAGATTCTGCATGAAAGGAGGACTAGCAGCCGAGTTGCACGGGAGAATGTGTGAAAGTGTTCATATGTAGTAAAAACCAGACAAATCTGTGGGTTTTCGTCATTTGTTATCGAATCGACTTAAAGCCAGATAATGACATTGGCCGCTCTTCTCTCTGAAATCGTCGTAATTATCGTCTGCAAAGCTATGTCTCGTGCTCCGGAATGCGGAGACACTAAAAGCACCATAGTAGAACACAGATGAAGCTTCTAAATTGATGTAATAGCGAGTAAGAAGTAGTACAATACAAATTTTAGGTTCTGATTATTTACTTTATAGCTGGCTTTGGTGCCTTGGACATGAGCTAGGACGTTAAGATTCTGCATGAAAGGAGGACTAGCAGCCGAATTGCACGGGACAATGTGAAAAGTGTTCATATGTAGTAAAAACCTGAGAAATCCGTCCGCTTTCGTCATTTGTTTTCGAATCAACTTTAAAGCCAGATCGTCACATTGGCCGCTCTTCTCTCTGAAACGGTTGTACTTATCGTCTGCAAAGCTATTTCACGTGCTGCGGTATGCGGAGACTCTCAAAGCACCATAGTAGAACACAGATGAAGCTTCTAAGTTTATGTAATAGCCAGTAAGAAGTAGTAAAATTCAAGTTTTACTTATCGATTATTGACTTTTTAGCTGGCTTTGGTGCCTTGGACATGAGCTAGGACCTTAAGATTATGCATGAAAGGAGGACTAGCAGCCGAGTTGCATGGGAGAATGTGGAATGTGTTCATATGTAGTAAAAACCTAGAAATCCGTCCGTTTTCGTCATTTGTTATCAAATCGACTTAAAGCCAGATCGTCACATTGGCCGCTCTTTTCTCTGAAACGGTTGTAGTTATCGTCTGCAAAGCTATGTCGCATGCTGCGGTATGCGGAGACACAAAAAGCACCATAGTAGAACACAGATGAAGCTTCTAAGTTGATGTAATAGCAAGTAAGAAGTAGTACAATTCTATGTTTTGGTACACATTATTGACCTTTTAGCTAGCTTTGGTGCCTTGGACATGAGCTAGGACCTTAAGATTCTGCATGAAAGGAGGACTAGCAGCAGAGTTGCACGGGACAATGTGAAAAGTGCTCATATGTAGTAAAAACCTGAGAAATCCGTCCGTTTTCGTCATTTGTTATCGAATCGACTTAAAGATAGATCGTCACATTGGCCGCTCTTCTGTCTGAAACGGTTGTACTTATCGTCTGCAAAGCTATGTCGCGTGCTGCGGTATGCGGAGACACTAAAAGGACCATAGTAGAACACAGATGAAGCCTCTAAGATGATGTAATTGCCAGTAAGATGTAGTACAATTCAAGTTTTAGGTATCGATTATTGAATTTTTAGCTGACTTTGGTGCCTTGTGCATGAGCTAGGACCTTAAGAATCTGCATGAAAGGAGGACTAGCAGCCGATTTGCTCGGGAGAATGTGTGAAAGTGTTCATATGTAGTAAAAACCAGACAAATCCGTCCGTTTTCGTCATTTGTAATCGAATCGACTTAAAGCCAGATCATGACATTGGCCGCTCTTCTCTCTGAAATCGTCGTAATTATCGTCTGCAAAGCTATGTCTCGTGCTCCGGAATGCGGAGACACTAAAAGCACCATAGTAGAAAACAGATGAAGCTTCTAAGTTGATGTAATAGCCAGTAGGATATAGTACAGTTCAAGTTTTAGGTATCGATTATTGACTTTTTACCCTTCTTTGGTGACTTTGACATGAGCAAGGACCTTAAGAATCTGCATGAAAGGAGGACTAGAAGACGAGTTGCACGGGAGAATGTGAAAAGTGTTCATATTTTGTAAAAACCTGAGAAATCCGTCCGTTTTCGTCATTTGTTATCGAATCGACTTAAAGCCAGATCGTCACTTGGCCGCTCTTCTCTCTGGAACGGTTGTACTTATCGTCTGCAAAGCTATGTCGCGTGCTGCGGTATGCGGAGAATCTAAATGCACCATAGTAGAACACAGATGAAGCTTCTAAGTTGATGTAATAGCCAGTAAGAAGTAGTACAATTCAAGTTTTAGGTAGTGATTATTGACTTTTTATCTGGCTTTGGTGCTTTTAAATGAGCTAGGACGTTAAGATTCTGCATGAAAGGAGGACTAGCAGGCGAGTTGCACGGGACAATGTGAAAAGTGTTCATATGTAGTAAAAACCTGAGAAATCCGTCCGTTTTCGTCATTTGTTATCGAATCGACTTAAAAGCCAGATCGTCACTTTGGCCGCTCTTCTCTCTGAAACGGTCGTAATTATCGTCTTAAAGCTATGTCTCGTGCTCCGGTATGCGGAGACACTAAAAGCACCATAGTAGAACACAGATGAAGCTTCTAAGTTGATGTAATAGCCAGTAAGATATAGTACAATTCAAGTTTAAGGTATCGATTATGACTTTTTAGCTGGCTTTGGTGCCTTGGACATGAGCTAGGACCTTAAGATTCTGCATGAAAGGAGGACTAGCAGCCGAGGTGCACGGGAGAATGTGGAATGTGTTCATATGTAGTAAAAACCTAGGAATCCGTCCGTTTTCGTCATTTGTTATCGAATCGACTTAAAGCCAGATCGTCACATTGGCCGCTCTTTTCTCTGAAACGGTTGTACTTATCGTCTGCAAACCTATGTCGCGTGCTGCGGTATGCGGAGACACTAAAAGGACCATAGTAGAACACATATGAAGCCTCTAAGATGATGTAATTGCCAGTAAGAAGTAGTACAATTCAAGTTTTAGGTATCGATTATTGACTTTTTAGCTGGCTTTGGTGCCTTCGACTTGAGCTAGAACCTTAAGATTCTGCATGAAAGGAGGACTAGCAGCCGAGTTGCACGGGAGAGTGTGAAAAGTGTTAACATGTAGTAAAAACCTGAGAAATCCGTCCGTTTTCGTCATTTGTTATCGAATCGACTTAAAGCCAGATCGTCACATTTGCCGCTCTTCACTCTGAAACGGTTATACTTATCGTCTGCAAAGCTATGTCGCGTGCTGCGGTATGCGGAGACACTAAAAGCACCATAGTAGAACACAGATGAAGCTTCTAAGTTGATGTAATAGCCAGTTACAAGTAGTACAATTCAAGTTTTAGGTATCGATTATTGATTTTTTAGCTGGCTTTGGTGCCTTGGACATGAGCTAGGACCTTAAGATTCTGCATGAAAGGAGGACTAGTTGCCGAGTTGCACGGGAGGAAGTGAAAAGTGTTCATATGTAGTAAAAACCTGAGAAATTAGTCCGTTTTCGTCATTTGCTATAGAAACGACTTAAAACCAGATCGTCACATTGGTCGCTCTTTTCTCTGAAACGATTGTACTTATCGTCTGCAAAGCTATGTCGCATGCTGCGGTATGCGGAGACACTAAAAGCACCATAGTAGAACACAGATGACGGTTCTAAGTTGATGTAATAGCCAGTAAGAAGTAGTCCAATTCAAGTTTTAGGTATCCATTATTGACTTTTTAGCTGGCTTTGGTGCCTTGGACATGAGCTAGGACCTTAAGATTCTGCATGAAAGGAGGACTAGCAGCCGAGGTCCACGGGAGAATGTGAAAAGTGTTCATATGTAATAAAAACCTGAGAAAATCGGCCGTTTTCGTCATTTGTTATGGAATCGACTTAAAGCCAGATCGTCACATTGGCCGCTCTTCTCTCTGGAACGGTTGAACTTATCGTCTGCAAAGCTATGTCGCGTGCTGCGGTATGCGGAGGCACTAAATGCACCATAGTAGAACACAGGTGAAGCTTCTAAGTTGATGTAATAGCCAGTAAGAAGTAGTACAATTCAAGTTTTAATTAGTGATTATTGACTTTTTAGCTGGATTTGGTGCCTTGGACATGAGCTAGGACCTTAAGATTCTGCATGAAAGGAGGACTAGCAGCCGAGTTGCACGGGAGAATGTGAAAGTGTTCATATGTAGTAAACACCTGAGAAATCCGTACGTTTTCGTCATTTGTTTTCGAATCGACTTAAAGCCAGATCGTCACATTGGCCGCTCTTCTCTCTGAAACGGTTGTACTTATCGTCTGCAAAGCTATGTCGCGTGCTGCGGTATGCGGAGACACAAAAAGCACCATAGTAGAACACAGATGAAGCTTCTAAGTTGATGTAATAGCAAGTAAGAAGTAGTACAATTCTATGTTTTGGTACTGATTATTGACTTTTTAGCTGGCTTTGGTGCCTTGGACATGAGCTAGGACCTTAAGAATCTGCATGAAAGGAGGACTAGCAGCCGAGTTGCACGGGAGAATGTGAAAAGTGTTCATATGTAGTAAAAACCTGAGAAATCCGTCCGTTTTCGTAATTTGTTATCGAATCGACTTAAAGCCAGATCGTCACATTGGCCCCTCTTCTCTCTGGAACGGTTGTACTTATCGTCTGCAAAGCTATGTCGCGTGCTGCGGTATGCGGAGTCACTAAAAGCACCATAGTAGAACACAGATGAAGCTCCTAAGTTGATGTGATAGCCAGTGAGAAGTAGTACAATTCAAGTTTTAGGTATCGATTATTGACTTTTTAGCGGGCTTTGGTGCCTTGGACATGAGCTACGACCTTAAGATTCTGCATGAAAGGAGGACTAGCAGCCGAGTTGCACGGGAGAGTGTGAAAAGTGTTTACACGTAGTAAAAACCTGAGAAATCCGTCCGTTTTCGTCATTTGTTATCGAATCGACTTAAAGCCAGATCGTCACTTGGCCGCTCTTCTCTCTGGAACGGTTGTACTTATCGTCTGCAAAGCTATGTCGCGTGCTGCGGTATGCGGAGACACTAAATGTACCATAGTAGAACACAGATGAAGCTTCTAAGTTGATGTAATAGCCAGTAAGAAGTAGTACAATTCAAGTTTTAGGTAGTGATTATTGACTTTTTATCTGGCTTTGGTGCCTTTTACATGAGCTAGGACGTTAAGATTCTGCATGAAAGGAGGACTAGCAGGCGAGTTGCACGGGACAATGTGAAAAGTGTTCATATGTAGTAAAAACCTGAGAAATCCGTCCGTTTTCGTCATTTGTTATCGACTCAACTTAAAGCCAGATCATCACATTGGCCGCTCTTCTCTCTGAAACGGTCGTAATTATCGTCTGCAAAGCTATGTCGCGAGCTGCGGTATGCGGAGACACTAAAAGGACCATAGTAGAACACATATGAAGCCTCTAAGATGATGTAATTGCCAGTAAGAAGTAGTACAATTCAAGTTTTAGGTATCGATTATTGACTTTTTAGCTGGCTTTGGTGCCTTGGACTTGAGCTAGGACCTTAAGATTCTGCATGAAAGGAGGACTAGCAGCCGAGTTGCACGGGAGAGTGTGAAAAGTGTTTACACGTAGTAAAAACCTGAGAAATCCGTCCGTTTTCGTCATTTGTTATCGAATCGACTTAAAGCCAGATCGTCACATTTGCCACTCTTCACTCTGAAACGGTAATACTTATCGTCTGCAAAGCTATGTTGCGTGCTGCGGTATGCGGAGACACTAAAAACACCATAGTAGAACACAGATGAAGCTTCTAAGTTGATGTAATAGCCAGATAGAAGTAGTACAATTCAAGTTTTAGGTATCGATTATTGATTTTTTAACTGGCTTTGGTGCCTTGGACATGAGCTAGGACCTTAAGATTCTGCATGAAAGGAGGACTAGTTGCCGAGTTGCACGGGAGAAAGTGAAAAGTGTTCATATGTAGTAAACACCTGAGAAATTAGTCTGTTTTCGTCATTTGTTATCGAATCGACTTAAAACCAGATCGTCACATTGGTCGCTTTTTTCTCTGAAACGATTGTACTTATCGTCTGCAAAGCTATGTCGCATGCTGCGGTATGCGGAGACACTAAAAGCACCATAGTAGAACACAGATGAAGGTTCTAAGTTGATGTAATAGCCAGTAAGAAGTAGTCCAAATCAAGTTTTAGGTATCCATTATTGACTTTTTAGCTGGCTTTGGTGCCTTGGACATGAGCTAGGACCTTAAGATTCTGCATGAAAGGAGGACTAGCAGCCGAGTTCCACGGCAGAATGTGAAAAGTGTTCATATGTAGTAAAAACCTGAGAAATCCGTCCGTTTTCGTCATTTGTTATCGAATCGACTTAAAGCCAGATCGTCACATTGGCCGCTCTTCTCTCTGGTACGGTTGTACTTATCGTCTGCAAAGCTATGTCGCGTGCTGCGGTATGCGGAGGCACTAAATGCACCATAGTAGAACACAGATGAAGCTTCTAAGTTGATGTAATAGCCAGTAAGAAGTAGTACAATTCAAGTTTTAATTAGTGATTATTGACTTTTTAGCTGGATTTGGTGCCTTGGACATGAGCTAGGACCTTAAGATTCTGCATGAAAGGAGGACTAGCAGCCGAGTTGCACGGGAGAATGTGAAAGTGTTCATATGTAGTAAAAACCTGAGAAATCCGTCCGTTTTCGTCATTTGTTATCGAATCGACTTAAAGCCAGATCGTCACATTGGCCGCTCTTCTCTCTGAAACGGTTGTACTTATCGTCTGCAAAGCCATGTCGCGTGCTGCGGTATGCGGAGACACAAAAAGCACCATAGTAGAACACAGATGAAGCTTCTAAGTTGATGTAATAGCAAGTAAGAAGTAGTACAATTCTTTGTTTTGGTACTGATTATTGACTATTTAGCTGGCTTTGGTGCCTTGGACATGAGCTAGGACCTTAAGATTCTGCATGAAAGGAGGACTAGCAGCAGAGTTGCACGGGACAATGTGAAAAGTGTTCATATGTAGTAAAAACCTGAGAAATCCGTCCGTTTTCGTCATTTGTTATCGAATCGACTTAAAGATAGATCGTCACATTGGCCGCTCTTCTCTCTGAAACGGTTGTACTTATCGTCTGCAAAGCTATGTCGCGTGCTGCGGTATGCGGAGACACTAAAAGGACCATAGTAGAACACAGATGAAGCCTCTAAGATGATGTAATTGCCAGTAAGAAGTAGTACAATTCAAGTTTTAGGTATCGATTATTGAATTTTTAGCTGGCTTTGGTGCCTTGGACATGAGCTAGGACCTTAAGATTTTGCATGAAAGGAGGACTAGCAGCCGAGTTGCACGAGAGAGTGTGAAAAGTGTTCACATGGAGTAAAAACCTGAGAAATCCGTCCGTTTTCGTCATTTGTTATCGAATCGACTTAAAGCCAGATCGTCACATTGGCCGCTCTTCTCTCTGAAACGGTTGTACTTATCGTCTGCAAAGCTATGTCGCGTGCTGCGGTATGCGGAGACACTAAAAGCACCATAGTAGAACACAGATGAAGCTTCTAAGTTGATGTAATAGCCAGTAAGAAGTAGTACAATTCAAGTTTTAGGTATCGATTATTGGCTTTTTACCTCGCTTTGGCGCCTTGGACATGAGCTAGGACCTTAAGATTCTGCATGAAAGGAGGATTAGCAGCCGCGTTGCACGGGAGAATGTGAAAAGTGTTCATATGTAGTAAAAACCTTAGAAATCCGTCCGTTTTCGTCATTTGTTATCGAATCGACTTAAAGCCAGATCGCCACATTGGCCGCTCTTCTCTCTGGAACCGTTGTACTTATCGTCTGCAAAGCTATGACGTGTGCTGCGGTACGAGGAGACACTAAAACCACCATAGTAAAACACAGATGAAGCATCTAATTTAATGTAATAGAAAGTAAGAAGTAGTACAATTCAAGTTTTAGGTATCGATTATGGACTTTTTAGCTGGCTTTGGTGCCTTGGGCATGAGCTAGGACCTTCAGAATCTGCATGAAAGGAGGACTAGCAGCCAAGTTGCACGGGAGAATGTGAAAAGTGTTCATATGTAGTAAAAACCTGAGAAATCCGTCGGTTTTCGTCATCTGTTATCGAATCGACTTAAAGCTAGATCGTCACATTGGTCGCTCTAATCTCTGAAACGATTGTACTTATCGTCTGCAAAGCTATGTCTCGTGCTCCGGAATGCGGAGACACTAAAAGCACCATAGTAGAAAACAGATGAAGCTTGTAAGTTGATGTAATAGCCAGTAATATATAGTACAATTCAAGTTTCAGGTATCGATTATTGACTTTATAGCTGGCTCTGGAGCCTTGGACATGAGCTAGGACCTTAAGATTCTGCATGAAAGGAGGACTAGCAGCCGAGTTGCACGGGAGAATGTGGAATGTGTTCATATGTAGTAAAAACCTAGAAATCAGTCCGTATTCGTCATTTGTTACCGAATCGACTTAAAGCCAGATCGTCACATTGGCCTCTCTTCTCTCTGAAACGTTTGTACTTATCGTCTGCAAAGCTATGTCGCGTGCTGCGGTATGCGGAGACACTAAAAGCACCATAGTAGAACACAGATGAAGCTTCTAAGTTGATGTAATAGCCAGTAAGAAGTAGTACAATACAAGTTTTAGGTATCGATTATTGATTTTTAGGTGGCTTTGGTGCCTTGGACTTGAGCTAGGACCTTAAGATTCTGCATGAAAGGAGGACTAGCAGCTGAGTTGCACGGGAGAATGTGAAAAGTGTTCATATGTAGTAAAAACCTAGCAATCCGACCGTTTTCGTCATTTGTTATCGACTCGACTTAAAGCCAGATCTCCACATTGGCCGCTCTTCTCTCTGAAACGGTCCTAATTATCGTCTGCAAAGCTATGTCTCGTGCTCCGATATGCGGAGACACTAAAAGCACCATAGTAGAAAACAGATGAATCTTCTAAGTTGATGTAATAGCAAGTAAGTTATAGTACAATTCAAGTTTTAGGTATCGATTATTGATTTTTAGCTGGCTTTGGTGCCTTGGACATGAGCTAGGACCTTAAGATTCTGCATGAAAGGAGGAATAGCAGCCGAGATGCACGGAAGAATGTGGAATGTGTTCTTATGTAGTAAAAACCTAGAAATCCGTCCGTTTTCGTCATTTGTTATCGAATCGACTTAAAGCCAGATCGTCACATTGGCCGCTCTTCTCTCTGAAACAGTTGTACTTATCGTCTGCAAAGCTACGTCGCGTGCTGCGGTATGCGGAGACACTAAAACCACCATAGTAAAACACAGATGAAGCTTCTAAGTTGATGTAATAGCCAGTAAGATATAGTACAATTCAAGTTTTAGGTATCGATTATTGACTTTTTAGCTGGCTTTGGTGCCTTGGACATGAGCTAGGACCTTAAGATTCTGCATGAAAGGAGGACTATCAGCCGAGTTGTACGGGAGAATGTGAAAAGTGTTCATATGTAGTAAAAACCTAGAAATCCGTCCGTTTTCGTCATTTGTTATCGAATCCACTTAAAGCCAGATCGTCATAAAGGCCGCATTTATGTCTAAAACGGTTGGACTTATCGTCTGCAAAGCTATGTCGCGTGCTGCGGTATGCGGAGACACTAAAAGCATCATAGTAGAACACAGATGAAGCTTCTAAATTGATGTAATAGACAGTAAGAAGTAGTACAATTCAAGTTTTAGGTATCGATTATTGACTTTATAGCTATCTTTGGTGCCTTGGACATGAGCTAGGACCTTAAGATTCTGCATGAAAGGAGGACTAGCAGCTGATTTGCACGGGAGAATGTGAAAAGTGTTCATATGTAGTAAAATCCTGAGACATCGGTCCGTTTTCGTCATTTGTTATCGACTCGACTTAAAGCCAGATCTTCACATTGGCCGCACTTCTCTCTGAAACGGTTGTACTTATCGTCTGCAAAGCTATGACGTGTGCTGCGGTATGCGGAGACACTAAAACCACCATAGTAAAACACAGATGAAGCTTCTAAGTTGATGTAATAGCCAATAAGATTTAGTACAATTCTAGTTTTAGGTATCGATTATTGACTTTTTAGCTGGCTTTGGTTCCTTGGACATGAGCTAGGACCTTAAGATTCTGCATGAAAGGAGGACTAGCAGCCGTGTTGCACGGGAGAATGTGAGAAGTGTTCATACGTAGTAAAAACCTAGAAATCCGTCCGTTTTCGTCATTTGTTACCGAATCGACTTAAAGCCAGATCGTCACATTGGTCGCTCTTCTCTCTGAAACGGGTGTACTTATCGTCTGCAAAGCTATGTCGCGTGCTGCGGTATGCGGAGACACTAAAAGCACCATAGTAGAACACAGATGAAGGTTCTAAGTTGATGTAATAGCCAGTAAGAAGTAGACCAATTCAAGTTTTAGGTATGGATTATTGACATTTTAGCTGGCTTTGGTTCCTTGGACATGAGCTAGGAACTTAAGATTCTACATGAAAGGAGGACTAGCTGCCGAGTTGCACGGGAGAATGTCAAAAGTGTTCATATGTAGTAAAAACCTGAGAAATCCGTCCGTTTTCGTCATTTGTTATCGAATCGACTTAAAGCCAGATCGTCACTTGGCCGCTCTTCTCTCTGGAACGGTTGTACTTATCGTCTGCAAAGCTATGTCTCGTGCTCCGGTATGCGGAGACACTAAAAGCACATAGTAGAAAACAGATGAAGCTTCTAAGTTGATGTAATAGCCAGTAAGATATAGTACAATTCAAGTTTAAGGTATCGGTTATTGACTTTTTAGCTGGCTTTGGTGCCTTGGACATGAGCTAGGACCTTAAGATTCTGCATGAAAGGAGGACTAGCAGCCGAGTTGCACGGAAGAATTTGGAATGTGTTCATATGTAGTAAAAACCTAGAAATCCGTCCGTTTTCGTCATTTGTTATCGAATCGACTTAAAGCCAGATCGTCACATTGGCCGCTCTTCTCTCTGAAACAGTTGTACTTATCGTCTGCAAAGCTACGTCGCGTGCTGCGGTCTGCGGAGACACTAAAAGCACCATAGCAGAACACAGATGATGGTCCTAAGTTAATGTAATAGCCAGTAAGAAGTAGACCAATTCAAGTTTTAGGTATCGATAATTGACTTTTTAGCGGGCTTTGGTGCCTTGGACATGAGCTAGGACCTTAAGATTCTGCATGAAAGGAGGACTAGCAGCCGAGTTGCACGGGAGAATGTGAAAAGTGTTCATATGTAGTAAAAACTTGAGAAATCCGTCCGTTTTCGTCATTTGTTATCGACTCGACTTAAAGCCAGATCATCACATTGGCCGCTCTTCTCTCTGAAATCGTCGTAATTATCGTCTGAAAAGCTATGTCTCGTGCTCCGGAATGCGGAGACACTAAAAGCACGATAGTAGAAAACAGATGAAGCTTCTAAGTTGATGTAATAGCCAGTAATATATAGTACAATTCAAGTTTCAGGTATCGATTATTGACTTTATAGCTGGCTTTGGAGCCTTGGACATGAGCTAGGACCTTAAGATTCTGCATGAAAGGAGGACTAGCAGCCGAGTTGCACGGGAGAATGTGGAATGTGTTCATATGTAGTAAAAACCTAGAAATCCGTCCGTTTTCGTCATTTGTTACAGAATCGACTTAAAGCCAGATCGTCACATTGGCCGCTCTTCTCTCTGAAACGGTTGTACTTATCGTCTGCAAAGCTATGTCGCGTGCTGCGGTATGCGGAGACACTAAAAGCACCATAGTAGAACACAGATGAAGGTTCTAAGTTGATGTAATAGCCAGTAAGAAGTAGTCCAATTCAAGTTTTAGGTATCGATAATTGACTTTTTAGCGGGCTTTGGTGCCTTGGACATGAGCTAGGACCTTAAGATTCTGCATGAAAGGAGGACTAGCAGCTGAGTTGCACGGGAGAATGTGAAAAGTGTTCATACGCAGAAAAAAC
Organism: Schistocerca gregaria; assembly: GCF_023897955.1. Lineage (NCBI taxonomy): Eukaryota > Metazoa > Arthropoda > Insecta > Orthoptera > Acrididae > Schistocerca > Schistocerca gregaria. The sequence goes on along the minus strand of NW_026061895.1, from coordinate 293,410 downwards.
CCGAAAAATCCGTTCGTTATCGTCATTTTTTTATCGAATCGACATAAAGCCAGATCGTCACATTGGCCGCTCTTCTCTCTGAAATGGTTGTACTTATCGTCTTCAAAGCTATGACGTGTGCTGCGGTATGCGGAGACACTAAAACCACCATAGTAAAACACAGATGAAGCATCTAATTTAATGTAATAGCCAGTAAGAAGTAGTACAATTCAAGTTTTAGGTATCGATTATGGACTTTTTAGCTGGCTTTGGTGCCTTGGCCATGAGCTAGGACCTTAAGATTCTGCATGAAAGGAGGACTAGCAGCCGAGTTGCACGGGAGAATGTGAAAAGTGTTCATATGTAGTAAAAACCTAGAAATCCGACCGTTTTCGTCATTTGTTATCGAATCGACTTAAAGCCAGATCGTCACATTGGTCGCTCTTCTCTCTGAAACGATTGTACTTATCGTCTGCAAAGCTATGTCGCGTGCTGCGGTATGCGGAGACACTAAAAGCACCATAGTAGAACACAGATGAAGGTTCTAAGTTGATGTAATAGCCAGTAAGAAGTAGACCAATTCAAGTTTTAGGTATAGATTATTGACTTTTTAGCTGGCTTTGGTTCTTTGGACATGAGCTAGGAACTTAAGATTCTGCATGAAAGGAGGACTAGCTGCCGAGTTGCACGGGAGAATGTGAAAAGTGTTCATATGTAGTAAAAACCTGATAAATCCGTCCGTTTTCGTCATTTGTTATCGACTCGACTTAAAGGCAGATCTCCACATTGGCCGCTCTTCTCTCTGAAACGGTCCTAATTATCGTCTGCAAAGCTATGTCTCGTGCTCCGGTATGCGGAGACACTAAAAGCACCATAGTAGAAAACAGATGAAGCTTCTAAGTTGATGTAATAGCCAGTAAGATATAGTACAATTCAACTTTTAGGTATCGATTATTGACTTTTTAGCTGGCTTTGGTGCCTTGGACATGAGCTAGGACCTTAAGATTCTGTATGAAAGGAGGACTAGCTGCCGAGTTGCACGGAAGAATGTGGAATGTGTTCATATGTAGTAAAAACCTAGAAATCCGTCCGTTTTCGTCATTTGTTATAGAATCGACTTAAAGCCAGATCGACACATTGGCCGCTCTTCTCTCTGAAACAGTTGTACTTATCGTCTGCAAAGCTACGTCGCGTGCTGCGGTATGCGGAGACACTAAAACCACCATAGTAAAACACAGATGAAGCTTCTAAGTTGACGTAATAGCGAGTAAGATATAGTACAATTCAAGTTTTAGGTATCGATTATTGACTTTTTAGCTGGCTTTGGTGCCTTGGACATGAGCTAGGACCTTAAGATTCTGCATGAAAGGAGGACAATCAGCCGAGTTGTACGGGAGAATGTGAAAAGTGTTCATATGTAGTAAAAACCTAGAAATCCGTACGTTTTCGTCATTTGTTATCGAATCCACTTAAAGCCAGATCGTCATATTGGCCGCATTTATGTCTAAAACGGTTGGACTTATCGTCTGCAAAGCTATGTCGCGTGCTGCGGTATGCGGAGACACTAAAAGCACCATAGTAAAAGACAGATGAAGCATGTAATTTAATGTAATAGCCAGTAAGAAGTAGTACAATTAAAGTTTTAGGTATCGATTATGGACTTTTTTGCTGGCTTTGGTGACTTGGACATGAGCTAGGACCTTAAGAATCTGCATGAAAGTAGGACTAGCAGCCGTGTTGCACGGGAGAATGTGAAAAGTGTTCATGTGTAGTAAAAACCTGAGAAATCCGTCCGTATTCGTCATTTGTTACCGAATCGGCTTAAAGCCAGATCGTCACATTGGTCGCTCTTCTCTCTGAAACAATTGTACTTATCGACTGCAAAGCTATGTCGCGTGCTGCGGTATGCGGAGACACTAAAAGCACCATAGTAGAAAACAGATGAAGCTTCTAAGTTGATGTAATAGCCAGTAAGATATAGTACAATTCAAGTTTTAGGTATCGATTATTGACTTTTTAGCTGGCTTTGGTGCCTTGGACATGAGCTAGAACCTTAAGATTCTGCATGAAAGGAGGACTAGCAGCCGACTTGCACGGAAGAATGTAGAATGTGTTCATATGTAGTAAAAACCTAGAAATCCGTCCGTTTTCGTCATTTGTTATCGAATCGACTTAAAGCCAGATCGTCACATTGGCCGCTCTTCTCTCTGAAACGGTTGTACTTATCTTCTGCAAAGCTACGTCGCGTGCTGCGGTATGCGGAGACACTAAAAGATCCATGGTATAACACAGTTGAAGCTTCTAAGTTGATGTAATAGCCAGTAAGAAGTAGCACAATCAAGTTTTAGGTATCGATTATTGACTTTTTAGCTGGCTTTGGTGCCTTGGACATGAGCTAGGACCTTAAGATTCTGCATGAAAGGAGGACTATCAGCCGAGTTGTACGGGAGAATGTGAAAAGTGTTCATATGTAGTAAAAACCTAGAAATCCGTCCGTTTTCGTCATTTGTTATCGAATCCACCTAAAGCCAGATCGTCATATTGGCCTCATTTATGTCTAAAACGGTTGTACTTCTCGACTGCAAAGCTATGTTGCGTGCTGCGGTATGCGGGGACACTAAAAGCATCATAGTAGAACACAGATGAAGCTTCTAAGTTGATGTAATAGACAGTAAGAAGTAGTACAATTCAAGTTTTAGGTATCGATTATTGACTTTATAGCTATCTTTGGTGCCTTGGACATGAGCTAGGACCTTAAGTTTCTGCATGAAAAGAGGACTAGCAGCTGATTAGCACGGGAGAATGTGAAAAGTGTTCATATGTAGTAAAAACCTGAGAAATCCGTCCGTTTTCGTCATTTGTTTTCGACTCGACTTAAAGCCAGATCTTCACATTGTCCGCTCTTCTCTCTGAAACGGTTGTACTTATCGTCTGCAAAGCTATGACGTGTGCTGCGGTATGCGGAGACACTAAAACCACGATAGTAAAACACAGATGAAGCTTCTAAGTTGATGTAATAGCCAGTAAGATATAGTATAATTCTAGTTTAGGTATCGATTATTGACTTTTTAGCTGGCTTTGGTTCCTTGGACATGAGCTAGGACCTTAAGATTCTGCATGAAAGGAGGACTGGCAGCCGCGTTGCACGGGAGAATGTGAAAAGTGTTCATATGTAGTAAAAACCTGAGAAATCCGTCCGTTTTCGTCATCTGTTATCGAATCGACTTAAAGCCAGATCGTCACATTGGCCGCTCTACTCTCTGAAACGATTGTACTTATCGTCTACTAATCTATGTCGCGTGCTGCGGTATGCGGGGACACAAAAAAGCACCACAGTAGAACACAGATGAAGGTTCTAAGTTGATGTAATAGCCAGTAAGAAGTAGTCCAATTCAAGTTTTAGGTATCGATTATTGACTTTTTAGCGGGCTTTGGTGCCTTGGACATGAGCTAGGACCTTAAGATTCTGCACGAAAGGAGGACTAGCAGCCGAGTTGCACGGGAGAATATGAAAAGTGTTCATATGTAGTAAAAACCTGAGAAATCCGTCCGTTTTCGTCATTTGTTATCGACTCGACTTAAAGCCAGATCATCACATTGGCCGCTCTTCTCTCTGAAACGGTTGTACTTATCGTCTGCAAAGCTATGTCGCGTGCTGCGGTATGCGGAGACACTAAAAGCACCATAGTAGAACACAGATGAAGCTTCTAAGTTGATGTAATACCCAGTAAGATATAGTACAATTCTAGTTTTAGGTATCGATTATTGACTTATTAGCTATCTTCGGTGCCTTGGACATGAGCTAGGACCTTAAGATTCTGCATGAAAGGAGGACTAGCAGCCGCGTTGCACGGGAGAAAGTGAGAAGTGTTCATATGTAGTAAAAACCTGAGAAATCCGTCTGTTTTCGTCATTTGTTATCGAATCGACTTAAAGCCAGAATGTCACACTGGCCGCTCTTCTCTCTGAAACGATTGTACTTATCGTCTGCAAAGCTATGTCGCGTGCTGCGGTATGCGGAGACACTAAAAGCACCATTGTAGAACACAGATGAAGGTTCTAAGTTGATGTAATAGCCCATAAGAAGTAGACCAATTCAAGTTTTAGGTATAGATTATTGACATTTTAGCTGGCTTTGGTTCCTTGGACATGAGCTAGGAACTTAAGATTCTGCATGAAAGGAGCACTAGCTGCCGAGTTGCACGGGAGAATGTCAAAAGTGTTCATATGTAGTAAAAACCTGAGAAATCCGTCCGTTTTCGTCATTTGTTATCGACTCGACTTAAAGCCAGATCTCCACATTGGCCGCTCTTCTCTCTGAAACGGTCCTAATTACCGTCTGCAAAGCTATGTCTCGTGCTCCGGTATGCGGAGACACTAAAAGCACATAGTAGAAAACAGATGAAGCTTCTAAGTTGATGTAATAGCCAGTAAAATATAGTACAATTCAAGTTTAAGGTATCGATTATTGACTTTTTAGCTGGCTTTGGTGCCTTGGACATGAGCTAGGACCTTAAGATTCTGCATGAAAGGAGGACTAGCAGCCGAGTTGCACGGAAGAATTTGGATTGTGTTCATATGTAGTAAAAACCTAGAAATCCGTCAGTTTTCGTCATTTGTTATCGAATCGACTTAAAGCCAGATCGTCACATTGGCCGCTCTTCTCTCTGAAACAGTTGTACTAATCGTCTGCAAAGCTACGTCGCGTGCTGCGGTCTGCGGAGACACTAAAAGCACCATAGCAGAACACAGATGAAGGTCCTAAGTTAATGTAATAGCCAGTAAGAAGTAGACCAATTCAAGTTTTAGGTATCGATAATTGACTTTTTAGCGGGCTTTGGTGCCTTGGACATGAGCTAGGACCTTAAGATTCTGCATGAAAGGAGGACTAGCAGCCGAGTTGCACGGGAGAATGTGAAAAGTGTTCATATGTAGTAAAAACTTGAGAAATCCGTCCGTTTTCGTCATTTGTTATCGACTCGACTTAAAGCCAGATCATCACATTGGCCGCTCTTCTCTCTGAAATCGTCGTAATTATCGTCTGCAAAGCTATGTCTCGTGCTCCGGAATGCTGAGACACTAAAAGCACCATAGTAGAAAACAGATGAAGCTTCTAAGTTGATGTAATAGCCATTAATATATAGTACAATTCAAGTTTCAAGTATCGATTATTGACTTTATAGCTGGCTCTGGAGCCTTGGACATGAGCTAGGACCTTAAGATTCTGCATGAAAGGAGGACTAGCAGCCGAGTTGCACGGGAGAATGTGGAATGTGTTCATATGTTGTAAAAACCTAGAAATACGTCCGTTTTCGTCATTTGTTACAGAATCGACTTAAAGCCAGATCGTCACATTGGCCGCTCTTCTCTCTGAAACGGTTGTACTTATCGTCTGCAAAGCTATGTCGCGTGCTGCGGTATGCGGAGACACTAAAAGCACCATAGTAGAACACAGATGAAGGTTCTAAGTTGATGTAATAGCCAGTAAGAAGTAGACCAATTCAAGTTTTAGGTATAGTTTATTGACTTTTTAGCTGGCTTTGATTCTTTGGACATGAGCTAGGACCTTAAGATTCTGCATGAAAGGAGGACAATCAGCCGAGTTGTATGGGAGAATGTGAAAAGTGTTCATATGTAGTAAAAACCTAGAAATCCGTCCGTTTTCGTCATTTGTTATCGAATCCACTTAAAGCCAGATCGTCATATTGGCCGCATTTATGTCTAAAACGGTTGGACTTATCGTCTGCAAAGCTATGTCGCGTGCTGCGGTATGCGGAGACACTAAAAACACCATAGTAAAAGACAGATGAAGCATGTAATTTAATGTAATAGCCAGTAAGAAGTAGTACAATTAAAGTTTTAGGTATCGATTATGGACTTTTTAGCTGGCTTTGGTGACTTGGACATGAGCTAGGACCTTAAGAATCTGCATGAAAGTAGGACTAGCAGCCGTGTTGCACGGGAGAATGTGAAAAGTGTTCATGTGTAGTAAAAACCTGAGAAATCCGTCCGTATTCGTCATTTTTTATCGAATCGGCTTAAAGCCAGATCGTCACATTGGTCGCTCTTCGCTCTGAAACAATTGTACTTATCGACTGCAAAGCTATGTCGCGTGCTGCGGTATGCGGAGACACTAAAAGCACCATAGTAGAAAACAGATGAAGCTTCTAAGTTGATGTAATAGCCAGTAAGATATAGTACAATTCAAGTTTTAGGTATCGATTATTGACTTTTTAGCTGGCTTTGGTGCCTTGGACATGATCTAGGACCTTAAGATTCTGCATGAAAGGAGGACTAGCAGCCGAGTTGCACGGAAGAATGTGGAATGTGTTCATATGTAGTAAAAACCTAGAAATCCGTCCGTTTTCGTCATTTGTTATCGAGTCCACCTAAAGCCAGATCGTCATATTGGCCGCATTTATGTCTAAAACGGTTGTACTTATCGACTGCAAAGCTATGTCGCGTGCTGCGGTATGCGGGGACACTAAAAGCATCATAGTAGAACACAGATGAAGCTTCTAAGTTGATGTAATAGACAGTAAGAAGTAGTACAATTCAAGTTTTAGGTATCGATTATTGACTTTATAGCTGGCTTTGGTGCCTTGGACATGAGCTAGGACCTTAAGTTTCTGCATGAAAAGAGGACTAGCAGCTGATTAGCACGGGAGAATGTGAAAAGTGTTCATATGTAGTAAAAACCTGAGAAATCCGTCCGTTTTCGTCATTTGTTATCGAATGCACTTAAAGCAAGATCGTCATATTGGCCGCATTTATGTCTAAAACGGTTGTACTTATCGTCTGCAAAGCTATGTCGCGTGCTGCGGTATGCGGAGACACTAAAACCACCATAGTAGAACACAGATGAAGGTTCTAAGTTGATGTAATAGCCAGTAAGAAGTAGTCCAATTCAAGTTTTATTTATCGATTATTGACTTTTTAGCTGGCTTTGGTGCCTTGGACATGAGCTAGGACCTTAAGATTCTGCATGAAAGGAGGACTAGCAGCCGAGTTGCACGGGAGAATGTGAAAAGTGTTCATTCGTAGTAAAAACCTAGAAATCCGTCCGTTTTTTCATTTGTTATCGAATCGACTTAAAGCCAGATCGTCACATTGGTCGCTCTTCTCTCTGAAACGATTGTACTTATCGTCTGCAAAGCTATGTCGCGTGCTGCGGTATGCGGAGACACTAAAAGCACCATAGTAGAACAAGATGAAGGTTCTAAGTTGATGTAATAGCCAGTAAGAAGTAGACCAATTCAAGTTTTAGGTATCGATTATTGACTTTTTAGCTGGCTTTGGTTCCGTGGACATGACCTAGGAACTTAAGATTCTGCATGAAAGGAGGACTAGCTGCCGAGTTGCACGGGAGAATGTGAAAAGTGTTCATATGTAGTAAAAACCTGAGAAATCCGTCCGTTTTCGTCATTTGTTATCGACCCGACTTAAAGCCAGATCTTCACATTGGCCGCTCTTCTCTCTGAAACGGTCCTAATTATCGTCTGCAAAGCTATGTCTCGTGCTCCGGTATGCGGAGACACTAAAAGCACCATAGTAGAAAACAGATGAAGCTTCTAAGTTGATGTAATAGCCAGTAAGATATAGTACAATTCAAGTTTTAGGTATCGATTATTGACTTTCTAGCTGGCATTGGTGCCTTGGACATGGGCTAGGACCTTAAGATTCTGCATGAAAGGAGGACTAGCAGCCGAGTTGCACGGGAGAATGTGAAAAGTGTTCATATGTAGTTAAAACCTGAGAAATTCGTCTGTTTTCGTCATTTGTTATCGACTCGACTTAAAGACAGATCTTCACATTGACCGCATTTCTGTCTAAAACGGTTGTACTTATCGTCTGCAAAGCTATGTTGCTTGCTGCGGTATGTGGAGACACTAAAAGCACCATAGCAGAACACATATGATGCTTCTAAGTTGATGTAATAGCCAGTAAGATATAGTACAATTCAAGTTTCAGGTATCGATTATTGACTTTATAGCTGGCCCTGGAGACTTGGACATAGCTAGGACCTTAAGATTCTGCATGAATTGAGGACTAGCAGCCGAGTTGCACGGGAGAATGTGAAAAGTGTTCATATGTAGTAAAAACCCGAGAAATCGGTCCGTTTTCGTCATTTGTTATCGACTCGACTTAAAGCCAGATCATCACATTGGCCGCTCTTCTCTCTGAAATGGTCCTAATTATCGTCTGCAAAGCTATGTCTCTTGCTCCGGTATGCGGAGACACTAAAAGCACCATAGTAGAAAACAGATGAAGCTTCTAAGTTGATGTAATAGCCAGTAAGATATAGTACAATTCAAGTTTTAGGTATCGATTATTGACTTTTTAGGTGGCTTTGGTGCCTTGGACATGAGCTAGGACCTTAAGATTCTGCATGAAAGGAGAACTAGCAGCTGAGTTGCAAGGGAGAAAGTGAAAAGTGTTCATATGCAGTAAAGACCTGAGAAATCCGTCCATTTTCGTCATTTGTTATCGAATCCACTTAAAGCCAGATCGTCACATTGGTCGCTCTTCTCTCTGAAACGATTGTACTTATCGTCTGCAAAGCTATGTCGCGTGCTGCGGTATGCGGAGACTCTAAAAGCACCATAGTAGAACACAGATGAAGGTTCTAAGTTGATGTAATAGCCAGTAAGAAGTAGACCAATTCAAGTTTTAGGTATCGATTATTGACTTTTTAGCTGGCTTTGGTTCCGTGGACATGAGCTAGGAACTTAAGATTCTGCATGAAAGGAGGACTAGCTGCCGAGTTGCACGGGAGAATGTGAAAAGTGTTCATATGTAGTAAAAACCTGAGAAATCCGTCCGTTTTCGTCATTTGTTATCGACTCGACTTAAAGCCAGATCTTCACATTGGCCGCTCTTCTCTCTGAAACGGTCCTAATTATCGTCTGCAAAGCTATGTCTCGTGCTCCGGTTTGCGGAGACACTAAAAGCACCATAGTAGAAAACAGATGAAGCTTCTAAGTTGATGTAATAGCCAGTAAGATATAGTACAATTCAAGTTTTAGGTATCGATTATTGACTTTTTAGCTGGCTTTGGTGCCTTGGACATGAGCTAGGACCTTAAGATTCTGCATGAAAGGAGGACTAGCAGCAGCGTTGCACGGAAGAATGTGGAATGTGTTCATATGTAGTAAAAAATTAGAAATCCGTCGGTTTTCATCATTTGTTATCGAATCGACTTAAAGCCAGATCGTCACATTGGCCGCTCTTCTCTCTGAAACGGTTGTACTTATCGTCTGCAAAGCTACGTCGCGTGCTGCGGTATGCGGAGACACTAAAAGATCCATAGTAGAACACAGATGAAGCTTCTAAGTTGATGTAATAGCCAGTAAGAAGTAGCACAATTCAAGTTTTAGGTATCGATTATTGACTTTTTAGCTGGCTTTGGTGCCTTGGACATGAGCTAGGACCTTAAGATTCTGCATGAAAGGAGGACTATCAGCCGAGTTGTACCGGAGAATGTGAAAAGTGTTCATATGTAGTAAAAACCTAGAAATCCGTCCGTTTTCGTCATTTGTTATCGAATCCACTTAAAGCCAGATCGTCATATTGGCCGCATTTATGTCTAAAACGGTTGTACTTATCGACTGCAAAGCTATGTCGCGTGCTGCGGTATGCGGAGACACTAAAAGCATCATAGTAGAACACAGATGAAGCTTCTAAGTTGATGTAATAGACAGTAAGAAGTAGTACAATTCAAGTTTTAGGTATCGATTATCGACTTTATAGAGATCTTTGGTGCCTTGGACATGAGCTAGGACCTTAAGATTCTGCATGAAAGGAGGACTAGCAGCTGATTTGCACGGGAGAATGTGAAAAGTGTTCATATGTAGTAAAAACCTGAGAAATTCGTCCGTTTTCGTCATTTGTTATCGACTCGACTTAAAGCCAGATCTTCACATTGACCGCATTTCTGTCTAAAACGGTTGTACTTATCGTCTGCAAAGCTATGTTGCTTGCTGCGGTATGTGGAGACACTAAAAGCACCATAGTAGAACACATATGAAGCTTCTAAGTTGATGTAATAGCCAGTAAGATATAGTACAATTCAAGTTTCAGGTATCGATTATTGACTTTATAGCTGGCTCTGGAGACTTGGACATAAGCTAGGACCTTAAGATTCTGCATGAAAGGAGGACTAGCAGCCGAGTTGCACGGGAGAATGTGAAAAGTGTTCATATGTAGTAAAAACCTGAGAAATCCGTCCGTTTTCGTCATTTGTTATCGAATCGACTTAAAGCCAGATCGTCACATTGGCCGCTCTTCTCTCTGAAACGGTTGTACTTATCGTCTGCAAAGCTATGTCGCGTGCTGCGGTATGCGGAGACACTAAAAGGACCATAGTAGAACACAGGTGAAGCCTCTAAGGTGATGTAATTGCCAGTAAGAAGTAGTACAATACAATTTTTAGGTATCGATTATTGACTTTTTAGCTGGCTTTGGTGCCTTGGACATGAGCTAGGACCTTAAGATTCTGCATGAAAGGAGAACTAGCAGCCGCGTTGCACGGGAGAGTGTGAAAAGTGTTCATTTGCAGTAAAAATCCGAAAAATCCGTCCGTTTACGTCATTTGTTATCGACTCAACTTAAAGCCAGATTATCACATTGGCCGCTCTACTCTCTGAAACGGTCGTAATTATCTTCTGCAAAGCTATGTCTCGTGCTCCAGTATGCGGAGACACTAAAAGCACCATAGTAGAAAACAGATGAAGCTTCTAAGTTGATGTAATAGCCAGTAGGATATAGTACAATTCAAGTTTTAGGTATCGATTATTGACTTTTTAGCTGGCTTTGGTGCCTTGGACATGAGCTAGGACCTTAAGATTCTGCATGAAAGGAGGACTAGCAGCCGAGTTGCACGGGAGAATGTGGAATGTGTTCATATGTAGTAAAAACCTAGAAATCCTTCCGTTTTCGTCATTTGTTATCGAATCGACTTAAAGCCAAATCGTCACATTGGCCGCTCTTCTCTCTGAATCGGTTGTACTTATCGTCTGCAAAGCTACGTCGCGTGCTGCGGTATGCGGAGACACTAAAAGATCCATAGTATAACACAGATGAAGCTTGTAAGTTGATGTAATAGCCAGTAAGAAGTAGCACAATTCAAGTGTTAGGTATCGATTATTGACTTTTTAGCTGTCTTTGGTGCCTTGGACATGAGCTAGTACCTTAAGATTCTGCATGAAAGGAGGACTATCAGCCGCGATGTACGGGAGAATGTGAAAAGTGTTCATATGTAGTAAAAACCTAGAAATCCGTCCGTTTTCGTCATTTGTTATCGAATGCACTTAAAGCCAAATCGTCATATTGGCCGCATTTATGTCTAAAACGGTTGTACTCATCGTCTGCAAAGCTATGTCGCGTGCTGCGGTATGCGGAGACACTAAAAGCATCATAGTAGAACACAGATGAAGCTTCTAAGTTGATGTAATACACAGTAAGAAATAGTACAATTCAAGTTTTAGGTATCGATTATTGACTTTATAGCTATCTTTGGTGCCTTGGACGTGAGCTAGGACCTTAAGATTCTGCATGAAAGGAGGACTAGCAGCTGATTTGCACGGGAGAATGTGAAAAGTGTTCATATACAGTAAAAACCTGAGAAATTCGTCCGTTTTCGTCATTTGTTATCGAATCGACTTAAAGACAGATCTTCACATTGACCGCATTTCTGTCTAAAACGGTTGTACTTATCGTCTGCAAAGCTATGTTGCTTGCTGCGGTATGTGGAGACACTAAAAGCACCATAGCAGAACACATATGATGCTTCTAAGTTGATGTAATAGCCAGTAAGATATAGTACAATTCAAGTTTCAGGTATCGATTATTGACTTTATAGCTGGCCCTGGAGACTTGGACATAGCTAGGACCTTAAGATTCTGCATGAATTGAGGACTAGCAGCCGAGTTGCACGGGAGAATGTGAAAAGTGTTCATATGTAGTAAAAACCCGAGAAATCGGTCCGTTTTCGTCATTTGTTATCGACTCGACTTAAAGCCAGATCATCACATTGGCCGCTCTTCTCTCTGAAATGGTCCTAATTATCGTCTGCAAAGCTATGTCTCTTGCTCCGGTATGCGGAGACACTAAAAGCACCATAGTAGAAAACAGATGAAGCTTCTAAGTTGATGTAATAGCCAGTAAGATATAGTACAATTCAAGTTTTAGGTATCGATTATTGACTTTTTAGGTGGCTTTGGTGCCTTGGACATGAGCTAGGACCTTAAGATTCTGCATGAAAGGAGAACTAGCAGCTGAGTTGCAAGGGAGAAAGTGAAAAGTGTTCATATGCAGTAAAGACCTGAGAAATCCGTCCGTTTTCGTCATTTGTTATCGAATCCACTTAAAGCCAGATCGTCACATTGGTCGCTCTTCTCTCTGAAACGATTGTACTTATCGTCTGCAAAGCTATGTCGCGTGCTGCGGTATGCGGAGACACTAAAAGCACCATAGTAGAACACAGATGAAGGTTCTAAGTTGATGTAATAGCCAGTAAGAAGTAGACCAATTCAAGTTTTAGGTATCGATTATTGACTTTTTAGCTGGCTTTGGTTCCGTGGACATGAGCTAGGAACTTAAGATTCTGCATGAAAGGAGGACTAGCTGCCGAGTTACACGGGAGAATGTGAAAAGTGTTCATATGTAGTAAAAACCTGAGAAATCCGTCCGTTTTCGTCATTTGTTATCGACACGACTTAAAGCCAGATCTTCACTTGGCCGCTCTTCTCTCTGAAACGGTCCTAATTATCGTCTGCAAAGCTATGTCTCGTGCTCCGGTTTGCGGAGACACTAAAAGCACCATAGTAGAAAACAGATGATGCTTCTAAGTTGATGTAATAGCCAGTAAGATATAGTACAATTCAAGTTTTAGGTATCGATTATTGACTTTTTAGCTGGCTTTGGTGCCTTGGACATGAGCTAGGACCTTAAGATTCTGCATGAAAGGAGGACTAGCAGCCGAGTTGCACGGAAGAATGTGGAATGTGTTCATATGTGGTAAAAAATTAGAAATCCGTCCGTTTTCGTCATTTGTTATCGAATCGACTTAAAGCCAGATCGACACATTGGCCGCTCTTCTCTCTGAAACGGTTGTTCTTATCGTCTGCAAAGCTACGTCGCGTGCTGCGGTATGCGGAGACACTAAAAGATCCATAGTAGAACACAGATGAAGCTTCTAAGTTGATGTAATAGCCAGTAAGAAGTAGCACAATTCAAGTTTTAGGTATCGATTATTGACTTTTTAGCTGGCTTTGGTGCCTTGGACATGAGCTAGGACCTTAAGATTCTGCATGAAAGGAGGACTATCAGCCGAGTTGTACCGGAGAATGTGAAAAGTGTTCATATGTAGTAAAAACCTAGAAATCCGTCCGTTTTCGTCATTTGTTATCGAATCCACTTAAAGCCAGATCGTCATATTGGCCGCATTTATGTCTAAAACGGTTGTACTTATCGACTGCAAAGCTATGTCGCGTGCTGCGGTATGCGGAGACACTAAAAGCATCATAGTAGAACACAGATGAAGCTTCTAAGTTGATGTAATAGACAGTAAGAAGTAGTACAATTCAAGTTTTAGGTATCGATTATTGACTTTATAGAGATCTTTGGTGCCTTGGACATGAGCTAGGACCTTAAGATTCTGCATGAAAGGAGGACTAGCAGCTGATTTGCACGGGAGAATGTGAAAAGTGTTCATATGTAGTAAAAACCTGAGAAATTCGTCCGTTTTCGTCATTTGTTATCGACTCGACTTAAAGCCAGATCTTCACATTGACCGCATTTCTGTCTAAAACGGTTGTACTTATCGTCTGCAAAGCTATGTTGCTTGCTGCGGTATGTGGAGACACTAAAAGCACCATAGTAGAACACATATGAAGCTTCTAAGTTGATGTAATAGCCAGTAAGATATAGTACAATTCAAGTTTCAGGTATCGATTATTGACTTTATAGCTGGCTCTGGAGACTTGGACATAGCTAGGACCTTAGGATTCTGCATGAAAGGAGGACTAGCAGCCGAGTTGCACGGGAGAATGAGAAAAGTGTTCATATGCAGTAAAAACCTGAGAAATCCGTCCGTTTCCGTCATTTGTTATCGAATCGACTTAAAGCCAGATCGTCACAATGGCCGCTCTACTGTGTGAAACGGTTGTACTTATCGTCTGCAAAGCTATGTCGTGTGCTGCGGCATGCGGAGACACAAAAAGCACCATAGTAGAATACAGATGAAGCTTCTAAGTTGATGTAATAGCAAGTAAGAAGTAGTACAATTCTATGTTTTTGTACTGATTATTGACTTTTTAGCTGGCTTTGGTGCCTTGGACATAAGCTAGGACCTGAAGATTCTGCATGAAAGGAGGACTAGCAGCCGAGTTGCACGGGAGAATGTGAAAAGTGTTCATATGTAGTAAAAACCTGAGAAATCCGTCCGTTTTCGTCATTTGTTATCGAATCGACTTAAAGCCAGATCGTCACATTGGCCGCTCTTCTCTCTGAAACGGTTGTACTTATCGTCTGCAAAGCTATGTCGCGTGCTGCGGTATGCGGAGACACTAAAAGGACCATAGTAGAACACAGGTGAAGCCTCTAAGATGATGTAATTGCCAGTAAGAAGTAGTACAATTCAAGTTTTAGGTATCGATTATTGGCTTTTTAGCTGGCTTTGGCGCCTTGGACATGAGCTAGGACCTTAAGATTCTGCATGAAAGGAGGGCTAGCAGCCGCGTTGCACGGGAGAATGTGAAAAGTGTTCATATGTAGTAAAAACCTTAGAAATCCGTCCGTTTTCGTCATTTGTTATCGAATCGACTTAAAGCCAGATCGCCACATTGGCCGCTCTTCTCTCTGAAATGGCTGTACTTATCGTCTGCAAAGCTATGACACGTGCTGCGGTATGCGGAGACACTAAAACCACCATAGTAAAACACAGATGAAGCATCTAATTTAATGTAATAGAAAGTAAGAAGTAGTACAATTCAAGTTTTAGGTATCGATTATGGACTTTTTAGCTGGCTTTGGTGCCTTGGGCAAGAGCTAGGACCTTAAGAATCTGCATGAAAGGAGGACTAGCAGCCGAGTTGCACGGGAGAATGTGAAAAGTGTTCATATGTAGTAAAAACCTGAGAAATCCGTCCGTTTTCGTCATTTGTTATCGACTCAACTTAAAGCCAGATTATCACATTGGCCGCTCTTCTCTCTGAAACGGTCGTAATTATCTTCTGCAAAGCTATGTCTCGTGCTCCAGTATGCGGAGACACTAAAAGCACCATAGTAGAAAACAGATGAAGCTTCTAAGTTGATGTAATAGCCAGTAAGATATAGTACAATTCAAGTTTTAGGTATCGATTATTGACTTTTTAGCTGTCTTTGGTGCCTTGGACATGAGCTAGGACCTTAAGATTCTGCATGAAAGGAGGACTAGCAGCCGAGTTGCACGGGAGAATGTGGAATGTGTTCATATGTAGTAAAAACCTAGAAATCCTTCCGTTTTCGTCATTTGTTATCGAATCGACTTAAAGCCAAATCGTCACATTGGCCGCTCTTCTCTCTGAATCGGTTGTACTTATCGTCTGCAAAGCTACGTCGCGTGCTGCGGTATGCGGAGACACTAAAAGATCCATAGTATAACACAGATGAAGCTTGTAAGTTGATGTAATAGCCAGTAAGAAGTAGCATAATTCAAGTTTTAGGTATCGATTATTGACTTTTTAGCTGTCTTTGGTGCCTTGGACATGAGCTAGGACCTTAAGATTCTGCATGAAAGGAGGACTATCAGCCGCGTTGTACGGGAGAATGTGAAAAGTGTTCATATGTAGTAAAAACCTAGAAATCCGTCCGTTTTCGTCATTTGTTATCGAATGCACTTAAAGCCAAATCGTCATATTGGCCGCATTTATGTCTAAAACGGTTGTACTCATCGTCTGCAAAGCTATGTCGCGTGCTGCGGTATGCGGAGACACTAAAAGCATCATAGTAGAACACAGATGAAGCTTCTAAGTTGATGTAATACACAGTAAGAAATAGTACAATTCAAGTTTTAGGTATCGATTATTGACTTTATAGCTATCTTTGGTGCCTTGGACGTGAGCTAGGACCTTAAGATTCTGCATGAAAGGAGGACTAGCAGCTGATTTGCACGGGAGAATGTGAAAAGTGTTCAT
The DNA here is from genome assembly GCF_023897955.1 of Schistocerca gregaria. Taxonomy (NCBI): domain Eukaryota; kingdom Metazoa; phylum Arthropoda; class Insecta; order Orthoptera; family Acrididae; genus Schistocerca; species Schistocerca gregaria. The sequence continues at coordinate 277,256 of NW_026061895.1, read as the reverse complement.
ATGTAGTAAAAACCTGAGAAATTCGTCCGTTTTCGTCATTTGTTATCGACTCGACTTAAAGACAGATCTTCACATTGACCGCATTTCTGTCTAAAACGGTTGTACTTATCGTCTGCAAAGCTATGTTGCTTGCTGCGGTATGTGGAGACACTAAAAGCACCATAGCAGAACACATATGATGCTTCTAAGTTGATGTAATAGCCAGTAAGATATAGTACAATTCAAGTTTCAGGTATCGATTATTGACTTTATAGCTGGCCCTGGAGACTTGGACATAGCTAGGACCTTAAGATTCTGCATGAATTGAGGACTAGCAGCCGAGTTGCACGGGAGAATGTGAAAAGTGTTCATATGTAGTAAAAACCCGAGAAATCGGTCCGTTTTCGTCATTTGTTATCGACTCGACTTAAAGCCAGATCATCACATTGGCCGCTCTTCTCTCTGAAATGGTCCTAATTATCGTCTGCAAAGCTATGTCTCTTGCTCCGGTATGCGGAGACACTAAAAGCACCATAGTAGAAAACAGATGAAGCTTCTAAGTTGATGTAATAGCCAGTAAGATATAGTACAATTCAAGTTTTAGGTATCGATTATTGACTTTTTAGGTGGCTTTGGTGCCTTGGACATGAGCTAGGACCTTAAGATTCTGCATGAAAGGAGAACTAGCAGCTGAGTTGCAAGGGAGAATGTGAAAAGTGTTCATATGCAGTAAAGACCTGAGAAATCCGTCCGTTTTCGTCATTTGTTATCGAATCCACTTAAAGCCAGATCGTCACATTGGTCGCTCTTCTCTCTGAAACGATTGTACTTATCGTCTGCAAAGCTATGTCGCGTGCTGCGGTATGCGGAGACACTAAAAGCACCATAGTAGAACACAGATGAAGGTTCTAAGTTGATGTAATAGCCAGTAAGAAGTAGACCAATTCAAGTTTTAGGTATCGATTATTGACTTTTTAGCTGGCTTTGGTTCCGTGGACATGGGCTAGGAACTTAAGATTCTGCATGAAAGGAGGACTAGCTGCCGAGTTGCACGGGAGAATGTGAAAAGTGTTCATATGTAGTAAAAACCTGAGAAATCCGTCCGTTTTCGTCATTTGTTATCGACTCGACTTAAAGCCAGATCTTCACATTGGCCGCTCTTCTCTCTGAAACGGTCCTAATTATTGTCTGCAAAGCTATGTCTCGTGCTCCGGTTTGCGGAGACACTAAAAGCACCATAGTAGAAAACAGATGAAGCTTCTAAGTTGATGTAATAGCCAGTAAGATATAGTACAATTCAAGTTTTAGGTATCGATTATTGACTTTTTAGCTGGCTTTGGTGCCTTGGACATGAGCTAGGACCTTAAGATTCTGCATGAAAGGAGGACTAGCAGCCGAGTTGCACGGAAGAATGTGGAATGTGTTCATATGTAGTAAAAAATTAGAAATCCGTCCGTTTTCGTCATTTGTTATCGAATCGACTTAAAGCCAGATCGTCACATTGGCCGCTCTTCTCTCTGAAACGGTTGTACTTATCGTCTGCAAAGCTACGTCGCGTGCTGCGGTATGCGGAGACACTAAAAGATCCATAGTAGAACACAGATGAAGCTTCTAAGTTGATGTAATAGCCAGTAAGAAGTAGCACAATTCAAGTTTTATTTATCGATTATTGACTTTTTAGCTGGCTTTGGTGCCTTGGACATGAGCTAGGACCTTAAGATTCTGCATGAAAGGAGGACTATCAGCCGAGTTGTACCGGAGAATGTGAAAAGTGTTCATATGTAGTAAAAACCTAGAAATCCGTCCGTTTTCGTCATTTGTTATCGAATCCACTTAAAGCCACATCGACATATTGGCCGCATTTATGTCTAAAACGGTTGTACTTATCGACTGCAAAGCTATTACGCGTGCTGCGGTATGCGGAAACACTAAAAGCATCATAGTAGAACACAGATGAAGCTTCTAAGTTGATGTAATAGACAGTAAGAAGTAGTACAATTCAAATTTTAGGTATCGATTATTGACTTTATAGAGATCTTTGGTGCCTTGGACATGAGCTAGGACCTTAAGATTCTGCATGAAAGGAGGACTAGCAGCTGATTTGCACGGGGGAATGTGAAAAGTGTTCATTTGTAGTAAAAACCTGAGAAATTCGTCCGTTTTCGTCATTTGTTATCGACTCGACTTAAAGCCAGATCTTCACATTGACCGCATTTCTGTCTAAAACGGTTGTACTTATCGTCTGCAAAGCTATGTTGCTTGCTGCGGTATGTGGAGACACTAAAAGCACCATAGTAGAACACATATGAAGCTTCTAAGTTGATGTAATAGCCAGTAAGATATAGTACAATTCAAGTTTCAGGTATCGATTATTGACTTTATAGCTGGCTCTGGAGACTTGGACATAGCTAGGACCTTAAGATTCTGCATGAAAGGAGGACTAGCCGCCGAGTTGCACGGGAGAATGAGAAAAGTGTTCATATGTAGTAAAAACCTGAGAAATCCGTCCGTATTCGTCATTTGTTATCGAATCGACTTAAAGCCAGATCGTCACATTGGTCGCTCTTCTTTCTGAAACGATTGTACTTATCGTCTGCAAAGCTATGTAGCGTGCTGCGGTATGCGGAGACACTAAAAGCACCATAGTAGAACACAGATGAAGCTTCTAAGTTGATGTAATAGCCAGTAAGATGTAGTACAATTCAAGTTTTAGGTATCGATTATTAACTTTTTAGGTGGCTTTGGTGCCTTCGACATGAGCTAGGACCTTAAGATTCTGCATGAAAGGAGAACTAGCAGCTGAGTTGCAAGGGAGAATGTGAAAAGTGTTCATATGCAGTAAAAACCTGAGAAATCCGTCCGTTTCCGTCATTTGTTATCGAATCGACTTAAAGCCAGATCGTCACAATGGCCGCTCTACTGTGTGAAACGGTTGTACTTATCGTCTGCAAAGCTATGTCGTGTGCTGCGGCATGCGGAGACACAAAAAGCACCATAGTAGAATACAGATGAAGCTTCTAAGTTGATGTAATAGCAAGTAAGAAGTAGTACAATTCTATGTTTTTGTACTGATTATTGACTTTTTAGCTGGCTTTGGTGCCTTGGACATAAGCTAGGACCTTAAGATTCTGCATGAAAGGAGGACTAGCAGCCGAGTTGCACGGGAGAATGTGAAAAGTGTTAATATGTAGTAAAAACCTGAGAAATCCGTCCGTTTTCGTCATTTGTTATCGAATCGACTTAAAGCCAGATCGTCACATTGGCCGCTCTTCTCTCTGTAACGGTTGTACTTATCGTCTGCAAAGCTATGTCGCGTGCTGCGGTATGCGGAGACACTAAAAGGACCATAGTAGAACACAGGCGAAGCCTCTAAGATGATGTAATTGCCAGTAAGAAGTAGTACAATTCAATTTTTAGGTATCGATTATTAACTTTTTAGCTGGCTTTGGTGCCTTGGACATGAGCTAGGACCTTAAGATTCTGCATGAAAGGAGGACTAGCAGCCGAATTGCACGGGAGAGTGTGAAAAGTGTTCATTTGCAGTAAAAATCCGAAAAATCCGTCCGTTTACGTCATTTGTTATCGAATCGACTTAAAGCCAGATCGTCACATTAGCCGCTCTTCTCTCTGAAACGGTTGTACTTGTCGTCTGCAAAGCTATGTCGCGTGCTGCGGTATGCGGAGACACTAAAAGCACCATAGTAGAACACAGATGAAGCTTCTAAGTTGATGTAATAGCCAGTAAGAAGTAGTACAATTCAAGTTTTAGGTATCGATTATTGGCTTTTTAGCTGGCTTTGGCGCCTTGGACATGAGCTAGGACCTTAAGATTCTGCATGAAAGGAGGGCTAGCAGCCGCGTTGCACGGGAGAATGTGAAAAGTGTTCATATGTAGTAAAAACCTTAAAAATCCGTCCGTTTTCGTCATTTGTTATCGAATCGACTTAAAGCCAGATCGCCACATTGGCCGCTCTTCTCTCTGAAATGGTTGTACTTATCGTCTGCAAAGCTATTACGCGTGCTGCGGTATGCGGAGACACTAAAACCACCATAGTAAAACACAGATGAAGCATCTAATTTAATGTAATAGAAAGTAAGAAGTAGTACAATTCAAGTTTTAGGTATCGATTATGGACTTTTTAGCTGGCTTTGGTGCCTTGGGCAAGAGCTAGGACCTTAAGAATCTGCATGAAAGGAGGACTAGCAGCCGAGTTGCACGGGAGAATGTGAAAAGTGTTCATATGTAGTAAAAACCTGAGAAATCCGTCCGTTTTCGTCATTTGTTATCGACTCAACTTAAAGCCAGATTATCACATTGGCCGCTCTTCTCTCTGAAACGGTCGTAATTATCTTCTGCAAAGCTATGTCTCGTGCTCCAGTATGCGGAGACACTAAAAGCACCATAGTAGAAAACAGATGAAGCTTCTAAGTTGATGTAATAGCCAGTAAGATATAGTACAATTCAAGTTTTAGGTATCGATTATTAACTTTTTAGCTGGCTTTGGTGCCTTGGACATGAGCTAGGACCTTAAGATTCTGCATGAAAAGAGGACTAGCAGCCGAGTTGCACGGGAGAATGTGGAATGTGTTCATATGTAGTAAAAACCTAGAAATCCTTCCGTTTTCGTCATTTGTTATCGAATCGACTTAAAGCCAAATCGTCACATTGGCCGCTCTTCTCTCTGAATCGGTTGTACTTAACGTCTGCAAAGCTACGTCGCGTGCTGCGGTATGCGGAGACACTAAAAGATCCATAGTATAACACAGATGAAGCTTGTAAGTTGATGTAATAGCCAGTAAGAAGTAGCACAATTCAAGTTTTAGGTATCGATTATTGACTTTTTAGCTGTCTTTGGTGCCTTGGACATGAGCTAGGACCTTAAGATTCTGCATGAATTGAGGACTATCAGCCGCGTTGTACGGGAGAATGTGAAAAGTGTTCATATGTAGTAAAAACCTAGAAATCCGTCCGTTTTCGTCATTTGTTATCGAATGCACTTAAAGCCAAATCGTCATATTGGCCGCATTTATGTCTAAAACGGTTGTACTCATCGTCTGCAAAGCTATGTCGCGTGCTGCGGTATGCGGAGACACTAAAAGCATCATAGTAGAACACAGATGAAGCTTCTAAGTTGATGTAATACACAGTAAGAAATAGTACAATTCAAGTTTTAGGTATCGATTATTGACTTTATAGCTATCTTTGGTGCCTTGGACATGAGCTAGGACCTTAAGATTCCGCATGAAAGGAGGACTAGCAGCTTATTTGCACGGGAGAATGTGAAAAGTGTTCATATGTAGTAAAAACCTAGAAATCCGTCCGTTTTCGTCATTTGTTATCGAATCGACTTAAAGCCAGATCGTCACATTGGCCGCATTTATGTCTAAAACGGTTGTACTTATCGTATGCAAAGCTATGTCGCGTGCTGCGGTATGCGGAGACACTAAAAGGACCATAGTAGAACACAGGTGAAGCCTCTAAGATGATGTAATTGCCAGTAAGAAGTAGTACAATTCAATTTTTAGGTATCGATTATTGACTTTTTAGCTGGCTTTGGTGCCTTGGACATGAGCTAGGACCTTAAGATTCTGCATGAAAGGAGGACTAGCAGCCGAGTTGCACGGGAGAGTGTGAAAAGTGTTCATTTGCAGTAAAAACCCGAAAAATCCGTCCGTTTACGTCATTTGTTATCGAATCGACTTAAAGCCAGATCGTCACATTAGCCGCTCTTCTCTCTGAAACGGTTGTACTTATCGTCTGCAAAGCTATGTCGCGTGCTGCGGTATGCGGAGACACTAAAAGCACCATAGTAGAACACAGATGAAGCTTCTAAGTTGATGTAATAGCCAGTAAGAAGTAGTACAATTCAAGTTTTAGGTATCGATTATTGGCTTTTTAGCTGGCTTTGGCGCCTTGGACATGAGCTAGGACCTTAAGATTCTGCATGAAAGGAGGACTAGCAGCCGCGTTGCACGGGAGAATGTGAAAAGTGTTCATATGTAGTAAAAACCTTAGAAATCCGTCCGTTTTCGTCATTTGTTATCGAATCGACTTAAAGCCAGATCGTCACATTGGCCGCTCTTCTCTCTGAAATGGCTGTACTTATCGTCTGCAAAGCTATGACGCGTGCTGCGGTATGCGGAGACACTAAAACCACCATAGTAAAACACAGATGAAGCATCTAATTTAATGTAATAGAAAGTAAGAAGTAGTACAATTCAAGTTTTAGGTATCGATTATGGACTTTTTAGCTGGCTTTGGTGCCTTGGGCAAGAGCTAGGACCTTAAGAATCTGCATGAAAGGAGGACTAGCAGCCGAGTTGCACGGGAGAATGTCCGTTTTCGTCATTTGTTATCGACTCAACTTAAAGCCAGATTATCACATTGGCCGCTCTTCTCTCTGAAACGGTCGTAATTATCTTCTGCAAAGCTATGTCTCGTGCTCCAGTATGCGGAGACACTAAAAGCACCATAGTAGAAAACAGATGAAGCTTCTAAGTTGATGTAATAGCCAGTAAGATATAGTACAATTCAAGTTTTAGGTATCGATTATTGACTTTTTAGGTGGCTTTGGTGCCTTGGACATGAGCTAGGACCTTAAGATTCTGCATGAAAGGAGAACTAGCAGCTGAGTTGCAAGGGAGAAAGTGAAAAGTGTTCATATGCAGTAAAGACCTGAGAAATCCGTCCGTTTTCGTCATTTGTTATCGAATTCACTTAAAGCCAGATCGTCACATTGGTCGCTCTTCTCTCTGAAACGATTGTACTTATCGTCTGCAAAGCTATGTCGCGTGCTGCGGTATCCGGAGACACGAAAAGCACCATAGTAGAACACAGATGAAGGTTCTAAGTTGATGTAATAGCCAGTAAGAAGTAGACCAATTCAAGTTTTAGGTATCGATTATTGACTTTTTAGCTGGCTTTGGTTCCGTGGACATGAGCTAGGAACTTAAGATTCTGCATGAAAGGAGGACTTGCTGCCGAGTTACACGGGAGAATGTGAAAAGTGTTCATATGTAGTAAAAACCTGAGAAATCCGTCCGTTTTCGTCATTTGTTATCGACTCGACTTAAAGCCAGATCTTCACATTGGCCGCTCTTCTCTCTGAAACGGTCCTAATTATCGTCTGCAAAGCTATGTCTCGTGCTCCGGTTTGCGGAGACACTAAAAGCACCATAGTAGAAAACAGATGAAGCTTCTAAGTTGATGTAATAGCCAGTAAGATATAGTACAATTCAAGTTTTAGGTATCGATTATTGACTTTTTAGCTGGCTTTGGTGCCTTGGACATGAGCTAGGACCTTAAGATTCTGCATGAAAGGAGGACTAGCAGCCGAGATGCACGGAAGAATGTGGAATGTGTTCATATGTAGTAAAAAATTAGAAATCCGTCCGTTTTCGTCATTTGTTATCGAATCGACTTAAAGCCAGATCGTCACATTGGCCGCTCTTCTCTCTGAAACGGTTGTACTTATCGTCTGCAAAGCTACGTCGCGTGCTGCGGTATGCGGAGACACTAAAAGATCCATAGTAGAACACAGATGAAGCTTCTAAGTTGATGTAATAGCCAGTAAGAAGTAGCACAATTCAAGGTTTAGGTATCGATTATTGACTTTTTAGCTGGCTTTGGTGCCTTGGACATGAGCTAGGACCTTAAGATTCTGCATGAAAGGAGGACTATCAGCCGAGTTGTACCGGAGAATGTGAAAAGTGTTCATATGTAGTAAAAACCTAGAAATCCGTCCGTTTTCGTCATTTGTTATCGAATCCACTTAAAGCCAGATCGTCATATTGGCCGCATTTATGTCTAAAACGGTTGTACTTATCGACTGCAAAGCTATGTCGCGTGCTGCGGTATGCAGAGACACTAAAAGCATCATAGTAGAACACAGATGAAGCTTCTAAGTTGATGTAATAGACAGTAAGAAGTAGTACAATTCAAGTTTTAGGTATCGATTATTGACTTTATAGAGATCTTTGGTGCCTTGGACATGAGCTAGGACCTTAAGATTCTGCATGAAAGGAGGACTAGCAGCTGATTTGCACGGGAGAATGTGAAAAGTGTTCATATGTAGTAAAAACCTGAGAAATTCGTCCGTTTTCGTCATTTGTTATCGACTCGACTTAAAGCCAGATCTTCACATTGACCGCATTTCTGTCTAAAACGGTTGTACTTATCGTCTGCAAAGCTATGTTGCTTGCTGCGGTATGTGGAGACACCAAAAGCACCATAGTAGAACACATATGAAGCTTCTAAGTTGATGTAATAGCCAGTAAGATATAGTACAATTCAAGTTTCAGGTATCGATTATTGACTTTATAGCTGGCTCTGGAGACTTGGACATAGCTAGGACCTTAAGATTCTGCATGAAAGGAGGACTAGCAGCCGAGTTGCACGGGAGAATGAGAAAAGTGTTCATATGTAGTAAAAACCTGAGAAATCCGTCCGTATTCGTCATTTGTTATCGAATCGACTTAAAGCCAGATCGTCACATTGGTCGCTCTACTGTGTGAAACGGTTGTACTTATCGTCTGCAAAGCTATGTCGTGTGCTGCGGCATGCGGAGACACAAAAAGCACCATAGTAGAATACAGATGAAGCTTCTAAGTTGATGTAATAGCAAGTAAGAAGTAGTACAATTCTATGTTTTTGTACTGATTATTGACTTTTTAGCTGGCTTTGGTGCCTTGGACATAAGCTAGGACCTTAAGATTCTGCATGAAAGGAGGACTAGCAGCCGAGTTGCACGGGAGAATGTGAAATGAGTTCATATGTAGTAAAAACCTGAGAAATCCGTCCGTTTTCGTCATTTGTTATCGAATCGACTTAAAGCCAGATCGTCACATTGGCCGCTCTTCTCTCTGAAACGGTTGTACTTATCGTCTGCAAAGCTATGTCGCGTGCTGCGGTATGCGGAGACACTAAAAGGACCATAGTAGAACACAGGTGAAGCCTCTAAGATGATGTAATTGCCAGTAAGAAGTAGTACAATACAATTTTTAGGTATCGATTATTGACTTTTTAGCTGGCTTTGGTGCCTTGGACATGAGCTAGGACCTTAAGATTCTGCATGAAAGGAGAACTAGCAGCCGCGTTGCACGGGAGAGTGTGAAAAGTGTTCATTTGCAGTAAAAATCCGAAAAATCCGTCCGTTTACGTCATTTGTTATCGAATCGACTTAAAGCCAGATCGTCACATTAGCCGCTCTTCTCTCTGAAACGGTTGTACTTGTCGTCTGCAAAGCTATGTCGCGTGCTGCGGTATGCGGAGACACTAAAAGCACCATAGTAGAACACAGATGAAGCTTCTAAGTTGATGTAATAGCCAGTAAGAAGTAGTACAATTCAAGTTTTAGGTATCGATTATTGGCTTTTTAGCTGGCTTTGGCGCCTTGGACATGAGCTAGGACCTTAAGATTCTGCATGAAAGGAGGGCTAGCAGCCGCGTTGCACGGGAGAATGTGAAAAGTGTTCATATGTAGTAAAAACCTTAGAAATCCGTCCGTTTTCGTCATTTGTTATCGAATCGACTTAAAGCCAGATCGCCACATTGGCCGCTCTTCTCTCTGAAAAGGCTGTACTTATCGTCTGCAAAGCTATGACGCGTGCTGCGGTATGCGGAGACACTAAAACCACCATAGTAAAACACAGATGAAGCATCTAATTTAATGTAATAGAAAGTAAGAAGTAGTACAATTCAAGTTTTAGGTATCGATTATGGACTTTTTAGCTGGCTTTGGTGCCTTGGGCAAGAGCTAGGACCTTAAGAATCTGCATGAAAGGAGGACTAGCAGCCGAGTTGCACGGGAGAATGTGAAAAGTGTTCATATGTAGTAAAAACCTGAGAAATCCGTCCGTTTTCGTCATTTGTTATCGACTCAACTTAAAGCCAGATTATCACATTGGCCGCTCTTCTCTCTGAAACGGTCGTAATTATCTTCTGCAAAGCTATGTCTCGTGCTCCAGTATGCGGAGACACTAAAAGCACCATAGTAGAAAACAGATGAAGCTTCTAAGTTGATGTAATAGCCAGTAAGATATAGTACAATTCAAGTTTTAGGTATCGATTATTGACTTTTTAGCTGGCTTTGGTGCCTTGGACATGAGCTAGGACCTTAAGATTCTGCATGAAAGGAGGACTAGCAGCCGAGTTGCACGGGAGAATGTGGAATGTGTTCATATGTAGTAAAAACCTAGAAATCCTTCCGTTTTCGTCATTTGTTATCGAATCGACTTAAAGCCAAATCGTCACATTGGCCGCTCTTCTCTCTGAATCGGTTGTACTTATCGTCTGCAAAGCTACGTCGCGTGCTGCGGTATGCGGAGACACTAAAAGATCCATAGTATAACACAGATGAAGCTTGTAAGTTGATGTAATAGCCAGTAAGAAGTAGCACAATTCAAGTTTTAGGTATCGATTATTGACTTTTTAGCTGTCTTTGGTGCCTTGGACATGAGCTAGGACCTTAAGATTCTGCATGAAAGGAGGACTATCAGCCGCGTTGTACGGGAGAATGTGAAAAGTGTTCATATGTAGTAAAAACCTAGAAATCCGTCCGTTTTCGTCATTTGTTATCGAATGCACTTAAAGCCAAATCGTCATATTGGCCGCATTTATGTCTAAAACGGTTGTACTCATCGTCTGCAAAGCTATGTCGCGTGCTGCGGTATGCGGAGACACTAAAAGCATCATAGTAGAACACAGATGAAGCTTCTAAGTTGATGTAATACACAGTAAGAAATAGTACAATTCAAGTTTTAGGTATCGATTATTGACTTTATAGCTATCTTTGGTGCCTTGGACGTGAGCTAGGACCTTAAGATTCTGCATGAAAGGAGGACTAGCAGCTGATTTGCACGGGAGAATGTGAAAAGTGTTCATATGTAGTAAAAACCTGAGAAATTCGTCCGTTTTCGTCATTTGTTATCGACTCGACTTAAAGACAGATCTTCACATTGACCGCATTTCTGTCTAAAACGGTTGTACTAATCGTCTGCAAAGCTATGTTGCTTGCTGCGGTATGTGGAGACACTAAAAGCACCATAGCAGAACACATATGATGCTTCTAAGTTGATGTAATAGCCAGTAAGATATAGTACAATTCAAGTTTCAGGTATCGATTATTGACTTTATAGCTGGCCCTGGAGACTTGGACATAGCTAGGACCTTAAAATTCTGCATGAATTGAGGACTAGCAGCCGAGTTGCACGGAGAATGTGAAAAGTGTTCATATGTAGTAAAAACCCGAGAAATCGGTCCGTTTTCGTCATTTGTTATCGACTCGACTTAAAGCCAGATCATCACATTGGCCGCTCTTCCCTCTGAAATAGTCCTAATTATCGTCTGCAAAGCTATGTCTCTTGCTCCGGTATGCGGAGACACTAAAAGCACCATAGTAGAAAACAGATGAAGCTTCTAAGTTGATGTAATAGCCAGTAAGATATAGTACAATTCAAGTTTTAGGTATCGATTATTGACTTTTTAGGTGGCTTTGGTGCCTTGGACATGAGCTAGGACCTTAAGATTCTGCATGAAAGGAGAACTAGCAGCTGAGTTGCAAGGGAGAATGTGAAAAGTGTTCATATGCAGTAAAGACCTGAGAAATCCGTCCGTTTTCGTCATTTGTTATCGAATCCACTTAAAGCCAGATCGTCACATTGGTCGCTCTTCTCTCTGAAACGATTGTACTTATCGTCTGCAAAGCTATGTCGCGTGCTGCGGTATGCGGAGACACTAAAAGCACCATAGTAGAACACAGATGAAGGTTCTAAGTTGATGTAATAGCCAGTAAGAAGTAGACCAATTCAAGTTTTAGGTATCGATTATTGACTTTTTAGCTGGCTTTGGTTCCGTGGACATGAGCTAGGAACTTAAGATTCTGCATGAAAGGAGGACTAGCTGCCGAGTTGCACGGGAGAATGTGAAAAGTGTTCATATGTAGTAAAAACCTGAGAAATCCGTCCGTTTTCGTCATTTGTTATCGACTCGACTTAAAGCCAGATCTTCACATTGGCCGCTCTTCTCTCTGAAACGGTCCTAATTATCGTCTGCAAAGCTATGTCTCGTGCTCCGGTTTGCGGAGACACTAAAAGCACCATAGTAGAAAACAGATGAAGCTTCTAAGTTGATGTAATAGCCAGTAAGATATAGTACAATTCAAGTTTTAGGTATCGATTATTGACTTTTTAGCTGGCTTTGGTGCCTTGGACATGAGCTAGGACCTTAAGATTCTGCATGAAAGGAGGACTAGCAGCCGAGTTGCACGGAAGAATGTGGAATGTGTTCATATGTAGTAAAAAATTAGAAATCCGTCCGTTTTCGTCATTTGTTATCGAATCGACTTAAAGCCAGATCGTCACATTGGCCGCTCTTCTCTCTGAAACGGTTGTACTTATCGTCTGCAAAGCTACGTCGCGTGCTGCGGTATGCGGAGACACTAAAAGATCCATAGTAGAACACAGATGAAGCTTCTAAGTTGATGTAATAGCCAGTAAGAAGTAGCACAATTCAAGTTTTAGGTATCGATTATTGACTTTTTAGCTGGCTTTGGTGCCTTGGACATGAGCTAGGACCTTAAGATTCTGCATGAAAGGAGGACTATCAGCCGAGTTGTACCGGAGAATGTGAAAAGTGTTCATATGTAGTAAAAACCTAGAAATCCGTCCGTTTTCGTCATTTGTTATCGAATCCACTTAAAGCCAGATCGACATATTGGCCGCATTTATGTCTAAAACGGTTGTACTTATCGACTGCAAAGCTATGTCGCGTGCTGCGGTATGCGGAAACACTAAAAGCATCATAGTAGAACACAGATGAAGCTTCTAAGTTGATGTAATAGACAGTAAGAAGTAGTACAATTCAAATTTTAGGTATCGATTATTGACTTTATAGAGATCTTTGGTGCCTTGGACATGAGCTAGGACCTTAAGATTCTGCATGAAAGGAGGACTAGCAGCTGATTTGCACGGGAGAATGTGAAAAGTGTTCATTTGTAGTAAAAACCTGAGAAATTCGTCCGTTTTCGTCATTTGTTATCGACTCGACTTAAAGCCAGATCTTCACATTGACCGCATTTCTGTCTAAAACGGTTGTACTTATCGTCTGCAAAGCTATGTTGCTTGCTGCGGTATGTGGAGACACTAAAAGCACCATAGTAGAACACATATGAAGCTTCTAAGTTGATGTAATAGCCAGTAAGATATAGTACAATTCAAGTTTCAGGTATCGATTATTGACTTTATAGCTGGCTCTGGAGACTTGGACATAGCTAGGACCTTAAGATTCTGCATGAAAGGAGGACTAGCCGCCGAGTTGCACGGGAGAATGAGAAAAGTGTTCATATGTAGTAAAAACCTGAGAAATCCGTCCGTATTCGTCATTTGTTATCGAATCGACTTAAAGCCAGATCGTCACATTGGTCGCTCTTCTCTCTGAAACGATTGTACTTATCGTCTGCAAAGCTATGTAGCGTGCTGCGGTATGCGGAGACACTAAAAGCACCATAGTAGAACACAGATGAAGCTTCTAAGTTGATGTAATAGCCAGTAAGATGTAGTACAATTCAAGTTTTAGGTATCGATTATTAACTTTTTAGGTGGCTTTGGTGCCTTCGACATGAGCAAGGACCTTAAGATTCTGAATGAAAGGAGAACTAGCTGCTGAGTTGCAAGGGAGAATGTGAAAAGTGTTCATATGCAGTAAAAACCTGAGAAATCCGTCCGTTTCCGTCATTTGTTATCGAATCGACTTAAAGCCAGATCGTCACAATGGCCGCTCTACTGTGTGAAACGGTTGTACTTATCGTCTGCAAAGCTATGTCGTGTGCTGCGGCATGCGGAGACACAAAAAGCACCATAGTAGAATACAGATGAAGCTTCTAAGTTGATGTAATAGCAAGTAAGAAGTAGTACAATTCTATGTTTTTGTACTGATTATTGACTTTTTAGCTGGCTTTGGTGCCTTGGACATAAGCTAGGACCTTAAGATTCTGCATGGAAGGAGGACTAGCAGCCGAGTTGCACGGGAGAATGTGAAAAGTGTTCATATGTAGTAAAAACCTGAGAAATCCGTCCGTTTTCGTCATTTGTTATCGAATCGACTTAAAGCCAGATCGTCACATTGGCCGCTCTTCTCTCTGAAACGGTTGTACTTATCGTCTGCAAAGCTATGTCGCGTGCTGCGGTATGCGGAGACACTAAAAGGACCATAGTAGAACACAGGCGAAGCCTCTAAGATGATGTAATTGCCAGTAAGAAGTAGTGCAATTCAATTTTTAGGTATCGATTATTAACTTTTTAGCTGGCTTTGGTGCCTTGGACATGAGCTAGGACCTTAAGATTCTGCATGAAAGGAGGACTAGCAGCCGAGTTGCATGGGAGAGTGTGAAAAGTGTTCATTTGCAGTAAAAATCCTATAAATCCGTCCGTTTACGTCATTTGTTATCGAATCGACTTAAAGCCAGATCGTCACATTAGCCGCTCTTCTCTCTGAAACGGTTGTACTTGTCGTCTGCAAAGCTATGTCGCGTGCTGCGGTATGCGGAGACACTAAAAGCACCATAGTAGAACACAGATGAAGCTTCTAAGTTGATGTAATAGCCAGTAAGAAGTAGTACAATTCATGTTTTAGGTATCGATTATTGGCTTTTTAGCTGGCTTTGGCGCCTTGGACATGAGCTAGGACCTTAAGATTCTGCATGAAAGGAGGGCTAGCAGCCGCGTTGCACGGGAGAATGTGAAAAGTGTTCATATGTAGTAAAAACCTTAAAAATCCGTCCGTTTTCGTCATTTGTTATCGAATCGACTTAAAGCCAGATCGCCACATTGGCCGCTCTTCTCTCTGAAACGGTTGTACTTATCGTCTGCAAAGCTATTACGCGTGCTGCGGTATGCGGAGACACTAAAACCACCATAGTAAAACACAGATGAAGCATCTAATTTAATGTAATAGAAAGTAAGAAGTAGTACAATTCAAGTTTTAGGTATCGATTATGGACTTTTTAGCTGGCTTTGGTGCCTTGGGCAAGAGCTAGGACCTTAAGAATCTGCATGAAAGGAGGACTAGCAGCCGAGTTGCACGGGAGAATGTGAAAAGTGTTCATATGTAGTAAAAACCTGAGAAATCCGTCCGTTTTCGTCATTTGTTATCGACTCAACTTAAAGCCAGATTATCACATTGGCCGCTCTTCTCTCTGAAACGGTCGTAATTATCTTCTGCAAAGCTATGTCTCGTGCTCCAGTATGCGGAGACACTAAAAGCACCATAGTAGAAAACAGATGAAGCTTCTAAGTTGATGTAATAGCCAGTAAGATATAGTACAATTCAAGTTTTAGGTATCGATTATTAACTTTTTAGCTGGCTTTGGTGCCTTGGACATGAGCTAGGACCTTAAGATTCTGCATGAAAAGAGGACTAGCAGCCGAGTTGCACGGGAGAATGTGGAATGTGTTCATATGTAGTAAAAACCTAGAAATCCTTCCGTTTTCGTCATTTGTTATCGAATCGACTTAAAGCCAAATCGTCACATTGGCCGCTCTTCTCTCTGAATCGGTTGTACTTATCGTCTGCAAAGCTACGTCGCGTGCTGCGGTATGCGGAGACACTAAAAGATCCATAGTATAACACAGATGAAGCTTGTAAGTTGATGTAATAGCCAGTAAGAAGTAGCACAATTCAAGTTTTAGGTATCGATTATTGACTTTTTAGCTGTCTTTGGTGCCTTGGACATGAGCTAGGACCTTAAGATTCTGCATGAAAGGAGGACTATCAGCCGCGTTGTACGGGAGAATGTGAAAAGTGTTCATATGTAGTAAAAACCTGAGAAATCCGTCCGTTTTCGTCATTTGTTATCGAATCGACTTAAAGCCAGATCGTCACATTGGCCGCTCTTCTCTCTGAAACGGTTGTACTTATAGTCTGCAAAGCTATGTCGCGTGCTGCGGTATGCGGAGACACTAAAAGGACCATAGTAGAACACAGGCGAAGCCTCTAAGATGATGTAATTGCCAGTAAGAAGTAGTGCAATTCAATTTTTAGGTATCGATTATTAACTTTTTAGCTGGCTTTGGTGCCTTGGACATGAGCTAGGACCTTAAGATTCTGCATGAAAGGAGGACTAGCAGCCGAGTTGCATGGGAGAGTGTGAAAAGTGTTCATTTGCAGTAAAAATCCGAAAAATCCGTCCGTTTACGTCATTTGTTATCGAATCGACTTAAAGCCAGATCGTCACATTAGCTGCTCTTCTCTCTGAAACGGTTGTACTTGTCGTCTGCAAAGCTATGTCGCGTGCTGCGGTATGCGGAGACACTAAAAGCACCATAGTAGAACACAGATGAAGCTTCTAAGTTGATGTAATAGCCAGTAAGAAGTAGTACAATTCATGTTTTAGGTATCGATTATTGGCTTTTTAGCTGTCTTTGGCGCCTTGGACATGAGCTAGGACCTTAAGATTCTGCATGAAAGGAGGGCTAGCAGCCGCGTTGCACGGGAGAATGTGAAAAGTGTTCATATGTAGTAAAAACCATAAAAATCCGTCCGTTTTCGTCATTTGTTATCGAATCGACTTAAAGCCAGATCGCCACATTGGCCGCTCTTCTCTCTGAAACGGTTGTACTTATCGTCTGCAAAGCTATTACGCGTGCTGCGGTATGCGGAGACACTAAAACCACCATAGTAAAACACAGATGAAGCATCTAATTTAATGTAATAGAAAGTAAGAAGTAGTACAATTCAAGTTTTAGGTATCGATTATGGACTTTTTAGCTGGCTTTGGTGCCTTGGGCAAGAGCTAGGACCTTAAGAATCTGCATGAAAGGAGGACTAGCAGCCGAGTTGCACGGGAGAATGTGAAAAGTGTTCATATGTAGTAAAAACCTGAGAAATCCGTCCGTTTTCGTCATTTGTTATCGACTCAACTTAAAGCCAGATTATCACATTGGCCGCTCTTCTCTCTGAAACGGTCGTAATTATCTTCTGCAAAGCTATGTCTCGTGCTCCAGTATGCGGAGACACTAAAAGCACCATAGTAGAAAACAGATGAAGCTTCTAAGTTGATGTAATAGCCAGTAAGATATAGTACAATTCAAGTTTTAGGTATCGATTATTAACTTTTTAGCTGGCTTTGGTGCCTTGGACATGAGCTAGGACCTTAAGATTCTGCATGAAAAGAGGACTAGCAGCCGAGTTGCACGGGAGAATGTGGAATGTGTTCATATGTAGTAAAAACCTAGAAATCCTTCCGTTTTCGTCATTTGTTATCGAATCGACTTAAAGCCAAATCGTCACATTGGCCGCTCTTCTCTCTGAATCGGTTGTACTTATCGTCTGCAAAGCTACGTCGCGTGCTGCGGTATGCGGAGACACTAAAAGATCCATAGTATAACACAGATGAAGCTTGTAAGTTGATGTAATAGCCAGTAAGAAGTAGCACAATTCAAGTTTTAGGTATCGATTATTGACTTTTTAGCTGTCTTTGGTGCCTTGGACATGAGCTAGGACCTTAAGATTCTGCATGAAAGGAGGACTATCAGCCGCGTTGTACGGGAGAATGTGAAAAGTGTTCATATGTAGTAAAAACCTAGAAATCCGTCCGTTTTCGTCATTTGTTATCGAATGCACTTAAAGCCAAATCGTCATATTGGCCGCATTTATGTCTAAAACGGTTGTACTCATCGTCTGCAAAGCTATGTCGCGTGCTGCGGTATGCGGAGACACTAAAAGCATCATAGTAGAACACAGATGAAGCTTCTAAGTTGATGTAATACACAGTAAGAAATAGTACAATTCAAGTTTTAGGTATCGATTATTGACTTTATAGCTATCTTTGGTGCCTTGGACATGAGCTAGGACCTTAAGATTCCGCATGAAAGGAGGACTAGCAGCTTATTTGCACGGGAGAATGTGAAAAGTGTTCATATGTAGTAAAAACCTAGAAATCCGTCCGTTTTCGTCATTTGTTATCGAATCGACTTAAAGCCAGATCGTCACATTGGCCGCATTTATGTCTAAAACGGTTGTACTTATCGTATGCAAAGCTATGTCGCGTGCTGCGGTATGCGGAGACAGTAAAAGCATCATAGTAGAACACAGATGAAGCTTCTAAGTTGATGTAATAGATAGTAAGAAGTAGTACAATTCAAGTTTTAGGTATCGATTATTGACTTTTTAGCTGGCTTTGGTTCCGTGGACATGAGCTAGGAACTTAAGATTCTGCATGAAAGGAGGACTAGCTGCCGAGTTGCACGGGAGAATGTGAAAAGTGTTCATATGTAGTAAAAACCTGAGAAATCCGTCCGTTTTCGCATTTGTTATCGACTCGACTTAAAGCCAGATCTTCACATTGGCCGCTCTTCTCTCTGAAACGGTCCTAATTATCGGCTGCATAGCTATGTCTCGTGCTCCGGTATGCGGAGACACTAAAAGCACCATAGTAGAAAACAGATGAAGCTTCTAAGTTGATGTAATAGCCAGTAAGATGTAGTACAATTCAAGTTTTAGGTATCGATTATTGACTTTTTAGGTGGCTTTGGTGCCTTGGACATGAGCTAGGACCTTAAGATTCTGCATGAAAGGAGAACTAGCAGCTGAGTTGCAAGGGAGAATGTGAAAAGTGTTCATATGCAGTAAAAACCTGAGAAATCCGTCCGTTTTCGTCATTTGTTATCGAATCGACTTAAAGCCAGATCGTCACAATGGCCGCTCTACTGTGTGAAACGGTTGTACTTATCGTCTGCAAAGCTATGTCGTGTGCTGCGGCATGCGGAGACACAAAAAGCACCATAGTAGAATACAGATGAAGCTTCTAAGTTGATGTAATAGCAAGTAAGAAGTAGTACAATTCTATGTTTTTGTACTGATTATTGACTTTTTAGCTGGCTTTGGTGCCTTGGACATAAGCTAGGACCTTAAGATTCTGCATGAAAGGAGGACTAGCAGCCGAGTTGCACGGGAGAATGTGAAAAGTGTTCATATGTAGTAAAAACCTGAGAAATCCGTCCGTTTTCGTCATTTGTTATCGAATCGACTTAAAGCCAGATCGTCACATTGGCCGCTCTTCTCTCTGAAACGGTTGTACTTATCGTCTGCAAAGCTATGTCGCGTGCTGCGGTATGCGGAGACACTAAAAGGACCATAGTAGAACACAGGTGAAGCCTCTAAGATGATGTAATTGCCAGTAAGAAGTAGTACAATTCAATTTTTAGGTATCGATAATTGTCTTTTTAGCTGGCTTTGGTGCCTTGGACATGAGCTAGGACCTTAAGATTCTGCATGAAAGGAGGACTAGCAGCCGAGTTGCACGGGAGAGTGTGAAAAGTGTTCATTTGCAGTAAAAAATCGAAAAATCCGTCCGTTTACGTCATTTGTTATCGAATCGACTTAAAGCCAGATCGTCACATTAGCCGCTCTTCTCTCTGAAACGGTTGTACTTATCGTCTGCAAAGCTATGTCGCGTGCTGCGGTATGCGGAGACACTAAAAGCACCATAGTAGAACACAGATGAAGCTTCTAAGTTGATGTAATAGCCAGTAAGAAGTAGTACAATTCAAGTTTTAGGTATCGATTATTGGCTTTTTAGCTGGCTTTGGCGCCTTGGACATGAGCTAGGACCTTAAGATTCTGCATGAAAGGAGGACTAGCAGCCGCGTTGCACGGGAGAATGTGAAAAGTGTTCATATGTAGTAAAAACCTTAGAAATCCGTCCGTTTTCGTCATTTGTTATCGAATCGACTTAAAGCCAGATCGTCACATTGGCCGCTCTTCTCTCTGAAATGGCTGTACTTATCGTCTGCAAAGCTATGACGCGTGCTGCGGTATGCGGAGACACTAAAACCACCATAGTAAAACACAGATGAAGCATCTAATTTAATGTAATAGAAAGTAAGAAGTAGTACAATTCAAGTTTTAGGTATCGATTATGGACTTTTTAGCTGGCTTTGGTGCCTTGGGCAAGAGCTAGGACCTTAAGAATCTGCATGAAAGGAGAACTAGCAGCTGAGTTGCAAGGGAGAATGTGAAAAGTGTTCATATGCAGTAAAAACCTGAGAAATCCGTCCGTTTTCGTCATTTGTTATCGAATCGACTTAAAGCCAGATCGTCACAATGGCCGCTCTACTGTGTGAAACGGTTGTACTTATCGTCTGCAAAGCTATGTCGTGTGCTGCGGCATGCGGAGACACAAAAAGCACCATAGTAGAATACAGATGAAGCTTCTAAGTTGATGTAATAGCAAGTAAGAAGTAGTACAATTCTATGTTTTTGTACTGATTATTGACTTTTTAGCTGGCTTTGGTGCCTTGGACATAAGCTAGGACCTTAAGATTCTGCATGAAAGGAGGACTAGCAGCCGAGTTGCACGGGAGAATGTGAAAAGTGTTCATATGTAGTAAAAACCTGAGAAATCCGTCCGTTTTCGTCATTTGTTATCGAATCGACTTAAAGCCAGATCGTCACATTGGCCGCTCTTCTCTCTGAAACGGTTGTACTTATCGTCTGCAAAGCTATGTCGCGTGCTGCGGTATGCGGAGACACTAAAAGGACCATAGTAGAACACAGGTGAAGCCTCTAAGATGATGTAATTGCCAGTAAGAAGTAGTACAAATCAATTTTTAGGTATCGATTATTGACTTTGTAGCTGGCTTTGGTGCCTTGGACATGAGCTAGGACCTTAAGATTCTGCATGAAAGGAGGACTAGCAGCCGAGTTGCACGGGAGAGTGTGAAAAGTGTTCATTTGCAGTAAAAACCCGAAAAATCCGTCCGTTTACGTCATTTGTTATCGAATCGACTTAAAGCCAGATCGTCACATTAGCCGCTCTTCTCTCTGAAACGGTTGTACTTATCGTCCGCAAAGCTATGTCGCGTGCTGCGGTATGCGGAGACACTAAAAGCACCATAGTAGAACACAGATGAAGCTTCTAAGTTGATGTAATAGCCAGTAAGAAGTAGTACAATTCAAGTTTTAGGTATCGATTATTGGCTTTTTAGCTGGCTTTGGTGCCTTGGACATGAGCTAGGACCTTAAGATTCTGCATGAAAGGAGGACTAGCAGCCGCGTTGCACGGGAGAATGTGAAAAGTGTTCATATGTAGTAAAAACCTGAGAAATCCGTCCGTTTTCGTCATTTGTTATCGACTCAACTTAAAGCCAGATTATCACATTGGCCGCTGTTCTCTCTGAAACGGTCGTAATTATCTTCTGCAAAGCTATGTCTCGTGCTCCAGTATGCGGAGACACTAAAAGCACCATAGTAGAAACCAGATGAAGCTTCTAAGTTGATGTAATAGCCAGTAAGATATAGTACAATTCAAGTTTTAGATATCGATTATTGACTTTGTAGCTGGCTTTGGTGCCTTGGACATGAGCTAGGACCTTAAGATTCTGCATGAAAGGAGGACTAGCAGCCGAGTTGCACGGGAGAATGTGGAATGTGTTCATATGTAGTAAAAACCTAGAAATCCTTCCGTTTTCGTCATTTGTTATCGAATCGACTTAAAGCCAAATCGTCACATTGGCCGCTCTTCTCTCTGAATCGGTTGTACTTATCGTCTGCAAAGCTACGACGCGTGCTGCGGTATGCGGAGACACTAAAAGATCCATAGTATAACACAGATGAAGCTTGTAAGTTGATTTAATAGCCAGTAAGAAGTAGCACAATTCAAGTTTTAGGTATCGATTATTGACTTTTTAGCTGTCTTTGGTGCCTTGGACATGAGCTAGGACCTTAAGATTCTGCATGAAAGGAGGACTATCAGCCGTGTTGTACGGGAGAATGTGAAAAGTGTTCATATGTAGTAAAAACCTAGAAATCCGTCCGTTTTCGTCATTTGTTATCGAATGCACTTAAAGCCAAATCGTCATATTGGCCGCATTTATGTCTAAAACGGTTGTACTCATCGTCTGCAAAGCTATGTCGCGTGCTGCGGTATGCGGAGACACTAAAAGCATCATAGTAGAACACAGATGAAGCTTCTAAGTTGATGTAATACACAGTAAGAAATAGTACAATTCAAGTTTTAGGTATCGATTATTGACTTTATAGCTATCTTTGGTGCCTTGGACATGAGCTAGGACCTTAAGATTCCGCATGAAAGGAGGACTAGCAGTTTATTTGCACGGGAGAATGTGAAAAGTGTTCATATGTAGTAAAAACCTAGAAATCCGTCCGTTTTCGTCATTTGTTATCGAATCGACTTAAAGCCAGATCGTCACATTGGCCGCATTTATGTCTAAAACGGTTGTACTTATCGTATGCAAAGCTATGTCGCGTGCTGCGGTATGCGGAGACAGTAAAAGCATCATAGTAGAACACAGATGAAGCTTCTAAGTTGATGTAATAGCCAGTAAGAAGTAGTCCAATTCAAGTTTTAGGTATCGATTATTGACTTTTTAGCTGGCTTTGGTGCCTTGGACATGAGCTAGGACCTTAAGATTCTGCATGAAAGGAGAACTAGCAGCTGAGTTGCAAGGGAGAATGTGAAAAGTGTTCATATGCAGTAAAAACCTGAGAAATCCGTCCGTTTTCGTCATTTGTTATCGAATCGACTTAAAGCCAGATCGCCACATTGGCCGCTCTTCTCTCTGAAATGGCTGTACTTATCGTCTGCAAAGCTATGACGCGTGCTGCGGTATGCGGAGACACTAAAACCACCATAGTAAAACACAGATGAAGCATCTAATTTAATGTAATAGAAAGTAAGAAGTAGTACAATTCAAGTTTTAGGTATCGATTATGGACTTTTTAGCTGGCTTTGGTGCCTTGGGCAAGAGCTAGGACCTTAAGAATCTGCATGAAAGGAGGACTAGCAGCCGAGTTGCACGGGAGAATGTGAAAAGTGTTCATATGTAGTAAAAACCTGAGAAATCCGTCCGTTTTCGTCATTTGTTATCGACTCAACTTAAAGCCAGATTATCACTTTGGCCGCTCTTCTCTCTGAAACGGTCGTAATTATCTTCTGCAAAGCTATGTCTCGTGCTCCAGTATGCGGAGACACTAAAAGCACCATAGTAGAAAACAGATGAAGCTTCTACGTTGATGTAATAGCCAGTAAGATATAGTACAATTCAAGTTTTAGGTATCGATTATTGACTTTTTAGCTGGCTTTGGTGCCTTGGACATGAGCTAGGACCTTAAGATTCTGCATGAAAGGAGTACTATCAGCCGAGTTGTACGGGAGAATGTGAAAAGTGTTCATATGTAGTAAAAACCTAGAAATCCGTCCGTTTTCGTCATTTGTTATCGAATGCACTTAAAGCCAAATCGTCATATTGACCGCATTTATGTCTAAAACGGTTGTACTTATCGTCTGCAAAGCTATGTCGCGTGCTGCGGTATGCGGAGACACTAAAACCACCATAGTAAAACACAGATGAAGCTTCTAAGTTGATGTAATAGCCAGTAAGATATAGTACAATTCTAGTTTTAGGTATCGATTATTGACTTTTTAGCTGGCTTTGGTTCCTTCGACATGAGCTAGGACCTTAAGATCCTGCATGAAAGGAGGACTAGCAGCCGCGTTGCACGGGAGAATGTGAGAAGTGTTCATATCTAGTAAAAACCTAGAAATCCGTCCGTTTTCGTCATTTGTTACCGAATCGACTTAAAGCCCGATCGTCACATTGGCTGCTCTTCTCTCTGAAACGGTTGTACTTATCGTCTGCAAAGCTATGTCGCGTGCTGCGGTATGCGGAGACACTAAAAGCACCATAGTAGAACACAGATGAAGGTTCTAAGTTGATGTAATAGCCAGTAAGAAGTAGTCCAATTCAAGTTTTATTTATCGATTATTGGCTTTTTAGCTGGCTTTGGTGCCTTGGACATGAGCTAGGACCTTAAGATTCTGCATGAAAGGAGGACTAGCAGCCGAGTTGCACGGGAGAATGTGAAAAGTGTTCAGTTGAATTAAAAACCTAGAAATCCGTCCGTTTTTGTCATTTGTTATCGAATCGACTTAAAGCCAGATCGTCACATTGGTCGCTCTTCTCTCTGAAACGATTGTACGTATCGTCTGCAAAGCTATGTCGCGTGCTGCGGTATGCGGAGACACTAAAAGCACCATAGTAGAACACAGATGAAGCTTCTAAGTTGATGTAATAGCCAGTAAGATATAGTACAATTCAAGTTTTAGGTATCGATTATTGACTTTTTAGCTGGCTTTGGTGCCTTGGACATGAGCTAGGACCTTAAGATTCTGCATGAAAGGAGGACTAGCAGCCGAGTTGCACGGAAGAATGTGGAATGTGTTCATATGTAGTAAAAACCTAGAAATCCGTCCGTTTTCGTCATTTGTTATCGAATCGACTTAAAGCCAGATCGTCACATTGTCCGCTCTTTTCTCTGAAACGGTTGTACTTATCGTCTGCAAAGCTATGTCGTATGCTGCGGTAGGCGGAGACACTGAAACCATAACAGTAGAACACAGATGAAGCTTCTAAGTTGATGTAATAGCCAGTAAGAAGTAGCACAATTCAAGTTTTAGGTATCGATTATTGACTTTTTAGCTGGCTTTCGTGCCTTGGACATGAGCTAGGACCTTAAGATTCTGCATGAAAGGAGGACTATCAGCCGAGTTGTACCGGATAATGTGAAAAGTGTTCATATGTAGTAAAAACCTAGAAATCCGTCCGTTTTCGACATTTGTTATCGAATCCACTTAAAGCCAGATCGTCATATTGGCCGCATTTATGTCTAAAACGGTTGTACTTATCGACTGCAAAGCTATGTCGCGTGCTGCGGTATGCGGAGACACTAAAAGCATCATAGTAGAACACAGATGAAGCTTCTAAGTTGATGTAATAGACAGTAAGAAGTAGTACAATTCAAGTTTTAGGTATCGATTTTTGACTTTATATCTATCTTTGGAGCCTTGGACATGAGCTAGGACCTTAAGATTCTGCATGAAAGGAGGACTAGCAGCCGAGTTGCACAGGAGTATGTGGAATGTGTTCATATGTAGTAAAAACCTAGAAATCCGTCCGTTTTCGCCATTTGTTACCGAATCGACTTAAAGCCAGATCGTCACAATGGTCGCTCTTCTCTCTGAAACGATTGTACTTATCGACTGCAAAGCTCTGTCGCGTGCTGCGGTATCCGGAGCACTAAAAGCACCATAGTAGAACACAGATGAAGGTTCTAAGTTGATGTAATAGCCAGTAAGAAGTAGTCCAATTCAAGTTTTAGGTATCGATTATTGACTTTTTAGCTGGCTTTGGAGCCTTGGACATGAGCTAGGACCTTAAGATTCTGCATGAAAGGAGGACTAGCAGCAGAGTTGCACGGGACAATCTGAAAAGTGTTCATATGTAGTAAAAACCTAGAAATCCGTCCGTTTTCGTCATTTGTTATCGAATCGACTTAAAGCCAGATCGTTACATTGGTCGCTCTTCTCTCTGAAACGGTTGTACTTATCGTCTGCAAATCTATGTCGCGTGGTGCGGTATGCGGAGACTCTAAAAGCACTATAGTAGAACACAGATGAAGCTTCTAAGTTGATGTAATAGCCAGTAAGAAGTAGTACAATTTAAGTTTTAGGTATCGATTATTGACTTTTTAGCTGGCTTTGGTGCCTTGGACATGAGCTAGGACCTTAAGATTCTGCATGAAAGGAGAACTAGCCCCGGAGTTGCACGGGAGAATGTGAAAAGTGTTTATATGTAGTAAAAACCTAAGAAATCCGTCCGTATTCGTCATTTGTTATCGACTCAACTTAAAGCCAGATCATCATATTGGCCGCTCTTCTCTCTGAAACGGTCGTAATTATCGTCTGCAAAGCTATGTCTCGTGCTCCAGTATGCGGAGACACTAAAAGCACCATAGTAGAAAACAGATGAAGCTTCTAAGTTGATGTAATAGCCAGTAAGATATAGTACAATTCAAGTTTTAGGTATCGATTATTGACTTTTTAGCTGGCTTTGGTGCCTTGGACATGAGCTAGGACCTTAAGATTCTGCATGAAAGGAGGACTAGCAGCCGAGTTGCACGGGAGTATGTGGAATGTGTTCATATGTAGTAAAAAACTAGAAATCCTTCCGTTTTCGTCATTTGTTATCGAATCGACTTAAAGCCAGATCGTCATATTGGCCGCATTTATGTCTAAAACGGTTGTACTTATCGTCCGCAAAGCTATGTCGCGTGCTGCGGTATGCGGAGACACTAAAAGCACCATAGTAGAAAACAGATGAAGCTTCTAAGTTGATGTAATAGCCAGTAAGAAGTAGTACAATGCAAGTTTTAGGTATCGATTATTGACTTTTTAGCTGGCTTTGGTGCCTTGGACATGAGCTAGGACCTTAAGATTCTGCATGAAAGGAGGACTAGCAGCCGAGTTGCCTGGGAGAATGTGGAATGTGTTCATATGTAGTGAAAACCTAGAAATCCGTCGGTTTTCGTCATTTGTTACCGAATCGACTTAAAGCCAGATCGTCACATTGGCCGCTCTTCTCTCTGAAACGGTTGTACTTATCGTCTGCAAAGCTATGTCGCGTGCTGCGGTATGCGGAGACACTAAAAGCACCATAGTAGAACACAGATGAAGCTTCTAAGTTGATGTAATAGCCAGTAAGAAGTAGTACAATTCAAGTTATAGGTATCGATTATTGACTTTTTAGGGGGCTTTGGTGCCTTGGACTTGAGCTAGGACCTTAAGATTCTGCATGAAAGGAGGACTAGCAGCTGAGTTGCACGGGAGAATGTGAAAAGTGTTGATATGCAGTAAAAACCTGAAAAATCCGTTCGTTATCGTCATTTTTTATCGAATCGTCATAAGGCCAGATCGTCACATTGGCCGCTCTTCTCTCTGAAATGGTTGTACTTATCGTCTGCAAAGCTATGTCGCGTGCTGCGGTATGCGGAGACACTAAAAGCACCATAGTAGAACACAGATGAAGGTTCTAAGTTGATGTAATAGCCAGTAAGAAGTAGACCAATTCAAGTTTTAGGTATCGATTATTGACTTTTTAGCTGGCTTTGGTTCCTTGGACATGAGCTAGGACCTTAAGATTCTGCATGAAAGGAGGACTAGCTGCCGAGTTGCACGGGAGAATGTTAAAAGTGTTCATATGTAGTAAAAACCTGAGAAATCCGTCCGTTTTCGTCGTTTGTTATCGACTCGACTTAAAGCCAGATCTTCACATTGGCCGCTCTTCTCTCTGAAACGGTCCTAATTATCGTCTGCAAAGCTATGTCTCGTGCTCCGGTATGCGGAGACACTAAAAGCACCATAGTAGAAAACAAATGAAGCTTCTAAGTTGATGTAATAGCCAGTAAGATATAGTACAATGCAAGTTTTAGGTTTCGATTATTGACTTTTTAGCTGGCTTTCGTGCCTTGGACATGAGCTAGGACCTTAAGATTCTGCATGAAAGGAGGACTAGCAGCCGAGTTGCATGGGAGAATGTGGAATGTGTTCATATGTAGTAAAATCCTAGAAATCCGTCCGTTTTCGACATTTGTTACCGAATCGACTTAAAGCCAGATCGTCACATTGGCCGCTCTTCTCTCTGAAACGGTTGTACTTATCGTCTGCATAGCTATGTCGCGTGCTGCGGTATGCGGAGACACTAAAAGCACCATAGTAGAACACAGATGAAGCTTCTAAGTTGATGTAATAGCCAGTAAGAAGTAGTACAATTCAAGTTTTAGGTATCGATTATTGACTTTTTAGGGGGCTTTGGTGCCTTGGACTTGAGCTAGGACCTTAAGATTCTGCATGAAAGGAGGACTAGCAGCTGAGTTGCACGGGAGAATGTGAAAAGTGTTGATATGCAGTAAAAACCTGAAAAATCCGTTCGTTATCGTCATTTTTTTATCGAATCGTCATAAGGCCAGATCGTCACATTGGCCGCTCTTCTCTCTGAAATGGTTGTACTTATCGTCTGCAAAGATGTGACGTGTGCTGCGGTATGCGGAGACACTAAAATCACCATAGTAAAACACAGATGAAGCATCTAATTTAATGTAATAGCCAGTAAGAAGTAGTACAATTCAAGTTTTAGGTATCGATTATGGACTTTTTAGCTGGCTTTGGTTCCTTGGACATGAGCTAGGACCTTAAGAATCTGCATGAAAGGAGGACTAGCAGCCGAGTTGCACGGGAGAATGTGAAAAGTGTTCATATGTAGTAAAAACCTGAGAAATCCGTCCGTATTCGTCATTTGTTTTCGAATCGACTTAAAGCCAGATCGTCACATTGGTCGCTCTTCTCTCTGAAACGATTGTACTTATCGACTGCAAAGCTATGTCGCGTGCTGCGGTATCCGGAGACACTAAAAGCACCATAGTAGAACACAGATGAAGGTTCTAAGTTGTTGTAATAGCCAGTAAGATATAGTACAATTCAAGTTTTAGGTATCGATTATTGACTTTTTAGCTGGCTTTGGTGCCTTGGACATGAGCTAGGACCTTAAGATTCTGCATGAAAGGAGGACTAGCAGCCGAGTTGCACGGTAGTATGTGGAATGTGTTCATATGTAGTAAAAAACTAGAAATCCTTCCGTTTTCGTCATTTGTTATCGAATCGACTTAAAGCCAGATCGTCATATTGGCCGCATTTATGTCTAAAACGGTTGTACTTATCGTCTGCAAAGCTATGTCGCGTGCTGCGGTATGCGCAGACACTAAAAGCACCATAGTAGAAAACAGATGAAGCTTCTAAGTTGATGTAATAGCCAGTAAGAAGTATTACAACTCAAGTTTTAGGTATCGATAATTGACTTTTTAGCTTGCTTTTGTGCCTTGGATATGAGCTAGGACCTTAAGATTCTGCATGAAAGGAGGACTAGCAGCCGAGTTGCCTGGGAGAATGTGGAATGTGTTCATATGTAGTAAAAACCTAGAAATCCGTCCGTTTTCGTCATTTGTTACCGAATCGACTTAAAGCCAGATCGTTACATTGGCCGATCTTCTCTCTGAAACGGTTGTACTTATCGTCTGCAAAGCTATGTAGCGTGCTGCGGTATGTGGAGACACTAAAAGCACCATAATAGAACACAGATGAAGCTTCTAAGTTGATGTAATAGCCAGTAAGAAGTAGTCCAATTCAAGTTTTAGGTATCGATTATTGACTTTTTAGCTGGCTTTGGTTCCTTGGACATGAGCTAGGACCTTAAGATTCTGCATGAAAGGAGGCCTAGCTGCAGAGTTGCACGGGAGAATGTGAAAAGTGTTCATATGTAGTAAAAACCCGAGAAATCGGTCCGTTTTCGTCATTTGTTATCGACTCGACTTAAAGCCAGATCATCACATTGGCCGCTCTTCTCTCTGAAATGGTCCTAATTATCGTCTGCAAAGCTATGTCTCTTGCTCCGGTATGCGGAGACACTAAAAGCACCATAGTAGAAAACAGATGAAGCTTCTAAGTTGATGTAATAGCCAGTAAGATATAGTACAATTCAAGTTTTAGGTTTCGATTATTGACTTTTTAGCTGGCTTTGGTGTCTTGGACATGAGCTAGGACCTTAAGATTCTGCATGAAAGGAGGACTAGCAGCCGAGTTGCACAGGCGAATGTGGAATGTGTTCATATGTAGTAAAAACCTAGAAATCCGTCCGTTTTCGTCATTTGTTACCGAATCGACTTAAAGCCAGATCGTCACATTGGCCGCTCTTCTCTCTGAAACGGTTGTACTTATCGTCTGCAAAGCTATGTCGCGTGCTGCGGTATGCGGAGACACTAAAAGCACCATAGTAGAACACAGATGAAGCTTTTAAGTTGATGTAATAGCCAGTAAGAAGTAGTACAATGCAAGTTTTAGGTTTCGATTATTGACTTTTTAGCTGGCTTTGGTGCCTTGGACATGAGCTAGGACCTTAAGATTCTGCATGAAAGGAGGACTAGCAGCCGAGTTGCCTGGGAGAATGTGGAATGTGTTCATATGCAGTGAAAACCTAGAAATCCGTCGGTTTTCGTCATTTGTTACCGAATCGACTTAAAGCCAGATCGTCACATTGGCCACTCTTCTCTCTGAAACGGTTGTACTTATCGTCTGCAAAGCTATGTCGCGTGCTGCGGTATGCGGAGACACTGAAAGCACCATAGTAGAACACAGATGAAGCTTCTAAGTTGATGTAATAGCCAGTAAGAAGTAGTACAATTCAAGTTATAGGTATCGATTATTGACTTTTTAGGGGGCTTTGGTGCCTTGGACTTGAGCTAGGACCTTAAGATTCTGCATGAAAGGAGGACTAGCAGCTGAGTTGCACGGGAGAATGTGAAAAGTGTTGATATGCAGTAAAAACCTGAAAAATCCGTTCGTTATCGTCATTTTTTATCGAATCGTCATAAGGCCAGATCGTCACATTGGCCGCTCTTCTCTCTGAAATGGTTGTACTTATCGTCTGCAAAGCTATGTCGCGTGCTGCGGTATGCGGAGACACTAAATGCACCATAGTAGAACACAGATGAAGGTTCTAAGTTGATGTAATAGCCAGTAAGAAGTAGACCAATTCAAGTTTTAGGTATCGATTATTGACTTTTTAGCTGGCTTTGGTTCCTTGGACATGAGCTAGGACCTTAAGATTCTGCATGAAAGGAGGACTAGCTGCCGAGTTGCACGGGAGAATGTGAAAAGTGTTCATATGTAGTAAAAACCTGAGAAATCCGTCCGTTTTCGTCGTTTGTTATCGACTCGACTTAAAGCCAGATCTTCACATTGGCCGCTCTTCTCTCTGAAACGGTCCTAATTATCGTCTGCAAAGCTATGTCTCGTGCTCCGGTATGCGGAGACACTAAAAGCACCATAGTAGAAAACAGATGAAGCTTCTAAGTTGATGTAATAGCCAGTAAGATATAGTACAATTCAAGTTTTAGGTATCGATTATTGACTTTTTAGCTGGCTTTGGTGCCTTGGACATGAGCTAGGACCTTAAGATTCTGCATGAAAGGAGGACTAGCAGCCGAGTTGCATGGGAGAATGTGGAATGTGTTCATATGTAGTAAAATCCTAGAAATCCGTCCGTTTTCGACATTTGTTACCGAATCGACTTAAAGCCAGATCGTCACATTGGCCGCTCTTCTCTCTGAAACGGTTGTACTTATCGTCTGCATAGCTATGTCGCGTGCTGCGGTATGCGGAGACACTAAAAGCACCATAGTAGAACACAGATGAAGCTTCTAAGTTGATGTAATAGCCAGTAAGAAGTAGTACAATTCAAGTTTTAGGTATTGATTATTGACTTTTTAGGGGGCTTTGGTGCCTTGGACTTGAGCTAGGACCTTAAGATTCTGCATGAAAGGAGGACTAGCAGCTGAGTTGCACGGGAGAATGTGAAAAGTGTTGATATGCAGTAAAAACCTGAAAAATCCGTTCGTTATCGTCATTTTTTTATCGAATCGTCATAAGGCCAGATCGTCACATTGGCCGCTCTTCTCTCTGAAATGGTTGTACTTATCGTCTGCAAAGATGTGACGTGTGCTGCGGTATGCGGAGACACTAAAATCACCATAGTAAAACACAGATGAGGCATCTAATTTAATGTAATA
Source organism: Schistocerca gregaria (assembly GCF_023897955.1). Taxonomy (NCBI): domain Eukaryota; kingdom Metazoa; phylum Arthropoda; class Insecta; order Orthoptera; family Acrididae; genus Schistocerca; species Schistocerca gregaria. Next base: position 245,806 of record NW_026061895.1, on the reverse strand, counting down.
GCCAGTAAGAAGTAGTACAATTCAAGTTTTAGGTATCGATTATGGACTTTTTAGCTGGCTTTGGTGCCTTGGACATGAGCTAGGACCTTAAGAATCTGCATGAAAGGAGGACTAGCAGCCGAGTTGCACGGGAGAATGTGAAAAGTGTTCATATGTAGTAAAAACCTGAGAAATCCGTCCGTATTCGTCATTTGTTTTCGAATCGACTTAAAGCCAGATCGTCACATTGGTCGCTCTTCTCTCTGAAACGATTGTACTTATCGACTGCAAAGCTATGTCGCGTGCTGCGGTATCCGGAGACACTAAAAGCACCATAGTAGAACACAGATGAAGGTTCTAAGTTGTTGTAATAGCCAGTAAGAAGTAGTCCAATTCAAGTTTTAGGTATCGATTATTGACTTTTTAGCTGGCTTTGGTGCCTTGGACATGAGCTACGACCTTAAGATTCTGCATGAAAGAAGGACTAGCAGCAGAGTTGCACGGGACAATGTGAAAAGTGTTCATATGTAGTAAAAACCTAGAAATCCGTCCGTTTTCGTCATTTGTTATCGAATCGACTTAAAGCCAGATCGTCACATTGGTCGCTCTTCTCTCTGAAACGATTGTACTTATCGGTTGCAAAGCTATGTCGCGTGCTGCGGTATGCGGAGACACTAAAAGCACCATAGTAGAACACAGATGAAGGTTCTAAGTTGATGTAATAGCAAGTAAGAAGTAGACCAATTCAAGTTTTAGGTATCGATTATAGACTTTTTAGCTGGCTTTGGTTCCTTGGACATGAGCTAGGACCTTAAGATTCTGCATGAAAGGAGGACTAGCTGCCGAGTTGCACGGGAGAATGTGAAAAGTGTTCACATGTACTAAAAACCTGAGAAATCCGTCCGTTTTCGTCATTTGTTATCGACTCGACTTAAAGCCAGATCTTCACATTGGCCGCTCTTCTCTCTGAAACGGTTGTACTTATCGTCTGCAAAGCTACGTCGCGTGCTGCGGTATGAGGAAACTTTAAAAGATCCATAGTAGAACACAGATGAAGCTTCTAAGTTGATGTAATAGCCAGTAAGAAGTAGCACAATTCAAGTTTTAGGTATCGATTATTGACTTTTTAGCTGGCTTTGGTGCCTTGGACATGAGCTAGGACCTTAAGATTCTGCATGAAAGGAGGACTATCAGAAGAGATGTACGGGAGAATGTGAAAAGTGTTCATATGTAGTAAAAACCTAGAAATCCGTCCGTTTTCGTCATTTGTTATCGAATCGACTTAAAGCCAGATCGTCACATTGGCCGCATTTATGTCTAAAACGGTTGTACTTATCGTATGCAAAGCTATGTCGCGTGCTGCGGTATGCGGAGACAGTAAAAGCATCATAGTAGAACACAGATGAAGCTTCTAAGTTGATGTAATAGATAGTAAGAAGTAGTACAATTCAAGTTTTAGGTATCGATTATTGACTTTATATCTATCTTTGGTGCCTTGGACATGAGCTAGGACCTTAAGATTCTTCATGAAAGGACGACTAGCAGCTGATTTGCACGGGAGAATGTGAAAAGTGTTCATATGTAGTAAAAACCTGAGAAATCCGTCCGTTTTCGTCATTTGTTATCGACTCGACTTAAAGCCAGATCTTCACATTGGCCGCTCTTCTCTCTGAAACGGTTGTACTTGTCGTCTGCAAAGCTATGACGTGTGTTGCGGTATGCGGAGACACTAAAACCACCATAGTAAAAGACAGATGAAGCTTCTAAGTTGATGTAATAGCCAGTAAGATATAGTACAATTCTAGTTTTAGGTATCGATTATAGACTTTTTAGCTGGCTTTGGTGCCTTGGACATGAGCTAAGACGTTAAGATTCTGCATGAAAGGAGGACTAGCAGCCGCGTTGCACGGGAGAATGTGAGAAGTGTTCATATGTAGTAAAAACCTGAGAAATCCGTCCTTTTTCGTCATTTGTTATCGAATCGACTTAAAGCCAGAATGTCACATTGGCCGTTCTTCTCTCTGAAACGGTTGTACTTATCGTCTGCAAAGCTATGACGTGTGCTGCGGTATGCGGAGACACTAAAACCACAATAGTAAAACACAGATGAAGCATCTAATTTAATGTAATAGCCAGTAAGAAGTAGTCCAATTCAAGTTTTAGGTATCGATTATTAATTTCTTAGTTGGCTTTGGTGCCTTGGACATGAGCTAGGACCTTAAGATTCTGCATGAAAGGAGGACTAGCAGCTGAGTTGCACGGGAGAATGTGAAAAGTGTTCATATGTAGTAAAAACCTAGAAATCCGTCCGTATTCGTCATTTGTTATCGAATCGACGTGAAGCCAGATCGTCACATTGGCCGCACTTCAGTCTGAAACGGTTACTTTTATCGTCTGCAAAGTTATGTCGCGTGCTGCGGTATGCGGGGACACTAAAAGCACCATAGTAGAACACAGATGAAGCCTCCATGTTGATGTAATAGCAAGTGAGAAGTAGTACTATTCAAGTTTTAGTTATAGATTATTGAATTTTTAGCTGGCTTTGGTGCCTTGGACATGAGCTAGGACCTTAACATTTTGCATGGAAGGTGGACCAGCAGCCGAGTTGCACGGGAGAATGTGAAAAGTATTCATATGTAGTAAAAACCTGAGAAATACGTCCGTTTTCGTCATTTGTTATCGAATCGATTTAAAGCCAGATTGTCACATTGGCCGCTCTTCTATCTGAAACGGTTACATTTATCGTCTGCAAAGCTATGTCGCGTGCTGCGGTATGCGGAAACACTAAAAGATCCATAGTAGAACACAGATGAAGCTTCTAAGTTGATGTAATAGCCAGTAAGAAGTAGCACAATTCAAGTTTTAGGTATCGATTATTGACTTTTTAGCTGGCTTTGGTGCCTTGGACATGAGCTAGGACCTTAAGATTCTGCATGAAAGGAGGACTATCAGAAGAGTTGTACGGGAGAATGTGAAAAGTGTTCATATGTAGTAAAAACCTAGAAATCCGTCCGTTTTCGTCATTTGTTATCGAATCGACTTAAAGCCAGATCGTCACATTGGCCGCTCTTCTCTCTGAAACGGTTGTACTTATCGTCTGCAAAGCTATGACGTGTGTTGCGGTATGCGGAGACACTAAAACCACCATAGTAAAAGACAGATGAAGCTTCTAAGTTGATGTAATAGCCAGTAAGATATAGTACAATTCTAGTTTTAGGTATCGATTATTGACTTTTTAGCTGGCTTTGGTGCCTTGGACATGAGCTAGGACGTTAAGATTCTGCATGAAAGGAGGACTAGCAGCCGCGTTGCACGGGAGAATGTGAGAAGTGTTCATATGTAGTAAAAACCTGAGAAATCCGTCCTTTTTCGTCATTTGTTATCGAATCGACTTAAAGCCAGAATGTCACATTGGCCGCTCTTCTCTCTGAAACGGTTGTACTTATCGTCTGCAAAGCTATGACGTGTGCTGCGGTATGCGGAGACACTAAAACCACAATAGTAAAACACAGATGAAGCATCTAATTTAATGTAATAGCCAGTAAGAAGTAGTCCAATTCAAGTTTTAGGTATCGATTATTAATTTCTTAGCTGGCTTTGGTGCCTTGGACATGAGCTAGGACCTTAAGATTCTGCATGAAAGGAGGACTAGCAGCTGAGTTGCACGGGAGAATGTGAAAAGTGTTCATATGCAGTAAAAACCCGAAAAATCCGTTCGTTATCGTCATTTGTTATCGAATCGCTTAAAGCCAGATCGTCACATTGGCCGCTCTTCTCTCTGAAACGGTTGTACTTATCGTCTGCAAAGCTAAGACGTGTGCTGCGGTATGTGGCGACACTAAAACCACCATAGTAAAACACAGATGAAGCATCTAATTAAATGTCATAGCCTGTAAGAAGTAGTACAATTCAAGTTTTAGGTATCGATTATGGACTTTTTAGCTGGCTTTGGCGCCTTGGACATGAGCTAGGACCTTAAGAATCTGCATGAAAGGAGGACTGGCAGCCGAGTTGCACGGGAGAATGTGAAAAGTGTTCATATGTAGTAAAAACCTGAGAAATCCGTCGTATTCGTCATTTGTTATCGAATCGACTTAAAGCCAAATCGACACATTGGTCGCTCTTCTCTCTGAAATGGTTAAACTTATCGTCTGCAATACTAGGACGTGTGCTGCGGTAAGCGGAGACACTAAAACCACCATAGTAAAACACAGATGAAGCATCTAATTAAATGTAATAGCCTGTAAGAAGTAGTACAATTCAAGTTTTAAGTATCGATTATGGACTTTTTAGCTGGCTTTGGCGCCTTGGACATGAGCTAGGACCTTAAGAATCTGCATGAAAGGAGGACTGGCAGCCGAGTTGCACGGGAGAATGTGAAAAGTGTTCATATGTAGTAAAAACCTGAGAAATCCGTCCGTATTCGTCATTTGTTATCGAATCGACTTAAAGCCAGATCGTCACATTGGTCGCTCTTCTCTCTGAATCGATTGTACTTATCGTCTGGAAAGCTTTGTCGCGTGCTGCGGTATGCGGAGACACTAAAAGCACCATAGTAGAACACAGATGAAGCTTCTAAGTTGATGTAATAGCCAGTAAGAAGTAGTCCAATTCAAGTTTTAGGTATCGATTATTGACTTTTTAGCTGGCTTTGGTGCCTTGGACATGAGCTAGGACTTTAAGATTCTGCATGAAAGGAGGACTAGCAGCCGAGTTGCACTGGAGAATGTGAAAAGTGTTCATATTTAGTAAAAACCTAGAAATCCGTCCGTATTCGTCATTTGTTATCGAATCGACTTGAAGCCAGATCGTCACATTGGCCGCACTTCAGTCTGAAACGGTTACATTTATCGTCTGCAAAGCTATGTCGCGTGCTGCGGTATGCGGGGACACTAAAAGCACCATAGTAGAACACAGATGAAGCTTCTAAGTTGATGTAATAGCCAGTAAGAAGTAGTACAATTCAAGTTTTAGTTATAGATTATTGACTTTTTAGCTGGCTTTTGTGACTTGGTCATGAGCTAGGACCTTAACATTTTGCATGAAAGGAGGACTAGCAGCCGAGGTGCACTGGAGAATGTGAATAGCGTTCATATGTAGTAAAAACCTGAGAAATCCGACCGTTTTCGTCATTTGTTATCGAATCGACTTAAAGCTAGATCGTCACATTGGCCGCTCTTCTCTCTGAAACGGTTGTACTTATCGTCTGCGAAGCTACGTCGCGTGCTGCGGTATGCGGAAACACTAACAGATCCATAGTAGAACACAGATGAAGCTTCTAAGTTGATGTAATAGCCAGTAAGAAGTAGCACAATTCAAGTTTTAGGTATCGATTATTGACTTTTTAGCTGGCTTTGGTGCCTTGGACATGAGCTAGGACCTTAAGATTCTGCATGAAAGGAGGACTATCAGAAGAGTTGCACGGGAGAATGTGAAAAGTGTTCATATGTAGTAAAAACCTAGAAATCCGTCCGTTTTCGTCATTTGTTATCGAATCGACTTAAAGCCAGATCGTCACATTGGCCGCATTTATGTCTAAAACGGTTGTACTTATCGTATGCAAAGCTATGTCGCGTGCTGCGGTATGCGGAGACACTAAAAGCATCATAGTAGAACACAGATGAAGCTTCTGAGTTGATGTAATAGATAGTAGGAAGTAGTACAATTCAAGTTTTAGGTATCGATTATTGACTTTATAGCTATCTTTGGTGCCTTGGACATGAGCTAGGACCTTAAGATTCCTCATGAAAGGAGGACTAGCAGCTGATTTGCACGGGAGAATGTGAAAAGTGTTCATATGTAGTAAAAACCTGAGAAATCCGTCCGTTTTCGTCATTTGTTATCGACTCGACTTAAAGCCAGATCTTCACATTGGCCGCTCTTCTCTCTGAAACGGTTGTACTTATCGTCTGCAAAGCTATGACGTGTGTTGCGGTATGCGGAGACACTAAAACCACCATAGTAAAAGACAGATTAAGCTTCTAAGTTGATGTAATAGCCAGTAAGATATAGTACAATTCTAGTTTTAGGTATCGATTATTGACTTTCTAGCTGGCTTTGGTGCCTTGGACATGAGCTAGGACGTTAAAATTCTGCATGAAAGGAGGACTAGCAGCCGCGTTGCACGGGAGAATGTGAGAAGTGTTCATATGTAGTAAAAACCTGAGAAATCCGTCCTTTTTCGTCATTTGATATCGAATCGACTTAAAGCCAGAATGTCACATTGGCCGCTCTTCTCTCTGAAACGGTTGTACTTATCATCTGCAAAGCTATGACGTGTGCTGCGGTATGCGGAGACACTAAAACCACAATAGTAAAACACAGATGAAGCATCTAATTTAATGTAATAGCCAGTAAGAAGTAGTCCAATTCAAGTTTTAGGTATCGATTATTAATTTCTTAGCTGGCTTTGGTGCCTTGGACATGAGCTAGGGCCTTAAGATTCTGCATGAACGGAGGACTAGCAGCTGAGTTGCACAAGAGAATGTGAAAAGTGTTCATATGCAGGAAAAACCCGAAAAATCCGTTCGTTATCGTCATTTGTTATCGAATCGACTTAAAGCCAGATCGTCACATTGGTCGCTCTTCTCTCTGAAACGATTGTACTTATCGACTGCATCGTTATGTCGCGTGCTGCGGTATACGGAGACACTAAAAGCACCATAGTAGAACACAGATGAAGCTTCTAAGTTGATGTAATAGCCAGTAAGAAGTAGTACAATTCAAGTTTTAGGTATCGATTATTGACTTTTTAGCTGGCTTTGGTGCCTTGGACATGAGCTAGGACCTTAAGATTCTGCATGAAAGGAGAACTAGCAGCCGAGTTGCACGGGAGTATGTGAAAAGTGTTCATATATAGTAGAAACCTGAGAAATCCGTCCGTATTCGTCATTTGTTATCGAATCGACCTAAAGCCAGAATGTCACACTGGCCGCTCTTCTCTCTGAAACGGTTGTACTTATCGTCTGCAAAGCTATGACGTGTGCTGCGGTATGCGGAGACACTAAAACCACCATAGTAAAACACAGATGAAGCATCTAATTAATTGTAATAGCTAGTAAGAAGTAGTACAATTCAAGTTTTAGTTATCGATAATGGACTTTTTAGCTGGCTTTGGTGCCTTGGACATGAGCTAGGACCTTAAGAATCTGCATGAAACGAGGACCAGCAGCCGAGTTGCACTGGAGAATGTGAAAAGTGTTCATATGTAGTAAAAAAATGAGAAACCCGTCCGTTTTCGTCATTTTTTATCGAATCGACTTAAAGCCAGATCGTCACATTGGTCGCTCTTCTCTCTGAAACGATTGTACTTATCGTCTGCAAAGCTATGTCGCGTGCTGCGGTATGCGGAGACACTAAAAGCACCATAGTAGAACACAGATGAAGGTTCTAAGTTGACGTAATAGCCAGTAAGAAGTAGTACAATTCAAGTTTTAGTTGTCGATTATTGACTTTTTAGCTGGCTTTGGTTCCTTGGACATGAGCTAGGACCTTAAGATTCTGCATGAAAGGTGGACTAGCAGCTGAGTTGCACGGGAGAATGTGAAAAGTGTTCATATGCAGTAAAAACCTGAGAAATCCGTCCGTTTTCTTCATTTGTTATCGAATCGACTTAAAGCCAGATCGTCACATTGGTCGCTCTTCTCTCTGAAACGATTGTACTTATCGTCTGCAAAGCTATGTCGCGTGCTGCGGTATGTGGAGAACTAAAAGCACCATAGTAGAACACAGATGAAGCTTCTATGTTGATGTAATAGCCAGTAAGAAGTATTACAATTCAAGTTTTAGGTATCGATTATTGACTTTTTAGGTGGCTTTGGTGCCTTGGGCATGAGCTACGACCTTAAGATTCTGCATGAAAGGAGGACTAGCAGCTGAGTTGCACGGGAGAATGTGAAAAGTGTTCATATGCAGTAAAAACCCGAAAAATCCGTTCGTTATCGTCATTTGTTATCGAATCGCTTAAACCCAGATCGTCACATTGGCCGCTCTTCTCTCTGAAACGGTTGAACTTATCGTCTGCAAAGCTAAGACGTGTGCTGCGGTATGTGGCGACACTAAAACCACCATAGTAAAACACAGATGAAGCATCTAATTAAATGTAATAGCCTGTAAGAAGTAGTACAATTCAAGTTTTAGGTATCGATTATGGACTTTTTAGCTGGCTTTGGCGCCTTTAACATGAGCTAGGGCCTTAAGAATCTGCATGAAAGGAAGACTGGCAGCCGAGTTGCACGGGAGAATGTGAGAAGTGTTCATATGTAGTAAAAACCTGAGAAATCCGTCCGTATTCGTCATTTGTTATCGAATCGACTTAAAGCCAGATCGTCACATTGGTCGCTCTTCTCTCTGAAATGGTTATACTTATCGACTGCAATACTATGACGTGTGCTGCGGTATGCGGAGACACTAAAACCACCATAGTAAAACACAGATGAAGCATCTAATTAAATGTAATAGCCTGTAAGAAGTAGTACAATTCAAGTTTTAGGTATCGATTATGGACTTTTTAGCTGGCTTTGGCGCCTTGGACATGAGCTAGGACCTTAAGAATCTGCATGAAAGGAGGACTGGCAGCCGAGTTGCACGGGAGAATGTGAAAAGTGTTCATATGTAGTAAAAACCTGAGAAATCCGTCCGTATTCGTCATTTGTTATCGAATCGACTTAAAGCCAGATCGTCACATTGGTCGCTCTTCTCTCTGAATCGATTGTACTTATCGTCTGCAAAGCTATGTCGCGTGCTGCGGTATGCGGAGACACTAAAAACACCATAGTAGAACACAGATGAAGGTTCTAAGTTGATGTAATAGCCAGTAAGAAGTAGTCCAATTCAAGTTTTAGGTATCGATTATTGACTTTTTAGCTGGCTTTGGTGCCTTGGACATGAGCTAGGACTTTAAGATTCTGCATGAAAGGAGGACTAGCAGCCGAGTTGCACTGGAGAATGTGAAAAGTGTTCATATGTAGTAAAAACCTAGAAATCCGTCCGTATTCGTCATTTGTTATCGAATCGACTTGAAGCCAGATCGTCACATTGGCCGCACTTCAGTCTGAAACGGTTACATTTATCGTCTGCAAAGCTATGTCGCGTGCTGCGGTATGCGGGGACACTAAAAGCACCATAGTAGAACACAGATGAAGCCTCCATGTTGATGTAATAGCAAGTGAGAAGTAGTACAATTCAAGTTTTAGTTATAGATTATTGAATTTTTAGCTGGCTTTGGTGCCTTGGACATGAGCTAGGACCTTAACATTTTGCATGGAAGGAGGACCAGCAGCCGAGTTGCACGGGAGAATGTGAAAAGTATTCATATGTAGTAAAAACCTGAGAAATCCGTCCGTTTTCGTCATTTGTTATCGAATCGATTTAAAGCCAGATTGTCACATTGGCCGCTCTTCTATCTGAAACGGTTACATTTATCGTCTGCAAAGCTATGTCGCGTGCTGCGGTATGCGGAAACACTAAAAGATCCATAGTAGAACACAGATGAAGCTTCTAAGTTGATGTAATAGCCAGTAAGAAGTAGCACAATTCAAGTTTTAGGTATCGATTATTGACTTTTTAGCTGGCTTTGGTGCCTTGGACATGAGCTAGGACCTTAAGATTCTGCATGAAAGGAGGACTATCAGAAGAGTTGTACGGGAGAATGTGAAAAGTGTTCATATGTAGTAAAAACCTAGAAATCCGTCCGTTTTCGTCATTTGTTATCGAATCGACTTAAAGCCAGATCGTCACATTGGCCGCTCTTCTCTCTGAAACGGTTGTACTTATCGTCTGCAAAGCTATGACGTGTGTTGCGGTATGCGGAGACACTAAAACCACCATAGTAAAAGACAGATGAAGCTTCTAAGTTGATGTAATAGCCAGTAAGATATAGTACAATTCTAGTTTTAGGTATCGATTATTGACTTTTTAGCTGGCTTTGGTGCCTTGGACATGAGCTAGGACGTTAAGATTCTGCATGAAAGGAGGACTAGCAGCCGCGTTGCACGGGAGAATGTGAGAAGTGTTCATATGTAGTAAAAACCTGAGAAATCCGTCCTTTTTCGTCATTTGTTATCGAATCGACTTAAAGCCAGAATGTCACATTGGCCGCTCTTCTCTCTGAAACGGTTGTACTTATCGTCTGCAAAGCTATGACGTGTGCTGCGGTATGCGGAGACACTAAAACCACAATAGTAAAACACAGATGAAGCATCTAATTTAATGTAATAGCCAGTAAGAAGTAGTCCAATTCAAGTTTTAGGTATCGATTATTAATTTCTTAGCTGGCTTTGGTGCCTTGGACATGAGCTAGGACCTTAAGATTCTGCATGAAAGGAGGACTAGCAGCTGAGTTGCACGGGAGAATGTGAAAAGTGTTCATATGCAGTAAAAACCCGAAAAATCCGTTCGTTATCGTCATTTGTTATCGAATCGCTTAAAGCCAGATCGTCACATTGGCCGCCCTTCTCTCTGAAACGGTTGTACTTATCGTCTGCAAAGCTAAGACGTGTGCTGCGGTATGTGGCGACACTAAAACCACCATAGTAAAACACAGATGAAGCATCTAATTAAATGTCATAGCCTGTAAGAAGTAGTACAATTCAAGTTTTAGGTATCGATTATGGACTTTTTAGCTGGCTTTGGCGCCTTGGACATGAGCTAGGACCTTAAGAATCTGCATGAAAGGAGGACTGGCAGCCGAGTTGCACGGGAGAATGTGAAAAGTGTTCATATGTAGTAAAAACCTGAGAAATCCGTCGTATTCGTCATTTGTTATCGAATCGACTTAAAGCCATATCGTCACATTGGTCGCTCTTCTCTCTGAAATGGTTATACTTATCGTCTGCAATACTAGGACGTGTGCTGCGGTAAGCGGAGACACTAAAACCACCATAGTAAAACACAGATGAAGCATCTAATTAAATGTAATAGCCTGTAAGAAGTAGTACAATTCAAGTTTTAAGTATCGATTATGGACTTTTTAGCTGGCTTTGGCGCCTTGGACATGAGCTAGGACCTTAAGAATCTGCATGAAAGGAGGACTGGCAGCCGAGTTGCACGGGAGAATGTGAAAAGTGTTCATATGTAGTAAAAACCTGAGAAATCCGTCCGTATTCGTCATTTGTTATCGAATCGACTTAAAGCCAGATCGTCACATTGGTCGCTCTTCTCTCTGAATCGATTGTACTTATCGTCTGGAAAGCTTTGTCGCGTGCTGCGGTATGCGGAGACACTAAAAGCACCATAGTAGAACACAGATGAAGCTTCTAAGTTGATGTAATAGCCAGTAAGAAGTAGTCCAATTCAAGTTTTAGGTATCGATTATTGACTTTTTAGCTGGCTTTGGTGCCTTGGACATGAGCTAGGACTTTAAGATTCTGCATGAAAGGAGGACTAGCAGCCGAGTTGCACTGGAGAATGTGAAAAGTGTTCATATTTAGTAAAAACCTAGAAATCCGTCCGTATTCGTCATTTGTTATCGAATCGACTTGAAGCCAGATCGTCACATTGGCCGCACTTCAGTCTGAAACGGTTACATTTATCGTCTGCAAAGCTATGTCGCGTGCTGCGGTATGCGGGGACACTAAAAGCACCATAGTAGAACACAGATGAAGCTTCTAAGTTGATGTAATAGCCAGTAAGAAGTAGTACAATTCAAGTTTTAGTTATAGATTATTGACTTTTTAGCTGGCTTTTGTGACTTGGTCATGAGCTAGGACCTTAACATTTTGCATGAAAGGAGGACTAGCAGCCGAGGTGCACTGGAGAATGTGAATAGTGTTCATATGTAGTAAAAACCTGAGAAATCCGACCGTTTTCGTCATTTGTTATCGAATCGACTTAAAGCTAGATCGTCACATTGGCCGCTTTTCTCTCTGAAACGGTTGTACTTATCGTCTGCGAAGCTACGTCGCGTGCTGCGGTATGCGGAAACACTAACAGATCCATAGTAGAACACAGATGAAGCTTCTAAGTTGATGTAATAGCCAGTAAGAAGTAGCACAATTCAAGTTTTAGGTATCGATTATTGACTTTTTAGCTGGCTTTGGTGCCTTGGACATGAGCTAGGACCTTAAGATTCTGCATGAAAGGAGGACTATCAGAAGAGTTGCACGGGAGAATGTGAAAAGTGTTCATATGTAGTAAAAACCTAGAAATCCGTCCGTTTTCGTCATTTGTTATCGAATCGACTTAAAGCCAGATCGTCACATTGGCCGCATTTATGTCTAAAATGGTTGTACTTATCGTATGCAAAGCTATGTCGCGTGCTGCGGTATGCGGAGACACTAAAAGCATCATAGTAGAACACAGATGAAGCTTCTGAGTTGATGTAATAGATAGTAGGAAGTAGTACAATTCAAGTTTTAGGTATCGATTATTGACTTTATAGCTATCTTTGGTGCCTTGGACATGAGCTAGGACCTTAAGATTCTTCATGAAAGGAGGACTAGCAGCTGATTTGCACGGGAGAATGTGAAAAGTGTTCATATGTAGTAAAAACCTGAGAAATCCGTCCGTTTTCGTCATTTGTTATCGACTCGACTTAAAGCCAGATCTTCACATTGGCCGCTCTTCTCTCTGAAACGGTTGTACTTATCGTCTACAAAGCTATGACGTGTGTTGCGGTATGCGGAGACACTAAAACCACCATAGTAAAAGACAGATTAAGCTTCTAAGTTGATGTAATAGCCAGTAAGATATAGTACAATTCTAGTTTTAGGTATCGATTATTGACTTTCTAGCTGGCTTTGGTGCCTTGGACATGAGCTAGGACGTTAAAATTCTGCATGAAAGGAGGACTAGCAGCCGCGTTGCACGGGAGAATGTGAGAAGTGTTCATATGTAGTAAAAACCTGAGAAATCCGTCCTTTTTCGTCATTTGATATCGAATCGACTTAAAGCCAGAATGTCACATTGGCCGCTCTTCTCTCTGAAACGGTTGTACTTATCGTCTGCAAAGCTATGACGTGTGCTGCGGTATGCGGAGACACTAAAACCACAATAGTAAAACACAGATGAAGCATCTAATTTAATGTAATAGCCAGTAAGAAGTAGTCCAATTCAAGTTTTAGGTATCGATTATTAATTTCTTAGCTGGCTTTGGTGCCTTGGACATGAGCTAGGGCCTTAAGATTCTGCATGAACGGAGGACTAGCAGCTGAGTTGCACAAGAGAATGTGAAAAGTGTTCATATGCAGGAAAAACCCGAAAAATCCCTTCGTTATCGTCATTTGTTATCGAATCGACTTAAAGCCACATCGTCACATTGGTCGCTCTTCTCTTTGAAACGATTGTACTTATCTACTGCATCGCTATGTCGCGTGCTGCGGTATACGGAGACACTAAAAGCACCATAGTAGAACACAGATGAAGCTTCTAAGTTGATGTAATAGCCAGTAAGAAGTAGTACAATTCAAGTTTTAGGTATCGATTATTGACTTTTTAGCTGGCTTTGGTGCCTTGGACATGAGCTAGGACCTTAAGATTCTGCATGAAAGGAGAACTAGCAGCCGAGTTGCACGGGAGTATGCGAAAAGTGTTCATATGTAGTAGAAACCTGAGAAATCCGTCCGTATTCGTCATTTGTTATCGAATCGACCTTAAGCCAGAATGTCACACTGGCCACTCTTCTCTCTAAAACGGATGTACTTATCGTCTGCAAAGCTAAGACGTGTGCTGCGGTATGCTGAGACACTAAAACCACCATAGTAAAACACAGATGAAGCATCTAATTTATTGTAATAGCTAGTAAGAAGTAGTACAATTCAAGTTTTAGGTATCGATAATGGACTTTTTAACTGGCTTTGGTGCCTTGGACATGAGCTAGGATCTTAAGAATCTGCATGAAAGGAGGACCAGCAGCCGAGTTGCACGGGAGAATGTGAAAAGTGTTCATATGTAGTAAAAAAATGAGAAATCCGTTCGTTTTCGTCATTTGTTATCGAATCGACTTAAAGCCAGATCGTCACATTGGTCGCTCTTCTCTCTGAAACGATTGTACTTATTGTCTGCAAAGCTATGTCGCGTGCTGCGGTATGCGGAGACACTAAAAGCACCATAGTAGAACACAGATGAAGGTTCTAAGTTGATGTAATAGCCAGTAAGAAGTAGTACAATTCAAGTTTTAGGTATCGATTATTGACTTTTTAGCTGGCTTTGGTTCCTTGGACATGAGGTAGGACCTTAAGATTAAGCATGAAAGGTGGACTAGCAGCTGAGTTGCACGGGAGAATGTGAAAAGTGTTCATATGCAGTAAAAACCTGAGAAATCCGTCCGTTCTCTTCATTTGTTATCGAATCGACTTAAAGCCAGATCGTCACATTGGTCGCTCTTCTCTCTGAAACGATTGTACTTATCGTCTGCAAAGCTATGTCGCGTGCTGCGGTATGTGGAGAACTAAAAGCACCATAGTAGAACACAGACGAAGCTTCTATGTTGATGTAATAGCCAGTAAGAAGTAGTACAATTCAAGTTTTAGGTATCGATTATTGACTTTTTAGGTGGCTTTGGTGCCTTGGGCATGAGCTAGGACCTTAAGATTCTGCATGAAAGGAGGACTAGCAGCTGAGTTGCACGGGAGAATGTGAAAAGTGTTCATATGCAGTAAAAACCCGAAAAATCCGTTCGTTATTGTCATTTGTTATCGAATCGCTTAAAGCCAGATCGTCACATTGGCCGCTGTTCTCTCTGAAATGGTTGTACTTATCGTCTGCAATGCTATGACGTGTGCTGCGGTATGCGGAGACACTAAAACCACCATAGTAAAACACAGATGAAGCATCTAATTAAATGTAATAGCCTGTAAGAAGTAGTACAATTCAAGTTTTAGTTATCGATTATGGACTTTTTAGCTGGCTTTGGCGACTTGGACATGAGCTAGCACCTTAAGAATCTGCATGAAAGGAGAACTAGCAGCCGAGTTGCACGGGAGAATGTGAAAAGTGTTCACATGTAGCAAAACCTGAGAAATCCGTCCGTTTTCGTCATTTGTTATCGAATCGACTTAAAGCCAAATCGTCACATTGGCCTCTCTTCTCTCTGAAACGGTTGTACTTATCGTCTGCAAAGCTATGTCGCGTGCTGCGGTATGTGGAAATACTAAAAGCACCATAGCAGAACACAGATGAAGCTTCTATGTTGATGTAATAGCCAGTAAGAAGTAGTACAATTCAAGTATTAGGTATCGATTATTGACTTTTTAGCTGCGCTTTGGTGCGGTTGGACATGAGCTAGGACCTTAAGATTCTGCATGAAAAGAGAACTAGCAGCCGAGTTGCACGGCAGAATGTGAAAAGTCTTCATATGTAGTAAAAACCTGAGAAATCCGTCCGTTTTCGTCATTTGTTATCGAATCGACTTAAAACCAGAATGTCGCACTTGCCGCTCTTCTCTCTGAAACGGTTGTACTTATCGTCTGCAAAGCTAAGACGTGTGCTGCGGTATGTGGCGACACTAAAACCACCATAGTAAAACACAGATGAAGCATCTAATTAAATGTAATAGCCTGTAAGAAGTAGTACAATTCAAGTTTTAGGTATCGATTATGGACTTTTTAGCTGGCTTTGGCGCATTGGACATGAGCTAGGACCTTAAGAATCTGCATGAAAGGAGGACTGGAAGCCGAGTTGCACGGGAGAATGTGAAAAGTGTTCATATGTAGTAAAAACCTGAGAAATCCGTCCGTATTCGTCATTTGTTATCGAATCGACTTAAAGCCAGATCGTCACATTGGTCGCTCTTCTCTCTGAAATGGTTGTACTTATCGTCTGCAATACTATGACGTGTGCTGCGGTTTGCGGAGACACTAAAACCACCATAGTAAAACACAGATGAAGCATCTAATTAAATGTAATAGCCTGTAAGAAGTAGTACAATTCAAGTTTTAGGTATCGATTATGGACTTTTTAGCTGGCTTTGGTGCCTTGGACATGAGCTAGGACTTTAAGAATCTGCATGAAAGGAGGACTGGCAGCCGAGTTGCACGGGAGAATGTGAAAAGTGTTCATATGTAGTAAAAACCTGAGAAATCCGTCCGTATTCGTCATTTGTTATCGAATCGACTTAAAGCCAGATCGTCACATTGGTCGCTCTTCTCTCTGAATCGATTGTACTTATCGTCTGCAAAGCTATGTCGCGTGCTGCGGTATGCGGAGACACTAAAAGCACCATAGTAGAACACAGATGAAGCTTCTAAGTTGATGTAATAGCCAGTAAGAAGTAGTACAATTCAAGTTTTAGGTATCGATTATTGACTTTTTAGGTGGCTTTGGTGCCTTGGGCATGAGCTAGGACCTTAAGATTCTGCATGAAAGGAGGACTAGCAGCTGAGTTGCACGGGAGAATGTGAAAAGTGTTCATATGCAGTAAAAACCCGAAAAATCCGTTCGTAATTGTCATTTGTTATCGAATCGCTTAAAGCCAGATCGTCACATTGGCCGCTGTTCTCTCTGAAATGGTTGTACTTATCGTCTGCAATGCTATGACGTGTGCTGCGGTATGCGGAGACACTATAACCACCATAGTAAAACACAGATGAAGCATCTAATTAAATGTAATAGCCTGTAAGAAGTAGTACAATTCAAGTTTTAGTTATCGATTATGGACTTTTTAGCTGGCTTTGGCGACTTGGACATGAGCTAGCACCTTAAGAATCTGCATGAAAGGAGGACTGGAAGCCGAGTTGCACGGGAGAATGTGAAAAGTGTTCACATGTAGCAAAACCTGAGAAATCCGTCCGTTTTCGTCATTTGTTATCGAATCGACTTAAAGCCAAATCGTCACATTGGCCTCTCTTCTCTCTGAAACGGTTGTACTTATCGTCTGCAAAGCTATGTCGCGTGCTGCGGTATGTGGAAATACTAAAAGCACCATAGCAGAACACAGATGAAGCTTCTATGTTGATGTAATAGCCAGTAAGAAGTAGTACAATTCAAGTATTAGGTATCGATTATTGACTTTTTAGCTGCGCTTTGGTGCGGTTGGACATGAGCTAGGACCTTAAGATTCTGCATGAAAAGAGAACTAGCAGCCGAGTTGCACGGCAGAATGTGAAAAGTCTTCATATGGAGTAAAAACCTGAGAAATCCGTCCGTTTTCGTCATTTGTTATCGAATCGACTTAAAACCAGAATGTCGCACTTGCCGCTCTTCTCTCTGAAACGGTTGTACTTATCGTCTGCAAAGCTAAGACGTGTGCTGCGGTATGTGGCGACACTAAAACCACCATAGTAAAACACAGATGAAGCATCTAATTAAATGTAATAGCCTGTAAGAAGTAGTACAATTCAAGTTTTAGGTATCGATTATGGACTTTTTAGCTGGCTTTGGCGCCTTGGACATGAGCTAGGACCTTAAGAATCTGCATGAAAGGAGGACTGGAAGCCGAGTTGCACGGGAGAATGTGAAAAGTGTTCATATGTAGTAAAAACCTGAGAAATCCGTCCGTATTCGTCATTTGTTATCGAATCGACTTAAAGCCAGATCGTCACATTGGTCGCTCTTCTCTCTGAAATGGTTGTACTTACCGTCTGCAATACTATGACGTGTACTGCGGTTTGCGGAGACACTAAAACCACCATAGTAAAACACAGATGAAGCATCTAATTAAATGTAATAGCCTGTAAGAAGTAGTACAATTCAAGTTTTAGGTATCGATTATTGATTTTTAGCTGGCTTTGGTGCCTTGGACATGAGCTAGGACTTTAAGATTCTGCATGAAAGGAGGACTAGCAGCCGAGTTGCACTGGAGAATGTGAAAAGTGTTCATATGTAGTAAAAACCTAGAAATCAGTCCGTATTCTTCATTTGTTATCGAATCGACTTGAAGCCAGATCGTCACATTGGCCGCACTTCAGTCTGAAACGGTTACATTTATCGTCTGCAAAGCTATGTCGCGTGCTGCGGTATGCGGGGACACTAAAAGCACCATAGTAGAACACAGATGAAGCCTCTATGTTGATGTAATAGCAAGTGAGAAGTAGTACAATTCAAGTTTTAGTTATAGATTATTGAATTTTTAGCTGGCTTTGGTGCCTTGGACATGAGCTAGGACCTTAACATTTGCATGGAAGGAGGACCAGCAGCCGAGTTGCACGGGAGAATGTGAAAAGTATTCATATGTAGTAAAAACCTGAGAAATCCGTCAGTTTTCGTCATTTGTTATCGAATCGACTTAAAGCCAGATCGTCACATTGGCCGCTCTTCTCTCTGAAACGGTTGTACTTATCGTCTGCAAAGCTATGTCGCGTGCTTCGGTATGCGAGACACTAAAAGCACCATAGTAGAACACAGATGAAGCTTCTCAACTGATGTAATAGCCAGTAAGAAGTAGTACAATTCAAGTTTTAGTTATGGATTATTGACTTTTTAACCTTCTTTGGTTCCCTGGACATGAGCTAGGAACTTAAGATTTTGCATGAAAGGAGGACTAGCAGCCGCGTTGCACGGGAGAATGTGAAAAGTGTTCATATGTAGTAAAAGCCTGAGAAATCCGTCCGTTTTTGTCATTTGTTATCGAATCGACTTAAAGCTAGATTGTTACATTGTCCGCTCTTCTGTCTGAAACAGTTACATTTATCGTCTGCAAAGCTATGTCGCGTGCTGCGGTATGCGGAGACACTAGAAGCACCGTAGTAGAACACTGATGAAGCTTCTAAGTTGATGTAAAAGCCAGTAAGAAGTAGTACAATTCAAGTTTTAGTTATAGATTATTGACTTTATAGCTGGCTTTGGTGCCTTGGACATGATCTAGGACCTTAACATTTTGCTTGAAAGGAGGATTAGCAGCCGAGTTGCACGGGAGAATGTGAATTGTGTTCATATGTAGTAAAAACCTGAGAAATCCGCCCGTTTTCGTCATTTGTTATCGAATCGCCTTAAAGCCAGATCGTCACATTGGCCGGTATTCTCTCTGAAACGGTTGTACTTATTGTCTGCAAAGCTATGTCGCGTGCTGTGGTATGCGAGACATTAAATGCACCATAGTAGAACACAGATGAAGCTTCACAACTGATGTAATAGCCAGTAAGAAGTAGTACAATTCAAGTTTTTGTTATCGATTATTGACTTTTTAACCTTGTTTGGTGCCCTGGACATGAGGTAGGACCTTAAGAAATTTCATGAAATTAGGACTAGCAGCCGCGTTTCACGGGAGAATGTGAAAAGTGTTCATATGTAGTAAAAACCTGAGAAATCCGTCCGTTTTCGTCATTTGTTATCGAATCGACTTGAAGCCACATCGTCACATTGGCCGCACTTCAGTCTTAAACGGTTACATTTATCGTCTGCAAAGCTATGTCTCGAGCTGCGGTATGCGGAGACACTAAAAGCACCATAGTAGAACAGAGATGGAGCTTCTAGGTTGATGTAATAGCCAGTAAGAAGTAGAACAATTCAAGTTTTAGTTTTCGATTATTGACTTTTTACACTACT
This sequence comes from Schistocerca gregaria, assembly GCF_023897955.1. Lineage (NCBI taxonomy): Eukaryota > Metazoa > Arthropoda > Insecta > Orthoptera > Acrididae > Schistocerca > Schistocerca gregaria. The sequence continues at coordinate 226,408 of NW_026061895.1, read as the reverse complement.
TTGGTGCCTTGGACATGTTCTAGGACCTTAACGTTTTGCATGAAAGGAGGACTAGCAGCCGCGTTGCACGGGAGACTGTGGAAAGTGTTCATATGTAGTAAAAACCTGAGAAAGGCGTCCGTTTTCTTCATTTGATATCGAATCGACTTAAAGCCAGATCATCACATTGGCCGCTCTTCTCTCTGAAACGGTTACATTTATCGTCTGCAAAGTTATGTCGCGTGCTGCGGTATGCGGGGACACTAAAAGCACCATAGTAGAACACAGATGAAGCTTCTATGTTGATGTAATAGCAAGTAGTGAGAAGTAGTACAACTCACGTTTGAGGTATCGATTAATGACTTTTTACACTTCTTTGGTGCCTTGGATATGAGCTAGGACCTTAACATTTTGCATGAAAGGAGGACCAGCAGCCGAGATGCACGGGAGAATGTGAGAAGTGTTCATATGTAGTAAAAACCTGAGAAATCCGTCCGTTTTCGTCATTTGTTAACGAATCGACTTAAAGCCAGATCGTCACATTGTCCGCTCTTCTCTCTGAAACGGTAGTAATTACCGTCTGCAAAGCTATGTCGCGTGCTGCTGTATGCGGCGACACTGAAAGCACCATAGTAGAATACAGATGAAGCTTCTAAGAAGGTGTAATAGCCAGTAAGAAGTAGTACAATTCAAGTTTTAGGTATCGATTTTTGAATTTCTACCCTTCTTTTGTGCCTTGGACATGAGCTAGGAACTTAATTTTTTGCATGAAAAGAGGACTAGTAGCTGCGTTGCACGGGAGAATGTGAAAAGTGTTCATATGTAGTAAAAACCTGAGAAATCCTTCCGTTTTCGTCATTTGTTATCGAATCGACTTAAAGCCAGATTGTCACATTGGCCGCTCTTCTGTCTCAAACGGTTACATTTATCGCCTGCAAACCTATGTCGCGTGCTGCGGTATGCGGAGACACTAAAAGCACCATAGTAGAACACAGATGAAGCTTCAAATTTGATGTAATAGCCAGTAAGAAGTAGTACAACTCAAGTTTTAGTTATAGATTATTGAATTTTTAGCTGGCTTTGGTGCCTTGGACATGAGCTAGGACCTTAACATTTTGCATGAAAGGAAGACTAGCAGCCGAATTGCACAGGAGAATGTGAATAGTGTTCATATGTAGTAAAAACCTGAGAAATCCGCCCGTGTTCGTCATTTGTTATCGAATCGACTTAAAGCCAGATCTTACCATTGGCCGCTCGTCTCTCTGAAACGGTTGTACTTATCGTCTGCAAAGCTATGTCGCGTGCTGCGGTATGCGGAGACACTAAAAGCACCATAGTAGAACACAGATGAAGCTTCTAAGTTGATGTAATAGCCAGTAAGATGTAGTACAATTCATGTTTTCGTTATGGATTATTGACTTTTTACCCTTCTTTGGTGCCTTGGACATGAGCTAGGACCTTAACATTTTGCATGGAAGGAGGACCAGCAGCCGAGTTGCACGGAAGAATGTGAAAAGTATTCATATGTAGTAAAAACCTGAGAAATTCTTCCGTTTTCGTCATTTGTTATCGAATCGACTTAAAGCCAGATTGTCACATTGGCCGCTCTTCTGTCTGAAACGGTTACATTTATCGTCTGCAAAGCTATGTCGCGTGCTGCGGTATGCGGAGACACTAGAAGCACCATAGTAGAACACAGATGAAGCTTCTAAGTTGATGTAATAGCCAGTAAGAAGTAGTACAATTCAAGTTTAGAGGACCATACGCAACCGTCTCCATGAAGCTGGGCTACGGTCCCGCACACCGTTAGGCCGTCTTCCGCTCACGCCCCAACATCGTGCAGCCCACCTCCAGTCGTGTCGCGACAGGCGTGAATGTAGGGACAAATGGAGACGTGTCGTCTTCAGTGATGAGAATCGCTTCTGCCGTGGTGCCAATGATGGTCGTATGCGTTTTTGGCGCTGTGCAGGTGAGCGCCACAATCAGGACTGCATACGACCGAGGCACACAGGGCCAACACCCGGCCTCATGGTGTGGGGAGCGATCTCCTACACTGGCCGTACACCTCTGGTGATCGTCGAGGGGACACTGAATAGTGCACGGTACATCCAAACCGTCATCGAACCCATCGTTCTACGATTCCTAGACCGGCAAGGGAACTTGCTGTTCCAACAGGACAATGCACGTCCGCATGTATCCCGTGCCACCCAACGTGCTCTAGAAGGTGTAAGTCAACTACCCTGGCCAGCAAGATCTCCGGATCTGTCCCCCATTGAGCATGTTTGGGACTGGATGAAGCGTCGTCTCACGCGGTCTGCACGTCCAGCACGAACGCTGGTCCAAGTCGCCACGTGGAAATGGCATGGCAAGCCGTTCCACAGGACTACATCCAGCATCTCTACGATCGTCTCCGTGGGAGAATAGCAGTTTGCATTGCTGCGAAAGGTGGATATACCCTGTACTAGTGCCGACATTGTGCATGCTCTGTTGCCTGTGTCTATGTGCCTGTGGTTCTGTCTGTGTGATCATGTGATGTATCCGACCCCAGGAATGTGTCAATAAAGTTTCCCCTTCCAGGGACAATGAATTCACGGTGTTCGTATTTCAATTTCCAGGAGTGTATTATGGTGCTACTAGTGTCTCCGCATACTGCAGCACGCGACATAGTTTTCCACATGATAAATGTAACCGATTCAGATAGAGGAGCGGCCAATATGACGATCTGGCATTACGTCGATTCGATAGCAAGTGACAAAAACCTGCGAATTCCTCACGTTTTCACTACATATGAAGAGTTTTCACATTCCCCGGTGCAACGTGGCTGCTAGACCTCCCTTCATGCAAAAGCTTAAGGTCCTAGCACATATCCAAGGCACCAAAGAAGGGTAAAAAGTCAATAATCGATAACTAAAGCTTGAATTGTACTACTTCTAACTGGCTATTATATCAACTTAGAAGCTTCATCTGTGTTTTACTATGGTGCTTTTACTGTCTCCTCGTACCGCAGCACACGACATAGCTTTGCAGACGATAAATATAACCGTTAAAGAGAGAAGTGTCGCCAATATGACGATCTGGCATTAAGTAGATTCGATAGCAAATGACGAAAACGAGCAGATTTCTCAGCTTTTCACCACAAATGAACACTTTTCACATTCCCCCGTGCAACGCGGCTGCTAGACCTCCCTTCATGCCAAATCTTAAGGTCATAGCTCATGTCCAAGGCACCAAAGCCGTCTAAAAAGTCAATAAACGATAAATAAAACTTGAATTTTACTGCTTCGTACTGGCTATCACATCAACTTAGAAGCTTCTTCTGTGTTCTAATATATTGCTTTTAGTGTCTCCGCATACCGCAGCACGCGACATAGCTTTGCACACGATAAATATAATCGTTAAAGAGAGACGTGTGGCCAATGTGACGATCTGGCATTAAGTCGATTAGATAGCAAATGACGAAAACGTGCGAATTTCTCAGCATTCCACTACAAATGAACGCGTTTCACATTCCCCCGTGCAACGCGGCTGCTAGACCTCCCTACATGCAAAATCTTAAGGGTCTAGCTCATATCCAAGGCACCAAAGCCTTCGAAAATTTCAATAATCGATAACTAAAATTTGAATTGTACTGCTTCGTACTCATTATCACATCAAATTAGAAGCTTCTTCTGTGTTCTATTATAGTGCTTTTAGTGTCTCCGCATACCGCAGCACGCTATATAGCCTTGCACACGATAAATGTAACCGTTTCAGAGAGAAGAGCGGCCAATATGACGATCTGGCATTAAGTCGACTCGATAGCAAATGACGAAAACGGGCGCATTTCTGAGGTTTTCACTACGTATGAACACTTTTCACATTCCCCGTGCAACGCGTATTCTAGACAACCACTTATGCAAAATCGTAAGGTCATAGCTCATGTCCAAGGCAACGCGGCTGTTAGTCCTCCTTTCGTGCAAAATCTTAAGTTCCTAGCTCATGTCCAAGGCACCAAAGAAGGGTAAATAGTCAATAATCGATACCTAAAACTTGAATTGTACTACTTCTTACTGTCTATTACACCTTCTTAGAAGCTTCATCTGTGTTCTACTATGGTGCTTTTAGTGGCTCCGCATACCGCAGCACGCGACATAGCTTTGGAGACGATAAGTACAACCGTTTCAGAGAGAAGAGCGGCCAATGTGACGATCTGGCTTTAAGTCGATTCGATAACAAATGACGAAAACGGACGGATTTCTCTAGTTTTTACTACATATGAACGCTTTTCACATTCTCCCGTGCAACTCGGCTGCTAGTCCTCCTTTCATGCAAATCGTTAACGTCCTAGCTCATGTCCAAGGCATCAAAGCCAGCTAAAAAGTCAATAATCGATAACTAAAACTTGAATTGTACTACTTCTTTCTGGCTATTACATCAACTTAGAAGCTTCATCTGTGTTCTACTATAGTGCTTTTAGATTCTCCGCATACCGCAGCACGCGACATAGCTTTTCAGACGATAAGTACAACCGTTTCAGAGAGAAGAGCGGCCAATGTGAAGATCTGGCTTTAAGTCGATTCGATAACAAATGACGAAGACGGATGGATTTCTCAGATTTCTACTACATATGAACCCTTTTCACATTCTCCCATGGAACGTGGGTAGTCCTCCTTTCATGCAAAATCTTAAGTTACTTGCTCATGTCCAAGGCACAAAAGAAGGGTAAAAAGTCAATAATCCATAACTAAAACCTGAATTGTACTACTTCTTACTGGCTATTACATCAATTTAGAAGCTTCATCTGTGTTCTACTATGGTGCTTTTAGTGTCTCCGCATACCGCAGCACGCGACATAGCTTTGCAGACGATAAGTACAACAGTTTCAGAGAGAAGAGCGGCCAATGTGAAGATCTGGCTTTAAGTCGATTCCATAACAAATGACGAACACGGACGGATTTCTGAGGTTTTTACTACATATGAACACTTTTCACATTCTCCCGTGAAACTCGGCTGCTAGTCCTCCTTTCATGCAAAACGTTAAGGTTCTAATTCATGTCCAAGGCATCAAAGCCAGCTAAAAAGTCAATAATCGATGCCTTAAACTTGAATTGTACTACTTCTTACTGGCTATTACATCAACTTAGAAGCTTCATCTGTGTTCTACTATGGCGATTTTAGTGTCTCCGCATACCGCAGCACGCGACATAGCTTTGCAGACGATAAGTACAACCGTTTCAGAGAGAAGAGCGGCCAATGTGACAATCTGGCTTTAAGTCGATTCGATAACAAATGACGAAAACGGGCGGATATCTCAGGTTTTTAGTACATATGAAACCTATTCACATTCTCCCGTGCAACTCGGCTGCTAGTCCTCCTTTCATGCAAAATCCTAAGTTCCTAGCTCATGTCCAGGGCACGAAAGAAGGTTAAAAAGTCAATCATCCATAACTAAAACTTGAATTGTACTACTTCTTACTGGCTATTACATCAATTTAGAAGCTTCATCTGTGTTCTACTATGGTGCATTTAATGTCTCGCATACCACAGCACGCGACATAGCTTTGCAGACGATAAATGTAACTGTTTCAGACAGAAGAAAGGACAATGTGACAATCTACCTTTAAGTCGATTCGATAACAAATGACGAAAACGGACGAATTTCTCAGGTTTTTACTACATAAGAACACTTTTCACATTCTCCCGTGCAACGCGGCTGCTAGTCCTCCTTTCATGCAGAATCTTAAGTTCCTAGCTCATGTCCAAGGCACCAAAGAAGGGTAAAAAGTCAACAATCGATACCGAAAACTTGAATTGTACTACTTCTTAATGGCTATTACATCAACTTAGAAGCTTCATCTGTTTTCTACTATGGTGCTTTTAGTGTCTCCGCATACCGCAGCACGCGACATAGCTTTGCAGATGATAAGTAGAACCGTTTCAGAGAGACGAGCGGCCAATATCAAGATCTGGCTTAAAATCGATTCAATAATAAATGACGATACGGACGGATTTCTCAGGTTTTTTACTACATATGAACACTTTTCACATTCTCCCGTGCAACTCGGCTGCTAGTCCTCCTTTCATGCGGAATATTAAGGTCCTAGCTCATGTCCAAGCCACCAAAGCCAGCTAAAAAGTCAATAATCGATACCTAAAACTTGAATTGTACTACTTCTTACTTCTAAGCTTCTAAGTTGATATAATAGCCAGTTAGAAGTAGTACAATTCAAGCTTTAGTTATCGATTATTGACTTTTTACCCTTCTTTGGTGCCTTGGATATGTGCTAGGACCTTACGATTTTGCATGAATTGAGGTCTAGCAGCCACGTTTCATGGGGGAATGTGAAACGTGTTCATATGTAGTGAAAACTTGAGAAATCAGCCCGTTTCGTCTTTTGCTATCGAATCAACTTAATGCCAGATTGTCATATTGGCCGCTTTTTTCTCTGAAACGGTTCCATTTATCGTGTGCAAACCTATGTCGCGAGCTGCGGAATGCCTGAACACTAAAAGCATAATAATAGAACACAGAAGAACCTTCTAAGTTGATGTGACTGTCATGTGCAAAGCTATGTCGCGTGCTGCGGTATGCGGAGACACTAAAAACTGCATAATAGAACACACAAGAAACTACTAAGTTGATGTGATAGCCAGTACGAAGCAGTACAATTCAAGTTTTACTTACCGATTATTGACTTGTCAGACGGCTTTGGTGCCGTGGACATGAGCTAGGACTTTAAGATTTTGCAGGAATGGAGGTCTCGCAGCCGCGTTGCACGGGGGAATGTGAAAAGTGTTCATATGTATTGAAAACCTGAGAAATCCGCCCGTTTTCGTCATTTGCTATCGAATCGACTTAATGCCAGATCGTCATATTGGCCGCTCTTCTCTCTGAAACTGTTACATTTGTCGTGTGCAAAGCCATATCGCGTGCTGCGGTATGCGGAGACACTAAAAACAGCTTAATAGAACACACAAGAACCTTCTATGTTGATCTGATAGCCAGTACGAAGCAGTGTAATTCAAGTTTTTGTTATCGATTATTGACTTTTTAGACGGCTTTGGTGCAATGGACATGAGCTAGGACCTTAAGATTTTGCATGAAGGGAGGTCTAGCAGCCACGTTGCACGACAGAATGTGAAATGTGTTCATATGTTGTAAAAACCTGAGAAATCCGCCCGTTTTCGTCATTTGCTATCGAATCGACTTAATGCCAGATCGTCATATTGGCCGTTCTTCTCTCTGAAACTGTTACATTTGTCATGTGCAAAGCTATGTCGCGTGCTGCGGTATGCGGAGACACTAAAAACTGCATAATAGAACACACAAGAAACTACTAAGTTGATGTGATAGCCAGTACGAAGCAGTGCAATTCAAGTTTTAGTTATCGATTATTGACTTTTTAGACGGCTTTGGTGCCGTGGGCATGAGCTAGGACCTTACGATTTTCCGAGGAGGGAGGTCTAGCCGCCGCGTTGCATTGGGGAGTGTGAAAAGTGTTCATATGTAGTGAAAACCGGAGAAATCCGCCTGCTTTCGTCATTTTGCTATAGAATCGACTTAATGCCAGATCGTCATATTGGCCGCTTTTCTCTCTGAAACGGTTACATTAATCGTGTGCAAAGCTATGTCGCGTGCTGCGGTATGAGGAGACACTAAAAGCACCATAACAGAACACAGAAGAAATTTCTAAGTTGATGTGTTAGAACACAGGAGAAGCATCTACGTTGATGTGAAAGCCAGCACGTAGCAGTACAATTTAAGTTTTAGTTATCGATTATTGCCTTTTTAGACGGCTTTGGTGAAAGGACATGAGCTCGGAGCTTGAGATTTTGCAGGGAGGGAAGTATAGCTGCCGCGTTGCATGGGGGAATGTGAAAAGTGTTCATATGTAGTGAAAACCGGAGAAATCCGCCCGTTTTCGTCATATGCTAATGAATCGACTTAATGCCAGATCGTCAAATTGGCCGCTCTTCTCTCTGAAACGGTTACATTTGTCATGTGCAAAGCTATGTCGCGTGCTGCGGTATGCGGAGACACTAAAAACTGCATAATAGAACATACAAGAAACTACTAAGTTGATGTGATAGCCAGTACGAATCAGTACAATACAAGTTTTACTTACCGATTATCTACTTGTCAGACGGCTTTGGTGCCGTGGACATGAGCTAGGACTTTAAGATTTTGCAGGAATGGAGGTCTCGCAGCCGCGTTGCACGGGGGAATGTGAAAAGTGTTCATATGTATTGAAAACCTGAGAAATCCGCCCGTTTTCGTCATTTGCTATCGAATCGACTTAATGCCAGATCGTCATATTGGCCGCTCTTCTCTCTGAAACTGTTACATTTGTCGTGTGCAAACCTATGTCGCGAGCTGCGGAATGCCTGAACACTAAAAGCACCATAATAGAACACAGAAGAAGCATCTAACTTGATGTGATAGAAAGTACTTAGCCGTACATTTCAAGTTTTAGTTATCGATTATTGACTTTTTAGACGGCTTTGGTGCATTGGACATGAGCTAGGACCTTAAGATTTTGCATGAAGGGAGGTCTAGCAGCCACGTTGCACGAGACAATGTGAAGAGTGTTCATATGTTGTAAAAACCTGAGAAATCTGCCCGTTTTCGTTATTTGCTATCGAATCGACCTAATGCCAGATCTTCATATTGGCCGCTCTTCTCTCTTGAACGGTTACATTTATCGTGTGCAAAGCTATCTCGCCTGCTGCGGAATGCCTAGACACTAAAAGCACCATAATGGAACATAGGAGAAGCATCTAAGTTGATGTGATAGCCAGTACGAAGCCGTACATTTTAAGTTTTAGCTATCGATTATTGACTTTTTAGACGGCTTTGGTGCCTTGGACATGAGCTAGTACCTTAAGTTTTTTGTAAGAAGGTACGTATAGCGGCCGCGTTGCACAGGGGAATGTGAAAAGTGTTCATATGTAGTGAAAACCTGAGAAATCTGCCCGTTTTCGTCATTTGCTATAGAATCGACTTAATGCCAGATCGTCATATTGTCCGCTTTTCTCTCTGAAACGGTTACATTTATCGTGTGCAAAGCTATGTCGCGTGCTGCGGTATGAGGAGACACTAAAAGCACCATAACAGAACACAGAAGAAATTTCTAAGTTGATGTGATAGAACACAGAAGAAGCTTCTAAGTTGATGTGAAAGCCAGCACGTAGCAGTACAATTCAAGTTTTGGTTATCGATTATTGAGTTTTTAGACGGCTTTGGTGAATCGAACATGATCTAAGACCTTAAGATTTGGCATGAAGGGAATTCTAGCAGCCACGTTGCACGGGGTGATGTGAAAAGTTTCGTATGTAGTGAAAAGCTGAGAAATCCGCCCGTTTCCGTTATTTGCTATCGAATCGACCTAATGCCAGATCTTCATATTGGCCGCTCTTCTCTCTTGAACGGTTACATTTATCGTGTGCAAAGCTATCTCGCCTGCTGCGGAATGCCTAGACACTAAAAGCACCATAATGGAACATAGGAGAAGCATCTAAGTTGATGTGATAGCCAGTACGAAGCCGTACATTTTAAGTTTTAGTTATCGATTATTGACTTTTTAGACGGCTTTGGTGCCTTGGACATGAGCTAGTACCTTAAGATTTTGTAAGAAGGTAGGTATAGCAGCCGCGTTGCACAGGGGAATGTGAAAAGTGTTCATATGTTGTAAAAACCTGAGGAATTCGCCCGTTCTCTTTATTTGCTATCGAATCGACTTAATGCCAGATCGTCATATTGGACGCTCTTCTCTCTGAAACGGTTACATTTATCGCGTGCAAAGCTATGTCGCGTGCTGCGGTATGAGGAGACACTAAAAGCACCATAACAGAACACAGAAGAAATTTCTAAGTTGATGTGTTAGAACACAGAAGAAGCTTCTAAGTTGATGTGAAAGCCAGCACGTAGCACTACAATTCAAGTTTTAGTTATCGATTATTGCCTTTTTTAGACGGCCTTGGTGCCTTGGACATGAGCTAGGACCTTAAGATTTTGCATGAAAGGAGGTCTAGCAGCCACGTTGCACAACAGAATGTGAAAAGTGCTCATATATATTAAACACCTGAGAAATCCGCCCGTTTTCGTCATTTGCTATCGAATCGATTTAATGTCATATCGTCAAATTTGTCGCCCTTCTCTCTGAAACGGTTACATTCATCGTGTGCAAACCTATGTCGCGGGCTGCGGAATGCCTGGACACTAAAAGCACCATAATAGAACACAGAAGAAGCATCTAAGTTGATGTGATAGAAAGTACTTAGCCGTACATTTCAAGTTTTAGTTATCGATTATTACCTTTTTAGACGGCTTTGGTGCCTTGGACATGAGCTGGGACCTTAAGATTTTGCATGAACGGAGGTCTAGCAGCCACGTTACAAGAGAGAATGTGAAAGGTGTTCATATGTTGTAAAAACCTGAGAAATCCGCCCGTTTTCTTTATTTGCTATCGAATCGACCTAATGCCAGAGCGTCATATTGGCCGTTCTTCTCTCTGAAATGGTTACATTTATCGTGTGCAAAGCTATGTCGCGTGCTGCGGTATGTGGTAACACCAAAAGCACCATAATATAATACAAAAGAAGCATCTAAGTTGATGTGATAGCCAGTACGAAGCAGTACTATTCAAGTTTTACGTATCGATTATTGACTTGTCAGACGGCTTTGGTGCCGTGGACATGAGCTAGGACTTTAAGATTTTGCAGGAATGGAGGTCTCGCAGCCGCGTTGCACGGGGGAATGTGAAAAGTGTTCATATGTAGTGAATACCTGAGAAATCCGCCCGTTTTCGTCATTTGCTATCGAATCGACTTAATGCCAGATCGTCATATTGTCCGCTCTTCTCTCTGAAACTGTTACATTTGTCGTGTGCAAAGCCATATCGCGTGCTGCGGTATGCGGAGACACTAAAAACAGCGTAATAGAACACACAAGAAGCTTCTAAGTTGATGTGATACCAGTACGAAGCAGTATAATTCAAGTTTTAGTTATCGATTATTGACTTGTCAGACGGCTTTGGTGCCTTCAACAAGAGCTGTGACATTAAGATTTTGCATGAAGGGAGGTCTAGCAGCCACGTTGCACGGGGGAATGTGAAAAGTGTTCATATGTAGTGAAAACCTGAGAAATCCGCCCGTTTTCGTCTTTTGCTATCGAATCGACTTAATGCCAGATCGTCATATAGGCCGGTATTCTCTCTGAAACGGTTACATTTATCGTGTGCAAACCTATGTCGCGAGCTGCGGAATGCCTGAACACTAAAAGCACCATAATAGAACACAGAAGAAGCATCTAAGTTGATGTGATAGAAAGTACTTAGCCGTACATTTCAAGTTTTAGTTATCGATTATTGACTTTTTAGACGGCTTTGGTGCATTGGACATGAGCTAGGACCTTAAGATTTTGCATGAAGGGAGGTCTAGCAGCCACGTTGCACGAGACAATGTGAAGAGTGTTCATATGTTGTAAAAACCTGAGAAATCCGCCCGTTTTCGTTATTTGCTATCGAATCGACTTAATGCGAGATCGTCATATTGACGGTTCTTCTCTCTGAAATGGTTACATTTATCGTGTGCAACGCTATGTCGCGTGCTGCGGTATGTGGAGACACGAAAAGCACCATAATATAATACAAAAGAAGCACCTAAGTTAATGTGATAGCCAGTACGAAGCAGTACAATTCAAGTTTCAGTTATCGATTATTGCATTTTTTAGACGGCTTTGGTGCCTTGGACATGAGCTACGACCTTCAGATTTTGCAGGAAGGGAGGTCTAGCAGCCGCGTTACTTGGGAGAATGTGAAAAGTGTTGATATGTAGTGAAAACTTGTGAAATCCGCCCGTTTTCGTTATTTGCTATCGATTCGACTTAATGCCAGATCGTCATCTTGGCCGCTGTTCTCTCTGAAACGGTTACATTTATCGTGTGCAAAGCTATGTCGCGTGCTGCGGTATGAGGAGACACTAAAAGCACCATAACAGAACAGAGAGGAAATTTCTAAGTTGATGTGATAGAACACAGAAGAAGCTTCTAAGTTGATGTGAAAGCCAGCACGTAGCAGTACAATTCAAGTTTTGGTTATCGATTATTGAGTTTCTAGACGGCTTTGGTGAATCGAACATGATCTAAGACCTTAAGATTTGGCATGAAGGGAATTCTAGCAGCCACGTTGCACGGGGTGATGTGAAAAGTTTCGTATGTAGTGAAAAGCTGAGAAATCCGCCCGTTTTCGTTATTTGCTATCGAATCGACCTAATGCCAGATCTTCATATTTGCCGCTCTTCTCTCTTGAACGGTTACATTTATCGTGTGCAAAGCTATCTCGCCTACTGCTGAATGCCTAGACACTAAAAGCACCATAATGGAACATAGGAGAAGCATCTAAGTTGATGTGATAGCCAGTACGAAGCCGTACATTTCAAGTTTTAGTTACCGATTATTGACTTTTTAGACGGCTCTGGTGCCTTGGACATGAGCTAGTACCTTAAGATTTTGTAAGAAGGTAGATATAGCAGCCGCGTTGCACAGGGGAATGTGAAAAGTGTTCATATGTAGTGAAAACCTGAGAAATCGGCCCGTTTTCGTCATTTGCTATCGAATCGACTTAATGCGAGATCGTCATATTGACGGTTCTTCTCTCTGAAATGGTTACATTTATCGTGTGCAATGCTATGTCGCGTGCTGCGGTATGTGGAGACACGAAAAGCACCATAATATAATACAAAAGAAGCACCTAAGTTAATGTGATAGCCAGTACGAAGCTGTGCAATTCAAGTTTTAGTTATCGATTATTGACTTTTTAGACGGCTATGGTGCATTGGACATGAGCTAGGACGTGAAGATTTTGCATGAAGGGAATTCTAGCAGCCGCGTTGCACGGGGTGATGTGAAAAGTTTCGTATGTAGTGAAAAGCTGAGAAATCCGCCCGTTTTCTTTATTTCTATCGAATCGACCTAATGCCAGATCGTCTTATTGGCCGCTCTTCTCTCTGAAATGGTTACATTTATCGTGTGCAAAGCTATGTCGCGTGCTGCGGTATGTGGAAACAGTAAAAGCACCATAATATAATACAAAAGAAGCATCTAAGTTGATGTGATAGCCAGTACGAAGCAGTACAATTCAAGTTTTAGTTATCGATTATTGCCTTTTTGAGACGGCCTTGGTGCCTTGGACATGAGCTAGGACCTTAAGATTTTGCATGAAGGGAGGTCTCGCAGCCACGTTGCACGACAGAATGTGAAAAGTACTCATATATATTAAACACCTGAGAAATCCGCCCGTTTTCGTCATTTGCTATCGAATCGATTTAATGCCATCTCGTCAAATTTGCCGCCCTTCTCTCTGAAACGGTTACATTTATCGTGTGCAAAGCTATGTCGCGTGCTGCGGTATGCGGAGACACTAAAAGCACCATAACAGAACACAGAAGAAGCTTCTATGATGAAGTGATAGCCACTACGAAGCAGTACAATTCAAGTTTTAGTTATCGATTATTGACTTTTTAGACGGCATTGGTTCCTTTGACATGAGCTACGACCTTACGATATTGCATGAAAGGATGTCTAGGAGCTGCGTTGCACGGGGGAATGTGAAAAGTGTTCATATATAGTGGAAACCTTTTTCCTTTGACATGAGCTACGACCTTACGATATTGCATGAAAGGATGTCTAGGAGCTGCGTTGCACGGGGGAATGTGAAAAGTGTTCATATTTAGTGGAAAACTGAGAAATCCGCCCGTTTTCGACATTTGCTATCGAATCGACTTAGTGCCAGATCGTCATATTGCCCGCTCTTCTCTCTTAAATGGTTACATGTATCGTGTGCAAAGCTATGTCGCGTGCTGCGGTATGTGGAGACACTAAAAGCACCATAACAGAACACAGAAGAAGCGTCTAAATTGATGTGATAGCCAGTACCAAGCAGTACAATTAATGATTTTGTTATCGATTATTGACTTTTTAGACGGCTTTGGTTCCTTTGACATGAGCTACGACCTGTCCTGATGTGATAGCCTGTACGAAGCAGTACAATTCAAGTTTTAGTTATCGGTTATTGAATTTTTAGACTATATTGGTGAATCGGACATTAGCTACGACCTTACGACCTTGAATGAAGGGGGGTCTAGCAGCCGCGTTGCACGGGAGAATGTGAAAACTGTTCATATGCATTGAAAACCTGAGAAATCCGCTTGTTTTCGTCATTTCCTATCGAATCGACTTAATGCCAGATCGTCATATTGGCCGGTATTCTCTCTGAAACGGTTACATTTATAGTGTGCAAAGATATGTCGCGTGCTGTGGTATGCGGAGACACTAAAAGCACCATAATGGAACACAGAAGATGCTTCTAAGTTGATGTGATAGCGAGTAAGAAGCAGTACAATTCAAGTTTTAGTTATCGATTATTGACTTTTTAGATGGAGATGAGCTGGGACTTTACGATTTGCATGAGGGAGTTATAGCAGCCGCGTTGCACGTTGGAATGTGAAAAATGTTCATATGTAGTGAAAACCTGAGAAATCCTCCAGTTTTCGTCATTTGCTATCGAATCGACTTTTGCCAGATGGTCATATTGGCCGCTCTTCTCTCTGAAACGGTTACATTTATCGTGTGCAAAGCTACGTTTCGTGCTGCGTTATGCGGAGACACTAAAAGGACCATAATGGATCACAGAAGAAGCTTCTAAGTTGATGTGATAGCCAGTACGAAGCAGTACTATTGTAGTTTTAGTTATTAATTATTGACATTTTAGACGGGTTTGGTGCCTTGTACATGAGCTAGGACCTTACGATTTTGTATGAAGGGAGGTCTAGCAGCCGCGTTGCACGGGAGAATGTGAAATGTGTTCATGTGTGGTGAAAACCTGAGAAATCCGCCCGTTTTCGTCATTCGCTATCGAATCGAATTAATGCCAGGTCGTCATATTGCCCGCTATTCTCTCTGAAATGATTACGTTTATCGTGTGCAAAGCTATGTCGCGTGCTGCGGTATGCGGAGACACTAAAAGCACCATAACAGAACACAGAAGAAGCTTCTATGATGACATGATATCCAGTACGAAGCAGTACAATTCAAGTTTCAGTTATCGATTATTGACTTTTAAGAAGGCTTTGGTTCCTTTGACATAAGCGTCGACCTTAAGATATTGCATGAAGGGAGATCTAGGAGCTGCGTTGCATGGGGGAATGTGAAATGTGTTCATATGTAGTGAAAACCTGAGAGATCCGCCCGTTTTCGTCACTTGCTATCGAATCGACTTAATGCCAGATCGTCATATTGGCCGCTCTTCTCTCTGAATCGGTTACATTTATAGTGTGCAAAGCAAGGCCTCGCGCTGCGGTATGCGGAGACACTAAACGCACCATAATAGATCACAGAAGAAGCTTCTCAGTTGATGTGATAGACAGTACGAAGCAGTACAGTTCAAGTTTTAGTTATCGATTATTGACTTTTTAGACTGCTTTGGTGCCTTGGACATGAGCTAGGACCTTACGATTTTGAATGAAGGGAGGTCTAACAACCGCGTTGCACTGGAGACCGTGAAAAGTTTTCATATGCAAAAAAAACCTGAGAAATCCGCCCGGTTTCGTCATTTGCTATCGAATCGACTAAATGCCAGATCGCCATTTTGGCTGGTATTCTCACTAAAACGGTTACATTTATCGTGTGCAAAGCCATGTCGCGTGCTGCGCTATGCGGAGACACTAAAAGCACCATAATAGAACACAGAAGAAGCTTCTAAGTTGATGTGATAGCCAAAACGAAGCAATACAATTCAATTTTTAGCTATCGATTGTTGACTTTTTAGACGGCTTCGGTGCCTTGGACATGAGCTAGGACCTTAAGATTTTGCATAAAGGTAGGTCTAGTAGCCGCGTTGCACTGTGGAATGTGAAAACTGTTCATACGTTGTGAAAACCTGAGAAATCCGCCCGTTTTCGTCATTTGCTATCGAATCGACTTAATGCCAGATCGTCATATTGGCCGGTATTCTCTCTGAAACGGTTACATTTATCGTGTGCAAAGCAATGCCGCTGCTGTGGTATGCGGAGACACTAAAAGCACCATAATAGAACACAGAACAAGCTTCTAAGTTGATGAGATAGTCAGTACTTGGCAGTAATATTGAAGTTTTAGTTATCGATTATTGACTTTTCAGACGATTTTGGTGACTTGGGCATGAGCTAGGACCTTACGACCTTGCATGACGGGAGGTTTAGCAACCGCGTTGGACGGGGGAATGTGAAAAGTGTTCATATGTAGTGTAAACGTGAGAAATCCGCCCGTTTTCGTCATTTGCTATCGAATCGACTTAATGCCAGATCGCCATATTGGCAGCTCTTCACTCTGAAACGGTTACATTTATCGTGTGCAAAGCTATGTCGCGTGCTGTGGAATACGGAGACACTAGAAGCACTATAATAGAACACAGAAAAAGCTTCTAGGTTGAAGTGATCGCCAGCACGAAGGAGTACAATTCAAGATTTAGTTACAGATTATTGACTTTTTAGACAATTTTGGTGCCATGTACATGCGCTAGGACCTTACGACCTTGCATGAAAGGAGTCTAGCAGCCGCATTGCACGGGGGAATGTGTAAAGTGTTCATATGTAGTGAAATCCTGAGAAATCCGCTAGTTTTCGTCATTTGCTATCGAATCGACTTAATGCCAGATCGTCATATTGGCCGCTCTTCTCTCTGAAATGTTTACATTTCTCGTGTGCAAAGCTATGAAAGCTATGTCGCGTGCTGCGGTATGCGGAGACACTAAAAGCTCCATAATAGAACACAGAATAAGCTTCTAAGTTGATGTGATAGAAAGTACGCAGCAGTACAATTCAAGTTTTAGGTATCGATTATTACCTTTTTAGACGGCTTCGGTGCCTTGGACATGATCCAGGACCTTAAGATTTTGCATGAAGGGAGGTCTAGCAGCCGCGTTGGACGGGGGAATGTGAAAAGTGTTCATATGTTGTAAAAACCTGAGAAATTCGCCCGTTTTCGTTATTTGCTATGGAATAGACTTTAGGCAGATCGTCATATTGGGCGCTCTTTTCTCTGAAACGGTTACATTTATCGTGTGCAAAGCTTTGTCGCGTGCTGCGGTATGTGGAGACACTAAAAGCACGATAATATAAAAGATAAGAAGCTTCTAAGATGGTGTGATAGCCAAAACGAAGCAGTACAATTCAATTTTTAGCTATCGATTGTTGACTTTTTAGACGGCTTTGGTGCCTTGGACATGAGCTTGGACGTTAAGATTTTGCATGAGGGAGTTCTAGCACCGGTCTTTCACGGGGGAATGTGAAATGTGTTCATATGTAGTGAAAACCTGAGAAATCCCCCCGTTTTGGTCATTTGCTATCGAATCGACTTCATGCCATATCGTCATATTGGACGCTCTTCTCTCGGAAACGATTATTTTTTTCGTGTGCAAAGCTATGTCGCGTGCTGTGGTTGCGGAGGCACTAGAAGCACCATAATAGAACACAGAAGAAGCTTCTAGGTTGATGTGATAGCCAGTACGAAGCAGTACAATTCAAGATTTAGTTATCGATTATTGACTTTTTAGACGATATTTGTGCCTTGGACATGCGCTGGGACCTTAAGACCTTGCATGAAAGCACTCTAGCTGCCACGTTGGACGGAGGAATGTGAAAAGTGTTCAAATGTAGTGAAATCCTGAGAAATCCACTCGTTTTCGTCATTTGCTATCGAATCGACTTAATGCCAGATCGTCATATTGGCCTCTCTTCTCTCTTAAACGGTTACATTTATCCTGTGCAAAGCTATGTCGCGTGCTGCGGTATGCGGAGACACTAAAGGCATCATAATAGAACACAGAAGAAGCTTCTAAGTTGAAGTGATAGCCAGTACGAAGCAGTCCAATTCAAGTTTTAGTTAATGATTATTTACTTTTTAGACGGCTTTGGTGCCTTGGACATGAGCTAATACCTTATGATTTTGCATGAAGGGAGTTCTAGCAGCGCCGTTGGATGGGGTATGTGAAAGGTGTTCATATGTAGTGAAAACCTGAGAAATCGGCAAGTTTTCATCATTTGCTATCGAATCGACTTCATGCCATATCGTCATATTGGCCGCTCTTCTCTCGGAAACTATTACTTTTTTCGTGTTCAAAGCTATGTCGCGTGCTGTGGTATGTGGAGACACTAGAAGCACCATAATAGAACACAGAAGAAGCTTCTAGGTTGATGTGATAGCCAGTACGAAGCAGTACAATTCAAGATTTAGTTATAGATTTTTGACTTTTTAGACTATATTGGTGCCTTGGACATGCGCTGGGACCTTACGACCTTGCATGAAAGCAGTCTAGCTGCCGCGTTGGACGGGGGAATGTGAAAAGTGTTCAAATGTAGTGAAATCCTGAGAAATCCATTCGTTTTCGTCATTTGCTATCGAATCGACTTAATGCCAGATCGTCATATTGGCCGCTCTTCTCTCTTAAACGGTTACATTTATCGTGTGCAAAGCTATGTCGCGTGCTGCGGTATGCGGAGACACTAAAGGCATCATAATAGAACACAGAAGAAGCTTCTAAGTTGATATGATAGCCAGTACGAAGCAGTACAATTCAAGTTTTAGTTACCGATTATTGACTTTTTAGACGGCTTTGGTGCTTTGGACATGAGCTAGTACCTTAAGATTCTGCATGAAGGGAGATCTAGCAGCCGCGTTGCACGGGGGAATGTGAAAAGTGGTTATATGCAGTGAAAACGTGAGAAATCTGCCCGTTTTCGACATTAGCTATCGAATCGACTTTTGCCAGATCGTCAATTTGGCCGCTCTTCTCTCTGTAACGGTTACATTTATCGGGTGCAAAGCTATGTTGCGTGCTGCGGTATGCGTAGACACTAAAAGCAACATAATAGAACACAGATGAAGCTTCTAAATTGATGTGATAGCCTGTACGAAGCAGTACAATTCAAGTTTTATTTATAGATTATTGAATTTTTAGACGATTTTGTGCCTTGGACATGGGCTAGGACCTTGTGACCTTGCATGAAGGGAGGTCTAGCATCCGCGTTGCACGGGGGAATGTGAAAAGTGTTCATATGTAGTGAAAACCTGAGAAATCCCCCCGTTTTCGTCATTTGCTATCGAATCGACTAAATGCCAGATCGTCATATGTCCGCTCTTCTCTCTGAAACGGTTACATTTATCGTGTGCAACGCTATGTCGCGTGCTGCGGTATGCGGAGACACTAAAAGCACCATAACAGAACTCAAAAGAAGCTTCTAAATTGGTGTGATAGCCAGTCCGAAGCAGCACATTTCAAGTTTCAGTTATCGATTATTGACTTTTTAAACGGCTTTGGTGCCTTGGACATGAGCTAGGACCTTAAGATTTTGCATAAAGGTAGGTCTAGTAGACGCGTTGCACTGGGGAATGTGAAAAGTGTTCATACGTTGTGAAAACCTGAGAAATCCGCCCGTTTTCGTCATTTGCTATCGAATCAAATTAATGACAGATCGTCATATTGGCCGGTATTCTCTCTGAAACGGTTACATTCATCGTGTGCAAAGCAATGTCGCTGCTGTGGTATGTGGAGACACTAAAAGCAACATAATAGAACACAGAAGAAGCTTCTAAGTTGATGAGATAGTCAGTCCTAAGCAGTACAATTGAAGTTTTAGTTATCGATTATTGACTTTTCAGACGATTTTGGTGACTTGGTCATGAGCTAGGACCTTACGACCTTGCATGACGCTAGGTTTAGCAACCGCGTTGGACGGGGGAATGTGAAAAGTGTTCATATGTAGTGTAAACGTGAGAAATCCGCCCTTTTTCGTCATTTGCTATCGAATCGACTTAATGCCAGATCGTCATATTGGCAGCTCTTCACTCTGAAACGGTTACATTTATCGTGTGAAAAGCTATGTCGCGTGATGTGGTATGCGGAGACACTAGAAGCACCATAATAGAACACAGAAAAAGCTTCTAGGTTGATGTGATCGCCAGTACGAAGCAGTAAAATTCAAGATTTAGTTACAGATTGTTGACTTATTAGACGATTTTGGTGCCATGTATATGCGCTAGGACCTTACGACCTTGCATGAAAGGAGTCTAGCAGCCGCGTTGCATGGGAGAATGTGAAATGTGTTCATGTGTGGTGAAAACCTGAGAAATCCGCCCGTTTTCGTCATTTGCTATCGAATCGAATTAATGCCAGATCGTCATATTGCCCGCTATTCTCTCTGAAATGATTACGTTTATCGTGTGCAAAGCTATGTCGCGTGCTGCGGTATGCGGAGACACTAAAAGCACCATAACAGAACACAGAAGAAGCTTCTATGATGACATGATATCCAGTACGAAGCAGTACAATTCAAGTTTCAGTTATCGATTATTGACTTTTAAGAAGGCTTTGGTTCCTTTGACATAAGCGTCGACCTTAAGATATTGCATGAAGGGAGATCTAGGAGCTGCGTTGCACGGGGGAATGTGAAATGTGTTCATATGTAGTGAAAACCTGAGAGATCCGCCCGTTTTCGTCACTTGCTATCGAATCGACTTAATGCCAGATCGTCATATTGGCCGCTCTTCTCTCTGAATCGGTTACATTTATCGTGTGCAAAGCAAGGTCTCGCGCTGCGGTATGCGGAGACACTAAACGCACCATAATAGATCACAGAAGAAGCTTCTCAGTTGATGTGATAGACAGTACGAAGCAGTACAGTTCAAGTTTTAGTTATCGATTATTGACTTTTTAGACTGCTTTGGTGCCTTGGACATGAGCTAGGACCTTACGATTTTGAATGAAGGGAGGTCTAACAGCCGCGTTGCACTGGAGA
Source organism: Schistocerca gregaria (assembly GCF_023897955.1). Taxonomy (NCBI): domain Eukaryota; kingdom Metazoa; phylum Arthropoda; class Insecta; order Orthoptera; family Acrididae; genus Schistocerca; species Schistocerca gregaria. The sequence continues at coordinate 205,621 of NW_026061895.1, read as the reverse complement.
CCGTGAAAAGTTTTCATATGCAAAAAAAACCTGAGAAATCCGCCCGTTTTCGTCATTTGCTATCGAATCGACTAAATGCCAGATCGCCATTTTGGCTGGTATTCTCACTAAAACGGTTACATTTATCGTGTGCAAAGCCATGTCGCGTGCTGCGCTACGCGGAGACACTAAAAGCACCATAATAGAACACAGAAGAAGCTTCTAAGTTGATATGATAGCCAAAACGAAGCAATACAATTCAAGTTTTAGTTATCGATTATTGACTTTTTAGGCGATTTTCGTGCCTTGGACATGAGCTAGGACCTTACAAACTTGCATGAATGGAGGACTAGCAGCCGCGTTGCACGGGAGAATGTAAAAAGAGTTCATATGTAGTGAAAACGTGAGAAATCCGACCGTTTTCGTCATTTGCTATCGAATCGACTAAATGCCAGATCGTCATATTGCCCGCTCTTCTCTCTGAAACGGTTACATTTATCGTGTGCAAAGCCATGTCGCGTGCTGCGCTATGCGGAGACACTAAAAGCACCATAATAGAACACAGAAGAAGCTTCTAAGTTGATGTGATAGCCAAAACGAAGCAATACAATTCAATGTTTAGCTATCGATTGTTGACTTTTTAGACGGCTTCGGTGCCTTGGACATGAGCTAGGACCTTAAGATTTTGCATAAAGGTAGGTCTAGTAGCCGCGTTGCACTGTGGAATGTGAAAACTGTTCATACGTTGTGAAAACCTGAGAAATCCGCCCGTTTTCGTCATTTGCTATCGATTCGACTTAATGCCAGATCGTCATATTGGCCGGTATTCTCTCTGAAACGGTTACATTTATCGTGTGCAAAGCAATGCCGCTGCTGTGGTATGCGGAGACACTAAAAGCACCATAATAGAACACAGAACAAGCTTCTAAGTTGATGAGATAGTCAGTACTAAGCAGTAATATTGAAGTTTTAGTTATCGATTATTGACTTTTCAGACGATTTTGGTGACTTGGGCATGAGCTAGGACCTTACGACCTTGCATGACGGGAAGTTTAGCAACCGCGTTGGACGGGGGAATGTGAGAAGTGTTCATATGTAGTGTAAACGTGAGAAATCCGCCCGTTTTCGTCATTTGCTATCGAATCGACTTAATGCCAGATCGCCATATTGGCAGCTCTTCACTCTGAAACGGTTACATTTATCGTGTGCAAAGCTATAACGCGTGCTGTGGAATACGGAGACACTAGAAGCACTATAATAGAACACAGAAAAAGCTTCTAGGTTGAAGTGATCGCCAGCACGAAGGAGTACAATTCAAGATTTAGTTACAGATTATTGACTTTTTAGACAATTTTGGTGCCATGTACATGCGCTAGGACCTTACGACCTTGCATGAAAGGAGTCTAGCAGCCGCATTGCACGGGGGAATGTGTAAAGTGTTCATATGTAGTGAAATCCTGAGAAATCCGCTAGTTTTCGTCATTTGCTATCGAATCGACTTAATGCCAGATCGTCATATTGGCCGCTCTTCTCTCTGAAATGTTTACATTTCTCGTGTGCAAAGCTATGAAAGCTATGTCGCGTGCTGCGGTATGCAGAGACACTAAAAGCTCCATAATAGAACACAGAATAAGCTTCTAGGTTGATGTGATAGCCAGTACGAAGCAGTACAATTAAAGATTTAGTTATCGATGATTGACTTTTTAGACGATATTTGTGCCTTGGACATGCGCTGGGACCTTAAGACCTTGCATGAAAGCAGTCTAGCTGCCACGTTGGACGGGGGAATGTGAAAAGTGTTCAAATGTAGTGAAATCCTGAGAAATCCACTCGTTTTCGTCATTTGCTATCGAATCGACTTAATGCCAGATCGTCATATTGGCCTCTCATCTCTCTTAAACGGTTACATTTATCCTGTGCAAAGCTATGTCGCGTGCTGCGGTATGCGGAGACACTAAACGCACCATAACAGAACACAAAAGAAGCTTCTAAATTGGTGTGATAGCCAGTCCGAAGCAGTACATTTCAAGTTTCAGTTATCGATTATTGACTTTTTAAACGGCTTTGGTGCCTTGGACATGAGCTAGGACCTTAAGATTTTGCATAAAGGTAGGTCTAGTAGCCGCGTTGCATTGTGGAATGTGAAAACTGTTCATACGTTGTGAAAACCTGAGAAATCCGCCCGTTTTCGTCATTTGCTATCGAATCGACCTAATGCCTGATCGTCATATTGGACGGTATTCTCTCTGAAACGGTTACATTTATCGTGTGCAAATCAATGCCGCTGCTGTGGTATGCGGAGACACTAAAAGCACCATAATAGAACACAGAAGAAGCTTCTAAGATGATGAGATAATCAGTACTAAGCAGTAATATTGAAGTTTTAGTTATCGATTATTGACTTTTCAGACGATTTTGGTGACTTGGGCATGAGCTAGGACCTTACGACCTTGCATGACGGGAGGTTTAGCAACCACGTTGGACGGGGGAATGTGAAAAGTGTTCATATGTAGTGTAAACGTGAGAAATCCGCCCGTTTTCGTCATTTGCTATCGAATCGACTTAATGCCAGATCGCCATATTGGCAGCTCTTCACTCTGAAACTTTTACATTTATCGTGTGCAAAGCTATGTCGCGTGCTGTGGAATACGGAGACACTAGAAGCACTATAATAGAACACAGAAAAAGCTTCTAGGTTGATGTGATCGCCAGTACGAAGCAGTACAATTCAAGATTTAGTTACAGATTATTGACTTTTTAGACGATTTTGGTGCCATGTACATGCGCTAGGACCTTACGACCTTGCATGAAAGGAGTCTAGCAGCCGCGTTGCACGGGGGAATGTGAAAAGTGTTCATATGTAGTGAAATCCTGAGAAATCCGCTCGTTTTCGTCATTTGCTATCGAATCGACTTAATGCCAGATCGTCATATTGGCCGCTCTTCTCTCTGAAATGTTTACATTTCTCGTGTGCAAAGCTATGAAAGCTATGTCGCGTGCTGCGGTATGCGGAGACACTAAAAGCTCCATAATAGAACACAGAATAAGCTTCTAAGTTGATGTGATAGAAAGTACGCAGCAGTACAATTCAAGTTTTAGGTATCGATTATTACCTTTTTTGACGGCTTCGGTGCCTTGGACATGATCCAGGACCTTAAGATTTTGCATGAAGGGAGGTCTAGCAGCCGCGTTGCACGGGGGAATGTGAAAAGTGTTCATATGTTGTAAAAACCTGAGATATTCGCCCGTTTTCGTTATTTGCTATGGAATAGACTTTAGGCAGATCGTCATATTGGGCGCTCTTTTCTCTGAAACGGTTACATTTATCGTGTGCGAAGCTTTGTCGCGTGCTGCGGTATGTGGGGACACTAAAAGCACGATAATAGAAAACATAAGAAGCTTCTAAGATGGTGTGATAGCCAAAACGAAGCAGTACAATTCAATTTTTAGCTATCGATTGTTGACTTTTTAGACGGCTTTGGTGCCTTGGACATGAGCTTGGACGTTAAGATTTTGCATGAGGGAGTTCTAGCACCGGTCTTTCACGGGGGAATGTGAAATGTGTTCATATGTAGTGAAAACCTGAGAAATCCCCCCGTTTTGGTCATTTGCTATCGAATCGACTTCATGCCATATCGTCATATTGGACGCTCTTCTCTCGGAAACGATTATTTTTTTCGTGTGCAAAGCTATGTCGCGTGCTGTGGTTGCGGAGGCACTAGAAGCACCATAATAGAACACTGAAGAAGCTTCTAGGTTGATGTGATAGCCAGTACGAAGCAGTACAATTCAAGATTTAGTAATCGATTATTGACTTTTTAGACGATATTTGTGCCTTGGACATGCGCTGGGACCTTAAGACCTTGCATGAAAGCACTCTAGCTGCCACGTTGGACGGGGGAATGTGAAAAGTGTTCAAATGTAGTGAAATCCTGAGAAATCCACTCGTTTTCGTCATTTGCTATCGAATCGACTTAATGCCAGATCGTCATATTGGCCTCTCTTCTCTCTTAAACGGTTACATTTATCCTGTGCAAAGCTATGTCGCGTGCTGCGGTATGCGGCGACACTAAAGGCATCATAATAGAACACAGAAGAAGCTTCTAAGTTGAAGTGATAGCCAGTACGAAGCAGTCCAATTCAAGTTTTAGTTAACGATTATTTACTTTTTAGACGGCTTTGGTGACTTGGACATGAGCTAGGACCTTATGATTTTGCATGAAAGGAGTTCTAGCAGCCGCGTTGGATGGGGGTATGTGAAAGGTGTTCATATGTAGTGAAAACCTGAGAAATCGGCAAGTTTTCATCATTTGCTATCGAATCGACTTCATGCCATATCGTCATATTGGCCGCTCTTCTCTCGGAAACTATTATTTTTTTCGTGTTCAAATCTATGTCGCGTGCTGTGGTATGTGGAGACACTAGAAGCACCATAATAGAACACAGAAGAAGCTTCTAGGTTGATGTGATAGCCAGTACGAAGCAGTACAATTCAAGATTTAGTTATCGATTTTTGACTTTTTAGACGATATTGGTGCCTTGGACATGCGCTGGGACCTTACGACCTTGCATGAAAGCAGTCTAGCTGCCGCGTTGGACGGGGGAATGTGAAAAGTGTTCAAATGTAGTGAAATCCTGAGAAATCCATTCGTTTTCGTCATTTGCTATCGAATCGACTTAATGCCAGATCGTCATATTGGCCGCTCTTCTCTCTTAAACGGTTACATTTATCGTGTGCAAAGCTATGTCACGTGCTGCGGTATGCGGAGACACTAAACGCACCATAACAGAACACAAAAGAAGCTTCTAAATTGGTGTGATAGCCAGTCCGAAGCAGTACATTTCAAGTTTCAGTTATCGATTATTGACTTTTTAAACGGCTTTGGTGCCTTGGACATGAGCTAGGACCTTAAGATTTTGCATAAAGATAGGTCTAGTAGCCGCGTTGCATTGTGGAATGTGAAAACTGTTCATACGTTGTGAAAACCTGAGAAATCCGCCCGTTTTCGTCATTTGCTATCGAATCGACCTAATGCCTGATCGTCATATTGGACGGTATTCTCTCTGAAACGGTTACATTTATCGTGTGCAAATCAATGCCGCTGCTGTGGTATGCGGAGACACTAAAAGCACCATAATAGAACACAGAAGAAGCTTCTAAGATGATGAGATAATCAGTACTAAGCAGTAATATTGAAGTTTTAGTTATCGATTATTGACTTTTCAGACGATTTTGGTGACTTGGGCATGAGCTAGGACCTTACGACCTTGCATGACGGGAGGTTTAGCAACCACGTTGGACGGGGGAATGTGAAAAGTGTTCATATGTAGTGTAAACGTGAGAAATCCGCCCGTTTTCGTCATTTGCTATCGAATCGACTTAATGCCAGATCGCCATATTGGCAGCTCTTCACTCTGAAACTTTTACATTTATCGTGTGCAAAGCTATGTCGCGTGCTGTGGAATACGGAGACACTAGAAGCACTATAATAGAACACAGAAAAAGCTTCTAGGTTGATGTGATCGCCAGTACGAAGCAGTACAATTCAAGATTTAGTTACAGATTATTGACTTTTTAGACGATTTTGGTGCCATGTACATGCGCTAGGACCTTACGACCTTGCATGAAAGGAGTCTAGCAGCCGCGTTGCACGGGGGAATGTGAAAAGTGTTCATATGTAGTGAAATCCTGAGAAATCCGCTCGTTTTCGTCATTTGCTATCGAATCGACTTAATGCCAGATCGTCATATTGGCCGCTCTTCTCTCTGAAATGTTTACATTTCTCGTGTGCAAAGCTATGAAAGCTATGTCGCGTGCTGCGGTATGCGGAGACACTAAAAGCTCCATAATAGAACACAGAATAAGCTTCTAAGTTGATGTGATAGAAAGTACGCAGCAGTACAATTCAAGTTTTAGGTATCGATTATTACCTTTTTTGACGGCTTCGGTGCCTTGGACATGATCCAGGACCTTAAGATTTTGCATGAAGGGAGGTCTAGCAGCCGCGTTGCACGGGGGAATGTGAAAAGTGTTCATATGTTGTAAAAACCTGAGATATTCGCCCGTTTTCGTTATTTGCTATGGAATAGACTTTAGGCAGATCGTCATATTGGGCGCTCTTTTCTCTGAAACGGTTACATTTATCGTGTGCGAAGCTTTGTCGCGTGCTGCGGTATGTGGGGACACTAAAAGCACGATAATAGAAAACATAAGAAGCTTCTAAGATGGTGTGATAGCCAAAACGAAGCAGTACAATTCAATTTTTAGCTATCGATTGTTGACTTTTTAGACGGCTTTGGTGCCTTGGACATGAGCTTGGACGTTAAGATTTTGCATGAGGGAGTTCTAGCACCGGTCTTTCACGGGGGAATGTGAAATGTGTTCATATGTAGTGAAAACCTGAGAAATCCCCCCGTTTTGGTCATTTGCTATCGAATCGACTTCATGCCATATCGTCATATTGGACGCTCTTCTCTCGGAAACGATTATTTTTTTCGTGTGCAAAGCTATGTCGCGTGCTGTGGTTGCGGAGGCACTAGAAGCACCATAATAGAACACTGAAGAAGCTTCTAGGTTGATGTGATAGCCAGTACGAAGCAGTACAATTCAAGATTTAGTAATCGATTATTGACTTTTTAGACGATATTTGTGCCTTGGACATGCGCTGGGACCTTAAGACCTTGCATGAAAGCACTCTAGCTGCCACGTTGGACGGGGGAATGTGAAAAGTGTTCAAATGTAGTGAAATCCTGAGAAATCCACTCGTTTTCGTCATTTGCTATCGAATCGACTTAATGCCAGATCGTCATATTGGCCTCTCTTCTCTCTTAAACGGTTACATTTATCCTGTGCAAAGCTATGTCGCGTGCTGCGGTATGCGGCGACACTAAAGGCATCATAATAGAACACAGAAGAAGCTTCTAAGTTGAAGTGATAGCCAGTACGAAGCAGTCCAATTCAAGTTTTAGTTAACGATTATTTACTTTTTAGACGGCTTTGGTGACTTGGACATGAGCTAGGACCTTATGATTTTGCATGAAAGGAGTTCTAGCAGCCGCGTTGGATGGGGGTATGTGAAAGGTGTTCATATGTAGTGAAAACCTGAGAAATCGGCAAGTTTTCATCATTTGCTATCGAATCGACTTCATGCCATATCGTCATATTGGCCGCTCTTCTCTCGGAAACTATTATTTTTTTCGTGTTCAAATCTATGTCGCGTGCTGTGGTATGTGGAGACACTAGAAGCACCATAATAGAACACAGAAGAAGCTTCTAGGTTGATGTGATAGCCAGTACGAAGCAGTACAATTCAAGATTTAGTTATCGATTTTTGACTGTTTAGACGATATTGGTGCCTTGGACATGCGCTGGGACCTTACGACCTTGCATGAAAGCAGTCTAGCTGCCGCGTTGGACGGGGGAATGTGAAAAGTGTTCAAATGTAGTGAAATCCTGAGAAATCCATTCGTTTTCGTCATTTGCTATCGAATCGACTTAATGCCAGATCGTCATATTGGCCGCTCTTCTCTCTTAAACGGTTACATTTATCGTGTGCAAAGCTATGTCACGTGCTGCGGTATGCGGAGACACTAAAGGCATCATAATAGAACACAGAAGAAGCTTCTAAGTTGATGTGATAGCCAGTACGAAGCAGTACAATTCAAGTTTTAGTTATCGATTATTGACTTTTTAGACGGCTTTGGTGCTTTGGACATGAGCTAGGACCTTAAGATTCTGCATGAAGGGAGATCTAGCAGCCGCGTTGCACGGGGGAATGTGAAAAGTGGTTATATGCAGTGAAAACGTGAGAAATCTGCCCGTTTTCGACATTAGCTATCGAATCGACTTTTGCCAGATCGTCAATTTGACCGCTCTTCTCTCTGTAACGGTTACATTTATCGTGTGCAAAGCTATGTTGCGTGCTGCAGTATGCGTAGACACTAAAAGCAACATAATAGAACACAGATGAAGCTTCTAAATTGATGTGATAGCCTGTACGAAGCAGTACAATTCAAGTTTTATTTATCGATTATTGAATTTTTAGACGATTTTGTGCCTTGGACATGGGCTAGGACCTTGTGACCTTGCATGAAGGGAGGTCTAGCATCCGCGTTGCACGGGGGAATGTGAAAAGTGTTCATATGTAGTGAAAACCTGAGAAATCCCCCCGTTTTCGTCATTTGCTATCGAATCGACTAAATGCCAGATCGTCATATTGCAAACTCTACTCTCTAAAACGGTTACATTTATCGTGTGCAACGCTATGTCGCGTGCTGCGGTATGCGGAAACACTAAAAGCACCATAACAGAACTCAAAAGAAGCTTCTAAATTGGTGTTATAGCCAGTCCGAAGCAGTACATTTCAAGTTTCAGTTATCGATTATTGACTTTTTAAACGGCTTTGGTGCCTTGGACATGGGCTAGGACCTTAAGATTTTGCATAAAGGTAGGTCTAGTAGACGCGTTGCACTGGGGAATGTGAAAAGTGTTCATACGTTGTGAAAACCTGAGAACTCCGTCCGTTTTCGTCATTTTCTATCGAATCAAATTAATGACAGATCGTCATATTGGCCGGTATTCTCTCTGAAACGGTTACATTTATCGTATGCAAAGCAATGTCGCTGCTGTGGTATGCGGAGACACTAAAAGCAACATAATAGAACACAGAAGAAGCTTCTAAGTTGACGTGATAGCCAGTAAGAAGCAGTACAATTCAAGTTTTAGTTATCGATTATTGACTTTTTAGATGGCTTTGGTGCCTTGGACATGAGCTGGGACCATAAGATTTTGGATGAAGGAGTTATAGCAGCCGCGTTGCACGGGGGAATGTGAAATGTGTTCATATGTAGTGAATACCTGAGAAATCCGCCCGTTTTCCTCATTTGCTATCGAATCGACTTAATGCCAGATCGTCATATTGCACGCTCTTCGCTTTGAAACGGTTACATTTGTCGTCTGGTTTTAGCTATCGATTATTGACTTCTTAGACGGCTTTGGTGCCTTGGACATGAGCTAGGACCTTAAGATTTTGCATGAGGTAGTTCTAGCAGCCACGTTGCACGGGGGAATGTGAAAAGTGTTCATATGTAGTGAAAACCTGAGAAAACCGCCGATATCGTCATTTGCTATCGAATCGACTTAACGCCAAATCGTCATATTGGCCGCTCTTCTCTCTGAAACGGTTACATTTATCGTGTTCAAAGCTATGTCGCGTGCTGCGGTATGCGTAGACACTACAAGCACCATAGTAGAACACAGAAGAAGCTTCTAAGTTGACGTAATAGCCAGTAAGAAGCCGTAAAATAATTCTTTTAGCTATCGATTATTGACATTTTAGTCGGCTTTGGTGCACTGGACATGAGCTAGGATATTAAGATTTTGCATGAGGGAGTTCTAGCAGCCGCGTTGCACGGGGGAATGTGCAAAGTGTTCATATGTAGTAAAAACCGAGAAATCCGCCGATTACGTCATTTGCTATCGAATCGACTTTTGTGAGATCGTCATATTGGCCGCTCTTCTCTCTGAAACGGTTACATTTATCGTGTGAAAAGTATGTCGCGTGCTGCGGTATGCGTAGACAATAAAAGCACCATAATAGAACACAGAAGAAGCTTCTAAGTTGATGTGATAGCTAGTACGAAACAGTACAATTTAACTCTTAGTTATCGATTATTGAATTTTTAGACGGCTTCGGTGCCTTGGACATGAGCTAGGACATTACCATTTTGCATTAAGGGAGGTCTAGCGACCGCGTTGCACGGGGGAATGTGAAAAGTGTTCATATGTAGTGAAAACCTGAGAAATCAGCCCGTTTTCGTCATTTGCTATCGAATCGTCTTAGTGCCAGATCGATATATTACCCGCAATTATCTCTGAATCCGTTACATTTATGGTGTGCAAAGCTATGTTGGGTGCTGCGGTATGCGTTGATACTATGTTGATGTGATAGCCAGTACGAAGCGGTACAATTCAGGTTTTAGTTATCGATTATTGACTTCTTAGACGGCTTTGGTGCCTTGGACATGAGCTAGGACCTTAAGATTTTGCATGAGGTAGTTCTAGCAGCCACGTTGCACGGGGGAATGTGAAAAGTGTTCATATGTAGTGAAAACCTGAGAAAACCGCCGATATCGTCATTTGCTATCGAATCGACTTAACGCCAAATCGTCATATTGGCCGCTCTTCTCTCTGAAACGGTTACATTTATCGTGTTCAAAGCTATGTCGCGTGCTGCGGTATGCGTAGACATTAAAAGCAACATAATAGAACACAGAAGAAGTTTCTAAGTTGATGTAATAGCCAGTACGAAGCAGTACAATTCAAGTTTTAGTTATCGATTATTGACTTTTTAGACGGCTTTGGTTCCTTTGAGATGAGCTAGGACCTTAAGATATTGCATAAAGGGATGACTAAGAGAAGCGATGCACGGGTGAATGTGAAAATTGTTCATATGTAGAGAAAACCTGAGATATCCGAGCGTTTTCGTAATTTGCTATCGAATCCACTTAATTTCAGATCGTCATATTGCCCGCTATTCTCTCTGAAACCGTCACATTTATCGTGTACAAAGCTATGTCGCGTGCTGCGGTATGGAGAGACACTAAAAGCACCATAATAGAACACAGAAGATGCTTCTAAGTTGATGTGATAGCCAGTAAGAATCAGTGCAATTCAGGTTTTAGTTATCGATTATTGACTTCCTAGACGGTTTTTGTGCCTTGGACATGAGATAGAACCTTAAGATTTTGCATGAATGGAGGTCTAGCAGCCGCGTTGCACGACGGAATTTGAAAAGTGTTCATATGTAGTGGAAACCGGAGAAATCCGCCCGTTTTCGTCATTTGCTATCGAATCGACTTAATGCCAGATCTTCGTATTGGCCGCTCATCGCTCTGAAACTGTTACATTTATCGTGTGCAAAGCTATATGGCGTGCTGCGGTATGTGGAGACACTAAATGCACCATAATAGAACACAGATGAAGCTTCTAAGATAATGTGATAATCAGTACGATGCAGTACAATTCAAGTTTTAGTTATCGATTATTAACTTTTTAGACGGCTTCGGTGTCTTGGACATGATCCAGGAACTTAAGATTTGGCATGAACCGAGGTCTAGCAGCCACGTTGTACGGGAGATTGTGAAAACTGTTCATATGTAGTGAAAAACTAAAAATACGCCGTTTTCGTCATTTTCTATCGAATCGAATTAATGCCAGATCGTCATATTGGCCGCTCTTCTCTCTGAAACGGTTACATTTATCGTGTGCAAAGCTCTGTCGCGTGCTGCGGAATGCCTGGACCTTAAAAGCACCATAATAGAACACAGAAGAAGCTTCTAAGTTGATGTGATAGCCAGTAAGAAGTAGTACAATTCAAGTTTTAACTATCGATTATTGACTTTTTAGATGGCGTTGGTGCCTTCGACATGAGCTAGGACCTTAAAATTTTGCATGAATGGAGATCTAGCAGCCGCGTTGCACGGGGGAATGTGAAAAGTGTTCTTATGTAGCGAAAACCTGAGAAATCCGCCCGTCTTCGTCATTTGCTGTCGATTCGAGTTTTGCCTGATCGTCATATTGGCCGCTCTTCTCAATGAAACGGTTACAATTATGGTGTGCAAAGCTATGTCGCGTGCTGAGGTATGCGGAGACAATAAAAGCACCATAATAGGACACAGAAGAAGCTTCAAAGATGATGTGATAGCCTGTACTAAGCATTACAATTTTTGTTTTAGTTATCGATTATTGACCTTTTACACGGCTTTGGTGCCTTTGACATGAGCTAGGATCTTAAGATATTGCATGAAGGGAGGTCTAGGAGCTGTGTTGCACTGGGAAATGTGAAAAGTGTTCATATGTAGTGAAAAAATGAGAAATCCGCCCGTTTGCGTCATTTGCTATCGAATCAGGTTAATGCAAGATCGTCATATAGCCCGCTTTTCTCTCTGAAACCGTTACATTTATCGTGTGCAAAGATATGTCGCGTGCTGCGGTATGCGGAGACACTAAAAGCACCATAATAGAATACAGAAGAAGCTTCTAAGTTCATGTGATAGCTAGTACGAAGCAGTACAATTCAAATTTAGTTATCGATTATTGATTTTATAGACGGCTTTGTTGCGTTGGGCATGAGCTAGGACCTACAGATTTTGCATGAAGGGAGCTCTAGTAGCCGCGTTGCTCGGGGGAATGTGCAAAAGTGTTCATATGTAGTGAAAACCTGAGAAACCCGCCCGTTTTCGTCATTTGCTATCGAATCGACTTATGCCAGATCGTCAGATTAGACGCTCTTCTCTCTGATACGGTTAAATTTATCGTCTGCAAAGCTATGGCGCGTCATGCGTATGCGGAGATACTAAAAGCACCATAACAGAACACAGAAGAAATTTCTAAGTTGATGTGATAGAACACAGAAGAAGCTTCTAAGTTGATGTGACCATAGTAGAACAATGATGAAGCTTCTAAAATGATGTAATAGCCAGTAAGAAGCAGTACAACTCAAATTTTGGCTATCGATTATTGACTTTTTACCCATCTTTGGTGCCTAAGACATGAGCTAGGACCTCAAGATTTTGCATGAAAGGAGGCCTAGCAGCCGCATTGCACGGGAGAATGTGAAAAGTGTTCATATGTAGTAAAAACCTGAGCAATCCGTCCGTTATCGTCATTTGTTATCGATTCGAGTTAAAGTCTAATCGTCACATTGGCCGCACTTCTCTCTAAAACGGTTACATTTATCGTCTGTAAAGCTATGTCGCATGCTGCGGTACGCGGAGACACTAAATGCACCATAGTAGAACACTGAAGAAGCTTCTAAGTTGATGTAATAGCCAGTAAGAAGTAATACAATACAAGTTTTAGATATCGATTATTGTGTTTTAGCCTTTGGTGCCTTTGACATGAGCTAGGACCTTACGATTTTGCATGATGGGAGGTCTAGCAGCCGCGTTGCACGAGAGAATGTGAAAAGTGTTAATTTGTAGTAAAAAACAGAGAAATCAGTCCGTTTTCGTCATTTGTTATCGAATCGCCTTTTAGCTAGATCGTCACATTGGCCGGTCTTCTCTCTGAAACGGTTACATTTATGGACTGCAAATCTATGTCGCGTGCTGCGGTATGCGGAGACACTAAATGCAGCATAGCAGAACACATAAGAGGCTTCTAAGTTGATGTAATAGGCAGTAAGAAGTAGTACAATTCAAGTTTTAGTTATCGATTATTGACTTTTTACCCTTCTTTGGTGCGTAGGACTTGAGCTAGGACCTTACAATTTTGCACCACAGAAAAACTAGCAGCCGCGGTACAAGGGAGACTGTGTTCACAAGTAGTAAAAACCTGGAAATCCGTCCGTTTTCGTCATTTGTTATCAAATCGACTTAAAGTGAGATCGTCATTTGCTATCGAGTCGACTTTTGCCAGATCGTCATATTGGCTGCTCTTTTCTCTGAAACGGTTACATTTATCGTCTGCAAAGCTAAGTCGCGTGCTGCGGTATGCGGGGACAATAAAAGCACCATAACAGAACACAGAAGAAGGTTCTATGTTGATGTAATAGCCAGTAAGAAGTAGTACAATTCAAGTTTTAGTTATCGATTATTGACTTTTTAGCCGGCTCTGGTGCCTTGGACATGAGCTAGGACCTTAAGATTTGGCATGAAGGGAGGTCGAGCAGCCGCGTTGCACGGGGGAATGTGAAATGTGTTCATATGTAGTGAAAACCTGACAAATTCGGCCGTTTTCGTCATTTGATATCGAATCGACTTAATGCCAGATCGTCATATTGGCCGCTTTTCTCTCTGCAATGGTTATATTTATCTTCTGCAAAACTATATCGTGTCCTTCGCTATGCTTAGACACTAAAAGAACCATAGTAGAACACAGAAGAAGACTCTCAGAAGATGTAATCGGCCAGTACGAAGCATTACAATTCACATTTTACTTATCTATTATTGACTTATTAACCGGCTTTGGTTATTTGTACATGAGCTATGACCTTGAGATTGTTCATGAAACGAGGTCTGTCTGCCACGTTGCGCGGGAGAATGTGAAAAGTGTTCATATGTAGTAAAAACCTGAGAAATCCTCCCGTTTTCGTCATTTTCTATTTAATCGACTAATTGCCAGATCTGCAAGCTTATGTCGCGTGCTGCGTTATGCGGAGACAGTCAAAGCATCACAGTAGAACACAGATGAAGCTTCTCTGTTGGTGTAATCAGCGAGAAAGAACCAGTAATAAGTTGTACAATTCAAATTTTAGTTATTATTTATTGACTTATTAGCCTGCTTTGGTACCTTGGACATGAGCTAGGGCCTTAAGATTTTGCATGAAACGCGGTCTGGACGCCACGTTGCACGGGATGATGTGACAGTATCCATTTGTAGTAAAAACCTGACAAATCCGACCGTTTTCTTCATTTGCTGACGAATCGACTTATTGGCAGATCGTCACATCGGCCGCTTTACGCTCTGAGACGGTTAAATTTATAGTCTGCAAACTTATGTCGCCTGCTGCGGTTTGCGGAGACACTAAATTCACCACAGTAGAAGACAGAAGAAGGTGTTAAGAAGATGTATTCGGCCAGTAAGAAGCAGTACAATTCAAGTTTTAGTTATAGATTACTGACTTATTAGCCGGCTTTGGTGCCTTGGACATGATCGAGGACCTCAAGCTTTTGCATCAAACGAGGTCTGAACGTCACGTTGCACGGGGAAATGTGAAACGTGTTAATATATATTAAAAACCTAAGAAAACCTTTCGCATTTATTTAAGTTCCTTTAGTACAATAAGAATCTGTTAAAAAACTGACTACAATAATCATAATCTTGCTGTACAAGGGAAGTAGCTACTATTATTAACAGTATTTATCAACAGCAAATAAAACAAAAGGTAAAACAGAAAGATTATCAAACGTCTAATGGCACAGTAACGAAACTGAAAACAGTTCGCGACAATTTCTTCTGAAATTATTTCACCAGGAAACAACAAGAACACCGATTGAAGACTACTAAAGTTCCAAAATAAACCACTATACACAAACAACTAATTAGTACTTAGCTTTGGATGCGCCGCTACAGCTGCAACTGGTCAGCGCGGAATGTAAACACAGGTAAGAAGTTAAGTTGCTCGATACGAAACACTCGCAAATATCAGGTCACAACCCAAGAAAGGCGGAGGTGAATGAAAAAACCATTAATAAGTATCTTATATAGTAAATATTATCACAAAAACCGTTAAAATATGTATCTGAAACCTATAAATGTATGAAAACTTAGAGAGCGATTTCACACGCACTCACGCGCCTAATCGTAATGCCAGATCGTCGCAGTGGCAGCTTTGCTCACGGAACTGTTTACATATACATCTGGAAACTTACGTCATGTGCTGAGGTATGCGGTCGCACCACAAACAACAAAATAGGGGCTTCTAATTTGATGCAATCGGCAGGTAAGAAGTAGTACTACTCAAGTTTTAGGTATCGAAAATTCAACTGTAGGCCGGTTCTGGTGTCTTGCAGTTGATAGAGGACCTTGGAACATGCCTGTCTTTTTACCCCCCTCCCCCCTCGTAAGATGACTGTCTACGTACACCCGCCACCCCCCCCCCCCCCCCTCGTAATATGTCTGCCTACCTACTCAATCCTTCTGAAAATGTGTGTCTACCCACTTCCCCCTCAGAAGATGACTCTCTACTTATCCCCCCAACCGGAAAACGTCAGTTTTCCCACCCCCTCCCCCCTCAGAAGATGACTGTCTACCTACACACCCTCGGAAGATACCTGTCTACTTACCCCCCCCCCCCCCTCGTTTGGAACATGTCTGCCTACCTACCAGCCTCTCAAAATATGTCTTTCTATCTACATCCCCCACCCCCCTCAGAAGATCACTCTCTACCTACTCCGCACGTGGATGATGCCTGTCTCCCTAACCCACCCTTCAGAAGATGTTTGCCTACATACCCCTTCTTGGAAGATGTCTGTCTACCTACACACCTTTGGAAGAGGCCTGTCTACCTACCCCCTCCCCACCCCTTGGAAGATGTCTGCCCAGCTACCCTCCATCTAAGAAAATATTTGTCTACATACACCCCCTTCGGAAAATGTCTGTCTACCTACTACTGCTCTGATGATGTCTGTCTCCCTACCCCACCCTTCAGAAGATGTCTGCCTACCTTCTACTCCATGGAAGATGTCTCTATACATACCACCTATCGGGTGATGTTTGTCTACTCGCCCTCCCCCCCACCCCATAACATGCCAATCTAACATCCCCCCCTGTGAAGATGCCTATCTATCGCCTAGCTCGGAAGCTACCCCAACTCAGAAGATTCCTATCTATCTGCACTTGGAAGATGACTATCTCTCTATCACCTTCAGAAGACTCTTATCTACCCCCTCAGAAGATGGCTGTCTACATACCCCACCCTCAGAATATGACTGTCTCTGATCTCCCACACTATCTGTCTGTCTACCATTCTCACACATCGAGAGAGGTGGTACAGTGGTTAGCACACTGGACTCGCATTCGGGAGGACGACGGTTCAATCCCGTCTCCGGCCACCCTGATTTAGGTTTTTCGTGATTACCCTAAATCGTTTCAGGCAAATGCCGGGATGGTTCCTCTGAAAGGGCACGGCCAATTTCTTTCCCAATCCTTCCCTAACCCGAGCTTGCGCTCCGTCTCCAATGACCTCGTTGTTGACGAGACATTAAACACTAACCACCACCACCACCATTCTCACAATCAGAAACTGTCTGTCTACCTACCTCCCCCCCCCCCCCCCGAAGATGTCTGCCTATCTTCCTAGGTACCGCCATTTAGAAGGTGTCTGCCTACCTACACCCACTTCAAAAGATGTGTAACTGACTACCCCACCTCCGAAGATCTCTGTCAAACCCTCCTCCAATCCCCGGAGGATGTATGTGTGCAGACCCCCCTCTTGGAAGACATTTGACAACCGAAAAAACCGCTTTGGAAGATGTATGACTTCCTACCACTACCCTCGGAAGGTGTATGTCTACCTAGCACCCCCTCGAAGATGCCTGTCTATCTACCGAACCACGGTATATGCCTGCCTCACCCTGTCAGAATATGTCTGTCTACATACCCCACAAGGAAGATGTCTGTCTACTTACCCCCCCCCCCCCCCTTGGAAGATGTTTGTCTACCTAGCCCCTCTTGGAAGATGTCTGCCCACATAAACACACACTCGGAATATGTATGACTAGCCACCACTCCCCTCGGAACATGTATGTCTACCTACCCCACCTCCAGACATGTCTCTCTACCTACGCCCCCACTCATAAGTTGTGTGTCTACCAACCCGCCATTTGAAGATGTCTGTCAACTTGGCCCTCCCTCAGAAAATGTCTGTCTACCTGCCCACCTTGGAATATTTATGTCTACCAAAACCCGGAGGATATCTGTCTACCCAACACCCCCTCAGAAGATGATTGTCTACCTACCCCCGGAAGATTTCAGTCTACCTGCACCCCTCACTTCTGAAAGATGCCTGTCAATCAACCCCTCCAACAGAAAATGTCTGTCTACCTACCGCCCCTCGAAAGTTGTATGTCTACCACCCCTCCTCGGGAGATGTCTGTCTACCTACCCCCCTTCAGAAGATGTCTATCTACCTACCCCCCATCCCCTCGGTAAATGCCTGTCTACCCAACCCCCTCTCGGGAAAAGTATGTCTACCTATCCCCACTCGGAAGATGGCTGTCTACCTACCACCTCCCTCGGAATATGTCTGTATATCGAACCCGACCTCGGAATATGATTTTCCACCTAATGCATGGGAGATGTCAGTCCACCTGCACCCCACTTTGTAAAATGCCTGTCTACTTTCCACCCCTTTGGAAGATGTCTATCATCCCACCTCGGAAGATGTCTGTCTACCTACCCCCCTCTGAACATGATTGCCTACTGAACCACAACTCAGAAGATGATTGTCTACTGACCACCCAGAAGATGGAAGCCTACCTGCCCCCTCCCACTACAACAGAAGATGACCATCCATCTAACCCCCTTGGTGGATGTCTGTTCATCTCCCCCCCCCCCCTTGGAGGACTTTGTCTTCCTACCCCCTCGGAAGATGTATGTATTCCATTCGCCCCTCAGAAGAGGTCTATCTTCCAACCGCCCTCAGAAGATTTTTGTCTACCTACCCTGCCTTGGTATATGTATGTCTTCCTACACCCCCTCATACGATGTCTGCATACCTACCCCCCTCGGAAGAAGTCTATCATCCCTCTGTTAGAGAATTTCTGTCTACCTTGCCCCCCCCCCCTCGGAAGATATATGTCTTCATATCCTCTACCCTTGGTGCCTACATACTCAACCTCAGAAGATGTCTACCAACCTACCCCACCTTATAAGAAATCTTTCTACCTACCCCCCCCCCCCTCATAATATGTGTGTCTACCACCTCATGGAGGATGTATGTCTACTCCCCCCCCTCGTAAAATGTCTATCTTTCCCAGTTGGAAAGATGTCTATCATCCCACTCTTAGAAGGTGTCTGTCTACCTGTCCTCCCACTCTGAAGATGTCTGTGTACCTACCCTCCCTCAGGAGATATCGGTCTAATTGCCCACCGGGACTATGTCTATCTACATACTCTCAGCCTTGGAAAATACGTGCCTACCTACCCCACCCCCTGTAAGATATCTGTCTACCTACAACCTGCCCTCGGATACTGTCTGTCTACATACACCCTCTAATAAGATGTCTGTCTACCTACCCCACACTGTCTGTCTTCCTACCCCAACCATCCTCGGAAGATGTTTGTCTACCTACCCCTCCTTGGAAAATGCCTGTCTACCTAAATCTCGCTTGGAAAATATCTGTCTACCTACCCCCCATCCTTGGAAGGTGTCTGTCCACCAACTCTCCTGTCGGAAGATGTATGGCTACCTAACCCCCCTCAGAAGATGTCTGTCTATCTATCTGCCTGTGGAATGTGTATGTCTACCTAACTCCCTTAGACAATGTCAGTCTACATACCCCCCTCGGAAGATACCTGTCTACCAATACTCTTCCCTCTACATGCCAAAACTAATAAGATAGCTGCCAACCTAACCCACCTCAGAAGGTCTCTGTTTATGCACACAAACTGAACATGTATGTCTATCTACCCCCCAGAAGTTGTCTGTCTACCTGCCCCCTCAGAAAATGTCAGTCGACCTACCCCCCCTTGGAAGATTTCTGTCTACCTATAACACCTCACGGAAAATATCTGTCTACCAGCCCCCTCTCAGAAGATATCTGTCTACCTACCACCCCACTCAGAAGTAGTATATCTATCTACCGTACCCTTGGAACATGTCTACCTACCCCCCCTCACAGTCAGCAGTTGTCTGTCCACCACCTACATAAGTTGTCTATCTACACCCCCTCGGAAGATGTCTGTCCAATACACCACCCTCAGAAGATATCTGTCCTACCCCTCTCGAAAATGTTAGTCTACCTACACCCCAGATAATGAATGTCTACCAACCCCACCTCGGAAGATGTTTGTCTACCTACCCCATGGAAGATGTGTTTACCTACCACCACTCGTAGTATGTGTGTCTACCTACCCCCATTGGAAAATATCGGTCTACCAACTGCCCTTGAAGATGTATGCCTACATACCCAACACCCTCGGAAGACGTCTGGCTACCTAGCTCCCCCCCACGAAGATATCTGCCTTCATACCCACTTCTCTTGGAAGATGTCTGTCAACGGACCCAAATTCAGAAAACGACTGCCTACCTACCCCACCTCAAAAGATGTCTGCCTACCAACCACCCCTTGGAATATGTATGTCTACCTACACTCATTCGGAATATTGCTCTCTACCACCCCTCCCTCTGAACATGTCTATCTACCTACCTCCCTCAGAACATGTCTATCTACCAACATCCCCCACCTCTTATGAAGTCTCTCTCACTACCCCCCCCCCCCTTCGAAAGTGACACCCTACCTACCATCCTCAGGAAATGTCAGTCTTCCTACTCCCCATACCTCAGAAGGTGTGTCTAACTATCCCCATGGACAATGTCTGTCTACATACCCCTAGCCTCAGAAAATACTTGTCTAACTACACCCCTCAGATTATTTCTGTCTACCTACAACCCAGCCTCGGATAATGTCTGTCTACCTACCCCCTCACTAATTGTCTCTCTACCTAAGCTACCTTAGAAGATATCTGTCTACATATCCCTCATCCTCTGAAGCTGTATGTCTACTACCCCTGCTCAGAAGATGTCTGTCTACTTAAAAACCCCTCAGAACATGTCTGTCTAACAACCCCCCCCCCCCCCCAGTTGTCTGTCTACCTACCCCCTTGAAGATGTCTGTCTACCTACCCCCAGTAAAATGTCTCTGTACCCATCTTCCCCTCAGAAGATGATTGTCTACCTACCCCCGTACAGAAGATGCACCCCTTTCAGAAAATGTCTGTCTACCTACCCCATCCACACATGGAAGATTCCTATCTACCCACTTTGGACAATGCCTTTCTACCCCAACTCAGAAATGTCTATCTACTACCATCTCAGAAGATGTCTGTCTACCTACCCCCCATTGAATATATCTGCCTACCCAACCCATCTTTGGAAGATGATTGGCTACCTACCCCATGGAAGATGTCAGGCAACCTGCCCGCTCACTTAGGAAGATGCCTACCTCCCCCTTGGAAGTGGTCTATTTTCCACGACTCAGAAGATGTCTGTCTAACTACCCCCTCTGAATGTATATGTCTATCAACTATGTCTGTTTACCTACTCCCATAAGATGTCTATCATCCCCCTCAGAAGGTATCTTCCTATATACTCCCTCCCCTTGGAAGATGTCTGTCTACATACCCAAACTAAGATGATGTCTGGCAATCTACTCCCCCACAGAAGATGTCTGTCTACCTACCACCCTTGGAACATCTATGTCTTTCTACTCCCCGGAAGATGTCTGTCAGTCTGCCCAACTTGGAAAATGTCTGTCTACGTGCCCTCCTTCGGAAGATGTCTATCATCCCCAGCCTCAGAAGAATTATGTCTATTTGTCCCGCACCAACAGTAGATGTCTGTGTACCTACCCCCTTAAGAAGAAGTCTGTTTACCAACCCCCCTTCAGGAGATTCTCAAACCACCCACCAGGAAAGTCTCTGTCTACCTATCCCTCCCCCCCCCCCTTTGGGAGATATGTGTCTACCTACAACACAGCTCGGTAAATGTCTGTCTACCTACCCCTCAGAAGATGTCTGTTTATCCACACCTCCACAGATGATGTCTATCTACCTACCCCCTGCCCCCATCCTCCGAGGATGTCTGTCTTCCTACACCCTCAGAAGATGTCTGTCTACCTACCCCCCTTGGAAGATGTTGGTCTACTTACCCCTCTAGATGATGTCTGTCTACGTACGCCCCTCAGAAGATGGCTGTCTACCAATCCACCAATGGGCGATGTCTGTCTACCAACCCCCTCGAAAGGTGCCTTTGTGCCTACCCCCTCAGAAGATTGTCTACCTACGAACACTCAGTAAATGTATATATACCTACCCCCCCCCCCCTTGGAAGAAGTCTGTCTAATTATTCCCCACCCCTTGGTAATTTCTGTCTACATACCACTCCCTTGCAAGATGTCTGTGTACCTACTCCCTCTTGAAAGATATCTGTTTACCTACATCTTCTGTGGGGAGGTAGGAAGACACACATCTTCTGCGAGGGGTAGGTAGACAGACATATTCCAAAGCAGGGTACATGGTCAGACATCTTCTGAAGGGTGGTAGGTAGACAGACATCCTCCAAGAGGGGGGGGGAGACATTTTCTGTGGTGATAATGGTAGACAAACAATTCCAAGGAGGGGTAGTTAGACAGTCATCTTCTGAGTGGTTGTTTCTTAGTCAGACGTCTTCAAGGGGGAGGATTGGTAGACTGACAGTTTCCAAGGGGGGAGACATTTTTCGATTGGGGCCAAATAGGTAAACAGATATCCTTTGAGAGGGAGGTAGACATTTTCCGGGGGGGGGGGGAGATATTTTCGAGGGGGAGAGTAGATTGACATCTTCTGGGAGGGGGGAGATAGTATTCTTCCATGGGGGGAGGTGAGTTGTCAGACATCTTCAAAGGTTGGGGGGGGGGGTCGGTAGACAGACATCTTCCAAGAAATGTCGGTAAGTAGACAGACATCTTCTGTGGGAAGTGATGGTATGTACACTTACATCTTCTGATGGGTTCGGGTAGATAAACAGGCATCTTTCATGATGGGGGGATAGAGCTCCTCGAAGATGGGGTGTAGATGTCTTTGGCAAGGAGGGTAGATAGACATATTCCAAGAGGGGGTTAGATAGATTTCTTCCATAGCGGGGATAGATAGACTTGTCCCGAGTTTGTGAGGTAGACAGACATACAGACATCTTCCTAGAATTTGGAGGTAGACAAACATATTCAGAATGGGCAGTAGACACATTCCAAATGAAGGGAGGCTGTAGAAATCTTCTGAGTCTAGGATAAATGTTCTCTGAGAGGAGGGGCTAGATGGAAATCTTAACAGGGGTGGGGTAGGTAGTCAGACATATTCTGAGAGGAGGGGGTTGATAGACAGGCATGTTTCATGAGGTGAGTTATCGACATCCGCCTGGGGGATAGACATCTTCTGAGGTGGGGATAGGTATCTTCCAGTGGGTGTAGATATCTGTGGGTGGGGTAGATAGACATCTTCTGAGGTGTTGGTTGATAGTCACCTTCCTAGTGGAGGGATACAGATATTTTCCGCCTGGGCTGGGTAGATAATCTTCTGAAGGGGGGTAGACGTCTTCCAAGGGGGGGTAGAGAGACAGCTTCTGAGGGGGTAGATAGACATTTTCCAAGGATGGGGGCAGATACACATCTTCTGAGGGGGTAGATACACCTCTTCCGAGGAAGGTATGGATAGATAATCTTATGAGGTGGGTGTTGGTAGGCATCAGCTGAAGGGGGCTAGATTGGCATCTTCCGATGTGGAAGGGTTTAAGTAGGCATTTTTAGAGGGAGGGATTTCTTCCCAGGGGTTTAGATAGGCATCTTCCAAGTGGGTGTAGAATGACATCTCAGAGAGGGGGTAGACAAAATCTTCCGAGAGGGGGTAGGTAGAAAGACATCTTTCGATGGGAGAGTAGGTAAGCAGACATCTTTTGAGTGGGGTTGGTAAACTGACATCTTCCAAAGGGGCAAGGTAGACATATAGTTTCTGAGGGTGGGGCATAGGTAGACTGACACTTTCCGATGTGTGGTAAGTGGAATTACATCTTCTGAAGTGATGGGGTAGGTATACAGACATATACCTAGGGGGAAGGTAGACAGACATGTCCCGAGTGGTGGTAGGTAGACAGCCATCTTCCAGTTGGGTAGGTACACAGACATCATCCAAGGAGGTTAGAAGGACAGACATTTTCCATGTGGGGGTTGGTAGACATAAATCATCTGAGGGGGGAGAGACATCTTTTGAGGGGAGGGTACATAGACGGACATCTTCAGAGAGGAGGTAGTCATCCTCCGAGAGGGAGATAGTCATCCTCCGAGAGGGGGAGTAGATGTCTTCCGAGATGGGAGGCAGTTGTACATCTTCCACTGGTCTTAGCTAGGCAGACATCTTCTGAGGGAGGGTATGTAGACAGACATCTTCTGAGGGGGATAACGTCGACAGTCATCTTCTGATCGGGGTGGGTGGGTAGACAGACATCTTCCGAGTGGTGGTAGGTATGGAGACATCTTCTGAGGCTGGATTCGGTAGACAGGCATCTTCCAAGGGGGGGTGTTGGAAGACAGATATTTTTCAAGGGGTGGGAAACATCTTCTAAAGGATGCAGTTTGGTAAGCAGTATCCTCCGAGAGGGGTCTAGACATTCTGTGAGGGGGATAACGTCGACAATCATCTTCCTATTGGGGGGGGCAGGTAGAAAGACATCTTCCGAGGAGTGTTAGGTATGGAGACATCTTCTGAGCCTGGGTGCAGTAGAAAGACATCTTCCAAGGGGTGGAGGGGTGTGTTGGAAGACAGACATCTTCCAAGGGGTGGGAAGCACCTTCTAAAGGATGCAGTTTGGTAGACAGACATCCTACGAGAGAGGATGTAGACATTATCAGATGGGGAGTGTATATCTTCTGAGAGGAGTGGTAGATTGACATCTTCCGAGAGGGGGGAGATACTTTTCTTCCATGGCGGCAATAGATAGATATCTTCCGAGAGGAGGTACATAGATAGACATGTTTAAATGTGTGGTGAATGTACACAGACAACTTTCGAGAAGGGTGGTAGGTATACAGACATCCTCAGAGGGGGTGGGTTGGGAGACAGACATCTTCCGAGATAGGGATAAGATAGAGACAAATCATTCAAGGTGTGGTAGATAAATATACAGATTCTGAGGGGTTTAGGTAAACATTCATATTATGACGGGTTGTGGGTGTAGGTAGACAGAAACCATCCGAGGAGGGGTATTTAGGCAGATAATGTCTGAGAGGGTTTATGTAGACTGGCATCTTCTGAGGGGTTGTAGGAGGACAGACATCTTCCAAGTGGAGGGTTGGTAGACAGACATCTTCAGATGTGGGGTGGGGTAGGTAGCCAGACATCTTCCAATAGGGGGTTGGTAGGCAGACATATCATGTGAGGGGATGGTTTAGACAACCTTCTTCTGATGGGTGGGTGGGTAGACTGACATCTTCCATGATGGGGCGTAGGCAGAGAGACATTGTCCGAGGCAGGGTGACTATAGACATTTTTCGAGAGGGGGGGTAGTTAGACAGACTTCTTCTGGGGGGTTGTAGGTAAACTGACCTCTTCAGAGGGGTGGCATAGAATGACATTTGCCAAGAGGGGTAGGTAGAGAGACATTTTCCGATGGTGGAAAGTAGACAACATCTTCTGATGAGTGTAGGTAGACAGACATCTTCCGAGGGGGATGTGTAGGTGGACATACATCTTCCGATGGTTGGTGGGTACATAGACAGACATATTCCAATGGGTGCGATAGGTAGACAAACATCTTGCAAGTGCGGGCGTCGTAGACAGATATCATACAAAAGTTCATGTAGGTAGACACACATCTTCTGAGGGGGTGTAGGGAGACAGACATTTTCCGAGGGGTGTACATAGACATACATTTTCCACGTGGGGTCTAGGTAGACAGACATCTTCAGATGAGGGGGTAATTAGACAATCATCTTCTGGGGTAGGCTGACAGACATATTCAGAAGTATGGGTTGGTAGACAATACTTTATGACTGGAGGGATGTAGAGAGACATCTTCCAAGGGGTGTAAGTAGGTAGACAGACCTCTTCTGTTGTGGGATTTGTAGGTAGGCAGACATCTTCCGAAGCAGAGGTGTTGGTAAACAGACAATTATCATGGACAGGGTTAGGTAGGCAGACATCTTCCCAGTGAAGTTTTGTAGACAGACATCTTCCAACGAGGGGTTAGGTAGACTGACACCTTCTGAGGCAGGGTAGGTAGATAGTCATCTTCGGAGGAGTGTTTGGTATACAGACATCTTCCGAACGGGTGTAGGTATACAGACATATACCTAAGGGGGAGGTAGACAGACATCATGGGAGTGGGGGTACGTAGACAGACAGGTGGGTAGGTATACAGACATCTTCCGAGGGGGATTAGGAGGACAGACATTTTCCATTTGAGGGTTGATAGACTTACATCATCTGAGGGAGGAGAAATATCTTTTGAGAGGAGGGTATGTAGACAGACATTTCAGAGAGAGGGTAGACATCATCCGAGAGGGAGGTAGTCATCCTCCAACACAGGGGTAGATATCTTCCAAGAGGGGTGTAAATAAATATCTTCCAAGATGCGAGGTAGATGGACCTCTTCCGAGGGTTTTAGGTAGGCAGACATGTTCCGAGGTGTGGCATGTAGACATACACCTTCTGAGGGGAATAAGGTAGACAGTCATCTTCTTATGGGAAATGGGTAGGTAGACAGACATATTCCAAGGGAGGGGGGGTAGGTAAGGAGGAGATATATTCTGAGGGTGAGTTCAGTACTCAGACATCTTCTGAGGGGTGTTCATGGTAGACAGACATCTTTCAAAGGGGGGGAGACATCTTCCAAAGTATGCGTTTTGGTATACAGACATCCTACAAGAGGGGTGTGGACATTCTCTGATGTGGGAGTAGATATCTTCCCAGAGGAGTGGTAGTTTAACAACTTCTGAGAGGCAGACAGATATCCTCAGAGGTAGGGGTAGGGAGACAGATATCTCCCACAGGAGGGATAAAATCGAATCATTTGAAGGGGGTAGATAGGCATACATCTTCTGAGGGGTTTAGGTAGACATTCATCTTATGACAGGGGAAGGGGGTAGGTAGACAGATCATGCGGGGGGGGGGGGGATATGTAGACAGATATCTTACAAGAGGGGGGTAGGTAGGCAGACATATTCTGAAGAGTTGTAGGAGGACGGACATATTCCAAGGGGGTAGGTAGACAGGCATCTACAGAGGGGGTTAGGTAGACAGTCTTATCAGAGGTGTATAGGTAGACAGACATCTTCTAAGGGGTTTGGTAGACCAACATTTCCTAAGGAGTGGCAGGTAGACAAACTTCTTCCGAGTGTGGGTGGGTATGTAGACAGACACCAGTAAGGAATTGTAGGCTGACAGACATCCTTTGTGATAGATGGTAGGTAGGCAGAAATATTCCGAAGGGAGGGTTGGAAAACATACATCTTCCAATGGAAGGGGTAGGTAGTCATACATCTTCTGAGGGCTGGGTTTAGGTATACAGAGATCTTTCCAAGGGGGGGCAGGTAAGTAGACAGACATATACTCAGGGTAGGGGGATGAGAGACAGACATTTTCCGAGGGGGAGGGGTAGGTACACAGACATCTTCTGATGGTTGGGTAGGTAGACAGACATCTTCCGGGGTGGACAGCTAATCGGACATGGTTTGAGGGAGCTTAGGTAGACAGACATTTCCGATGGGGAGTGTAGGTAGACAGACATATTCTAAGGGTGGGGAGATGAGAGACATTTTCTGATGTGGAGATAGGTAGACAGACGTCTTCTGAGGGTTTGTAGGTAGACAGACATCTTCCAAGCGGGAGCTGTAGGTAGACAGATATCTTCAGAAGGAGATTGTAGGTTGATGGACATATTTTGTGCAGGTAATGATAGATAAACAAATTCCAAGGGGTGGTAGTTTAACAGACATCTTCCCAGGGGGGCTGAGTAGATAGACAGACATCATCCAACGTGGGTAGACAGACATATTCCAGGTGGAGTAGACATCCTCCAAGGGGTAGACATCTTCGAATGGTGGTGAGGGTAGGTAGACATCCTATGAGAGTGGGGTTAGAGATTCTCTGAGAGGGAGGTGTAGATAGCTACCAAGAGTGGAGGTAGATAGACATATTCCGAGTGGGGGGGGGGGGGTTGGATAGAAATCTTCTGGGGGTTGAAATTTGGCAGTTGGTAGACTGGGCTTTTCTGAGACTGTGTTTGGAAGACATTTTCCGAGGTGGGAGGTAGACAGATATATTCCGAGGCAGTTGGTAGGTAGACAGACTAATTCCAGGGTGGTTGGTATGCTGACAGACATCTTCTGAGGGGGGGGGGGGGGTAGACAGACATCGCCTGAGGGGCTGGAAGACACCTTCCAAAGTTTGGGGGTCTCTAGACATCTTCCGAGACAGGGGTAAACAACTTCCGAGTGGGGGGGCTGAGTAGGGGTTGGGATAGGTAGACAGACAAATTCCGAGAGGGCAGGTAGGTAGATAGACTTCTCCTTAGTGTGGGGGGGGGGGGTGTTGAGAGACATCTTTCAGGGTGATAGACATCTTACGAGGTGGGGAGAGAGTTTTTGTGGGGGTATAGATAGACATCTTCACAGGGTGAGGTAGGTGGACAAACATCTTCCTTAGGGGGTGAGGTAGGCAGACATCTGACGAGGGGGCAGGTAGACAGACATCTCCTGTGGAGAGTTACGTAGACTGACATTTTATAAGGAGCAAGTAGGTAGAATTACATATTAGGTGGTGGGGCGATGAGAGACAGACAGCTTTCGATGGGGTAGAGGTAGTATGAAATCTTCCGATGTGGGAGGTGTAGGTAGATATCATCTTAGAGGGGTAGGTACACAGACATCTCCCGAGGGGTGGGGTAGGTAGACATTCATATTCTGTGGGGAGGGGTAGGTAGTCATACATATTCTAAGGGGGTGGGGGGGTTTAGGTAGACAGACATATTCCAAGGGTGTGGGTAGGTACACAGACATCATCTGAGGGGGGAGGGGAGGTGCAGGTTGACAGAGATCTTCCATGGATGGGTAGCTCGGTAGATATCTTCTGAGGGGGATAGATAGGCATATTTCGAAGGTGGGGTAGATAGCCACCTTCCCAGGGGGGGGGGGGGGGGGCAGATCATCATGGGTGTGACGTCACGTGAGCTGCACTGCTGTTGAAATAGCTTGTTAATGTTTTATAAATTTTAGACTTCATTTACGGATTTTAAAGTTTTTTTGTGTTATTATTTTTGCCGTAAAAGCAAATTATTAGTGGATATTCATTTATCTCAGTGTTTCTTCCTGTGGTATTGACTCGAGTGGTCTATTATGTGTAAGTGTGCTTCCATGGTTCGTCTAAGCCTCGCGCCTCATCAGCGTGTTTACATTTTGCGGCGTGCACTGCATCTGCAGCGGTTATAAGCTAAGTACTGACGAACTTGTTTGTGCTCTGTAATACGTTATTAAACTGAATAGATTGCAGTGGTGTTGCTTGCCATTTTTGGCGAAATAATGACTTAATAAACTCTTGTAATCGTTCGCTCGCTGTGTTTTATAGAGTTTTCAGTGTGTTGAAGTCGTTTAGTAAATTTCGTGCTTTAGTTTTCAACTGGCGTTTAGTTTAAATTTTTTGGTTTTAGCCAATAATTTTGTGAAGTTTTGCTGGTATTGGTATCGGCTGTGTTGTAGTAGTATTAATACAAGTAGCTGCTTTCTTAGTAGGCAGAGAATTTCGAGACCATAGTTGTTAGTTCTTAAATAGTGCTGCTTTTGTAACTGAACTTTGGTAACGTAGACGTATAGTTTTTTTTAGTAACTGTAAAATTTTATCGTGAGTGAGAAGTGATTGCTATGTCGTAGGTTTGTGAGTAGTGGATTAAGCTGTGGGATTTGTTCAAAGTATTTTCATTGGGGGGAATGCGGTGGGGAAGCCAGTGGTCATTTGAGGGTGATCCTGTCCTGGGAATGTAGAATCTGTAATAGAAACAAGTTAATAGAGGAGCAGGAGCGTAAGATCTGTGCCCTTCAGGTGCAGTTACAATGCGCAAAGGAGGAACTAGATAAGTTGAGGAGGGTGAAGGGTGCTGGGGAATGGGAACTGGCAGTTGACAAGAAGATAGATAGGAAAAGGAGGTAGTCAGACAGTTTTACTTTGCATACATGCAATAGATACGACAAACTGTCAAAGTTGAGCGGAGAGGAGCCTCGTGTAGCTGTATATGGAGGTAACTTGCAGCCGTCCTCAGCAATTAGGAGGCCTAGGTTCTGCTGCTAGGTAGTTACCGGGTAGAGGTGTGGGCCAGCATTTGCAAGAAGTTTTGTGGAGTGAGTACCAGGTCACAAGCATTGTGAAGCCTAATGCAGGGTTGGCTCAGGTGGCTGAAAGCATAGGGGAGTTATGTAAGAATTTTACAAAGGAGGATCAGGTAGTGATAGTGGGTGGTGCTGGGAGCAGTCGCAATAGGGACAGGGGGTATGATGTCAGTGGTGACTTGGTTAAGATAGCTACTCAAACTGGTGGCACTAATGTGCTTTTCGTGCAACTGTTTCAGCATAATGATCGGCCACACCTTAATGCGGCTGTTGGGGGCGTAATTGTGGGGCTGGGGAGTGCAGTGATGGGAGAGGGCATGGATCACATCTCAGTGGTGCCAGTTGGGTCTATCAGTAGATGGGGTTTCACTAGGCATGGCCTGCACCTCAATAGGTATGCGAAGGAGAGGCTACCTAAGCTTATAGGTGACAGTGTAGTGGGTGGTGGTGGCGGTAGTGGTGTCACTCATGGAAAAATTCCTGTAGTATTTGGTGTTAGAGCTGCACCTTTTTAATACTGAAGTCAGCTGATTGGTATACCAGCTTAAAGGAAGTGCCTCTAAGGTTCAAAAATGGTTCTAATGGCTCTGAGCACTATGCAAATTAACATATGGGGTCATCAGTCGCCTAGAACTTAGAACTAATTAAACCTAACTAACCTAAGGACGTCACACACATCCATGCCCGAGGCAGGATTCGAACCTGCGACCGTAGCAGTCGCACGGTTCCGAACTGAGCGCTTAGAACCGCAAGACCACCGCGGCCGGCGTGCCTCTAAGGGCTCTCCTCCAGAGGATGTAATGTTTCCAAGTAGAGAAGGAATTGGCATATTTCATCAGAATATAAGAGTTATTAGAGATAAAGTTAGTGAACTGCTAACAGATGTTAACGCTGAAATTATTTGTATATCAGAGCACCACTTCAATAAATTGATAATTTATAGGCTTCCTTTACCAGGCTACATATTACCTGGCTGTTTCTCAAGGAGTTCCTTGCGGGGTGGGGAGGTGTCTCCGTACATAAAAAACAGTACGTTATTTGAGTCCATAGACTTATCACGACACTGCACTGAACAGATATTTGAAAGTTGTGCAGCATTTGTTGAATTTAGTGAAACTCAACTTCTAATTGCTGGTGTTTATAGGGCCTCTAACTCAAACTTCAGAGCATTTTTGCTTAAGCTAGAGAGGGTTCTTGATTCACTTTGTAGGAAGTACCAGAAAGTAGTTATATGTGGGGAATTCAATATTAATTTTGTATATGATTGTGCAAGAAAAAGGGGGGTTGGGTTGTTTGGGGAAGGAGACCAGACAGCGATGTCATTGGTCTCATCGGATTAGGGAAGGATGGGGAAGGAAGTCGGCCATGCCCTTTGAGAGGAACTAACCCAGAATTTGCCGGGAGTGATTTAGGGAAATCACGGAAAACCTGAATCAAGATGGCTGAACGCGGGACTGAACCGTCGTCCTCCCGAATGTGAGTCCAGTGCCTTAACCACTGCGCCACCTCGCTCGGTCCCAAGAAAAATGATGTTGGTAGATCTCCTAAATTCATATGATCTGATGCCAACTGTGTTTTTTTTTTTTTTTTTTTTTTTTTTTTTTCAAACTAGGGTGCAGGCGAATAGTAGCACAATTATAGACAATATTTTTATTCGTTCTTCAATACTAGATGGGCATCCTGTTAGTAAAAAAGGGAATGGCCTTTCAGACCATAATGCACAAATTTTAACACTAAAAGGTTTTTGTACTCAACCCAATGTCATATTTAGTTACAAAGAACGTAGGAAAGTCAATCCAACAGCAATAGAGTGTTTTTAAAACTTGTCAAGGAACAAGAGTGGCAAGATGTTTATAGTGCCAATAATACAGATGATAAATACAATGCTTTCCATGGCACATTTCTCATGCTCTTTGAGAGTTGTTTTCCATTAGAACATTCTGAATGGGGTACTAGCAGTAATAGACAGCACAGTTGGCTGACTAGTGGGATAATGATTTCATGTAGAACATAGGGCGAATTATATCAAAATGTTAGAAGTAGTCACAATCAAGCTAAATAAAAATTTAGTTTCAACAGGAAATCATACAAATTTCTTCGCAAATACCTTTCTGAGATTGACGTCTGAAATACTCCTCTGTGATACAAACAAGAGAGAGATTGAGTCAATAACTATATCACTGAAGACTAAGGACTCTCATGGATATGATGGAGTGCCTAGAAGCATATTAAAGTACTGTGCTGCACATGTTAGCCCTGTATTTAGCCATATTTGCAATTTTTCCTTTAGAGTTGGTCAGTTTCCTGACCGATTAAAGTACTCATCAGTAAAGCCGCTTTATGAAAAGGGAGAAAGGGATAATATAGATAATTTTAGACCTACTTCTATGCCATCAGTGTTTGCAAAAGTTACCGAAAAGGCTGTGCATGTAAGGTTAATTGATCACTTGATATCACACAATTTGCTGTCAAATGAACAGTTCGGTTTTAGAAGCCGTCTGACAACTGAAAATGCTGTATTCTGGCGTACAGACGTACTTTTATGCAAAATCGTAAGGTCCTAGCTCTTGTCCAATGCACCAAAGCCGACAAATAAGGGAATAACCGATAACTAAAACTTGAATAGTACTGCTTCTTACTGCCTACTACATCTTCTTAGAAGATATTTCTGTGTTATAATATGATGTTTTCAGTTTTCTCCGCATACCGCAACACGCGACATAATTTTGCAGACGATAAATGTAACCGTTTCAGAGAGAAAAGCGGCCAATGTGAAGATGTGGCAATAAAGTCGATTCGATAGCAAATAACGAAAGCGGGCGGATTTCTGAAGTTTTTACTACGTATGAACAGTTTCCACATTCTCCCGTGCAACGTGGTTTCCAGACGTGGTTTCATGCTGAATCTTTAGGTCGTCGGTCATGTGCAATGTACCAAAGCCGGCAAATAAGTGAATAACCGATAACTAAAACTTGACTACTACTGCTTGTTACTGGCCGATAACATCTTCTTAGAAGCTTCTTCTGTGTTCTACTATGGTGCTTTTAGTGTCTCCGCATACAGCGGCAAGAGACATAACTTTGCAGACGATGTATGTGACCGATTCAGAGAGAAAATCGACCAATATGACGATCTGGCGTTAAGTCGATTCTTTTGGCAAATGACGAAAACGGGCGGATTTCTCATGGTGTTACTACATATGAAAGCTTTTCTCATTCTCCCGTGCAACGTGGCGTACAGACGTACTTCCATGCAAAATCTTAAGGTCCTAGCTCATGTCCAATGCACCAAGGCGGCAAATAAGTGAATAACCGATAACTAAGCATGTATATTACTGCTTCCTACTTTCGATTATATCTTCTTTGAAGCTTTTTCTTTGTTCTAATATAATGTTTTCAGTTTTTTCCGCATACCCCAACACGCGACATAACTTTACAGACGATAAATGTAACCGTTTCAGAGAGAAAAGTAGCCAATTTGACGATCTGACAATAAGTCGATTCAATGGCAAATGTCGAAAACGGGCGGATTTCTCATGTTGTTAGTACATATGAACACTTTTCACATTCTCCCGTGCAACGTGGCGTACATACGTACTTTCATGCAAAATCTTAAGCTCCTAGCTCATGTCCAACCGTGCGACTGCTAAGGTCGCAGGTTCGAATCATACCTGGGGCATGGATGTGTGTGATCTCCTTGGGTGAGTTAGGTTTAAGTAGTTCTAAGTTCTAGGGGACTAACGACCTCAGCAGTTGAGTCCCATTGTGCTCAGAGCCATTTGAACTGATGTTTAATGCACCAAAGCCGGCAAATAAGTCAATAGTATAGTTCTGCTTGCTACTTTCGATTACATCTTCTTAGAAGCTTTTTTGTGTTCTAATATGATGTTTTCAGTTTCTTCCGCATATTGCAATACGCGACATACATTTCCAGACGATAAATGTAACTGTTTCAGAGAGAAAAGCGGCCAATGTGACGATCTGGCATCAAGTCGATTCGATGGCAAATGACGAAAGCGAGCGGATCTCTCAAATTTTTACTACATATGAACAGTTTTCACATTCCCCCGCGCAATGTGATTTCCAGACGTCGTTTCATGCGAAATCTATAGGTCGTCGGTCATGTCCAATATACCAAACCCGGCAAATAAGTGAATTACCGCTAACTAAATCTAGAATAGTACTGCTTCTTATCGGCGATTACATCTTCTTCGAAGCTTTTTCTGTGTTCTAATATAATGTTTTCAGTTTTTTTCCATACCGCAACACGCGACATAATTTTGCAGACGATGGATGTAACCTGTTCAGAGAGAAAAGCGGCCAATGGGACGATCTGGCAATACATTCGACTCTATAGCAAATGATGAAAGCGATCGGGTTTCTTAGGTTTTTACTACATATGAACGCTTTCCACATTCTCCCGTGCAACGTGTCGTACAGACGTACTTTCTTGCAAAATCTTAACGTCCTAGCTCATGTCCAAGGCACAAAAGCCGGCAAATAAGTGAGTAATCGATAACTAGAACTTGACTAGTACTGCTTGTTACTGGCCAATTACATCTTCTTAGAAGCTTCTTCTGTGACTACTATAGTGATTTTAGTATCTGCGCATACCGCGGCAAGCGACATAACTTTGCATACGATGAATGTAACCGTTTCAGAGGGAAAAGCCACCAGTGTGACGATCTGTCATTAAGTCGATTCGATGGCAAATGACGAAAACGGGCGGATTTCTCATGGTGTTACTACATATGAAAACTTTTCTCATTCTCCCGTGCAACGTGGCGTACAGACGTACTTTCATGCAAAATCTTAAGGTCGTAGCTCATGTCCAATGCACCAAAGCCGGCAAATAAGTGAATAAACCGATAACTGAAACTTGAATAGTACTGCTTCTTACTGGCAATTACATCTTCTTTGAAGCTTTTTCTGTATTCTAATATAATGTTTTCAGCTTTTTCCGCATACCGCAACACGCGACATAATTTTGCAGACGATAAATATAACCGTTTCAGAGAGAAAAGCGGCCAATGTGAAGATGTGGCAATAAAGTCGATTCGATAGCAAATGACGAAAGCGGGCGGATTTCTGAAGTTTTTACTACGTATGAACAGTTTCCACATTCTCCCGTGCAACGTGGTTTCCAGACGTGGTTTCATGCTGAATCTTTAGGTCGTCGGTCATGTGCAATGTACCAAAGCCGGCAAATAAGTGAATAACCGATAACTAAAACTTGACTACTACTGCTTGTTACTGGCCGATAAAATCTTCTTAGAAGCTTCTTCTGTGTTCTACTATGGTGCTTTTAGTGTCTCCGCATACCGCGGCAAGAGACATAACTTTGCAGACGATGAATGTGACCGATTCAGAGAGAAAATCGACCAATATGACGATCTGGCGTTAAGTCGATTCTTATGGCAAATGACGAAAACGGGCGGATTTCTCATGGTGTTACAACATATGAAAGCTTTTCTCATTCTCCCGTACAACGTGGCGTACAGACGTACTTTCATGCAAAATCTTAAGATCTTAGCTCATGTCCAATGTACCAAAGAAGGCAAATAAGTGAATAAACCGATATTTAAACTTGAATAGTACTGCTTCTTATTGGCTATTACATCTTCTTAGAAGCTTTTTCTGTGTTCTAATATGATGTTTTCAGTTTTTTCTGCATACCGCAACACGCGACATACTTTTGCAGCCGCTAAATGTAACCGTTTCAGAGAGAAAAGCGGCCAATGTGACGATCTGACATTAAGTCGATTCGATGGAAAATGTCGAAAACTGGCGGATTTCTCATGTTGTTACTACATATGAACATTTTTTATATTCTCCCGTGCAACGTGGCGTACAGACGTACTCTCATGCATAATCTTAAGGTCCTAGCTCATGTCCAATGCACCAAGGCGCAAATAAGTGAATAACCTATAACTAAAGCATGTATACTACTGCTTCCTACTTATGATTATATCTTCTTTGAAGCCTTTTCTGTGTTCTAATATAATGTTTTCAGTTTTTTCCGCATACCCCAACACGCGACATAACTTTACAGACGATAAATGTAACCGTTTCAGAGAGAAAAGTAGCCAATATGACGACCTGACAATAAGTCGATTCAATGGCAAATGTCGAAAACGGGTGGATTTCTCATGTTGTTAGTACATATGAACACTTTTCACATTCTCCCGTGCAACGTGGCGTACATACGTACTTTCATGCAAAATCTTAAGGTCCTAGCTCATGTCCAACCGTGCGACTGCTAAGGTCGCAGGTCCGAATCCTGCCTGGGGCATGGATGTGTGTGATCTCCTTGGGTGAGTTAGGTTTAAGTAGTTCTAAGTTCTAGGGGACTAACGACCTCAGCAGTTGAGTCCCATTGTGCTCAGAGCCATTTGAACTGATGTTCAATGCACCAAAGCCGGCAAATAAGTCAATAGTATAGTTCTGGTTGCTACTTTCGATTACATCTTCTTAGAAGCTTTTTTTGTGTTCTAATATGATGTTTTCAGTTTCTTCCGCATATTGCAATACGCGACATACATTTCCAGACGATAAATGTAACTGTTTCAGAGAGAAAAGCGGCCAATGTGACGATCTGGCATCAAGTCGATTCGATGGCAAATGACGAAAGCGAGCGGATCTCTCAAATTTTTACTACATATGAACAGTTTTCACATTCCCCCGCGCAATGTGATTTCCAGACGTCGTTTCATGCGAAATCTATAGGTCGTCGGTCATGTCCAATATACCAAACCCGGCAAATAAGTGAATTACCGCTAACTAAATCTAGAATAGTACTGCTTCTTATCGGCGATTACATCTTCTTCGAAGCTTTTTCTGTGTTCTAATATAATGTTTTCAGTTTTTTTCCATACCGCAACACGCGACATAATTTTGCAGACGATGGATGTAACCTGTTCAGAGAGAATAGCGGCCAATGGGACGATCTGGCAATACATTCGACTCTATAGCAAATGATGAAAGCGATCGGGTTTCTTAGGTTTTTACT
Source organism: Schistocerca gregaria (assembly GCF_023897955.1). Classification (NCBI taxonomy): domain Eukaryota; kingdom Metazoa; phylum Arthropoda; class Insecta; order Orthoptera; family Acrididae; genus Schistocerca; species Schistocerca gregaria. Next base: position 169,063 of record NW_026061895.1, on the reverse strand, counting down.
ACATATGAACGCTTTCCACATTCTCCCGTGCAACGTGTCGTACAGACGTACTTTCTTGCAAAATCTTAACGTCCTAGCTCATGTCCAAGGCACAAAAGCCGGCAAATAAGTGAGTAATCGATAACTAGAACTTGACTAGTACTGCTTGTTACTGGCCAATTACATCTTCTTAGAAGCTTCTTCTGTGACTACTATAGTGATTTTAGTATCTGCGCATACCGCGGCAAGCGACATAACTTTGCATACGATGAATGTAACCGTTTCAGAGGGAAAAGCCACCAGTGTGACGATCTGTCATTAAGTCGATTCGATGGCAAATGACGAAAACGGGCGGATTTCTCATGGTGTTACTACATATGAAAACTTTTCTCATTCTCCCGTGCAACGTGGCGTACAGACGTACTTTCATGCAAAATCTTAAGGTCGTAGCTCATGTCCAATGCACCAAAGCCGGCAAATAAGTGAATAAACCGATAACTGAAACTTGAATAGTACTGCTTCTTACTGGCAATTACATCTTCTTTGAAGCTTTTTCTGTATTCTAATATAATGTTTTCAGCTTTTTCCGCATACCGCAACACGCGACATAATTTTGCAGACGATAAATGTAACCGTTTCAGAGAGAAAAGCGGCCAATGTGAAGATGTGGCAATAAAGTCGATTCGATAGCAAATGACGAAAGCGGGCGGATTTCTGAAGTTTTTACTACGTATGAACAGTTTCCACATTCTCCCGTGCAACGTGGTTTCCAGACGTGGTTTCATGCTGAATCTTTAGGTCGTCGGTCATGTGCAATGTACCAAATCCGGCAAATAAGTGAATAACCGATAACTAAAACTTGACTACTACTGCTTGTTACTGGCCGATAAAATCTTCTTAGAAGCTTCTTCTGTGTTCTACTATGGTGCTTTTAGTGTCTCCGCATACCGCGGCAAGAGACATAACTTTGCAGACGATGAATGTGACCGATTCAGAGAGAAAATCGACCAATATGACGATCTGGCGTTAAGTCGATTCTTATGGCAAATGACGAAAACGGGCGGATTTCTCATGGTGTTACAACATATGAAAGCTTTTCTCATTCTCCCGTACAACGTGGCGTACAGACGTACTTTCATGCAAAATCTTAAGATCTTAGCTCATGTCCAATGTACCAAAGAAGGCAAATAAGTGAATAAACCGATATTTAAACTTGAATAGTACTGCTTCTTATTGGCTATTACATCTTCTTAGAAGCTTTTTCTGTGTTCTAATATGATGTTTTCAGTTTTTTCTGCATACCGCAACACGCGACATACTTTTGCAGCCGCTAAATGTAACCGTTTCAGAGAGAAAAGCGGCCAATGTGACGATCTGACATTAAGTCGATTCGATGGAAAATGTCGAAAACTGGCGGATTTCTCATGTTGTTACTACATATGAACATTTTTTATATTCTCCCGTGCAACGTGGCGTACAGACGTACTCTCATGCATAATCTTAAGGTCCTAGCTAATGTCCAATGCACCAAGGCGGCAAATAAGTGAATAACCGATAACTAAAGCATGTATATTACTGCTTCCTACTTTCGATTATATCTTCTTTGAAGCTTTTTCTGTGTTTTAATATAATGTTTTCAGTTTTTTCCGCATACCCCAACACGCGACATAACTTTACAGACGATAAATGTAACCGTTTCAGAGAGAAAAGTAGCCAATATGACGATCTGACAATAAGTCGATTCAATGGCAAATGTCGAAAACGGGCGTATTTCTCATGTTGTTAGTACATATGAACACTTTTCACATTCTCCCGTGCAACGTGGCGTACATACGTACTTTCATGCAAAATCGTAAGCTCCTAGCTCATGTCCAACCGTGCGACTGCTAAGGTCGCAGGTTCGAATCCTGCCTGGGGCATGGATGTGTGTGATCTCCTTGGTTGAGTTAGGTTTAAGTAGTTCTAAGTTCTAGGGGACTAACGACCTCAGCAGTTGAGTCCCATTGTGCTCAGAGCCATTTGAACTGATGTTTAATGCACCAAAGCCGGCAAATAAGTCAATAGTATAGTTCTGCTTGCTACTTTCGATTACATCTTCTTAGAAGCTTTTTTTGTGTTCTAATATGATGTTTTCAATTTCTTCCGCATATTGCAATACGCGACATACATTTCCAGACGATAAATGTAACTGTTTCAGAGAGAAAAGCGGCCAATGTGACGATCTGGCATCAAGTCGATTCGATGGCAAATGACGAAAGCGAGCGGATCTCTCAAATTTTTACTACATATGAACAGTTTTCACATTCCCCCGCGCAATGTGATTTCCAGACGTCGTTTCATGCGAAATCTATAGGTCGTCGGTCATGTCCAATATACCAAACCCGGCAAATAAGTGAATTACCGCTAACTAAATCTAGAATAGTACTGCTTCTTATTGGCGATTACATCTTCTTCGAAGCTTTTTCTGTGTTCTAATATAATGTTTTCAGTTTTTTTCCATACCGCAACACGCGACATAATTTTGCAGACGATGGATGTAACCTGTTCTGAGAGAAAAGTGGCCAATGGGACGATCTGGCAATACATTCGACTCTATAGCAAATGACGAAAGCGATCGGGTTTCTCAGGTTTTTACTACATATGAACGCTTTCCACATTCTCCCGTGCAACGTGTCGTACAGACGTACTTTCTTGCAAAATCTTAAGGTCCTAGCTCATGTCCAATGCACAAAAGCCGGAAAATAAGTGAGTAACCGATAACTAGAACTTGACTAGTACTGCTTGTTACTGGCCAATTACATCTTCTTAGAAGCTTCTTCTGTGACTACTATAGTGATTTTAGTATCTGCGCATACCGCGGCAAGCGACATAACTTTGCATACGATGAATGTAACCGTTTCAGAGAGAAAAGCCACCAGTGTGACGATCTGTCATTAAGTCGATTCGACGGCAAATGACGAAAACGGGCGGATTTCTCATGGTGTTACTACATATGAAAACTTTTCTCATTCTCCCGTGCAACGTGGCGTACAGACGTACTTTCATGCAAAATCTTAAGGTCGTAGCTCATGTCCAATGCACCAAAGCCGGCAAATAAGTGAATAAACCGATAACTGAAACTTGAATAGTACTGCTTCTTACTGGCAATTACATCTTCTTTGAAGCTTTTTCTGTATTCTAATATAATGTTTTCAGTTTTTTCCGCATACCGCAACACGCGACATAATTTTGCATACGATAAATGTAACCGTTTCAGAGAGAAAAGCGGCCAATGTTACGATCTGGCATTAAGTCGATTCGAACGCAAATGACGAAAACGGGCCGACTTCTCATGTTGTTACTATTATGTACACCTTTGTCATTCTCCCGTGCAACGTGGCGTACAGACGTAGTTTCATGCAAAATCTTAAGGTTATAGCTCACGTCCAATGCACCAAGCTTGCAAATAAGTGAATAACCGATAGCAAAAACTTGAAAGTACTGCTTCCTACTTTCGATTACATCTTCTTAGAAGCTTTTTTGTGTTCTGATATGTTGTTTTCAGTTTTTTCCACATATTGCAAACACTTGGCACAAATTTCCAGACGATAAATGTAACCGTTTCAGAGAGAAAAGCGGCCAATGGGACGATCTGGCAATACATTCGATTCGTTAGCAAATGACGAAAGCGATGGATTTCTCTGGTTTTTACTACATATGAACACTTTCTACATTCTCCCGTGCAACGTGGCGTACAGACGTACTTTCATGCAAAATCCTAAGGTCCTAGCTCATGTCCAATGCAATAAAGCCGCAAGTAAGTGAATAACCGATGGCTTAAACTTGAATAGTACTGCTTCCTACTTTCGATTACATCTTCTTAGAAGCTTTTTTTGTGTTCTAATAAGATGTTTTCAGTTTTTTCCGCATATTGCAATACGCGACATACATTTCCAGACGATAAATGTAACTGTTTCAGAGAGAAAAGCAGCCAATGTGAAGATGTTGCAATAAAATAGATTCGGTAGCAAATGACGAAAGCGGGCGGTTTTCTCCAGTTTTTACTACATATGAACAGTTTCCACATTCCCCCGTGCAATGTGGTTTCCAGACGTCGTTTCATGCAAAATCTTTACGTCGTCGGTCATGTCCAATGTACCAAAGGCGGCAAATAAGTGAATAACCGATAACTAAAACTTGAATAGTACTGCTTCTTATTGGCGATTACATCTTCTTAGAAGCTTTTTCTGTGTTCTAATATGATGTTTTCAGTTCTTTTCCGCATATTGCAACACACGACATAAATTTCCAGACGGTAAATGTAACCTTTTCAGTGAGAAAAGCGGCCAATATGACGCTCTATCATTAATTCGATTAGATGGCAAATGTCGAAAACGGGCGGATTTTTCATGTGGTTACTACATGTGAACACTTTTCACATCCTCCTGTGCATCGTGGTTTCCAGACGTCGTTTCATGCAAAATCATTAGGTCGTCGGTCATGTCCAATGTACCAAAGCCGGCAAATATGTGAATAACTGGTAACTAACACTTGAATAACACTGCTTGTTACTGGCCGATTACATTTTCTTAGAAGCATCCTCTGTGTTCTACTATTTTGCCTTTAGTGTCTGCGCATACCGCGGCAATCGACGTAACTTTGCAGACGATGAATGTAACAGTTTCAAAGAGAAAAGCGGCCAATGTGACGATCTGGCATTAAGTCGATTCGAAGGATAATGTCGAAAACGGTCGGATTTCTCATGTTGTTACTACATATGAACATCTTTTACATTCACCCGTGCAACGTGGCGTACAGACGTACTCTCATGCAAAATCTTAAGGTCCTTGCTCATGTCCAATGCACCAAGGCGGAAAATAAGTGAATAACCGATAACTAAAGCTTGTATATTACTGCTTCCTACTTTCGATTACATCTTCTTAGAAGCTTTTTCTGTGTTCTAATATTATGTTTTCAGTTTTTTCCGCATATTGCAATAAGCGACATAAATTTCCAGGCGATAAATGTAACTGTTTCAGAGAGAAAAGCGGCCAATGTGAAGATCTGGTAATACTTTCGATTCGATAGCAAACGACGAAAGCGATTGAATTCCTCAGGTTATTACTACGTATGAACACTTTCCACATTCTCCCGTGCAACGTGGCGTACAGACGTACTTTCATGCAAAATCTTAAGGTCCTAGTTCATGTCCAACCGTGCGACTGCTAAGGTCGCAGGTTCGAAACCTGCCTGGGGCATGGATGTGTGTGATCTCCTTAGGTGCGTTAGGTTTAAGTAGTTCTAAGTTGTAGGGGACTAATGATCTCAGCAGTTGAGCCCCATTGTGCTCAGAGCCATTTAAACTGATGTCCAATGCACCAAAGCCGGCAAATTAGTAAATAACCGATAGCTAAAACGTGAATAGTACTGCTTCCTACATTCGATTATATCTTCTTAGAAGCTTTTTTCGTGATCTAATATGATTTCTTCAGTTTTTTCCTCATATTGCAATACGCGACATACATTTCCAGACGATAAATGTAATTGTGTCAGAGAGAAAAGCTGCCAATGTGAAGAAGTGGCAATATAATAGATTCGGTAGCAAATGACGAAAGCTGGCGGTTTTCTGTAGTTTTTACTACATATGAACAGTTTCCACATTCCCCCGTGCAAAGTGGTTTCCAGACGTCGTTTCATGCAAAACTTTAGGTCGTCGGTCATGTCCAATGTACCAAAGGTGGCAAATATGTGAATAACCGACAACTAAATCTTGAATAGTGCTGCTTCTTATTGGCGATTACATCTTCGTAGAATGTGCTTCTCTATTATACTATGTTGCTTTTGTGTCTCCACATACTGCGGCAAGCGACATATCTTTGCAGACGATGAATGTCTTTACTACATATGAACACTTTTCACATTTTCATATGCAACGCGTCTGCTAGACCTCCCCTCATGCAAAATCTTAAGGTACTAACTCATGTACAAGGCACCAAAGTCGGCTAAATATTCAATTTTCGGTAATTAAAACTTGAATTGTATTGCTTCTTGCCGGCTACTACATCAACTTAGAAGCTTCTTCTGTGTTCTACTATGGTGCTTTTAGTGTCTCCGCATACCTCAGAACGCAACATAGCTTTGCACACGATAAATGTAACCGTTTCAGAGAGAAGAGCAGCCAATGTGACGATCTGGCATAAAGTAGATTCGATAGCAAATGACGAAAACGAACGAATTTCTCTGGTTTTTACTACATATGAACAATCTTCACATTCTCCCATGCAACGTGGCTGCTAGTCCTCCCTTCATGCAAAATCTTAAAGTTCTAGCTCATGTCTAAGGCACCAAAGCCGGCTAAAATATCACAAGTCGATAACTGATTTTGAGTCGTACTGCTTCTTACTGGTTATTAATTCAACTTAAAAGCTTCTTCTGTGTTCTACTATGGTACTTTTAGTGTCTTCGCATTCCGCAGCACGCGACATAGTTTTGCACACGATAAATGTAACCGTTTCATACAGAAGAGCGGCAAATGTGACTATCTGACACTAAGTCGATTCGATAGCAAATGACGAAAACGGGCGGATCTCTTACGTTTTTACTACATATGAATTCTTTTCACATTCTCCCGTACAACGGGCTGATAGTCCTCCCTTCATGCAACATCTTAAGGTTCTTGCTCATGTCCAAGGCACCAAAACCGGCTAAAAATCCAAAATCGATAACTAAAACTTAAATTGTACTGCTTCTTACTGTCTATTACATAAACTTAGAAGTTTCTTCTGTGTTCCACTACTGTGCTTTCAGTGTATCCGCATATCGCAGCACGCGACATAGCTTTGCACACGATACATGTAACCGTTTCAGAGAGAAGTGTGGCCAAAGTAAGGATCTGACATTAAGTCGATTCAATAGCAAATGACCAAAACGGGCGGATTTCTCAGGTTTTTACTACATACGAACACTCTTCACATTGTCCCGTGCAACGTGGCTGCTAGTCCTCCATTCATGAAAAATCTTAATGTCCAAGCTCATGTCCAAGGCACCAAAGCCGGCTAAAAAGTCAAAAATCGATAACTAAACTTGAGTTGTACTGCTTCTTACTTGCTATTACATCAACTTATAATCTTATTCTGTGTTCTACTATGGTGCTTTTAGTGTCTCCGCATATCGCAGCACGCAACATAGCTTTGCACACGATAAATGTAACCGTTTGAGAGAGAATAGCGGCCAAAGTGACCATCTGACATTAACTCGATCCGATAGCAAATGACGAAACGGGCAGATTTATTAGGTTGTTTCTACATATGAACACTTTTCACATTCCCACGCACAACGTGGCTGCTAGTCATCCCTTCATGCAACATCTTAAGGTACTAACTCATGTCCAAGTCACCAAACCAGGCTAGTGAGTAAATAATCGGTAACTAAAACTAGAATTGTAGTACTCCTTACTACCCGATTATATCAACTTAGAAACTTTTTCTGTGTACGACCATGATTCATTTAGTGTCTCCGCATACTTCAAAACGCTACATAGTTTGGAAGACGATAAATGAAACCGTTTCAGAGATATGAGCCTCCAATGATTCGATCGTTCATTAAGTCGATTCGATAGCAAATGAAGAAAACGGGAGGATTTCTGAGGGTTTTACAACATATGAACACATTTCACATTCACCCGTGCAACGCGGATGCTAGTCCTCCCTTCATGCAAAATCTTAAGGTCCTAGCTCATTTCCAAGGCACCGAAGAAGGGAAAAACGTCAGTAATCGATAACTAAAACTTAGATTTTACTGCTTCTTACTGGCTATTACATCAACTTAGAAGTTTCTTCTGTGTTCTACTATGGTGCTTTCATTGTCTCCGCATTCCGCATTTCCGAGAGAAGAGCGGCCACTGTGACGATGTGACATTAAGTCGTTTGGAAAGCTAATGACGAAAACTGGCAAATTTTTCAGGTTTTTACTACATATGAACACCTTTCACATTCTCCCTTGCAACGTGGCTGCTATTCCTCCATTCATACAAAATTTTAAGGTCCTAGCTAATGTCCAAGGCACCAAAGCCGGCTAAAAAGTCAAAAATCAATAACTAAAACTTGAATTGTAAAGCTTCTTACTGGCTATTACATCACCTTAGAAGCTTCTTCTGTGTTCTACTATGGGGCTTTTAGTGTCTCCGCATTCCGCAGCACGCGACATAGCTTTGCACACGATAAATGTAACCGTTTCAGGGAGAAGAGGAGCCAATGTGACGATCTGACATTAAGACGATTCGATAGCAAGTGAAGAAAACGGGCGGATTTCTTAGGTTTTTACTACATATGAACAATTTTCACATTCTCCCGTGCACCAAAGCCGCCTTAAAAGTAAAAAATCGTTAACTAAAACTTGAATTGTACTGCTTCATATTGGCTATTACATCAACGTAGAAGCTTCTTCTGCGGTCTACTATGGTGTTTTGGTGTCTCCGCATTCCGCAGCACGCGACATAGCTTTTCACACGTTAAATGTAACCGTTTTAGAGAGAATAGCGGCCAATGTGACCATTTGCCATTAAGTCGATTCGATAGGAAATGACGAAAACGGGCAGATTTATTAGGTTGTTACTACATATGAACACTTTTCACAATCTCCCGTGCGACGTGGCTGCGAGTCCTCCCTTCATGCAAAATCTTAAAGTTCTAGCTCATGTCTAAGGCACCAAAGCCGGCTAAAAAATCCAAAATCGATAACTAAACTTGAGTTGTACTGCTTCTTACTTGCTATTACATCAACTTATAATCTTATTCTGTGTTCTACTATGGTGCTTTAAGTGTCTCCGCATATCGCAGCACGCGACATAGCTTTGCACACGATACATGTAACCGTTTCAGAGAGAAGTGTGGCCAAGGTAAGGATCTGACATTAAGTCGATTCAATAGCAAATGACCAAAACGGGCGGATTTCTCAGGTTTTTACTACATATGAACACTCTTCACATTGTCCCGTGCAACGTGGCTGCTAGTGCTCCATTCATGAAAAATCTTAATGTCCAAGCTAATGTCCAAGGCACCAAAGCCGGCTAAAAAGTCAAAAATCGATAACTAAACTTGAGTTGTACTGCTTCTTACTTGCTATTACATCAACTTATAATCTTATTCTGTGTTCTACTATGGTGCTTTTAGTGTCTCCGCATATCGCAGCACGCAACATAGCTTAGCACACGATAAATGTAACCGTTTGAGAGAGAATAGCGGCCAATGTGACCATCTGACATTAACTCAATTCGATAGCAAATGGCGAAAACGGGCAGATTTATTAGGTTGTTTCTACATATGAACACTTTTCACATTCCCCCCGCGCAACGTGGCTGCTAGTACTCCCTTCATGCAACATCTTAAGGTCCTAGCTCATGTCCAAGGCACCAAAGCCGGCTAAAAAGTCAAAAATCGTTCACTAAAACTTGAATTGTACTGCTTCTTATTGGCTATTACATCAACTTAGAAGCTTCTTCTGTGGTCTAGTGTCTCCGCGTTCCGCAGCACGCGACATAGCTTTTCACACGTTAAATGTAACCGTTTCAGAGAGAAGAGAGGCCAATGTGACGATATGACATTAAGACGAATCGATAGCACAGGAACAAAAACGGGGGGATTTCCTAGGTTTTTACTACATTTGAACACTTTTCAAATTCGCCCGTGGAACGTGGCTGCTAGTCATCCCTTCATAGAAATTCTTAAGGTCCTAGCTCATGTCCAACGAACCGAAGCCGGCTAAAAAGTCAATAATCTATAGCTAAAACTATTATATTACTGCTTCTTACTGACTATTACATCAACTTAGAACCTTCTTCCGTGTTCTACTATGGTACATTTAGATTCTCCGCATTCCGCAGCACGCGAAATAGCTTTGCACACGATAAATGTAACCGTATCATAGAGAAGAGCGGCCAATGTGACCATCTGACATTAAGACGATTCGATAGCAAATGACGAAAACGGGCGGATTTCCTAGGTTTTTACTACATATGAACACTATCCACATTCTCCCGTGCAACGTGGCTGCTAGTCCTCCCTTCATGCAAAATCTTAAGGTCCTAGATAATGTCCAAGGCACCAAAGCTGGCTAAAAAGTCAAAACTCGTTAACTAAAACTTGAAATGTACTGCTTCTTATTGGCTATTACATCAACATAGAAGCTTCTTCTGTGGTCTACTATGGTGCTTTTAGTGTCTCCGCTTTCCACAGCAAGCGACATAGCTTTGCACACGTTAAATGTAACCGTTTCAGAGAAAAGAGCGGCCAATATGACCATCTGACATTAAGTCGATTCAATAGCAAATGACGAAAACGGGCGGATTTATTAGGTTGTTATTAGATATGAAAACTTTTCACATTCACCCGTGCAACGTTTCTGCTAGTCCTCCCTGCATGCAAAATCGTAAGGTCCTAGCTCATGTCCAAGGCACCGAAGCCGGCTAAAAAGTCAAAAATCGATAATTAAATTTTATTTGTACTGCTTCTTACTGGCCATTACATCAACTTAGAAGCTTCTTCTGTGTTGTACTATGGTGCTTTTAGTGCCTCCGTATATCGCAGCACGCGACATAGCTTTGCACGCGATAAATGTAACCGTTTCACAGAGAAGAGCGGCCAATGTGACTATATGACATTAAGTTGATTCGATAGCAAATGACGAAAACGGGCGGATTTCTTAGGTTTTTACTACATATGAACACTTTTCACATTCTTTCGTGCAACGTTGGTGCTAGTCCTCCCTTCATGCAAAATCTTAAGGTCCTACCTCATTTGTAAGGCGCCAAAGCCGGCTAAAAAGCCAAAAATCGAAAACTAAACTTTAATTGTACTGCTTTATACTGGCTATTACTTCAACTTAGAAGCTTCTTCTGTGTTCTACTATGGGGATTTTGGTGTCTCCGCATTCCGCAGCACGCGACATAGCTTTGCACCCGATAAATGTAACCGTTTCGGAGAGAAGAGCGGCCAATGTGACGATCTGACATTAAGTCGAGTCGATAGCAAGTGACGAAAACGGACGAATTTCTCAGGTTTTTACTACATATGAACACTTTTCACATTCTCCCGTGCGAGATGGCTGCTAGTCCTCCCTTCATGCAAAATCGTAAGGTCCTAGCTCATGTCCAAGGCACCAAATCCGGCTGTAAAGTCAACAATCGATAATTAAAACTTGTATTGTACTGCTTCTTACTGGTTATTACATCAACTTAGAAGCTCCTTCTGTGTTCTACTATTGTGCTTTAATGGCTCCGAGTTTCGCAGCACGCAACAAAGCTTTGCGCACGATAAATGTAACCGTTTCAGAGAGAAGAGCGGCCAATGTGACGATCTGATATAAAATCGAATCGATAGCAAACGACGAAAACGGGCGGATGTCTTAGGTTTTTACTACATATGAACACTTTTCACATTCTCCCGTGCAACGTGGCTGCTAGTCCTCCCATAATACAAATTCTTAATTTCCTAGCTCATGTCCAAGGCACCAAAGACGACTAAAAAGTCAATAATCGATAGGTGAAACAATTATTTTACGGCTTCTTACTGTCTATTACGTCAACTTAGAAGCTTGTTCTGTGTTCTACTATGGTGCTTGTAGTGTCTCCGCATTCCGCAGCACGCGACATAGCTTAGAACACGATAAATGTAACCGTTTCAGAGAGAAGAGCGACCAGTGTGACGATCTGACATTAAGTCTTTTCGATAGCAAATGACGACAACGGGCGGATTCCTTAGGTTTTTACTACATGCGATCTCTTTTCACATTCTCCAGTGCAACGTGGCTGTTAGTCCTCCCTTCATGCAAAATATTAAGTTCCTACCTCATGTCCAAGGCACCAAAGCCGGCTAAAAATTCAAAAATCGATAGCTAAATTTGAGTTCTTCTGCTTCTTACTGGCTACTACATCAACTTAGAAGCTTTTTCTGTGTTCTACTATGGTGCTTTTAGTGTCTCCGCATATCGCAGCACGCAACATAGCTTTGCACACGATAAATGTAACCGTTTCAGAGAGAAGAGCGGCCAATGTGACGATCTGATATAAAGTCGAATCGATGGCAAATGACGAAAACAAGCGGATTACTTAGTATTTTACTACATTCGATCACTTTTCACATTCTCCCGTGCAACGTGGCTGCTAGTCCTCCCTTTATAGACATTCTTAAGGTCCTAGCTCATGTTCAAGGCACGAAAGCCGGCTAAAAAGTTAATAATCGATAACTAAAACGATTATTTTACGGCTTCTTACTGGCTATTACGTCAACTTGGAAGCTTCTTCTGTGTTCTACTATGGTGCTTGTAGTGTCTCCGCATATCGCAGCACGCGACGTAGCTTTGCACACGATAAATGTAACCGTATCATATAGAACAGCCTCCAATGTGACCATCTGACATTAAGTCGATTCGATAGCAAATGACGAAAGCGTTCGGATTTCTTAGGTTTTTACTACATATGAACACGTTTCACATTCTCCCGTGCAACGTGGCTGCTAGTCCTCCCTGCATGTAAATTCTTAAGTTCCTACCTCATGTCCAAGGCACCAAAGCCGGCTAAAAATTCAAAAATCGATAACTAAATTTGAGTTCTACTGCTACTTAATGTCTATTACATCAACTTAGAAGCTTTTTTGTGTTCTACTATGGTGCTTTTAGAGTCTCCGCATATCGCAGCACGCAACATAGCTTTGCACACGATATATGTAACCGTTTCGGAGAGAAGAGCGGCCAATGTGACGATCTGACATTAAGTCGAGTAGATAGCAAATGACGAAAACGGGCGGATTTCTTAGTTTCTTACTACATATGGATACGTTTCACATTCTCCCGTGCAACGTGGTTGCGAGTCCTCCCTTCATGCAAAATCTTAAGGTACTAGTTCATGTCCAAGGCACCAAAGCCGGCTAAAAATTTAAAAATCGATCGCTAAAACTTAAATTGTACTGCTCCTTGCTGGCTATTACATCAACTTAGAAGCTTCTTCTTTGTTCTACTATGGGGATTTTGGTGTCTCCGCATTCCGCAGCACGCGACATAGCTTTGCACCCGATAAATGTAACCGTTTCGGAGAGAAGAGCGGCCAATGTGACGATCTGACATTAAGTCGAGTCGATAGCAAGTGACGAAAACGGACGAATTTCTCAGGTTTTTACTACATATGAACACTTTTCACATTCTCCCGTGCGAGATGGCTGCTAGTCTTCCCTTCATGCAAAATCATAAGGTCCTAGCTCATGTCCAAGGCACCAAATCCGGCTGTAAAGTCAACAATCGATAATTAAAACTTGTATTGTACTGCTTCTTACTGGTTATTACATCAACTTAGAAGCTCCTTCTGTGTTCTACTATTGTGCTTTAATGGCTCCGAGTTTCGCAGCACGCAACAAAGCTTTGCGCACGATAAATGTAACCGTTTCAGAGAGAAGAGCGGCCAATGTGACGATCTGATATAAAATCGAATCGATAGCAAACGACGAAAACGGGCGGATGTCTTAGGTTTTTACTACATATGAACACTTTTCACATTCTCCCGTGCAACGTGGCTGCTAGTCCTCCCATAATACAAATTCTTAATTTCCTAGCTCATGTCCAAGGCACCAAAGACGACTAAAAAGTCAATAATCGATAGCTGAAACAATTATTTTACGGCTTCTTACTGTCTATTACGTCAACTTAGAAGCTTGTTCTGTGTTCTACTATGGTGCTTGTAGTGTCTCCGCATTCCGCAGCACGCGACATAGCTTAGAACACGATAAATGTAACCGTTTCAGAGAGAAGAGCGACCAGTGTGACGATCTGACATTAAGTCTTTTCGATAGCAAATGACGACAACGGGCGGATTCCTTAGGTTTTTACTACATGCGATCTCTTTTCACATTCTCCAGTGCAACGTGGCTGTTAGTCCTCCCTTCATGCAAAATATTAAGTTCCTACCTCATGTCCAAGGCACCAAAGCCGGCTAAAAATTCAAAAATCGATAGCTAAATTTGAGTTCTTCTGCTTCTTACTTTCTATTACATCAACTTAGAAGCTTTTTCTGTGTTCTACTATGGTGCTTTTAGTGTCTCCGCATATCGCAGCACGCAACATAGCTTTGCACACGATAAATGTAACCGTTTCAGAGAGAAGAGCGGCCAATGTGACGATCTGATATAAAGTCGAATCGATGGCAAATGACGAAAACAAGCGGATTACTTAGTTTTTTACTACATTCGATCACTTTTCACATTCTCCCGTGCAACGTGGCTGCTAGTCCTCCCTTTATAGACATTCTTAAGGTCCTAGCTCATGTTCAAGGCACCAAAGCCGGCTAAAAAGTTAATAATCGATAACTAAAACGATTATTTTACGGCTTCTTACTGGCTATTACGTCAACTTGGAAGCTTCTTCTGTGTTCTACTATGGTGCTTGTAGTGTCTCCACATATCGCAGCACGCGACGTAGCTTTGCACACGATAAATGTAACCGTTTCATATAGAACAGCCTCCAATGTGACCATCTGACATTAAGTCGATTCGATAGCAAATGACGAAAGCGTTCGGATTTCTTAGGTTTTTACTACATATGAACACGTTTCACATTCTCCCGTGCAACGTGGCTGCTAGTCCTCCCTGCATGTAAATTCTTAAGTTCCTACCTCATGTCCAAGGCACCAAAGCCGGCTAAAAATTCAAAAATCGATAACTAAATTTGAGTTCTACTGCTACTTAATGTCTATAACATCAACTTACAAGCTTTTTTGTGTTCTACTATGGTGCTTTTAGAGTCTCCGCATATCGCAGCACGCAACATAGCTTTGCACACGATATATGTAACCGTTTCGGAGAGAAGAGCGGCCAATGTGACGATCTGACATTAAGTCGAGTCGATAGCAAATGACGAAAACGGGCGGATTTCTTAGTTTCTTACTACATATGGACACGTTTCACATTCTCCCGTGCAACGTGGTTGCGAGTCCTCCCTTCATGCAAAATCTTAAGGTACTAGTTCATGTCCAAGGCACCAAAGCCGGCTAAAAATTTAAAAATCGATCGCTAAAACTTAAATTGTACTGCTCCTTGCTGGCTATTACATCAACTTAGAAGCTTCTTCTGTGTTCTACTATGGGGATTTTGGTGTCTCCGCATTCCGCAGCACGCGACATAGCTTTGCACCCGATAAATGTAACCGTTTCGGAGAGAAGAGCGGCCAATGTGACGATCTGACATTAAGTCGAGTCGATAGCAAGTGACGAAAACGGACGAATTTCTCAGGTTTTTACTACATATGAACACTTTTCACATTCTCCCGTGCGAGATGGCTGCTAGTCCTCCCATAATACAAATTCTTAATTTCTTAGCTCATGTCCAAGGCACCAAAGACGACTAAAAAGTCAATAATCGATAGCTGAAACAATTATTTTACGGCTTCTTACTGTCTATTACGTCAACTTAGAAGCTTGTTCTGTGTTCTACTATGGTGCTTGTAGTGTCTCCGCATTCCGCAGCACGCGACATAGCTTAGAACACGATAAATGTAACCGTTTCAGAGAGAAGAGCGACCAGTGTGACGATCTGACATTAAGTCTTTTCGATAGCAAATGACGACAACGGGCGGATTCCTTAGGTTTTTACTACATGCGATCTCTTTTCACATTCTCCAGTGCAACGTGGCTGTTAGTCCTCCCTTCATGCAAAATATTAAGATCCTACCTCATGTCCAAGGCACCAAAGCCGGCTAAAAATTCAAAAATCGATAGCTAAATTTGAGTTCTTCTGCTTCTTACTGGCTATTACATCAACTTAGAAGCTTTTTCTGTGTTCTACTATGGTGATTTTAGTGTCTCCGCATATCGCAGCACGCAACATAGCTTTGTACACGATAAATGTAACCGTTTCAGAGAGAAGAGCGGCCAATGTGACGATCTGATATAAAATCGAATCGATAGCAAACGACGAAAACGGGCGGATGTCTTAGGTTTTTACTACATATGAACACTTTTCACATTCTCCCGTGCAACGTGGCTGCTAGTCCTCCCATAATACAAATTCTTAATTTCCTAGCTCATGTCCAAGGCACCAAAGACGACTAAAAAGTCAATAATCGATAGCTGAAACAATTATTTTACGGCTTCTTACTGTCTATTACGTCAACTTAGAAGCTTGTTCTGTGTTCTACTATGGTGCTTGTAGTGTCTCCGCATTCCGCAGCACGCGACATAGCTTAGAACACGATAAATGTAACCGTTTCAGAGAGAAGAGCGACCAGTGTGACGATCTGACATTAAGTCTTTTCGATAGCAAATGACGACAACGGGCGGATTCCTTAGGTTTTTACTACATGCGATCTCTTTTCACGTTCTCCAGTGCAACGTGGCTGTTAGTCCTCCCTTCATGCAAAATATTAAGATCCTACCTCATGTCCAAGGCACCAAAGCCGGCTAAAAATTCAAAAATCGATAGCTAAATTTGAGTTCTTCTGCTTCTTACTGGCTATTACATCAACTTAGAAGCTTTTTCTGTGTTCTACTATGGTGCTTTTAGTGTCTCCGCATATCGCAGCACGCAACATAGCTTTGCACACGATAAATTTAACCGTTTCAGAGAGAAGAGCGGCCAATGTGACGATCTGATATAAAGTCGAATCGATGGCAAATGACGAAAACAAGCGGATTACTTAGTTTTTTACTACATTCGATCACTTTTCACATTCTCCCGTGCAACGTGGCTGCTAGTCCTCCCTTTATAGACATTCTTAAGGTCCTAGCTCATGTTCAAGGCACCAAAGCCGGCTAAAAAGTTAATAATCGATAACTAAAACGATTATTTTACGGCTTCTTACTGGCTATTACGTCAACTTGGAAGCTTCTTCTGTGTTCTACTATGGTGCTTGTAGTGTCTCCGCATATCGCAGCACGCGACGTAGCTTTCCACACGATAAATGTAACCGTTTCATATAGAACAGCCTCCAATGTGACCATCTGACATTAAGTCGATTCGATAGCAAATGACGAAAGCGTTCGGATTTCTTAGGTTTTTACAACATATGAACACGTTTCACATTCTCCCGTGCAACGTGGCTGCTAGTCCTTCCTGCATGTAAATTCTTAAGTTCCTACCTCATGTCCAAGGCACCAAAGCCGGCTAAAAATTCAAAAATCGATAACTAAATTTGAGTTCTACTGCTTCTTAATGTCTATTACATCAACTTACAAGCTTTTTTGTGTTCTACTATGGTGCTTTTAGAGTCTCCGCATATCGCAGCACGCAACATAGCTTTGCACACGATATATGTAACCGTTTCGGAGAGAAGAGCGGCCAATGTGACGATCTGACATTAAGTCGAGTCGATAGCAAATGACGAAAACGGGCGGATTTCTTAGTTTCTTACTACATATGGACACGTTTCACATTCTCCCGTGCAACGTGGTTGCGAGTCCTCCCTTCATGCAAAATCTTAAGGTACTAGTTCATGTCCAAGGCACCAAAGCCGACTAAAAATTTAAAAATCGATCGCTAAAACTTAAATTGTACTGCTCCTTGCTGGCTATTACATCAACTTAGAAGCTTCTTCTGTGTTCTACTATGGGTATTTTGGTGTCTCCGCATTCCGCAGCACGCGATATAGCTTTGCACCCGATAAATGTAACCGTTTCGGAGAGAAGAGCGGCCAATGTGACGATCTGACATTATGTCGAGTCGATAGCAAGTGACGAAAACGGACGAATTTCTCAGGTTTTTACTACATATGAACACTTTTCACATTCTCCCGTGCGGGATGGCTGCTATTCCTCCCTTCATGCAAAATCGTAAGGTCCTAGCTCATGTCCAAGGCACCAAATCCGGCTGTAAAGTCAACAATAGATAAATAAAACTTGTATTGTACTGCTTCTTACTGGTTATTACATCAACTTAGAAGCTCCTTCTGTGTTCTACTATTGTGCTTTAATGTCTCCGAGTTTCGCAGCACGCAACAAAGCTTTGCGCACGATAAATGTAACCGTTTCAGAGAGAAGAGCGGCCAATGTGACGATCTGATATAAAGTCGAATCGATAGCAAACGACGAAAACGGGCGGATGTCTTAGGTTTTTACTACATATGAACACTTTTCACATTCTCCCGTGCAACGTGGCTGCTAGTCCTCCCATAATACAAATTCTTAATTTCCTAGCTCATGTCCAAGGCACCAAAGACGACTAAAAAGTCAATAATCGATAGCTGAAACAATTATTTTACGGCTTCTTACTGTCTATTACGTCAACTTAGAAGCTTGTTCTGTGTTCTACTATGGTGCTTGTAGTGTCTCCGCATTCCGCAGCACGCGACATAGCTTAGAACACGATAAATGTAACCGTTTCAGAGAGAAGAGCAACCAGTGTGACGATCTGACATTAAGTCTTTTCGATAGCAAATGACGACAACGGGCGGATTCCTTAGGTTTTTACTACATATGAACACCTTTCACAGTCTCCCGTGCAACGTGGCTGCTAGTCCTCCCTTCATGCAAAATCGTAAGGTCCTAGCTAATTTCCAAGTCACCAAAGCTGTCTAAAATGTCAAAAAACGATAACTAAACTTGAATTGTACTGCTTCTTACTGGCTATTACATCAACTTAGAAGTTTCATTTGTGTTCTACTGCGGCGCTTTTAGTGTCTCCGCATATCGCAGCACGCGACATAGCTTTGCACACGATAAGTGTAACCATTTCAGAGAGAAGAGCAGCCAATGTGACGATTTGTTATTAAGTCAATTCGACAGCAAATGACGAAAACTTTCGGATTTCTTAGATTTTTACTACATTTGAACACATATCATATTCTCCCGTGCAAGGTGGCTTCTAGTCCTCCCTTCATACAAATTCTTAAGGTCCTAGCTCATGTCCAAGGCACCAAAGCCGGCTAAAAAGTCAATAATCGATAGCTAAAACTATTATTTTACGTCTTCTTACTGGCTATTACGTCAACTTAGAAGCTTCTTCTGTGTTCTACTATGGTGCTTGTAATGTCTCCGCATTCCGCAGCACGCGACATAGCTTTGCACACGATAAATGTAACCGTTACATAGAGAAGAGCGGCCAATGTGACGATCTGACATTAAGTCGGTTCGATAGCAAATGACGAAAACGGGCGGATGTCTTAGTTTTTTACAACATATGAACACTTTTCACAGTCTCCCGTGCATCGTGGCTGCTAGTCCACTCTTCATGCAAATTCCTAAGGTCCTAGCTCAGTCAAGGCACCAAAGCCGTCTAAAAAGTCAAAAATCGATAACTAAAACTTGAATTGTTATGCCTCTTAGTGTTTTTTACATCAACTTAGAAACTACTTCTGTGTTCTACTATGGTACGTTTAGTGTCTGCGCATTCCGCAGCACGCCACATAGTTTTGCACACGATAAATATAACCGTTTCATTGTGAAGAGCGTCCAATGTGACGACCTGACATTAAGTCGATTCGATATCAAATGACGAAAACGAGCGGATTTCTTAGGTTTTTACTATATTCGATCACTTTTCACATTCTCCCGTGCAACGTGGCTGCTAGTCCTTCCTTCATGCAAAATCTTAAGCTCCTAGCTCATGTCCAAGGCACCAAAGCCGGATAAAAAGTCAAAGATTGATAACTAAAACTTGAATTATACTGCTTCTTACTGGTTATTACGTCAACTTAGAAGCTCCTTCTGTGTTCTACTATGGTGCTTTTAGTGTCTCCGAATTTTGCAGCACTCAATATAGCTTTGCACACGATAAAAGTAACCGTTTCAGAGAGAAGAGCGGCCAATGTGACGATCTGATATAAAGTCGAATCAATAGCAAACGACGAAAACGGGCGGATTTCTTAGGTTTTTACTACATATGAACACTTTGCACATACTTTCGTGCAACGTGGCTGAAAATCTTCCCATCATGCAAAATCGTAAGGTCCTAGCTGATGCACAAGGCACCAAAGCCGCCTAAAAATTTAAAAATCTATCACTAAAGCTTCAATTGTACTCCTCCTTACTGGCTATTACACCAACTTAGAAGGGTCTTCTGTGTTCTACTATGGGGCTTTTGGTGTCTCCGCAATCCTCAGCACGCGACATAGCTTTGAACACGATAAATGTAACCGTTTCAGTGAGAAGAGCGGCCAATGTGACGGCTGACATTAAGTCGATTCGATAGCAAATGACGAAAACGGACGAATTTTTCAGGTTTTTACTACATATGAACTCTTTTCACATTCTCTCGTGCAACGTGGCTGCTAGTCCTCGCATCATGCAAAATCTTAAGATCCTAGCTCATGTCCAAGGCACCAAAGCCAGCTAAAAAGTCAATAATCGATAGCTAAAACTTTTATTTTACGTCTTCTTACTGGCTATTACGTCAACTTAGAAGCATCTTCTCTGTTCTACTATGGTGCTTTTAGTGTCTCCGAATTCCGCAGTATGCGACATAGTATTGCACACGATAAATGTAACCGTTTCATATAGAACAGCCTCCAATGTGACCATCTGACATTAAGTCGATTCGATAGCAAATGACGAAAGCGTTCGGATTTCTTAGGTTTTTACTACATATGAACACGTTTCACATTCTCCCGTGCAACGTGGCTGCTAGTCCTCCCAGCATGTAAATTCTTAAGTTCCTACCTCATGTCCAAGGCACCAAAGCCGGCTAAAAATTCAAAAATCGATAACTAAATTTGAGTTCTACTGCTACTTAATGTCTATAACATCAACTTACAAGCTTTTTTGTGTTCTACTATGGTGCTTTTAGAGTCTCCGCATATCGCAGCACGCAACATAGCTTTGCACACGATATATGTAACCGTTTCGGAGAGAAGAGCGGCCAATGTGACGATCTGACATTAAGTCGAGTCGATAGCAAATGACGAAAACGGGCGGATTTCTTAGTTTCTTACTACATATGGACACGTTTCACATTCTCCCGTGCAACGTGGTTGCGAGTCCTCCCTTCATGCAAAATCTTAAGGTACTAGTTCATGTCCAAGGCACCAAAGCCGACTAAAAATTTAAAAATCGATCGCTAAAACTTAAATTGTACTGCTCCTTGCTGGCTATTACATCAACTTAGAAGCTTCTTCTGTGTTCTACTATGGGTATTTTGGTGTCTCCGCATTCCGCAGCACGCGATATAGCTTTGCACCCGATAAATGTAACCGTTTCGGAGAGAAGAGCGGCCAATGTGACGATCTGACATTATGTCGAGTCGATAGCAAGTGACGAAAACGGACGAATTTCTCAGGTTTTTACTACATATGAACACTTTTCACATTCTCCCGTGCGGGATGGCTGCTATTCCTCCCTTCATGCAAAATCGTAAGGTCCTAGCTCATGTCCAAGGCACCAAATCCGGCTGTAAAGTCAACAATAGATAAATAAAACTTGTATTGTACTGCTTCTTACTGGTTATTACATCAACTTAGAAGCTCCTTCTGTGTTCTACTATTGTGCTTTAATGTCTCCGAGTTTCGCAGCACGCAACAAAGCTTTGCGCACGATAAATGTAACCGTTTCAGAGAGAAGAGCGGCCAATGTGACGATCTGATATAAAGTCGAATCGATAGCAAACGACGAAAACGGGCGGATGTCTTAGGTTTTTACTACATATGAACACTTTTCACATTCTCCCGTGCAACGTGGCTGCTAGTCCTCCCATAATACAAATTCTTAATTTCCTAGCTCATGTCCAAGGCACCAAAGACGACTAAAAAGTCAATAATCGATAGCTGAAACAATTATTTTACGGCTTCTTACTGTCTATTACGTCAACTTAGAAGCTTGTTCTGTGTTCTACTATGGTGCTTGTAGTGTCTCCGCATTCCGCAGCACGCGACATAGCTTAGAACACGATAAATGTAACCGTTTCAGAGAGAAGAGCAACCAGTGTGACGATCTGACATTAAGTCTTTTCGATAGCAAATGACGACAACGGGCGGATTCCTTAGGTTTTTACTACATATGAACACCTTTCACAGTCTCCCGTGCAACGTGGCTGCTAGTCCTCCCTTCATGCAAAATCGTAAGGTCCTAGCTAATTTCCAAGTCACCAAAGCTGTCTAAAATGTCAAAAAACGATAACTAAACTTGAATTGTACTGCTTCTTACTGGCTATTACATCAACTTAGAAGTTTCATTTGTGTTCTACTGCGGCGCTTTTAGTGTCTCCGCATATCGCAGCACGCGACATAGCTTTGCACACGATAAGTGTAACCATTTCAGAGAGAAGAGCAGCCAATGTGACGATTTGTTATTAAGTCAATTCGACAGCAAATGACGAAAACTTTCGGATTTCTTAGATTTTTACTACATTTGAACACATATCATATTCTCCCGTGCAAGGTGGCTTCTAGTCCTCCCTTCATACAAATTCTTAAGGTCCTAGCTCATGTCCAAGGCACCAAAGCCGGCTAAAAAGTCAATAATCGATAGCTAAAACTATTATTTTACGTCTTCTTACTGGCTATTACGTCAACTTAGAAGCTTCTTCTGTGTTCTACTATGGTGCTTGTAATGTCTCCGCATTCCGCAGCACGCGACATAGCTTTGCACACGATAAATGTAACCGTTACATAGAGAAGAGCGGCCAATGTGACGATCTGACATTAAGTCGGTTCGATAGCAAATGACGAAAACGGGCGGATGTCTTAGTTTTTTACAACATATGAACACTTTTCACAGTCTCCCGTGCATCGTGGCTGCTAGTCCACTCTTCATGCAAATTCCTAAGGTCCTAGCTCAGTCAAGGCACCAAAGCCGTCTAAAAAGTCAAAAATCGATAACTAAAACTTGAATTGTTATGCCTCTTAGTGTTTTTTACATCAACTTAGAAACTACTTCTGTGTTCTACTATGGTACGTTTAGTGTCTGCGCATTCCGCAGCACGCCACATAGTTTTGCACACGATAAATATAACCGTTTCATTGTGAAGAGCGTCCAATGTGACGACCTGACATTAAGTCGATTCGATATCAAATGACGAAAACGAGCGGATTTCTTAGGTTTTTACTATATTCGATCACTTTTCACATTCTCCCGTGCAACGTGGCTGCTAGTCCTTCCTTCATGCAAAATCTTAAGCTCCTAGCTCATGTCCAAGGCACCAAAGCCGGATAAAAAGTCAAAGATTGATAACTAAAACTTGAATTATACTGCTTCTTACTGGTTATTACGTCAACTTAGAAGCTCCTTCTGTGTTCTACTATGGTGCTTTTAGTGTCTCCGAATTTTGCAGCACTCAATATAGCTTTGCACACGATAAAAGTAACCGTTTCAGAGAGAAGAGCGGCCAATGTGACGATCTGATATAAAGTCGAATCAATAGCAAACGACGAAAACGGGCGGATTTCTTAGGTTTTTACTACATATGAACACTTTGCACATACTTTCGTGCAACGTGGCTGAAAATCTTCCCATCATGCAAAATCGTAAGGTCCTAGCTGATGCACAAGGCACCAAAGCCGCCTAAAAATTTAAAAATCTATCACTAAAGCTTCAATTGTACTCCTCCTTACTGGCTATTACACCAACTTAGAAGGGTCTTCTGTGTTCTACTATGGGGCTTTTGGTGTCTCCGCATTCCTCAGCACGCGACATAGCTTTGAACACGATAAATGTAACCGTTTCAGTGAGAAGAGCGGCCAATGTGACGGCTGACATTAAGTCGATTCGATAGCAAATGACGAAAACGGACGAATTTTTCAGGTTTTTACTACATATGAACTCTTTTCACATTCTCTCGTGCAACGTGGCTGCTAGTCCTCGCATCATGCAAAATCTTAAGATCCTAGCTCATGTCCAAGGCACCAAAGCCAGCTAAAAAGTCAATAATCGATAGCTAAAACTTTTATTTTACGTCTTCTTACTGGCTATTACGTCAACTTAGAAGCATCTTCTCTGTTCTACTATGGTGCTTTTAGTGTCTCCGAATTCCGCAGTATGCGACATAGTATTGCACACGATAAATGTAACCGTTTCATATAGAACAGCCTCCAATGTGACCATCTGACATTAAGTCGATTCGATAGCAAATGACGAAAGCGTTCGGATTTCTTAGGTTTTTACTACATATGAACACGTTTCACATTCTCCCGTGCAACGTGGCTGCTAGTCCTCCCTGCATGTAAATTCTTAAGTTCCTACCTCATGTCCAAGGCACCAAAGCCGGCTAAAAATTCAAAAATCGATAACTAAATTTGAGTTCTACTGCTACTTAATGTCTATAACATCAACTTACAAGCTTTTTTGTGTTCTACTATGGTGCTTTTAGAGTCTCCGCATATCGCAGCACGCAACATAGCTTTGCACACGATATATGTAACCGTTTCGGAGAGAAGAGCGGCCAATGTGACGATCTGACATTAAGTCGAGTCGATAGCAAATGACGAAAACGGGCGGATTTCTTAGTTTCTTACTACATATGGACACGTTTCACATTCTCCCGTGCAACGTGGTTGCGAGTCCTCCCTTCATGCAAAATCTTAAGGTACTAGTTCATGTCCAAGGCACCAAAGCCGGCTAAAAATTTAAAAATCGATCGCTAAAACTTAAATTGTACTGCTCCTTGCTGGCTATTACATCAACTTAGAAGCTTCTTCTGTGTTCTACTATGGGGATTTTGGTGTCTCCGCATTCCGCAGCACGCGACATAGCTTTGCACCCGATAAATGTAACCGTTTCGGAGAGAAGAGCGGCCAATGTGACGATCTGACATTAAGTCGAGTCGATAGCAAGTGACGAAAACGGACGAATTTCTCAGGTTTTTACTACATATGAACACTTTTCACATTCTCCCGTGCGAGATGGCTGCTAGTCCTCCCATAATACAAATTCTTAATTTCTTAGCTCATGTCCAAGGCACCAAAGACGACTAAAAAGTCAATAATCGATAGCTGAAACAATTATTTTACGGCTTCTTACTGTCTATTACGTCAACTTAGAAGCTTGTTCTGTGTTCTACTATGGTGCTTGTAGTGTCTCCGCATTCCGCAGCACGCGACATAGCTTAGAACACGATAAATGTAACCGTTTCAGAGAGAAGAGCGACCAGTGTGACGATCTGACATTAAGTCTTTTCGATAGCAAATGACGACAACGGGCGGATTCCTTAGGTTTTTACTACATGCGATCTCTTTTCACATTCTCCAGTGCAACGTGGCTGTTAGTCCTCCCTTCATGCAAAATATTAAGATCCTACCTCATGTCCAAGGCACCAAAGCCGGCTAAAAATTCAAAAATCGATAGCTAAATTTGAGTTCTTCTGCTTCTTACTGGCTATTACATCAACTTAGAAGCTTTTTCTGTGTTCTACTATGGTGCTTTTAGTGTCTCCGCATATCGCAGCACGCAACATAGCTTTGTACACGATAAATGTAACCGTTTCAGAGAGAAGAGCGGCCAATGTGACGATCTGATATAAAATCGAATCGATAGCAAACGACGAAAACGGGCGGATGTCTTAGGTTTTTACTACATATGAACACTTTTCACATTCTCCCGTGCAACGTGGCTGCTAGTCCTCCCATAATACAAATTCTTAATTTCCTAGCTCATGTCCAAGGCACCAAAGACAACTAAAAAGTCAATAATCGATAGCTGCAACAATTATTTTACGGCTTCTTACTGTCTATTACGTCAACTTAGAAGCTTGTTCTGTGTTCTACTATGGTGCTTGTAGTGTCTCCGCATTCCGCAGCACGCGACATAGCTTAGAACACGATAAATGTAACCGTTTCAGAGAGAAGAGCGACCAGTGTGACGATCTGACATCAAGTCTTTTCGATAGCAAATGACGACAACGGGCGGATTCCTTAGGTTTTTACTACATGCGATCTCTTTTCACG
Source organism: Schistocerca gregaria (assembly GCF_023897955.1). Lineage (NCBI taxonomy): Eukaryota > Metazoa > Arthropoda > Insecta > Orthoptera > Acrididae > Schistocerca > Schistocerca gregaria. Next base: position 143,266 of record NW_026061895.1, on the reverse strand, counting down.
TTCTCCAGTGCAACGTGGCTGTTAGTCCTCCCTTCATGCAAAATATTAAGATCCTACCTCATGTCCAAGGCACCAAAGCCGGCTAAAAATTCAAAAATCGATAGCTAAAGTTGAGTTCTTCTGCTTCTTACTGGCTATTACATCAACTTAGAAGCTTTTTCTGTGTTCTACTATGGTGCTTTTAGTGTCTCCGCATATCGCAGCACGCAACATAGCTTTGCACACGATAAATGTAACCGTTTCAGAGAGAAGAGCGGCCAATGTGACGATCTGATATAAAGTCGAATCGATGGCAAATGACGAAAACAAGCGGATTACTTAGTTCTTTACTACATTCGATCACTTTTCACATTCTCCCGTGCAACGTGGCTGCTAGTCCTCCCTTTATAGACATTCTTAAGGTCCTAGCTCATGTTCAAGGCACCAAAGCCGGCTAAAAAGTTAATAATCGATAACTAAAACGATTATTTTACGGCTTCTTACTGGCTATTACGTCAACTTGGAAGCTTCTTCTGTGTTCTACTATGGTGCTTGTAGTGTCTCCGCATATCGCAGCACGCGACGTAGCTTTCCACACGATAAATGTAACCGTTACATATAGAACAGCCTCCAATGTGACCATCTGACATTAAGTCGATTCGATAGCAAATGACGAAAGCGTTCGGATTTCTTAGGTTTTTACTACATATGAACACGTTTCACATTCTCCCGTGCAACGTGGCTGCTAGTCCTTCCTGCATGTAAATTCTTAAGTTCCTACCTCATGTCCAAGGCACCAAAGCCGGCTAAAAATTCAAAAATCGATAACTAAATTTGAGTTCTACTGCTTCTTAATGTCTATTACATCAACTTACAAGCTTTTTTGTGTTCTACTATGGTGCTTTTAGAGTCTCCGCATATCGCAGCACGCAACATAGCTTTGCACACGATATATGTAACCGTTTCGGAGAGAAGAGCGGCCAATGTGACGATCTGACATTAAGTCGAGTCGATAGCAAATGACGAAAACGGGCGGATTTCTTAGTTTCTTACTACATATGGACACGTTTCACATTCTCCCGTGCAACGTGGTTGCGAGTCCTCCCTTCATGCAAAATCTTAAGGTACTAGTTCATGTCCAAGGCACCAAAGCCGACTAAAAATTTAAAAATCGATCGCTAAAACTTAAATTGTACTGCTCCTTGCTGGCTATTACATCAACTTAGAAGCTTCTTCTGTGTTCTACTATGGGTATTTTGGTGTCTCCGCATTCCGCAGCACGCGATATAGCTTTGCACCCGATAAATGTAACCGTTTCGGAGAGAAGAGCGGCCAATGTGACGATCTGACATTATGTCGAGTCGATAGCAAGTGACGAAAACGGACGAATTTCTCAGGTTTTTACTACATATGAACACTTTTCACATTCTCCCGTGCGGGATGGCTGCTATTCCTCCCTTCATGCAAAATCGTAAGGTCCTAGCTCATGTCCAAGGCACCAAATCCGGCTGTAAAGTCAACAATAGATAAATAAAACTTGTATTGTACTGCTTCTTACTGGTTATTACATCAACTTAGAAGCTCCTTCTGTGTTCTACTATTGTGCTTTAATGTCTCCGAGTTTCGCAGCACGCAACAAAGCTTTGCGCACGATAAATGTAACCGTTTCAGAGAGAAGAGCGGCCAATGTGACGATCTGATATAAAGTCGAATCGATAGCAAACGACGAAAACGGGCGGATGTCTTAGGTTTTTACTACATATGAACACTTTTCACATTCTCCCGTGCAACGTGGCTGCTAGTCCTCCCATAATACAAATTCTTAATTTCCTAGCTCATGTCCAAGGCACCAAAGACGACTAAAAAGTCAATAATCGATAGCTGAAACAATTATTTTACGGCTTCTTACTGTCTATTACGTCAACTTAGAAGCTTGTTCTGTGTTCTACTATGGTGCTTGTAGTGTCTCCGCATTCCGCAGCACGCGACATAGCTTAGAACACGATAAATGTAACCGTTTCAGAGAGAAGAGCAACCAGTGTGACGATCTGACATTAAGTCTTTTCGATAGCAAATGACGACAACGGGCGGATTCCTTAGGTTTTTACTACATATGAACACCTTTCACAGTCTCCCGTGCAACGTGGCTGCTAGTCCTCCCTTCATGCAAAATCGTAAGGTCCTAGCTAATTTCCAAGTCACCAAAGCTGTCTAAAATGTCAAAAACCGATAACTAAACTTGAATTGTACTGCTTCTTACTGGCTATTACATCAACTTAGAAGTTTCATTTGTGTTCTACTGCGGCGCTTTTAGTGTCTCCGCATATCGCAGCACGCGACATAGCTTTGCACACGATAAGTGTAACCATTTCAGAGAGAAGAGCAGCCAATGTGACGATTTGTTATTAAGTCAATTCGACAGCAAATGACGAAAACTTTCGGATTTCTTAGATTTTTACTACATTTGAACACATATCATATTCTCCCGTGCAAGGTGGCTTCTAGTCCTCCCTTCATACAAATTCTTAAGGTCCTAGCTCATGTCCAAGGCACCAAAGCCGGCTAAAAAGTCAATAATCGATAGCTAAAACTATTATTTTACGTCTTCTTACTGGCTATTACGTCAACTTAGAAGCTTCTTCTGTGTTCTACTATGGTGCTTGTAATGTCTCCGCATTCCGCAGCACGCGACATAGCTTTGCACACGATAAATGTAACCGTTACATAGAGAAGAGCGGCCAATGTGACGATCTGACATTAAGTCGGTTCGATAGCAAATGACAAAAACGGGCGGATGTCTTAGTTTTTTACAACATATGAACACTTTTCACAGTCTCCCGTGCATCGTGGCTGCTAGTCCACTCTTCATGCAAATTCCTAAGGTCCTAGCTCAGTCAAGGCACCAAAGCCGTCTAAAAAGTCAAAAATCGATAACTAAAACTTGAATTGTTATGCCTCTTAGTGTTTTTTACATCAACTTAGAAACTACTTCTGTGTTCTACTATGGTACGTTTAGTGTCTGCGCATTCCGCAGCACGCCACATAGTTTTGCACACGATAAATATAACCGTTTCATTGTGAAGAGCGTCCAATGTGACGACCTGACATTAAGTCGATTCGATATCAAATGACGAAAACGAGCGGATTTCTTAGGTTTTTACTATATTCGATCACTTTTCACATTCTCCCGTGCAACGTGGCTGCTAGTCCTTCCTTCATGCAAAATCTTAAGCTCCTAGCTCATGTCCAAGGCACCAAAGCCGGATAAAAAGTCAAAGATTGATAACTAAAACTTGAATTATACTGCTTCTTACTGGTTATTACGTCAACTTAGAAGCTCCTTCTGTGTTCTACTATGGTGCTTTTAGTGTCTCCGAATTTTGCAGCACTCAATATAGCTTTGCACACGATAAAAGTAACCGTTTCAGAGAGAAGAGCGGCCAATGTGACGATCTGATATAAAGTCGAATCGATAGCAAACGACGAAAACGGGCGGATTTCTTAGGTTTTTACTACATATGAACACTTTGCACATACTTTCGTGCAACGTGGCTGAAAATCTTCCCATCATGCAAAATCGTAAGGTCCTAGCTGATGCACAAGGCACCAAAGCCGCCTAAAAATTTAAAAATCTATCACTAAAGCTTCAATTGTACTCCTCCTTACTGGCTATTACACCAACTTAGAAGGGTCTTCTGTGTTCTACTATGGGGCTTTTGGTGTCTCCGCATTCCTCAGCACGCGACATAGCTTAGAACACGATAAATGTAACCGTTTCAGTGAGAAGAGCGGCCAATGTGACGGCTGACATTAAGTCGATTCGATAGCAAATGACGAAAACGGACGAATTTTTCAGGTTTTTACTACATATTAACTCTTTTCACATTCTCTTGTGCAACGTGGCTGCTAGTCCTCGCATCATGCAAAATCTTAAGATCCTAGCTCATGTCCAAGGCACCAAAGCCAGCTAAAAAGTCAATAATCGATATCTAAAACTTTTATTTTACGTCTTCTTACTGGCTATTACGTCAACTTAGAAGCATCTTCTCTGTTCTACTATGGTGCTTTTAGTGTCTCCGAATTCCGCAGTATGCGACATAGTATTGCACACGATAAATGTAACCGTTTCATATAGAACAGCCTCCAATGTGACCATCTGACATTAAGTCGATTCGATAGCAAATGACGAAAGCGTTCGGATTTCTTAGGTTTTTACTACATATGAACACGTTTCACATTCTCCCGTGCAACGTGGCTGCTAGTCCTCCCTGCATGTAAATTCTTAAGTTCCTACCTCATGTCCAAGGCACCAAAGCCGGCTAAAAATTCAAAAATCGATAACTAAATTTGAGTTCTACTGCTACTTAATGTCTATAACATCAACTTACAAGCTTTTTTGTGTTCTACTATGGTGCTTTTAGAGTCTCCGCATATCGCAGCACGCAACATAGCTTTGCACACGATATATGTAACCGTTTCGGAGAGAAGAGCGGCCAATGTGACGATCTGACATTAAGTCGAGTCGATAGCAAATGACGAAAACGGGCGGATTTCTTAGTTTCTTACTACATATGGACACGTTTCACATTCTCCCGTGCAACGTGGTTGCGAGTCCTCCCTTCATGCAAAATCTTAAGGTACTAGTTCATGTCCAAGGCACCAAAGCCGGCTAAAAATTTAAAAATCGATCGCTAAAACTTAAATTGTACTGCTCCTTGCTGGCTATTACATCAACTTAGAAGCTTCTTCTGTGTTCTACTATGGGGATTTTGGTGTCTCCGCATTCCGCAGCACGCGACATAGCTTTGCACCCGATAAATGTAACCGTTTCGGAGAGAAGAGCGGCCAATGTGACGATCTGACATTAAGTCGAGTCGATAGCAAGTGACGAAAACGGACGAATTTCTCAGGTTTTTACTACATATGAACACTTTTCACATTCTCCCGTGCGAGATGGCTGCTAGTCCTCCCATAATACAAATTCTTAATTTCTTAGCTCATGTCCAAGGCACCAAAGACGACTAAAAAGTCAATAATCGATAGCTGAAACAATTATTTTACGGCTTCTTACTGTCTATTACGTCAACTTAGAAGCTTGTTCTGTGTTCTACTATGGTGCTTGTAGTGTCTCCGCATTCCGCAGCACGCGACATAGCTTAGAACACGATAAATGTAACCGTTTCAGAGAGAAGAGCGACCAGTGTGACGATCTGACATTAAGTCTTTTCGATAGCAAATGACGACAACGGGCGGATTCCTTAGGTTTTTACTACATGCGATCTCTTTTCACATTCTCCAGTGCAACGTGGCTGTTAGTCCTCCCTTCATGCAAAATATTAAGATCCTACCTCATGTCCAAGGCACCAAAGCCGGCTAAAAATTCAAAAATCGATAGCTAAATTTGAGTTCTTCTGCTTCTTACTGGCTATTACATCAACTTAGAAGCTTTTTCTGTGTTCTACTATGGTGCTTTTAGTGTCTCCGCATATCGCAGCACGCAACATAGCTTTGCACACGATAAATGTAACCGTTTCAGAGAGAAGAGCGGCCAATGTGACGATCTGATATAAAGTCGAATCGATGGCAAATGACGAAAACAAGCGGATTACTTAGTTTTTTACTACATTCGATCACTTTTCACATTCTCCCGTGCAACGTGGCTGCTAGTCCTCCCTTTATAGACATTCTTAAGGTCCTAGCTCATGTTCAAGGCACCAAAGCCGGCTAAAAAGTTAATAATCGATAACTAAAACGATTATTTTACGGCTTCTTACTGGCTATTACGTCAACTTGGAAGCTTCTTCTGTGTTCTACTATGGTGCTTGTAGTGTCTCCGCATATCGCAGCACGCGACGTAGCTTTCCACACGATAAATGTAACCGTTTCATATAGAACAGCCTCCAATGTGACCATCTGACATTAAGTCGATTCGATAGCAAATGACGAAAGCGTTCGGATTTCTTAGGTTTTTACTACATATGAACACGTTTCACATTCTCCCGTGCAACGTGGCTGCTAGTCCTTCCTGCATGTAAATTCTTAAGTTCCTACCTCATGTCCAAGGCACCAAAGCCGGCTAAAAATTCAAAAATCGATAACTAAATTTGAGTTCTACTGCTTCTTAATGTCTATTACATCAACTTACAAGCTTTTTTGTGTTCTACTATGGTGCTTTTAGAGTCTCCGCATATCGCAGCACGCAACATAGCTTTGCACACGATATATGTAACCGTTTCGGAGAGAAGAGCGGCCAATGTGACGATCTGACATTAAGTCGAGTCGATAGCAAATGACGAAAACGGGCGGATTTCTTAGTTTCTTACTACATATGGACACGTTTCACATTCTCCCGTGCAACGTGGTTGCGAGTCCTCCCTTCATGCAAAATCTTAAGGTACTAGTTCATGTCCAAGGCACCAAAGCCAGCTAAAGTAACCGTTTCAGAGAGAAGAGCGGCCAATGTGACGATCTGATATAAAGTCGAATCGATAGCAAACGACGAAAACGGGCGGATTTCTTAGGTTTTTACTACATATGAACACTTTGCACATACTTTCGTGCAACGTGGCTGAAAATCTTCCCATCATGCAAAATCGTAAGGTCCTAGCTGATGCACAAGGCACCAAAGCCGCCTAAAAATTTAAAAATCTATCACTAAAGCTTCAATTGTACTCCTCCTTACTGGCTATTACACCAACTTAGAAGGGTCTTCTGTGTTCTACTATGGGGCTTTTGGTGTCTCCGCATTCCTCAGCACGCGACATAGCTTTGAACACGATAAATGTAACCGTTTCAGTGAGAAGAGCGGCCAATGTGACGGCTGACATTAAGTCGATTCGATAGCAAATGACGAAAACGGACGAATTTTTCAGGTTTTTACTACATATGAACTCTTTTCACATTCTCTCGTGCAACGTGGCTGCTAGTCCTCGCATCATGCAAAATCTTAAGATCCTAGCTCATGTCCAAGGCACCAAAGCCAGCTAAAAAGTCAATAATCGATAGCTAAAACTTTTATTTTACGTCTTCTTACTGGCTATTACGTCAACTTAGAAGCATCTTCTCTGTTCTACTATGGTGCTTTTAGTGTCTCCGAATTCCGCAGTATGCGACATAGTATTGCACACGATAAATGTAACCGTTTCAGAGAGAAGAGCGGCCAATGTGACGATCTGACATTAAGTCGATTAGATAGTAAATGACGAAAACGGGCGGATTTCTATGTTTTTACTACATATGTACACTTTTCACATTCTCCCGTGTAACGTAGCTAATAGTCCTCCCTTCATGCAAAATCTTAAGTTCCTAGCTCATGTCCAAGGCACCAAAGCCGTCTAAACAGTTAATAATCGATAGCTAAAACTATTATTTTACGGCTTCTTACTGGCTATTACGTCAACTTGGAAGCTTCTTCTCTGTTCTACTATGGTGCTTGTAGTGTCTCCGCATATCGCAGCACGCGACATAGCTTTGCACACGATAAATGTAACCATTTCAGAGAGAAGAGCATCCAATGTGACGATCTGACATTACGTCGATACGATAGCAAAAGACGAAAACGAGCGGATTTCTTAGGTTTTTACTACATATGAACACTTTTCACATTCTCCCGTGCAACGTGGCTGCTAGTCCTCCCTTCATGCAAAATCGTAAGGTCCTAACTCATGGCCATGACACCAAAGCCGGCTAAAAAGTCAAATATCGATAACTAAACTTGAATTGTACTGCTTCTTACTCGCTGTTACATCAACTTAGAAGCTTCTTCTGTGTCTGACTTTGGCACAGAAAGGGGTAAATTATGCTGCCACAAAAGTCTTTGGGCACCTACCAAACAGCATCAAAAGCCTGACAGATAGCCAACTAACATTTAAAAATAAATTAAAAGAATTTCTAGATGACAACTCCTTCGTCTCATTGGCTGAATTTTTAGATATAAAGTAAGTAAAAAAAAAAAAAAAAAAAAAAAAAAACAAAAAAAAAAACACACCTTAATCATTAGTGTCATGCAATGTGTAATGTAATTTCTTGTACAGACATCTTTTATTAACCTGACACGTTCCACATCATTACGAAGTGTCGTATTCATGATCTATGGAACAAGTATTAATCTAATCTAATCTAATCTAATCTGTTCTGCTATGGTGCTTTTAGTGTCTCCGCATATCGCAGCACGCAACATAGCTTTGCACACGATAAATGTAACCGTTTCAGAGAAAAGAGCGGCCAATGTGACGATCTGACATTAAGACAAATCGACAGCAAATGACGAAGACGGGGTGATTTCTTAAGTTTTTTCTACATATGAACACTTTTCACATTCTCACGTGCAACGTGGCTGCTAGTCCTCCTTTTATACAAATTCTTAAGGTCCTAGCTCATGCCCAAGGCACCAAAGCCGGCTACAAAGTTAACAATCGATAGCTAAAACTACATTCCTGGAAATGGAAAAAAGAACACATTGTCACCGGTGTGTCAGACCCACCATACGTGCTCCTGACATTGCGAGACGGCTGTACAAGCAATGATCACACGCACGGCACAGCGGACACACCAGGAATTGCGGTGTTGGCCGTCGAATGGCGCTAGCTGCGCAGCATTTGTGCACCGCCGCCGTCAGTGTCAGCCAGTTTGCCGTGGCATACGGAGCTCCATCGCAGTCTTTAACACTGGTAGCATGCCGCGACAGCGTGGACGTGAACCGTATGTGCAGTTGACGGACTTTGAGCGAGGGCGTATAGTGGGCATGAGGGAGGCCGGGTGGCCGTACCGCCGAATTGCTCAACACGTGGGGCGTGAGGTCTCCACAGTACATCGATGTTGTCGCCAGTGGTCGGCGGAAGGTGCACGTGCCCGTCGACCTGGGACCGGACCGCAGCGACGCACGGATGCACGCCAAGACCGTAGGATCCTACGCAGTGCCGTAGGGGACCGCACCGCCACTTCCCAGCAAATTGGGGACACTGTTGCTCCTGGGGTATCGGCGAGCACCATTCGCAACCGTCTCCATGAAGCTGGGCTGCGGTCCCGCACACCGTTAGGCCGTCTTCCGCTCACGCCCCAACATCGTGCAGCCCGCCTCCAGTGGTGTCGCGACAGTCGTGAATAGAGGGACGAATGGAGACGTGTCGTCTTCAGCGATGAGAGTCGCTTCTGCCTTGGTGCCAATGATGGTCGTATACGTGTTTGGCGCCGTGCAGGTGAGCGCCACAATCAGGACTGCATATGACCGAGGCACACAGGGTCAACACCCGGCAACATGGTGTGGGGAGCGATCTCCTACACTGCCCGTACACCTCTGTGATCGTCGAGGGGACACTGAATAGTGCACGCTACATCCAAACCGTCATCGAACCCATCGTTCTACCACTCCTAGACCGGCAAGGGAACTAGCTGTTCCAACAGGACAATGCACGTCCGCATGAATCCCGTACCACCCTACGTGCTCTAGAAGGTGTAAGTCAACTACCCTGGCCAGCAAGATCTCCGGATCTGTCCCCCATTGAGCATGTTTGAGACTGGATGAAGCGTCGTCTCACGCGGTCTGCACGTCCAGCACGAACGCTGGTCCAACTGAGGCGCCAGGTGGAAATGGCATGGCAAGCCGTTCCACAGGACTACATCCAGCATCTCTATGATCGTCTCCATGGGAGAATAGCAGCCTGCATTGCTGCGAAAGGTGGATATACAATGTACTAGTGCCGACATTGTGCACGATCTGTTGCCTGTGTCTATGTGCCTGTGGTTCTGTCAGTGTGATCATGTGATGTACCTGACCCCCAGTAATGTGTCAATAAAGTTTCCCCTTCCTGGGACAATGAATTCACGGTGTTCTTATTTCAATTTCCAGGAGTGTATTATTTTACCGCTTCTTACTGGCTATTACTTCAACTTAGAAGCTTCTTCTTTATTCTACTATGGTGCTTGTAGTGTTTCCGCATATCGCAGCACGCGACATAGCTTTGCACACGATAAATGTAACCGTTTCAGAGAGAAGAGAATCCAATGTGACGATCTGACATTAAGTCGATTCGATAGCAACTGACGAAAACGGGCGGATTTCTTATGTTTTTACTACATTTGAACACATTTCACCTTCTCCCGAGCAACGTGGCTGCTAGTCCTCCCTGCATACAAATTCTTAAGGTCCTACCTCATGTCGAAGGCACCAAAGCCGCCTAAAAACTCAAAAATCGATATCTAAATTTGAGTTCTACTGCGACTTACTGGCTATTACATCAACTTAGAAGCTTTACTGTGTTCTACTATGGTGCTTTTTGTGTCTCTGCATATTGCAGCACGCAACATAGCTTTGCACACGATTAATGTAACCGTTTCAGAGACAAGAGCGGTCAATTTGACGATCTGATATAAAGTCGAATCGATAGCAAATGACGAAAACGGGTGGATTTCTTAGGTTTTTACTACATATGAACACTTTTCACATTCTCCCGTGCAACGTGGCGGCTAGTCCTCCCTTCATGCAAAATCTTAAAGTCGTAGCTCATGTCCAAGGCACCAAAGCCGGCTAAAAAGTCAAAAATCGATAACTAAAACTTGAATGGTACTGCTTCTTACTGGTTATTACATCAACTTAGAAGCTACTTCTGTGTTCTACTATGGTGCTTTTAGTGTCTCCGCATATCGCAGCTCGTAACATAGCTTTGCACACGATAAATGTATCCGTTTCAGAGTGAAGAGCGGCCAATGTGACGATCTGACATTAAGTCGATTCGATAGCAAATGACGAAAACGTGCGGATTTCTTAGGTTTTTACTACATATGAACACTCTTCACATTCTCCCGTGCCACGTGGCTGCTAGTGCTCCCTTCATGCAAAATCGTAAAGTCCTAGCTCAGTCCAGATCACCAAAGCCGGCTAAAAAGTCAAAAATCGGTAACTGAACTTGAATTGCACTGCTGCTTACTGGCTATTACATCAACTTAAAAGCTTCTTCTGTGTTCTACTGTGGTGCTTTTAGTGTCCCCGCATATGGCAGCACGCGACATAGCTTTGCACACGATAAATGTAGCCGTTTCAAAGAGAAGAGCGGCCAATGTGACGATATGACATTAAGTCAATTCGATAGCAAATGTTGAGAACGGACGAATTTCTTAGGTTTTTACTACATATGAACACTTTTCACATTCTCCCGTGCAACGTGGCTGCTAGTCCTCCCTTCATGCAAAATCGTAAGGTCCTAGCTCATGTCCAAGGCACCAAAGCTGGCTAAAAATTAAAAAATCGATCACTAAAACTGAAATTGTACTGCTATTTACTGGCTATTACATCAACTTAGAAGCTTATTCTGTGTACTACAATGGGGCTTTTAGTGTCTCCACATATCGCAGCACGCCACATAGTTTTGCACACGATAAATGTATCCGTTTCAGAGAGAAGAGCGGCCAATGTGACGATCTGACATTAAGTCGATTCGATAGCAAATGACGAAAACGGTTGGATATCTGTGGTTTGTATTACATATGAATACTTTTCACATTCTCCTGTGCAACGTGGCTGCTAGTCTTCCATTCTTGCAAAATCGTAAGGTCCTAGGTCATGTCCAAGGCACCAAAGACGGCTAAAAATTTAAAAATCGATCACTAAAACTTAAATAATACTGCTCCTTACTCGCTATTACATCAACTTAGAAGCTTCTTCTGTGTTCTACTACGGGGCTTTTGGTGTCTCCGCATTCCGCAGCACGCGACATAGCTTTGCACACGATAAATGTAACCGTTTCAGGGAGAAGTGCGGCTAATGTGACGATATGACATTAAGTAGAATCGATAGCAAATGACGAAAACGGGCGGATGTCTTAGGTTTTTACAACATATGAACATTTTTCACATTGTCCCGTGCAACGTGGCTGTAATTCTTAACTTCATGCAAAATCGTAACGTCCTAGCTCATGTCCAAGGCACCAAAGCCGGCTAAAAAGTCAATAATCGGTAGCTAAAACTAATATTTTACGGCGTCTTACTGGCTATTACGTCAACTTAGAAGCTTCATCTGTGTTCTACTATGGTGCTTTTAGTGTCTCCGCATTCCGCATCACGCGACATAGCTTTGCACACGATAAATGTAACCTTTACAGAGAGAAGAGCGGCCAGTGTGACGATCTGACATTAAGTCGATTCAAAGACAAATGACGAAAACTGGCGGATTTCTCAGGTTCTTACTACATATGAATACTTTTCACATTCTCCTGCGCAACGTGACTGCTAGTCCACCCTGCATGCAAAATCTTAAGGCCCTTGCTCAAGTCCAACGCACCAAAGCCGGCTAAAAAGTCAAAAATCGGTAAGTAAACTTGAATGGTACTGCTTCTTACTGGCTATTACATCGACTTAGAAGCTTCTTCTGTGTTCTACTATGGTGCTTTTAGTGTCTCCGCATTCCGCAGCACGCGACCGTTTCAGAGAGAAGAGGGGCCAATGTGACCATCTAACATGAAGCCGAATAGATAGCAAATGACGAAAACGGGCTGATTTCTTAGGTTATTACTACATATTCACACTTATGAAATACTCCCGTGCAACGGGGTTGCTAGTCCTCCCTTTATGCAAAATCTTAAGGTACTAGCTCATGTCCAAGGCACCGAACCGGGCTAAATATTCTATAACCTGTAACTAAAACTTGAATTGTACTGCTTCTTACTCTCTATTACTTTAACTTGGAAGATTCTTCTGTGTTCTATTATGGTGCTTTTAGTGTCTCCGCATTTCGCAGCAAGAGACATAGCTTTGCACACGTTAAATGTAACCGTTTCAGAGAGAAGAGCGGCCAATGTGACGATCTGACATTAAGTCGACTCGATAGCAAATGACGATAACGGGCTGATTTCTTAGGTTTTTACTACATATGAAATCTTTTCAGATTCTCCCATGCAACGTGGCTGCTAGTCCTCCCTTCATGCAAAATCTTAAGGCCCTTGCTCAAGTCCAACGCACCAAAGCCGGCTAAAAAGTCAAAAATCGGTAAGTAAACTTGAATGGTACTGCTTCTTACTGGCTATTACATCAACTTAGAAGCCTCTTCTGTGTTCTACTATGGTGCTTTTAGTGTCTCCGCATTCGGAAGCACGCGACATAGCTTTGCACACGGTAAATGTAACCGTTTCAGAGAGAAGAGCGGCCAATGTGACGATCAGACATTAACTCGATTCGAAAGCAAATGACGAAAACGGTCGGATTTCTTTGGTTTTTACTACATATGAACACTCTCCACATTCTCCCATGCAAGGTGTTAGCTAGTCCTCCCTTCATGCAAAATCTTAAGGTCCTAGCTCATGTCAAAGTCACCAAAGCCCCCTAAAAAGGCAAAAATCGATAACTAAACTTTAATTGTACTGCTTCTTACAGGCAATTACATCAACTTCGAAGCTTCTTCTGTGCTCTACTAAGGTGCTTTTAGTGTCTCCGCATATCACAGCACGCGACAAAGATTTGCACACGATAAATGTAACTGTTTCAGAGAGAAAAGCTGCCAATTTGACGATCTGACATTAAGTCGATTCGATAGCAAATGACGAAAACGGGCAGATTTCTCAGGTTTTTACTACATATGAACAATTTTCACATTCTGCTGTGCAACGTTTCTGCTAGACCTCCCTTCATGCAAAATCGTAAGGTCCTAGCTCATGTCCAAGGCACCGAAGCCGGTAAAAAAGTCAAAAGTCGATAACTAAATTTTATTTGTACTGCTTCTTACTGGCCATTACATCAACTTAGAAGCTTCTTCTGTGTTCTACTATGGTGCTTTTAGTGTCTCCGTATATCGCAGCACGCGACATAGCTTTGCACGCGATAAATGTAACCGTTTCACAGAGAAGAGCGGCCAATGTGACTATATGACATGAAGTTGATTCGATAGCAAATGACGAAAACGGGCGGATTTCTTAGGTTTTTACTACATATTAACACTTTTCACATTCTTTCGTGCAACGTTGGTGCTAGTCCTCACTTCATGCAAAATCTTAAGGTCCTGCCTCATTTGCAAGGCGCCAAAGCCGGCTAAAAAGCCAAAAATCGAAAACTAAACTTTAATTGTACTGCTTTATACTGGCTATTACTTCAACTTAGAAGCTTCTTCTCTGTTCTACTATGGTTCTTTTAGTGTCTCCGCATTTCGCAGCTCGCGACATAGCGTTGCACAAGATAAATGTAACCGTTTCAGAGCGAAGAGCGGCCAATGTGACGATCTGACTTTAAGTCGATTCGATAGCAAATTTATTTATTTATTTATTTATTTTTTTATTTAACCTGACAAGATTAGGGCCATCAGTCCCTCTCTTACATCTAACCAGGCATTCTACTTATTTTACAGTCGTATGTTGTAGTAGGCATGTTAAACTACATCTAATACAAAAAGTGAGATAAACAATTAGAAAGGTACACCTCGAAAAATACATTATTGAAGAGAAAGATTTCAGATAGGAGTGCTGGCAGCAGGGAGTGTGGGGGGAACTCATGGTGAAGGGAGGAGAGGAATAGAGGGACATGATGAAACATAATTAAGGAAAATATAAAGGAAAAGAAGACTGCATGGCTAATAGAGATAGATGAAGAGGAAGGCATCTCAGAAGCAAGATAGGAGACGCTAGCTTTGCTATTTGACATATGAGAGGATTGGCCTTGCACATTAATTTTGTGGAGAATTTTCATGCGGATGATAGTAGGAAATGCTTCAACTTCTTCTTAAAAGCAACAGGAGATTGAATTTTCCTCAAGGTGAGGGGCAGTTTGTTCCAGAGGCGAACAGCGGCAACTGAGAAGGAGTTTGCAAAAGTTTTTGTTTTGTGAGTGGGCACAGCTAGGATACCAGATAAGAGCGACCTCGTGTTTCGATTATGATGGCATTACACGTTTTTAATCTCTGAAGCTAGGTACTGGGGTGCTTGCGCGACGAGGAGTCGGTGAAGTAGACATATAGTGTGGTAGTCACGCAGTTTGTCCGGCCGCAGCCACCCTAGCTCGGAGTATGAAGCACTAACATGATCATATCGGCGAATGTTGCAGGTGTAACGCACACAGGCATTCATGGTTAGCTCTAGCCGTCTTTTGTTTTCACTACTCATGCCTTGTTGAATCACATCACAATAGTGGAGGTTCGGTAGAACGAGTGCTTGCACGAGCTGGCGTTTCAAGTTCTGTGGGAATATGTTCCGAAACTTTTTGAGAGCATAGAGAGAAGCAGACGTCTTTCGGCACACTGCGACTGTATTCTCCGCCCAGTTGAGATGCTCGTCCAAAGTTACACCCAAGTTTTTCACTGTTTTCTGATATGGTATTGGAGTACCTTCGAGCAGAATAGGAGGTAGCCGTTCGCGGAAATCTGAACTTATTAATTTCTGATGGGCTATTAAGATTACTTGCGTCTTTTTTGCGTTTAATTTAAGCCCCTGGTTTTTCGCCCATGTCACTACTGAAGACAGATCATCATTCATCAGAGCGATTGCAGTGTTTACGTCTTCAGGTCTGACGCTTAGGTAGAGCTGGAGGTCGTCGGCATATGTTTACAGGAGGACAAAACCGACGAAAACAACAGTGGTCCTAAGACTGATCCTTGTGGCACTCCCGAAGAAACATGTTTCGAGGAAGATTTTTCATTTGCGCAGACAACACATTGCTGTCTGTCTTTTAAGTAGCTTTCAAACCATCTCATTGCACTATCAGAGAAATTAAGCTGTTGCATTTTTCTGAGTAATATGTCAAAGTTAACAGTGTCAAAAGCTTTGCTGAAGTCCAGTAGCGTCAATATTGTTGCCTTTCGATTGTCGATGGCATATTTCAAGTCATCAGTTACTTTAATTAGAGCAGTGTTTGTGCTGTGATGTTTACGGAAACCAGATTGAAATTTGTCATATAGACTGAATTCATGCAAGTGTTCAGTGATTTGGTCATGAACAATATATTCAAGTGCTTTGGAAACAGCTGGCTGTATGCTAATTGGTCGGTAATCACTAGGCAGTTGCGGGTTTTCGATCTTAGGGATGGGTCGAATTATGCTTCTTTTCCATGCAGTGGGGTATATTCCGTTCACGAGGGAAAAATTAAATATGTCAGTTAAGACAGGTACTAAGATATCGGCAACATTCTTAATCATGGTTATACCGATAATGTCGTTGCCTATTGCATCAGAAGAGATTCTCATTATTGCTATTCTTGCCGTATTTGTTGTTACATGTTTTAGATGGAAGGTATCGTTGTTAGTTATCCTGTTTGGGGATTCTTGTGGGCGGTAATTATCAGCCGTGCTGGTAATCAGAGGTGCAGAGAAGAATTCATTTAATTCGTTAGCTGACACATGAAAAGTAGTTTCCGATTTTGCCTTTCCGACCCCCAAGCTACGGAGATTCTTCCATAGAGTCGTGGGTTTCAGATCGCTGCTTACAAGGGAGCGAGCGTGCCTGATTTTGGCATTGCGAATGCATTGTTTCACTCTGTTCCGTAGCTTTCTATATTCTTCGAAACGCTCGGTTATTCGGATCTGCCTTGAAACGCCTGTGGGCAGCATCATTATTAGTCATCCTTTGACGTAATTCAGCTGTCAGCCATGGAGCAGGAGATTTTCTTACACGGACTGTGTGCGCAGCTGCATGTTTGTCATAGAGGGCAAAGAGTTTATCACCAAGTTCATTAATTTTGCCGTCGATTGAAGGTTCTCTGATTATTTGATGCCATGAGATTTCTGAGCAATCGGCTGTTAGAGCGTCAAGGTCAATACTTTTCATGTTCCTACAAGTTATGTAACGCGTAAAGTCAAAAATCGATAAATAAATTTGAATTGTACTGCTCCTTACTGGCTGTTACATCAACGTAGAATCTTCTTCTGTATTCTACTATGGTGCTTTTTGTGTCTCCGCATATCGCAGCACGCGACATAGCGTTGCACACGATAAATGTAACCGTTTCAGAGTGTAGAGCAGCCAATGCGACGATCTGACATAAACTCGATTCGATAACAAATGACGAAAACGGGCCGATTTCTCATGTTTTTACTACATATGAATATTTTTCACATACTACCGTGCAACGTGGCTGCTAGTCCTCCCTGCATGCAAAATCTTAAGTTCCTAGCTCATGTCCAGTGCCCCAAAGCCGGCTAAAAAGTACAAAATCGATAACTTGAATTGCACTGCTTCTTACTGGCTAGTACATCAACTTAGAAGTTTCTTCTGTGTTCTACTATGGTGCTTTTAGTGTCTCCGCATTCCGCAGTACACGACATAGCTTTGCACACGATAAATGTAACCGTTTCAGAGAGAAGAGCGGCCAATGTGACCATTTGACATTAAGTCGATTCGATAGCAAATGACGAAAAGGGGCGGATTTGTTAGGTTTGTACTACATATGAACACTTTTCTCATTGTCCCCTGCAACGTGGCTGCTAGACCCTGCATGCAAAATCTTAAGGTCCTAGCTCATGTCCAAGGCTCCAAAGAAGGCTAAAAAGTAAAAAATCGATAACTAATCTTGAATTGCCCTGCTTCTTACTGGCTATTACATCAACTTAGTAGCTTCTTCTGTGTTCCACTATGGTGTTTTTAGTGTCTCCGCATATCGCAGCAAGCGACATAGCCTTCCACATGATAAATGTAACCGTTTCAGAGAGTAGAGCGGCCAATGTGACGATGTGACATTAAGTCGATTCGGTAGTAAATGACGAAAACAGTCGGATTTGTTGGATTTTTACTACATATGAACACTTTTCACATTCCCCCGTGCAACGTGGCTGCTAGTCCTCGTTGCATGCAAAATCTTAAGGTCATAGCTTATGTCCAAGGCACCAAAGCCGCCTAAAAATTGAAAAATCGATAACTAAACTTAAATTGTACTGCTTCTTACTGGCTATTACATCAACTAAGAATCTTCTTGTGTTCTACTATAGTGCTTTTAGTGTCTCCGAATATCGCAGCACGCGTCATAGCCGTCCACACGATAAATGTAACCGTTTCAGAGAGTAGAGCTGCCAATGTGACGTTCTGTCATTAAATCGATTCGATAGCATATGACGAAAACGGGCGGATTTGTTAGGTTTTTTCTACATATAAATAGGTTTCAAATACTCCCGTGGGACGTGGCTGCTAGTCCTCCTGCATGCAAAATCTTAAGTTCGTAGTTCATGTCCAAGCCCCAAAGCCGACTAAAGAGTCAAAATCGATAACCTGAATTGTACTGCTTCTTACTGGATATTACATCAACTTAGAAGCTTCTTCTGTGTTCTACTATGGTGCTTTTAGTGTCTCCGCATATCGCAGTACGCGACATAGCTTTGCACTCGATAAATGTAACCGTTTCAGAGAGAAGAGCGGCCAATGTGACCATCTGACATTAAATCGATTCGATCGCAAATGACGAAAACGGTCGGATTTGTTAGGTTTTTACTACATATGAACTCTTTTCTCATTGTCCCCTGCAACGTGGCTGCTAGACCTCCCTGCATGCAAAATCTTAATGTCCTAGCTCATGTCCAAGGCTCCAGAGAAGGCTAAAAAGTAAAAAAATCGATAACTATACTTGAATTTTACTGCTGCATACAGGCTATTACATCTACTTAGTAGCTTCTTCTGTGTTCTACTATGGTGCTATTAGTGTCTCCGCATATCGCAGCACGCGACATAGCCTTCCACACGATAAATGTAACCGTTTCAAAGTGTAGAGCGGCCAATGTGACGAACTGACATAAAGTCGATTCGATAGCAAATGACGAAACCTGGCGGACTTCTTAGGTTTTTACTACATATGATCACTTTTCACATTCTCCCGTGCAACGTGGATGCTAGTCGTCCCTGCATGCAAAATGGTAAGGACCTAGCTGATATCCAAGGCACCAAAGAAGGCTAAAAAGTCAAAAATCGATAAATAAACTTAAATTGTACTGCTTCTTACTGGCTATTACATCAACTTAGAAGCTTCTTCTGTGTTCTACTATGGTGCTTTTAGTGTCTCCGCATATCGCAGCACACGACATAGCTTTGCCCACGATAAATGTAACCGTTTCAGAGAGAAGAGCGGCCATTGTGGCGATCTGGTATTTCGTCGATTCGATAGTAGATGCCGAAACCGGGAGGATTTCTTAAGTTTTTACTACATATGATCAGTTTTCACACATTCTCGTGTAACGTGGCTCCCAGACCTCGTTTCATGCAAAATCGTAACGTCGTCAGTCATATCCCTGGCGCCATAGGCGGCTAATAAGTCAATAATCGATAGCTAAAACTTGAATTGTACTGCTTCTTACTGGCCGATTACATCAACTTACAGCCGGCCGCGGTGGTCAAGAAGTTCAGGCGCTCAGTCCGGAACCGCGGGACTGCTACGCTCGGAGGTTCGAATCCTGCTCGGGCATGGATGTGTTTAATGTCCTTTTGTTAGTTAGGTTTAAGGAGTTCTACGCTCTAGGGGACTGATGAAAACAGATGTTAAGTCCCATAGTGCTCAGAGCCATTTGAACCAATAACTTAGAAGCTTCTTCTGTGTTCTATGGAGTTGCTATTAGTGCCTCCGCATGCCGCAGCCAGGGACATAAGTTTCCAGACGATAAATGTAACTGTTTTATAGAGAAAAGCATCCAATGTGACGATATGTCATTACGTCGATTCGACGGCAATTGACGAAAACGGGACGATTTCTTAGGTTTTTACAACACATGAACACTTTTCCAATTCTATCGTGTAACGTGTCTTCCAGACTTCGTTTCATGCCAAATCTTAAGGTCGTCGGACATGTCTGAGGCACCAAAGCCGGATAATAAGTCAATAATCGATTACTAAAACTTGAATTTTACTGCTTCTTACTGGCTGATTACATCAACTTATAAGTTTCTTCTGTGTTTTACTGTGTTGCTATTAGTGCCTCCGCATACCGCAGCACACAAAGTAAGTTTGAAGACGATGAAGGTAACCGCTTCACAGAGAAATTTCAAATTCTGTGTCTGTGTCTATTGCCTGCTCATATTGTTTAAAGCAGGTTGCTCTAAATGCCCAGTGGATCTGATTCCATTGATACCTATTCTAAACAATCTCGGATTGGTAAAGACCAAGCTCTGCTTATACTTATAGTCTGGGAAGTTGACAGTAAAATATGATGGTTAAAGATGTCCACTGAGTATTCCCATATACACTGAAGTTAGCTTTGAACAACAAATTATTAATTGGCCACCTACTCTTGACTCAATAGCTACTAAGATCTTTCACTAGTGAAGGAGGTGACGACGTTGTTATGTCCACTAGAGGCTTCTGTAGTTTGCTGAAAATGATGTGATATAATTGTGCCTTGTGATTTTCTGTGGAGTTCCAGAGTAAGTTCTATACTGGTGCAGGACATTCATTCGTGCTGTTCTCATTCGAGGCAATCCTGGATTCTGAATCTCAAGCACCAGAGGATTATAAACAGCAATGCAACCTCTGTCTTCCTGGCTGTGCAGTATTTCAAAGTGCTCTGGTTGACAGTCTCTTCTCATTGTGCAGTGCTTGTAGATTATTGTAAATGGATTATCTGCATTATTTAGAACATCTCATTCTAAACTTTCTAAAGAACGAGACTTTTCTGTCATTACCACTTTTTGTGTGAGGTGATAAATACCAGGAATTTGATTGCATTTTGAGAACCTAATCGTAACTAACATTATTGTCTATGTAAATTAATGGAACTGGATTTTTCCTGAGGTCAGCAGTTTTCCGAAGGTCGTCGTTTTTCCACGATGTCGTCGTTTTTCCCCAAGGTCGGCGTTTTTCCCCGAGGTCGACGTTTTTTCCCGAGGTCTGCGTTTTTGCCCCGAGGTCGGATCAAAGATTTTTTTTCCCGAGGTCTAGAAATCTATCGATATATTGAAAATCCAAAGTATTTTCATGTATGTAGACTATACCGTTATGTCATGTCATCTTGAAACATTTATCCGACCACTGGATAATGGTATTTATCAAGATAGCGATATATTTCGTTATATCTATTTATTTCGATAATCGTTTTCTTAGGGGTACAGATTTATTTTGAGACGTCCATACTTTTCCCATTATCGATTCAATTCGATGTATCGACTTACGTAGATGCGCACATTAAATCATGATATCGATTTATTTCGAGATATCTATCTATATTGAGGAGTCTATTTATTTCGAGATATCGATTGATTTAGAGTATCCGTTATATCGAGATATCGATTTATTTTGATATACCGACACAATTAAGGTTGTCTATATATTTCCAGGTATCGATATATTTCCATGTATTGGTGTACTACAGATATCGATTCTTATCGAGATATCGATATAATTCAAGGTACCTCCATATCTCTAGTAATCCATAAATTTCTAGATATCGCTATTTTGAGAGATATCTTTATATTACGTGGTACCAATATATTTCGAGATATCGATATATTTCTGTACCTCAATTATTTCGATATGTCGACTAGCATCGAGATTTCGGTCTATATGGTAAGCCGAAATGCGTCTAGATGTCGATATACTTCGGGATATCGACTCATTTCGGTGTAGCGGTTTTTTGGAGGTGTCGATTTATTTCGAGGTTTCGATTTATTTCACGGTGTTTATTTATTTCGAGGTTGCGATTTTTCGAGGGTTGCGATTTATTTCGAGGTGGCGATTTATTTCGAGGTGGCGATTTATTTCGAGGTGTGGATTTATTTCGAGGTGTCGATGTATTTCTAGGTGACGATATATTTCGATGTTACTTGTCGACTGCATCAGCTTAGAACCTATTTCGTACAGAGTGGTGCGACTGCATACCTCAGCAGGCGACATTGATATCCAGACGATCAATTTTACCGTTTCCGAGAGAAAAGCGTGCGATGTGATGAATTGGCACTACTTCATTATGAAAACAAATGACGAAAACGTGAGGTTTTCTTCGGTTTTTCTGCCACTGCTGCCAACTTTCAGCCCACCCCCTCCTCCCCTTCCCCAGTCGTGGCGATCAGCTTTTGTGATGGAAATGGACACAGGAAAGTAATAACGTTCCATGAAATCCCATTCTAGGGACGTTCAAGGGTAAATGTTCCAGACGGTTTATTTGCATTAAGACACGCATACTGCGCATCTAAAATGTCACATCTGCCAGATCGTTTCTATTGTCAACAGTGGAAAACAAAACAGCGTACTGAAGAAGCCATAGTGAGACGCGGTTTTTGGTAGACGAAATAATAGGAATACTCTAGCCACTGATAATGATGATCTAATGAGAATTCTGTTATTGTTTTGAAAGATGCATTTAAATATGCATTGAACGTAGCTCCAAATTATTTTGAGAATTATAATTGCGGTATTATGAATCTACATTGGAGATTTTGTAATGCAAAACATTTCGATCTGAGAATACTTTACGTGATAGTACGGCATTGACCTTGTGTGTCATTAGGGTAAAGTTAATTGGCCGCCATTCACATAAAATTTATCCGCCATTAACATAAAATCTATTTTTCAGCGTACTGCAATAAGGACTCACTTCAGATGATTGGACAATTAAAGAGAACTCAAACCGTTATTTTAATAGTATTCGTAGGTCCATTGCAGCATTTACCGTGGACAGTCCCTGAGCCTAGACTGTCAGTTTTATGTAGGGAGTACTACTTTAAAAAAGCACTCCGTGTTCAGATCACAAGTGGCCAATCAGGACCATCCGACCGCCACGTCATTCTCACTGAGGGTGGAGGAGGAGCTGGCTCTCCCACTCGTTGTGGTAGTTTCCTTTGACTGGAGCCGCTACTATTCGGACGAGTAGTTCCTCAATTGGCATCGGAAGGCTGAGTGCAACCCGAAAAATGCCAACAGCGCATAGCGGCCCATATGGTCACCCATCCAAGTGCCGACCACGCCCGAAAGTGCTAAACTTCAGTTATCTGACGGGAACCGGTGTATCCACTGCGGCAAGGCCATTGCCCCTACCACTTTTTATGATATTTTTGATCGTAGTTCAGGTCTGATGGCTGGGAAGAATGGACGTTTACCATGTTATGCACATTTATATTTTCACTACGTCGACACAGCTGGTCCAATTACGACCACAGGTGATGGTAGCCATAATGATCGTGCCAAGCATCCCGTGTACATTAGTTACACCCAAGTGTGTGGGCATCACAGCATTCGTGACATTTAAATTTGTTACTTCTTTGCTACTATATTCGCAATAAATTTTGCAGGCAGTATCCGCATATGACGCTGAATGTACCTACAAAATTATATCATTGTACGACACATGTTTCAGGAGATACGTCATAAAAACTCAGGACAAGGCCAGACGCTGCATAGTACGGACGTGGACGCACAGCTCTAAATAAATGCCTGGTCAACACCAAGCTTTTCCGCTAGTCATCTTTAAAGATAAAAATTCCCAATATTGTCTACCAGCGTATTTTTGAAAAACCTTTATTTTTTCATCCATTTTTTTCCTGAAAAAATCGTAAAAGCCGTGCATCATTGTGTTTTTAAAAAGCGTTTCTTATTGTCATCTCTTTTTATGTATTTTAAACCATCTATCGCTTGTGTAACCTGTGGCTACAAGTCCATTCCCTTTATGGTGTAATCGAAATAATAAACAACGCAAAAAAGTGTGGGTCAATTTCTTCCTCATTTTTCGGAACTTCTGATAATAGTAAATCGTTGGCTCTTTGAGGGCGTGGTAGGTACATACAAGAGATTAGTGTAAGATTAGAATTTGGGTTAGATGCAGTGCCAGGAGGTTCTGTTTCTATCTGGCTAGCTTCAGAGTACTTCACCATCTACTAAGTGATGCGTTTCATTGTGAATGGTGTGTTCTGTGCTAGGTCTACCCTTTTACTGCACAATGCTGTTCCTTCGATGCTATTAAAACCAGGATGTTATCAAAATATATGCACAGTGGCAGACTGGAGTCTGCTGAAATATTTCCAGTGGTGGGGAGGGGGGAAGGCGCGTCGGGGCTGGAGTGCATGATTCTGAAACTGGCACTCTGTGTACAAATCAGCTGGTCAGTTACGAGGTGCATCAAGCTACAAGACCCTAACTCTATAAGCGCTACAACTGGCCAAAGCTAAGGTTTATCAGTATTGTGGAGAATTCTTATCTGGAAGAGTATATTGTAACGAATAAAAACTCTTTACTCCAGATTCCAGGGAGGGTTGGGGGCGATGGGTGAAAGTGCCCTTTTGCCTATCCTCCCCTCCCGACCTCCTCCCCTCCCCCTCCCCTTCACCCTCGCAGACGCTAATGGCTGGCCCGTTCATTTTGAGAACATCAGAGCTCCAGTAACCTTTCTGAGAAACTGTTCTTGTTGTCCTTGTGCGTTAATCTTACCACTCAGAACACCAGTGGGCATGTTGGTTATCGCTGAAATAACTGGTTTTCGGCTCTTATCAGTTTCCCAACCCTTCTTTAAGCTAATTGTTAAAGCCCGTCACAATACCAGTTCTTGTAATAACCGATTTTCAGTCTTTTATTTACATTATTTTCTCTAGTAAACGTAGAAATCAAACAAAGATTAAACAATTTTTACTTTCTCAGTTTCTTGATAAATGGAATCAAAATGTCAAATTAAATACCCTTATGATGACCTGCAGCCGTTCAGAACGAAATTAGAATTATATTAATACCGTCAGCTGCTCACGTGTGTCGATATATATCAACGGCGACAGGTGACAATGTGTGCACGTCTGGGACTCGAACCCGGGATCTCCTGCTTACATGGCAGGTGCTCTGCCCATCTGAGCCACCGAGGGCACAGACGATAGTGTGACTGCAGGTACTATCTCGCGCACGCCTCCCGCGAGACTCACATTCTCACCTTGCATGTCCACACACTACATTCGTAGTGTCCCACACCGACACACTCATTACTCGTGGAACACATTCTTACCAAGTCCAGTTCGGGGAATACGTGTGCATCTTCACAGAAGAAGGTCATGGCTGGTATTGCCAGAACCATATACTTATATTGATATGGACATGTCTTCCACGAGGAATGAGTGTGTTGGAGTGGGACTCTACGACTGTAGTGTATGGACATTCAAGGTGAGAATGTGAGTCTCGCAGGAGGCGTGCGCGAGATAGTCCCTGCAGTCGAACCATACACTCTGTCCTCTGTGCCTCAGATGGATAGAGCGTCTGTCATTTTAGCAAGAGATCCCGGGTTCGAGTCCCGGTCGCGGCACACATTTTCACTTGTCCACGTTGATATTTATCAACGCCCGCGAGCAACTGACGGTATTAATATAATTCTAATTTCTTTAAATTAAATAGTCAAATAAAACTTTGTCCGATCTTCGCTGCTGGCGAGTGCTTCTATACTACAGAAAACTGGCAATATTATCCTACTGATTATAGTTTTTAGAAGCTCTGCTCAAAAATTATATTGTAATCGGTTATCACAGCACTATGCAGGCATTACGTATAGTCCCGCGATAAAGAGTGAAAACTGCGGCAGGAGAACTCTCTTTTTCGTTTTAATTTCTCTGTTTTTAAGGGCTAAAAGCAGATAACGGCATACTACGTAGACACAGCAGCAGATCAGGCACTTTCTACTTTTATCCAGAACTATGAATGATTTGTTAAATTTTAACTTTTTTCCTTGTATGATGTCGCAAGTCGACCAAATCTAACTTTGTTCTTCACTCGTACCGCATATCGTAAAATACTTCCAGACTTCCAGATGGTGCCATTCTATGTTACAACTGACGTTCGACAACAGCGAGAAACTGTGTCCAGTCTCGCGCTCTGCTTGTATAACAGGCACAGTATTGTCTCGGCAATGTTGGACCAATCCATTTGTTGCTCGTTTCTATCAGCAGTGTTATTAAAGTGGCATACATAACTTTTCCCATTTTTTTCTGTAATAACGCCGTATTTCAGTGCTATGGAAATCTTACGAATAAAAATTACTCGTCTTTTTTTAAAAAGGTTTATTTGAAAACTAAAAATTTTACTACGACATCTGTGGCTAATTGATATATCTGTTTTTACGTGGTTATCAGGAAAAAATGAAAAGATACTTGTTATAACCGAGAGCAAACAAATACTGAAAGACATCGGTTATTCAGAACTAAAATACCCATGTCGTTTTAACTGATCGGTTTTTCTATCTATAAACTGCAGTGTCGCCATAGAAAAGTGTGTCGCTCCATCAATGTCCATAGCAACTTTGAGATATGTGTTTATGCGCAATATCGGCAAATGGAAACACGAAGAGGTAATAAGCACCTGAGCGATAGAATTTATTTCACAGTCAGAAAAGTCGAGTGACAGGCAAGACTGAATCACTGTAATAGAAATTATATGGAAAGCTGTGTAAAGGAAAATTTCCAGTTCTTTCGTGGATTCCAAAATTGAAGCAAATTCCGGGACACCAAGGTGACATAGTCTTATACGGATAGTATTCCATGACTAACGTAATTGGCCCATATACTGTACTGGTATACGGATAATATTACACGACTAACGTAATTTACCTGAAATAATTTACAAACATGTTACTGTAACATTCGCTACTACTCATTACGCTAATTCACCTTCAGCCATTAAGCGCAAATCTCAGTTATGATACGTGCGCCAAACAAAAATTTATCAACCTAGTAACTCAAGACAACTACAAACGATCATTGTGTGCAAAATAAATAGAACACTTCATAAGAAGAACATGACGGGTTTGAATCATTCCCACCGCAAAGGATGAAAAATTCAGGCTCGCACACAAGACCACTTGATAACTAACCAGAAATTCAGATTAGTTGTAGCTTCGGTGACAATCGCCTTTTTTACATTTTCCCCGTAAACTAGATAATTATGAAACGTAAGCAACTACTGTAAAATATCTGCGGCAACGGCCTTGCCGCGGAGGTTGCATCGGTTCACGTGGGATCACCGAAGTTAAGTGCGTTGTCGGGCGTTGAAGGCACTTGGATGGGTGATCATCCAGGCCGCCATGCGCTCTTGCCATTTCTCGGGGTGCACTCAGCCTCATGATGCCAATCGAGGAGCTACTCGACCCAATAGTAGCGGCTCCGGTCAAAAAATACCAACATAACGACCGGGAGAGCAGTGTGCTGACCCCCGCCCCTCCTATTCGCATCCTCCACGGATGATGACACGGCGGTCGGATGGTGCTGTCCCAGTAGGTCACTCGTGGCCTGAAGACGGAGTGCTTACAAAGCAAACTACTCTCCAGTGGATGGTCGTACTACTGAGACCTTGATGCCTGGCATCAATAACAGATGGCAGCACAAGAGGTTGGCTTACGCCTACTGCCGAATTTTGCGATCTGTCGTAAGCCTGCGTAAGCACGTAGGGCCTTCCGTCTTAAGTGCAAGCATATCCATTGCGTTTTCTGTCAAGCGACTTGAGTGGAATATTTCATTATTTCTGAAATTTTATAGAAATGTTTTTCTTTGTATATCCTCACCATCGGTACTGAATTTACTGTAAAATTATTTGCTCACTTTTCGGAACTTCCGTTCATAGTAAATCGATACTATTTGAAGCCGTGGTAGACACGAGTCTAGTGTGCTTCACCTTCAGCACCTTCTGTGTCAGTCTCGGTTAATATGTCGCTGATTTCACAACGAACAGTTCGTTGTCTACTGAGTATACTGTCTGTTGCACGACACTATCCCTCCCACGCTGCTAAATGTAGGTCGTCGGCAAAATATGACTGCAGTGGAACAAGGGCGTCTGCAGAAATTTCCCCAGGAGGTGGTGGTGGCATTGGTAGTGGTGTGTGTGTGTGTGTGTGTGTGTGTGTGTGTGTGTGTGTGTGTGTGTGTGTGTGGAGGACTATTACTATGAAACTCACACAGTCCAGACCGCCAAGGAAAATAAACCTTGAGATTTGGAAAGAGTGTTGATCTTATACCGCTTATACTGCATATTTCAAAATTCCACCTCTAAGGGGGAGACGCAGGACATGAAAGGATTTCTGAATCATGTAGCTATTAAGGTAATTTTGAAGCTAGGCATACGAACATTTGTATCTGGTTTCTAAGTCAGAAATAAAGAAATATGTGTTCCAGTATCTTTGGGAATTTAACCTCTATGAGGTGAAATATTGGATGAACATTTTATTTTGAGATAAATAATTATGGAAGAACTATGAAAGTATTTTTAAGGCTACATCTACGAAAATTGGTATTTGACTTCAAGGCTACAAATAAGAAAATACGTGTTTCGGTGTTTTTGGAAGTTCAACCCCTAAGGGGATGAAATAGAGTGAGCTGGTGCGTTTCTGGCGCCAGTTTCCGTCGATCGTTGTTTCGATCTTTGAGTCGCGGTCCAGAGGACACTGCTCCCTAAGCGACTGTAGTAGTTCTCTGTGCAGCCCAACATCGGGCTTACCACGCTTACACTGGACACAGTTGCCAACAAATCGCCTGCCATCGCGATATAGGTTGGGCCAAAACATGTATTCCTGAACTCGGTTCAAGGTCTTGTAGAACCCAAAATGACCCCCGTCCGCCGACTCGTGGAAATATCTGAGTGCCATGCTAACTCGTTCCTGTGGAATACAGACCTTCACTTGGCCACGGTTGGCTCCCCCTTTACACAAGAGGCCCGCACGAAGGCAACAGCTAGTGACGACGTCGCCATCCACAAACTGCTGCATATTCGGTCCCCACCCGGCGTCCTCGGCCTGTTTGCCGGCTAAGTCGAAGAAGAAGCCGGGTGTCTCGGAGAGAAGGAAATTCACCCCCAGATCCGGCTCCACGTTTCTGAAAATGGTTCATTATGAAAGCATTATGAAAGCATATCTGACAATTCGTATTCGGCTAATCTGTTACAATTTTTAAAAACTACGTGTTTCACTGGTTTTTAACTTCGAGCATAAGGGGATGAAAATTTTAATGAAATATTTATTGCGTTATATTAAAATATTTTAAATCTGCATCTACGAAAACCGGTATTTCACTTCTCAATTAGATATAAAGAAATATGCGTTATACAAGCAAGAATACAAACGGCTTGATTAACAAAAACCTTGGACCCCAGCTGTCAGCATTGCTTTTTGGTCATTCAGCAAAAGACCATGCTTCAACGGCGTTAAGTTTAGAAAAGTTTAGAAAGTGTTGCAGTTTATAAAAGACATAAAAAAACGATTAAAGAAAAAATGCTTTGCAGACCATGAACGGTCTAAGTAAGTAAAGAAGCGGATGATAAGCTAGCTCTTTATGCAAATAAGTTGGTCAGTTTAAGTTCCGAGACATGTCATGCAGCAGGAACGGAATCCTATAGTTGCTACGATTGGCTAAAGGAAAAGTTTTGCAGAATCACGCGAAATCACTTCTGCAAGTGGCTGAGAATCTCGTAATGAATAAAAATTCTGTACTGAGAATTCCAAGGTGGGAGAGGCGAGATTCCTCCCCCCCCCCCCTTCCCCCTTCTCAGAATCCTATCCTTCTTTACCTACAGCAAAAAATAAATAAATAAATAAAACTAGAGAAATTTCTACTGTGAAACTATTTGCATACAAGAGAACGGCCATTAAAATTTAACTCTTCAAAGTTTTAAGCCCTGGCCCGTTCGAAAATTCAATTTCTTTGTAGTTGCATTTTTTAAAGGTGTACTTGTCTAGACTCCTGGAACGGAAAGGTTTTTTTTTTTAATCCGTGCTTTACAAAAGTTTCTACAGTCCATTGTTTGAAGCAGTGTCACGGCTGCCATGAGCCGCGCGGGGTACCCGCCATGTGTCCAACGCCTTGTCACGGCTCGCGCGGCTCCCCCCGTTGGAGGTTCGAGTCCTCCCTCGGGCATGGTTGTGTGTGTGTTGTCCTTAGCATAAGTTACTGTAAGTAGTGTGCAAACATACGGACTGATGGTTCAAATGGCTCTGAGCACTTTGGGACTTAACATCTGAGGTCATCAGTTTCCTAGAACTTAGAACGACTTAAACGTAACTAAATTAAGGACATCACACACATCCATGCTCGAGGCAGGATTTGAACCTGCGACCGTAGCGGTCGCGTGGCTCCCGACTGAAGTGCCTACAACCGCTCGGCCACATCGGCCGGTCTATCATGTATTCTAGAAGAGCTGCAAGGTCGTCAGTGGCGCCTGTTCTTTCTAGAACAGTTACTATCTTCATATCTATGGTTAAACGTCACCCAGCCATTGACCTTCGTCTGTGCGAATGCGCACAGGCTACCGGAAATCTTACGGGAATCGTCACCTTAGTGTGAGCCAGTAATGAGTGGATGGACAAATACCTAATAAGTACATTACGTAATCGGATTGTGGGCGGTTCGGGGTGTGAGTCTCACGGGAAGCGTGCGAGGGATAAATTCCTGCAGTCGTGCTGTTCATTTGTGCCCTCGATAGCTCAGATGGATTGAGCGTCTGCCTTGTAAGCAGGAGATCCTGGGTTCGAGTCCCAGTAGCGGCACACTTTTCAGCTGTCCCCATCGAAGTATATCAACAACACCTGTCGGCAGCTGAGGGTTTCAATTAATTATCAGTTGTGTAGGTGATTCGATGAACCCTTTGCCAGGCACTTAAATGTGTTTTGCAGGGTATCCATATAGATGTAGATGATAACTCGTCCCGTGTCGCACGTGCTCAAAAGGATTCATACTGCAGAATGCATGCAAACATACTCACCGAAAATACGGACGAATATCAAGTGCAGGCTGCCGAGTGCTGCATATCCAGCTTAGACAGATCGGCTTCTCCTGCCAAGAAGAACAGGAAGTTGCTGTCTAGGAACAATCAGAGGTAGAGGAAGGGCTGATAAATACTCCTTGAATTGCAGACTAAACGTAAATAACGAAAATACATTTTTGGTAAAAATTGGTCAAAACATAATCGTTTGCCCTCCGTATTGGATTAGCTGTTTTGAATATTGAAAATCTGACTTCAGATTCGTTTTCAGCGACATTAAGAATATATGTGTAACACTCAGTTCATGCAAATCGAAGTAATAATATAACTAAATGTTTTCCCTAAACTTTGAACACTTTTTTTTTCGAGTAACGATTTTCTCAGAACGGCATGCAGCATAAATTAAAAGTGGTTCGATCTCTTAACTTCTACCTCTGACCCCTAAAAGTAAACACTTTTCTTAGGAACTTATAGCTATAATATGACATTTGTTAATATTAACTAATTTTTGTGTAGGCATAAGGAGTGAAACAAACCCCTCAAAATCGAACTCAAAGTTCGAATTAGCACTGTATCGTTAAATTTAAGGTTGTTTCATTGCGGTTAGGTATACGCTCCCATTAATTTTATGTATTATCGACTGATGTTATCCATTTTCAAGTTCAGAGAAATAATGTAGTATCAACTGATGTTACCCATTTTTGAATTCAGGTAATATCTGAGGTGCCACACTGCACGCACTCTGCGTACTCCAGTCTCGCAAGCCCTTGATCAAATCATAATTACGGGCGCCATTTTTTATTGAAAATCTAAAATTAAGCTCATAGTATTGTCACTCGTAATTCCCAAACAGATCGTTCGAATGTATTTTCATTGTCTCAAAAAAAATTTCAAATTTACCCTTTTTTGCTCATTTGTATGAGAACCTGGCCGTAACGCCGGAATATAGTCACTAGATTTTTTTTCAGAGACGCTGTACGTTCGCGAGAAGACTTTCGTTCTGCGCGTGTCGAAGGACATTCCTCAGATATTACTGTGTGTGTGCTACTCAGTCGTGCCATTTAAGTGTACATCTTTGCATAGTTTTCCTTTCACGATGTAAACAGTGTTCCGCTCAGTTGCCAACTGGCCAGTGAGTGGTTCCGAAGGTGTCGGATGTGCGGTGCGTTCGGTCTGCTAGGACAACAGCAGACTGGCGTGGTGCGATGGCAGAAGCAGACACTGAGGGAGCTAGCTGCTGGGACGCCAGCGAACAATTTATGCCAAGTAAGACGAAGAGGACTATTCTAAAATTACGAGCCGTCTAAAAAGTGTTTACCATTGGTAAATCTTGCTGTTGAGTCTGACAAAACTGACAGTTTTTCCTAGAGATACAGGAAATCCCCCCACCCCCACTCAATGAATATTTGGTTGTGATGACAGGCCGATTGGTAGTGTAGCCCGAGATCTAAGTTAGGTTGGAAGGTGGTAATTTGATTGAGAGTTGTTTACGCCAACGATTATGAATGCCGACTAAACGTTGTGCGAGCAGATTGCCCTGTAGCGTAGCCTAGTGTTTCCGTCCGCGCCACATTTAACACACTTTCTCTAACTGTGTACAAAAGTCTCACAACAGCCACGATAACTACGTTTCTGGTGGGGGGAGGGTAGAGTCCACTATGTAACTTTCACGGCAAATTTTAGTAACCGCATAAACTAACCGAAATAGAAGCGTCATTTTAACTATATTTCCTTTTGTGGGAAAATAATGGTTCTCCTCTTTTGGCAGCAACTGTAATATGTAGGCGACTTATTAGTTTTTTTTAAACTCTGAATCATGATCTCAATAGACGCAGTGCTTTTTTTACGTTACTTGATTTGTGGTCTATAGTAAACAATGCAACGAATTGGTAAATTCTTTGAAGTTTGACGTGTGTTACATAGACGACGTCTGCAATGTTCGTAAGGCCAAGTTTGCATATATTCGGTGTCTGTTTTTTTGGCCATGTACTGTATAATTAAGGGGAGGAGGATTATGTTCAAGGAGCAGTGCATCAGCAGTCTATGGAGAAATTGAGAATTTGGATCTAACGAACGGCATGCTCGGGCAGTTCGTGATATTCTGTTGACCACTGTGTAATTCGGACACAGTGATCATTGCCTCTCCCTAGTAACCAGGGGACTCGGGTGCTAATCCTGGTCTGGCACAAATTTTCGACAGTGCCCATTGACTAAAGTCTGTGCCCATTGTCAGCTAATATCATTGTTTCGGTGTTAAATAGTATTTTGTTCGCGATACGTGGTTTAGCTTTTTCATGGATAACAGCTTTGAAAAGCGTACAGGTTATATTGATATTCGCTCGTCGTTAGTCCAAGGCAACTATAGCGATTTATAAACACAGTTGTAGTTCGTATTAAGCCCACATACGTAATTGTGTCCTGTGTTTCTTTACCAAGAACTACTCCGTAAGTAATTCCCCTGTAGTGGTATTTTGTTATAGTATTTTGTTTAAATATTTATAGACTGCAGGCTTGGATGAAATATGAAACACATGTCCGAAGTTCCTGTTGATATTGCAGATACTGTTTCATCCGTACTAGGGGCCAAAACATTTCATCAAATACAGAAGGACACAATTTGTCTCGAGATTTAGCAATTTTTCGTAATAGAGGCCTTGCGTCGATATGTTTTTCTCTAATTCTTGTTTGGACTTAATCTTAAAACACACTAACTCTTCCACCACTTATTCGATATGTGTTTTCATCCCTTTCGTAGCCTAGAGTTCCTAAACGGTCGATAATATTAATAATTTCCTTTCTCAATTTTATTTTCTGTAAAATCTCCTGTTTATGGTTATTGCTAACATGTTTCACGTTCTCACTTTTATTATTTTTATTTTTCTAGTTTTGTGCCTTGTAGCCAAATTTTCTTTGAATCTGGTTTTCAATTCTGAAATAGTAACAGTTGAAGGTCAAGAGAAGATTGCGGTCTATTTGAGGAGAGTGGCTTGGAGATTTTTTATAACAGACGTATACAGGTCATGGGGATCCTTACCTATATACATTTACTTCGAGTGTGATGTAGCCCATTCTCTTGTCATGATCTCGGCTGTATCGTAGCACATTGTCTCGGTTAGGTTGGAGATTTCTGTTGAGAGTTGCCGAAGTCAACGAAAGTGATTACAAAGTAAACACTGTGCTAACAGAACGATCTGTAGCGTAGTCCAACACGTTCTTTCTGTCCTTTTAAAGCCTCTTTTAATTAAAAATAACTAAAGCTGCAAGATACAATCACAAAAACTGTATTACGTAACAGAGTAATCCCAGACTATTGTTGTGTAAGTTGTGTGCGTACACTATTTTTTTTGTCAGTGAATATACACTTTTTTACTCATTTGCTGGGTTTCAGTTTTCCCCGTTTTCTGGCAAAAAACCTTTTCCTGTGAAGGGCCCATTAGCTTGTCGGTTATATTTGTGACATTCTCGACGGTCAGTAATTTCGTGATAGTCCATCCACCGGCGTCATTGTTAACATCAGATATAGATTTAAGTATTAGGAAGGCTAATATGAAGCTAATGCATGAGTAGGTCTAATAATTAATAAAAATAGGAATGCGGGTAAGCTACTACATACAGCATAGTGAACGCATTGTTGTGGCCAAGATAGCCACGAATCCCACGCCTACCAAAGTCGTAAAAGTAGTCTTCAGATGATGAAGAAATTGATGGAATGTGTGATGAGATAAAAGAAATCATTCAGATAGTGATGGGATATGAAAATTTAATATTAATGGGTGACTGGAATTCGACAGTAGGAAATGGAAGAAAAGGAAACCTAGTAGGTGAATATGGAATGGGGGTAAAAAATTAAAGAGGAAGCCGCCTGGTAGGCTTTTGCCCAGAGCATAACTTAATCATAACTAACACTTGGTTCAAAAATCATGAAAGAAGGTTGTATACGTGGAAGAGACCTGGAGATACTGCAATATTTCATATAGATTATATAATGGTAAGACAGAGATTTAGGAACCATATTTTAAATTGTATGACATTTCCAGGGGCAAATGTGAACTCTGATCACAATATATTGATTATGAACTGTAGATTAAAACTGAAGAAACTGGAAAAAGTTGGGAATTTAAGGAGATGGGACCTGAAAGAACTGACAGAATCAGAAGTTGTACAGTGTTTCAGGAAGAGCATTAGGGAACGATCTACAGAAATGGGGGAACGTAATACAGTATGATGGGGGATCTGAGTGGTGTACTGTCAAGGGGAGGGGGTTCCTCAGGGATCAGTGTTGGGGCCGCTGTAGTTCCTTATTTATATAAATGATATGCCCTCAAGTATTACGGGTAACTCTAAAATATTTTTGTTTGCTGATGACACTAGCTTGGTAGTAAAGGATGTTGTGTGCAACATTGACTCCGTTTCAAGTAGTGCAGTACATGACCTCAGTCAATGGCTTGTAGAAAATAAACTAACGTTAAATCACAGTAAGATTCAGTTTTTACAGTTTCTAACACACAATTCAACAAAACCTGACGTTTTAATATCACAGCATAGGCATATGATTAGTGAAACTGAACGGTTCAAATTCCTAGGTGTTCAAATAAATAGTAAGGTGTTGTGGAAAGCCCACGTTCAGGATCTTGTTCAAAGACTTAATACTGCCATTTTCACTATTCGAACGGTACCGAAAGTGAGTGATACTTCGCCAAGTAAATTGGTCTACTTTGCTTATTTCCATTCACTTATGTCGTATGGTATTATGTTTTTGGGTAACTCTTCCCATTCTAGAACGATATTTTTGGCTCAGAAACGAGAGGTTCGGGCAAAAAGTGGTGTGAGTTCACGAACCTCTTGTCGACCTCTGTTCAGGGAGTCTGGGTATTTTGACATTGGCCTCTCAATATGTATATTCCTTATTGTCGTTTCTTGTTACCAATATTAGTTTATTTCCAACAATAAGCAGCTTTCACTCGGTTAATACTCGGGAGAAATCAAACCTCCATTTGGATCGGACTTCCTTAACTCTTGTGCAAAAATGTGTGCAGTATACTGCTGCATCCATTTTCAATAAGCTGCCACTCGAATTCAAAAATCTTTGCAGTAATCCACGCGCTTTCAAATCGAAACTGGAGTGTTTCCTCATGGGTCACTCCTTCTATTCTGTCGAGGAGTTAATTGAAAAATTAAGCTGATTCTCATTGTACTGCTGATAGCGTTTGCTTAAACTTATGGACTGATTTTCTCTCAGGTTCATGAACATGTATTTTTATCTGTTATTACTTTTATGTTGTAAGTTCATGTGTCGCCCTAACCGCCGTCTGCTTCACGTCTGCTGTGCAGCGAGCTACCTTAATTTAAGTATTAACTGTATTTTTCTTACTTGTCACTTCTTCTTCCGTGTGTTTTTGCTTTTGCTGCCTCGGAGTGTAGCGGCAGTGGGGAGTCTAGTGCGTCGCATGGTGCACCCCAGGTGTTAGATGCTTCACCCACTGTCCCTGCTGTCGAGACATCTTCGCGGGTACCGGGCGCGGCTGGCCACCCTCTCCCCAAGGGGAGTGGCGGGTTCAGCGGCGTTCGCGGCGCACGAGGCGGAGGGTCAATGTGGAGGCTGGCCGTGTGGCATCGCCCGCTCTGCCTGTGAATGGACATGTGGCTGCTCCTTCAGCAAGGTCCGAGCAGGCACACGGGGGGAGGGGTTTATTAGTTATTGGGAGCTCCAACGTTAGGCTGGTGATGGAGCCCCTTAGGGAAATAGCGGAATGGTCGGGGAAGAAGGCCAGTGTTCACTCTGTGTGCTTGCCGGGGGGTCTCATCCGAGATGTGGAGGGGGCCCTACCGGCGGCGATAGAGAGCACTGGGTGCACCCGACTGCAAATTGTTGCTGATGTCGACACCAATGACTCCTGCCGTCTGGGTTCAGAGGTCATCCTCAGTTCGTACAGGCGGTTGGCGGAGTTGGTGAAGGCGGAAAGCCTCGCTCGCGGGGTGGAATCAGAGCTAACTATTTGTAGTATCGTTCCCAGAACCGATCGCGGTCCTCTGGTTTGGATCCGAGTGGAAGGCTTAAACCAGAGGCTCAGACGATTGTTCGGAGAGCTGGGGTGCAAATTTCTCGACCTCCGCAATGGGGTGGAGAAATGTATGGTCCCCCTGAATAGGTCAGCCGTGCACTACACGCCGGAAGCGGCTACGAGGGTAGCGGAGTACGTGTGGAGTGCACATGGGCTTTTTATTAGGTTAGAGAATTCCCTCCCTAGGCCCGACAAGACGCCTCCTGAGACGCGGCAAGGCAGGAGTAGGCAAAATGCGACAGGGAATAACAATATTAATGTGCTAATAGTAAACTGCAGGAGCGTCTATAGAAAGGTCCCAGAACTGCTCTAATTAATAAACGGTCACAACGCCCAGTACTAGGGACAGAAAGTTGGCTGAAACCACATGTAAACAGTAATGAAATCCTAAACTCCGATTAGAATGTATATCGCAGAGAAAGGCTGGACAGTAAAGGGGGAGGCGTGTTTATAGCGATAAGAAGTGCAATAGTATCGAAGGAAATTGACGGAGATTCTAATTGTGAAATGATTTGGGTGAAGGTCACGGTTAAAGCAGGCTCAGACATGATAATTGGATGTCTCTATAGGCCACCAGGCTCAGCAGCTGTTGTGGCTCAGCACCAGAAGAATAATTTGGAAAATATTTCGAGTAGATTTCCCCACCACGTTATAGTTCTGGGTGGAGATTTTAATTTGCTGGATATAGACTGGGAGACTCAAACGTTCATAACGGGTGGCAGGGACAAAGAATCTAGTGAAATATTTTTAAGTGCTTTATCTGAAAACTACCTTGAGCAGTTAAACAGAGAACCGACTCGTGGCGATAATATATTAGACGTTCTGGTGACAAACAGACCCGAACTATTTGAATCAGTTAATGCAGAACAGGGAATCAGCGATCATAAAGCGGTTACTGCAACGACGATTTCAGCCGTAAATAGAAATATTAAAAAAGGTAATAAGATTTTTCTGTTTAGCAAAAGTGACAAAAAGCAGATTACAGAGTACCTGACGGCTCAACACAAAAGTTTTGTCTCAAGTACAGATAGTGTTGAGGATCAGTGGACAAAGTTCAAAACCATCGTACAATATGCGTTAGATGAGTATGTGCCAAGCAAGATCGTAAGAAATGGAAAAGAGCCACCGTGGTACGACAACCGAGTTAGAAAACTGCTGCGGAAGCAAAGGGAACTTCACAGCAAACATAAACATAGCCAAAGCCTTGCAGACAAACAAAAATTACGCGAAGCGAAATGTAGTGTGAGGAGGGCTATGCGAGAGGCTTTCAGTGAATTCGAAAGTAAAGTTCTATGTACTGAATTGGCAGAAAATCGTAAGAAATTTTGGTCCTATGTCAAAGCGGTAGGTGGATCAAAACAAAATGTCCAGACACTCTGTGGCCAAAATGGTACTGAAACAGAGGATGACAGACTAAAGGCCGAAATACTAAATGTCTTCTTCCAAAGCTGTTTCACAGAGGAAGACTGCACTGTGCTTCCTTCTCTTGAAGTCGCATAGTTGACAAAATGGTAGATATCGAAATAGACGACAGAGGAATAGAGAAACAATTAAAACCGCTCAAAAGAGGAAAGGCCGCTGGTCCTGATGGGATACCAGTTCGGTTTTACACAGTGTACGCGAAGGAACTTGCCCCCCTTCTTGCAGCGGTGTACCGTAGGTCTCTAGAATAGCGAAGCGTTCCAAAGGATTGGAAAAGGGCACAGGTCATCCCCGTTTTCAATAAGGGACGTCGAACAGATGTGCAGAACTATAGACCTATATCTCTAACGTCGATTAGTTGTAGAATTTTGGAACACGTATTATGTTCGAGTATAATGACTTTTCTGGAGACTAGAAATCTACTCTGTAGGAATCAGCATGGGTTTCGAAAAAGACGGCCGTGTGAAACCCAGCTCGCGCTATTCGTCCACGAGACTCAGAGGGTCTTAGACACGGGTTCACAGGTAGATGCCGTGTTTCTTGACTTCCGCAAGGCGTTTGACACAGTACCCCACAGTCGTTTAATTAACAAAGTAGGAGCATACGGACTATCAGATCAGTTGTGTGCTTGGATCGAGGAGTTCCTAGATAACAGAACGCAGCATGTCATTCTCAATGGAGAGAAGTCTTCCGAAGTAAGAGTGATTTCAGGTGTGCCTCACGGGAGTGTCATAGGGCCGTTGCTATTCACAATATTCATAAATGACCTGGTGAGTGACATCGGAAAGTCTCTGAGGCTTTTTGCAGATGATGCTGTGGTGTATCGAGAGGTTGCAATAATGGAAAATTGTACTGATATGCAGGAGGATCTGCAGCGAATCTACGCATGGTGCACGGAATGGCAATTGAATCTCAATGTAGACAAGTGTAATGTGATGCGAATACATAGAACGATAGGTCCCTTATCATTTAGCTACAAAATAGCAGGTCAGCAACTGGAAGCAGTTAATTCCATAAATTATCTGGGAGTACGCATTAG
Source organism: Schistocerca gregaria (assembly GCF_023897955.1). Classification (NCBI taxonomy): domain Eukaryota; kingdom Metazoa; phylum Arthropoda; class Insecta; order Orthoptera; family Acrididae; genus Schistocerca; species Schistocerca gregaria. The sequence goes on along the minus strand of NW_026061895.1, from coordinate 104,189 downwards.
GAGTGATTTAAAATGTCGACTGTCAATGGTAAGAAAAGTGTTTCTAAAGAAGAAAAATTTGTTAACATCGAGTATAGCTTTAGGTATCAGGAAGTCTTTTCTCCGAGTATTTGTATGGAGTGTAGCCACGTATGGAAGTGAATAATGGACAATAAATAGTTTGAACAAGAAGAGAATAGAAGCTTTCGAAATGTGGTGCTACAGAAGAATGCTGAAGATTAGATGGGTAGATCACATAACTAATTTGGAGGTATTGAATAGGATACTGGAGAAGAGAACTTTGTGGCACAACTTGACTAGACGATGGGGTCGGATGGTAGGACACGTTCTGAGACATTAAGGAATCACCAATTTAATATTGGAGGGCAACGTGAAGGGTAAAAATCGAGGAGGGAGACCAGGAGATGAATACACTAAGCAGATTCACAAGGATGTAGGTTGCAGTTGGTACTGGGAGATGAAGCTTCCACACGATACAGTAGCATGGAGAGCTACATCAAACCAGTTTGTGGACTGAAGACAACAACAACAACAACAACAACAACAACAACAACAAGGTATTTGTCTCATGTGTAACCTTCAACAGAAGTGGGGCAGACAAGAGGGTTAGATTATATGTACTTTCCATTGAAATTGATCCATAATGGGGAGATACTCAATGGGAAAATAATATGCTAATTTATTATCCACAGACCGCAAATGGACTGATCATGAACGAGGAATGAAAATTTGGTCACACTTCTGATAGTACACGTATTATTTGACCCCCCCCCCCCCTCTCTCTCTCTCTCTCTCTCTCTCTCTCTCTCTCTCTCTCTCTCTCTCTCTCTCTCTCTCTCTCTCTCTCTCTCTCTCTCTCTCACACACACACACACACACACACACACACACACACACACACACACACACACACACACACTCAATCGCGCGCGCGCGCTTGTTCTACTAAGTAATTCAATTCATTAATGGTGTCGGAAGAGATGGTTAGCAAGAAATCCTTTAGGCTCCTCGTAAACTGAAATCTGTCAGTAGTAAAGCTTTTTATGGCTGCCGGCAAGTTATTGAAAACATCGTTCTCCTTAATGATGGAGACTTTCTTGCACCAAAGTAATTAACTTACCAATTTTTGTGGAGATTATTCACTTCTAGTTATGACTTCATGAAATGAGCTGTTGATTTGAAAATATTCATTTGTTTTTAAACACAATATTCACGGGGAGAACGTATCTTCCATCTCCACCAGTTAACTGATCTATTTATATGACCCTTATTCTAAGTTGTGTTATATTAACGGTAAAACACAAAACATTTCTTACATGCATTTCCACTATTTTCCAACAAGCTGACAATTTTTCATGAATAATATATTAATAGTGAAATTTTTAGAAAAATTTTGAAAGACAGGTTTTGCGGGCAAATTTCAAAAATTAAAAGACCATAGTGTTCATTATAATACAATTTCTCCATGGTTTTTAATTCCTACTCCGAAGTTTTCTTTTGTTTCCTTTACTGCTTGCTCAGCAAACAGATTGAATAACATCGGGGATAGGCTACAACCCTGTCTCACTCTCTTCCCAACCACTGCTTCCCTTTCATATCCCTCGACTCTTCATGCCCTCGAGTAAGAAAACTGGTCGTTAGAATTCCATGGTTCTGGGATAAATGGTTTGAGAGGAAAGGTACATTTAGTTAGAAAAGTTACGGAAAATTTAAAGTTGTATTGCACTTACCGTCGTACATGCGCTCATTTAAATTCATAGTTTCTTTCACTTTCCAATAGTACGCATGCTGTACATAAACATAACATTTGTTTCATGATATTTACTTTTTTATTTCTTGCAAGTCTTCTAGAACTTCTTTCGAAAACTTTGTGGGTAGATCTTGGCATTTGTTTTGTTCAGAAACGTTATTACTCTAGCAAACAACTGACTACGAGACAAGAAAAAATGTATTCAATAGGTGAAAGCTCAAAGCTACGGGTAAAATGTCCCTAGGCTTATCATCTCAAAGAAGAGATGGCACAGAGAAACAAGTGGGCATGTCTTACATAGCAAGCTGCCATTTAAACCGACATTTAGAACCTTCAAATACGGATTTGGACTAAAATACTTTCATATTCACACTAAGTGTAAATAAAACTGGTACAATCACCAATAAACAAAATTATTTTCATTGTTTTCGGGGTTCCTTTTGCCTTTCGGAATAAATATATTGCGAATCAGCAGTTAACATGCCTGGTTCCCCAAACAGGAGACGACTAGAAACTTCCGAAATGTGGTGGTGTAGAAGAATGCTAAAAAAGTTTTGATCGAATAGCTGATGGGGAGATACGAAATCAGATTAGGGAGCAGAGAAATTAATGGCACAAATTGACAAAAAGAAGCGATCGTAGGTAAATGTCATATTTCGATTCCACCCATCCGCTGTGACCCACGACGTTCTGCATGACGTTGATTAGTTGCATTTCGAAGGATACCAGTGGCCTTATTAAATGTCAACTGCGATTGCCTTCGTTTCTAGAGCAATTTATAATGTTCGTTAACTATGATTTTTTTCGGAATATATCGTGATGAACTCTGGGAGGAACCACAGAACACAGCTTAAATTGTCGTTGAAGAAACGAGTAGTGATTGTATTTTTATCTTTCTTATCCGACACGTTGGGGAATCCAAGGTATAATGGGGTACACAGTTGAAAACTTTGATTAAATGTACAAAATTGATAAATAAGAGAGTTACAAATTTTTATATGAACACATTATGATGTATTAATCACAAAAATACAAGAACATTGCCATAAAATAAAACAACAATATTTTCTCACTCAAAAACAGAAATTTATAACATTTGCACGCGTCACAATGGGGTGGTAAATACAAGTGATTACAAAAACGTATAAAATTATCCGAAATGCAGAAAATATTGGCTTGCTCGTTATTTTTTTTAGTTTAAAGTGAGTATTAATGTGAAACTACAGTTTTCATGAATCGTATCCTTTCCTTGAGGCTGTTTACAAAATTCACACACGGGGAGACACTCATCATCTTCGCTATCTATTCCTGCACAAGAATCGTGTGTCAGTTTTTTGCAGGTGGAACAAGCGACCCAACTTCCAACTGATTTTGAATATAACCCACCACAATATACACATTGACAGTCAGAACTTTCCTCATAATCACTCTCGTTAGTATTGTATTCTCTCCCCTTTTTTCCATTTACCTTCAGAATCTTTCTCTCTTTTTTGAGTTCTTAATTTTATTCTCTTTCGCAGAAAGTTTTCTGTTTGCTCTTTCTTCTTTGTCAATGTTCTTTTTTCTATTTCTCCCATTAATGACTTTTAACTCTTTTTTTGTACGGCGAATCAGTTAAAACAACGTTGTTCCCCCTTTTCAGTCTCGCTCTTTTCTTGCTTTCGTTAACTTTTGACAAGAAAATCAGAATCTCAGGTGAAATATGAAATGAGGAGGTTGTGTTGTCAGTTGTCATCCAAGAGCACCCAAGATTAGAACAATTAGCCCCAATAACTTTGTTATTCTTAGGCGGCAGTTCATTGTAACAATTCGCTGAAACCTCGTCCCCTTGATTATCCAGCCCGTTTGAGTCGTCTTTTTCAGCTGGTGTGCTAGGTGAAGGCAATTCCAATTGTTCAGATATAATAACCTCTTTACCTGACGGCCTATCACGTCCGCTGTCAGTTGTGTGTGCCGGGAGGAAGTGTGCGTCGTGAATATGGATGGGTCCGTGGGCCATATTGCAGTAGCTTCGAAACCTTTAATAGCGGTTTTCATTGTTGCGCTTTAGACGAAAGCTGAACCAAAAAGCGTTGAAATTTCAAAGATAGTTACGACTTTCGCTGCATGGTTCCGTAGCCATTTTCGAAGCTGATCACTATAACGAGGATTTATAAAACAAACATCAAGCGGCTGAAGTCTGTGAGAGCAATGTGGTGGTAAAGAAACGCCACTCTCCCTCGCGTAGTCCATAACGTCAATGTTCGTGGTATGTGCTGAGTGGCCATCTGATATAAGGAGAACTGGGACCTGCTTTGATGCCTTAGAAAATACCACTAATTGTGGAAACCATACAAATAAGGACTCTGTGGCCATACATGCTGTGCTGTGGACCTCAGCGCAACCTCCTGCTGCCTGTCCTAACTCAAATTCTTTCTGCTTCTTCTTTCGTGGAAAAATAATCGTAGGAGGAATGTCAGCTCCGCTTGCTGACGTACTAATGAGGCTGGTTGCAGTTTTGCCCCTTTCTGCAGATGTTAACGATCGCACTGGACGGTTCCCTTTGCAAGCTGCGATGTTCGATTAGTTTTTAGCATTAACCGAGACGCCTGTTCCATCACAATTAGTTATTTGAGAAGTCATTAGTTTGTGATTGTCAGTTACATCTGTAAGCAACGAAAAAAACCTATCGACAGCTACTTTATTAAAATCCATGATTCTTGTACCAGATGTTGCTTCGGGCTTGCGAACAAACCCGCATTTGCTTCTTCATTGTTTCATGATGTAATAAAGATTTCGATTTGTTTTGCTCGAAATTTTCGAAAAGGTATCTGTGAAACGTGCAAAAATTGAAATGGCAAAACTGTGCACCTGCCGAAATACGAGTGCGTATACTCATTTGAAAAAATGTTCCTAAACTGCTTCTGATACGCTAGAGGTTACCTCACAGTAAACAGCAATTGTAGTTGACCATTTGCCTGCACCGTATAAAGTACGGCCAATAAAATATTTTTGTAGGGAGGACACATCATCTCATCCTAAATGGAGAGTTCATCTATACGTGTAAAAGTAACCACTTGTGCCAGAGGGAAGCGTGTTGGGAGCCTTACTGTTCATGTTGTATATTAACATTACAGATAATATAAGAAAGCTCACATATTTCGAAAATGATGCCGATATCGACATTGAGGTAACAAAGGTCGTGTGAAGCGATATGCACATACAGGGGATAGTAAAAATGTGACCACCTATACTTGCATCTACATGGATACTCTGCAAATCACATTTAAGTGCCTGGCAGGTTGTTCATCGAACCACCTTCACAAGTCTCTATTATTCCAATCTCGCATAGCACCCGGAAAGAATGATCACCTGTGTCTTTCCATACGAGCTCTGACTTCCCTTATTTTATCGTTGTGGTCGTTTCTCCCTACGTAGGTCGGTGTCAACAAAATATTTTCGCATTCGGAGGAAAAAGTTGGTGATTGGAATTTCGTGAGAAGATTCCGTCGCAAAGAAAAACGCTTTTCTTTTAATGATGTCCAGCCAAAATCCTGTATCATTTGTGTGACACACTCTCTCATATTTCGCGATAATAGGAGGACGTGCTGCCTTTCTTTGGACTTTTTCGATCTACTCCGTCAGTCCGATCTTTTAAGGATCCCACATTTCCCAGCAGTATTCTAAAAGAGGACGGACAAGCGTAGTGTAGGCAGTCTCCTTTGTAGGTCTGTTACGTTTTCTAAGTGTTGTGCCAATAAAACGCAGTCTTCGGTTAGCCTTAACCGCAACATTTTATATGTGTTCTTTCCAATTTAAGTTGTTCGTTATTGTATAATAATAATGGCGTGTGACGAGGGCCTCCCATCGGGTAGATCGTTCGCCTGGTGCAAGTCTTTCGATTTGACGCCACTTCGGCGACTTGCGCGTCGATGGGGATGAAATGATGATTAGTACAACACAACACCCAGTCCCTGAGCGGAGAAAATCTCCGACCCAGCCGGGAATCTAACCCGGTCTTTTAGGATTGACAGTCTGTCGTGCTGACCACTCAGCTACCGCGGGCGGACGTTTGTTATTGTAACACCTAGTTAGTTAGTTGACTTTACGGCTTTTAGATTAGACTACAACTTCTCTGATAGTGATTGGTCCATTCTGCTTCACCAGCAATATTGCGGGATCAGTAACGACCTGATTTGCGGATATTGCGGGCGTACCTTAACTGGCTTCTGTCTTCATTGATTAGCGGCTACCTTTGAAATGGTTGTACCACTCCTTTAGCCCTGCAGTACCCATTACTTTGTCCACAAACACACGATGGTTTCAACTTGAGAATCGCCAAGCTTGGAGCCAAATGTGATGTAAAGACGTCATTTTGCTCAGAATACTAAATCCAACGTGTACGACTTGCAAGTGTTCCGAAGTAGTGGAGAAAATCAGGTATGTGTGCTAAATATGCCTGAAAACATGAGCCCATGCGCGCCCTGATACCATTGTTGATTTCAACAATTAAAAAAGGTCGGATATTTTTTTAACAGCTCATGTATATAAGCCATCGCCAGTGATGTCGAAAGAGCAAGATACCCCTAACTACGCCAGTTGTATAGGTAGTTCGAATGGAGCGGTCTATTGTCTGACGTATCTCCATAACAGCTCCGAACCGAATACCCCAAAGTTCGACAAATGGTTCAAATGGCTCTGAGCACTATGGGTCTTAACATCTATGGTCATCAGTCCCCTAGAACTTACAACTACTTAAACCTAACTAACCTAAGGACATCACAAAACACCCAGCCATCACGAGGCAGACAAAATCCCTGACCCCGCCGTGAATCGAACCCGGGAACCCAGACGCGGAAAGCGAGAACGCTACCTTTACGTCAGGAATCAAGCTGAGCTCAGAAGGGCGCAATTCCGGGGCTGTCTCAGGCCGATACTGATCTTCGGCCTGACGTGGCTGCTTGTCCTGTTCCAGGGGTTGCCCCTCAGTCTGCAAGATCCGAGCAGTCGCAGAGGGTGGTCTTACTGGTAGTTGGGAGCTCCAACGTCAGGCGCGTAATGGGGCCCCTTAGGGATATGGCAGCAAGAGAGGGGAAGAAAACCAATGTGCAATCCGTGTGCATACCGGGGTGAGTCATTCCAGATGTGGAAAGGGTCCTTCCGGATGCCATGAAGGGTACAGGTTGCACCCATTTGCAGGTGGTCGCTCATGTCGACACCAATGATGTGTGTCGCTATGGATCGGAGGAAACCCTTCCTGGCTATCTGATTTGGTGAAGACTGCCAGTCTCGCTAGCCGGATGAAAGCAGAGCTCACCGCTCACCATCTGCAGCATCGTCGACAGGACTGACTGCGGGCCTTTGGTAAAGAGCTGAGTAAAGGGTCTGAATCAGAGGCTGAGATTGTTCTGTGACCGTGTGGGCTGCAGATTCCTCGACTTAAGCCATAGGGTGGTGGGGTTTCGGGTTCCGCTGGATAGGTCAGGAGTCAACTACACGCAACAAGCGGCTACACGGGTAGCAGGGGTTGTGTGGCGTGAGCTGGGCGGTTTTTTAGGTTAGATGGCATTGGGCAAGTACAAAAAGGGCGGCAGCCTCAACGAGTTCGGGGCAAAGCAGGACATGAGGGGACCAAGCAGCAATCGGTATTGTAATGGTAAACTGTCGAAGCTGCGTTGGTAAAGTACCGGAACTTCAAGCGCTGATAGAAAGTACCGAAGCTGAAATCGTTATAGGTACAGAATGCTGGCTGAAACCAGAGAGAAATTCTGCCGAAATTTTTACAAAGGTACAGACAGATATAAAGGATAGATTGCATGCAACCGGTGGTGGAGAGTTAGTCGCTGTTAGTAGAAGTTTATCCTGTAGTGAAGTAGAAGTGGATAGTTCCTGTGAATTATTATGGGTGGAGGTTACACGCAACAGCCGAGCTAGGTTAATAATTGGCTCCTTTTACCGACCTTCCGACTCAGCAGCATTAGCGGCAGAACAACTGAGAGAAAATTTGGAATACATTTCACATCAATTTTCTCAGCAAGTTATAGTCTTAGGTAGAGATTTCAATTTACCAGATATAGACTGGGACACTCAGATGTTTAGGATGGGTCGTAGGGACAGAGCGTCGAGTGACATTATACTGAGTGCGCTATCCGAAAATTACCTCATGCAATTAAACAGAGAACCGACTCGTGGAGATGACATCTAGGACCTACTGATAACAAACAGACCCAAACTTTTCGACTCTGTATGTGCAGAACAGGGATTAGTGATCATAAGGCTGTTGCAACATCCCTGAATATGGAAGTTAATAGGAATATAAAAAGAGGGAGGAAGGCTTACGTGTTTAGCAAGGGTAATAGAAGGCAGATTTCAGTCTACCTAACAGATCAAAACGAAAATTTCTGTTCTGACACTGACAATGTTGAGTATTTTTGGAAAAAGTTCAAGGCAATCGTAAAATGCGTTTTAGACAGGTACGTGTAGAGTAAAACTGTGAGGGACGGGATAAACCCACCGTGGTTCAACAACAAAGTTAGGAAACTACTGCGAAAGCAAAGACAGCTTCACTCCAAGTATAAACGCAGCCAAAACCTCTCAGACAAACAGAAGCTAAACGATGTCAAAGTTAGCGTAAGGAGGGCTATGCGTGAAGCGTTCAGTGAATTCGAAAGTAAAATTCTATGTACCGACTTGACAGAATATCCTAGAAAGTTCTGGTCTCAATTTAAATCAGTAAGTGGTTGGAAACAGCATGTCCAGACACTCCGGGGTGATGATGGCATTGAAACAGAGGATGACAGGCGTAAAGCTGAAATACTAAACACCTTTTTCCAAAGATGTTTCATAGAGGAAGACCGCACTGCAGTTCCTTCTCTAAATCCTAGCACAAACGAGAAAATGGCTGACATCGAAATAAGTGTCCAAGGAGTAGAAAAGCAACTGGAATCACTCAACAGAGGAAAGTCCACTGGACCTGACGGGGTACCAATTCGATTCTACACAGTACGCGAAAGAACTTGCCCTCCCTTTTAACAGCCGTGTACCGCAAGTCTCTAGGGGAACGGAAGGCTCCAAATGATTGGAAAAGAGCACAGGTAGTCCGAGTCTTCAAGAAGGGTCGTAGAGCAGATGCGCAAAACTATAGACCTATATCTCAGACGTCGATCTGTTGTAGAATTTTAGAACATGTTTTTTGCTCGAGTATCATGTCGTTTTTGGAAACCCAGAATCTACTCTGTAGGAATCAACATGGATTCCGGAAACATCCATCGTGTGAGACCCAACTCACTTTATTTGTTCATGAGACCCAGAAAATATTAGATACAGGCTCCCAGGTATATGCTATTTTTCTCGACTTCCGGAAGGCGTTCGATACAGTTCCGCACTGTCGCCTGATAAATAAGGTAAGAGCCCACGGAATATCAGACCAGCTCTGTGGCTGGATTGAAGAGTTTTAACAAACAGAACACAGCATGTTGTTATCACTGGAGAGACGTCTACAGACGTTAAAATAATATCTGGCGTGCCACAGGGGAGTGTTATGGGACCATTACTTTTCACAATATATATATAAATGAGGTAGTAGATAGTGTCGGAATTCCATGCGGTTTTTCGCGGATGATTCTGTAGCATACACAGAAGTTGCAGCATTAGAAAATTGTAGCGAAATGCCGGAAGATCTGCAGCGAATAGGCCCTTGGTGCAGGGAGTGGAAACTGACCCTTAACATATGCAAATGTAATGTATTGCGAATACATAGAAAGAAGGATCCTTTATTGTATGATTATATGATAGCGGATCAAACACTGGTAGCAGTTACTTCTGTAAAATATCTCGGAGTATGCGTGCGGATCGATTTGAAATGGAATGATCATATAAAATTAACTGTTGGTAAGGCGCGTACCAGGTTGAGATCCATTGGGAGAGTCCTTAGAAACTGTAGTTCATCAACAAAGGAGGTGGCTTACAAAACACTCGTTCGACCTATACTTGAGTATTGCTCATCAGTGTGGGATCCGTACCAGATCGGGTTTGCGGAGGAGATAGAGAAGATTCAAAGAAGAGCGGCTCGTTTCGTCACAGGGTTATTTGGTAACCGTGATAGCGTTACGGAGATGTTTGACAAACTCAAGTGCCAGACTCTGCAAGAGAGCCGCTCTACATCGCGGTGTAGCTTGCTCGCCAGATTTCGAGAGGGTGCGTTTCTGGATGAGGTATCGAATATATTGCTTCCCCTTACTTATACCTCCCGAGGAGATCACGAATGTAAAATTAGAGAGAGGCTTTCAGATAGTCTTTCCTCCCGCGAACCATACGCGACTGGAACAGGAAAGGGAGGTAATGACAGTGGCACGTAAAGTGCCCTCCGCCACACACCGTTGGGTGGCTTGCGGAGTATAAATATAGATGTAGATGAGTGTGGTGCGTGATGCGGCGCTCCCCATCCCTATATACCGATCAAATCAGTCACGACTTGAACCGAGCGTGCCCGAACATTGTCCTACAAAATGATGGCCGCCTCCTGCAGAAACCGACGCTGCTTCTTTCTCTCAGTTGCTTTTCAACTTTGTAACACAGTCTGTTTCGTTTTAGAGTCCAAACCGCTTAACAGATATTGTTCAAATTTGTCATGGAGACAGTTTGAACCCTTAGAAAGAACATAGCCCACTTTAAAAAGCAAGAATTTTTTTTTTGAATCAGTGAACGTAAACTACATTAAAACTTACTTATTTTGGTTGTATAACTTAAGAATTCTATAATGTATAAGTACTTCAGTAGTCGCCGCGCGGGATAGTCTCTCAAACGAAATTGCTCCCACGTCCGAGGCCTTTCAATATCACGTCTTCCATTCCGCTTGTAGTTAAGAATATTTTGGGGAAGTCTTCACGATATTTTTGAATTTTTTAGTTTCTGTTGAAAATACTTAATTTTTCTCTAGTATCTTCATTCCTAATCATTTCTTGTTGTGCAGCTCTTCGAATTTCTTAGGAACCTCATCTCTGCCGTGTGATTTTTTTTTTTTTGCTTTTTTTTAAACCATGTTTTCGCTTTCATAGCATAATACAGGAACCGCGACCACGTTATAGAATTTCGGGACAATCTTTTTGTACTTTATTGCCCAATATTCAGATAATAGTGTCACAAACAGCTTAGAATTTGTGTAATTTATTTTAAGTATCAGAGTAAAAATCAGATCTTACAGCGTAGCCTAAATGAAAGATTAAGAGACCAGTTCTAAAGCAGGATTTTCCAAAACTAGTTTTAAACTGACTGAGTATTTTCCTCGGAGTGCACTTATTTTCGTTTTGTTCCTAGAAATTTTAAAGTTGTATTCATTGCATATTTCGTTCAGGTGGTATATAGATCTTTGGAGGTCATTTCGTGAACGTGAATCATGTCATCTACAAACAGAAGCACAATCAGGTATTTCTCATTCGTTATCCCAATTCCTTTGTCTTGTCATAGTTCCTGCTTTCATTTATGAAGAACGAAGTCAATGTAAATACTAAAAATGCTGACTTAATCTGCTCATTTAAATGTATACCGAACGAGCTGCCGCAGTGGTTATTACATGGTATGATGATGATGATGATGATGATGATTGGTTTTTGGGGCGCTTAACTGCACGGTTATCAGTGCCTGTACAAAGCTCCAACCTTTACACAGTCCAGTTTCGCCACCTTCACGGATGATGATGAAATGATGACACCACAGACACCTACTTCCCGGGCGGAGAAAGCAACCCAGCCGTGAATCGAACCCGGAATCCCATCACCAACAACGCTAGCTTCTACACGACGAGCTGTCAACTAGTACACTAGACTCGCATTCGGGAGGATGACGTTTAAATCCGCATCCGGCCATCCTGATACGTTTTCCGTAACTTTCCTGAATCGCTCCAAGTAAATGCTGGGATGGTTCCTTTGAAAGGGAACGGCGGACTTCTTTTACCCTTCCCTGACGCAGTGCCAACTCCTGCTCCGTCTCTAATGACCTCGACATCGATAGCACATTAAATGCAATCCTCCTTCCGTCCTTCATTTAAAGGCATAGGTTTACGCAATAAGTCGGGCGTTAAAAGTTAAAAACTGCGTACTCGTCTAAGGCAGCATAATTTCATGGCGCGCAAATTATCGAGACTATATTCACCGAGCATTTGTGAAAGGCAGCACGTGGCGACTTCCAACAAACTTCACACATAATTTCGAAACTTGGCGAAACTTTTTTTCCCCTCTGACATCCCTGACATAATGATGAAAGGAAAAAGACTTTTATCACTTCTACATTTTCGCTGATCGTGCAGTAAGGTGTCAGCATCAGGCTTGATGTTTCACTTTATTACTTCTTTACTACTCACTTTATTCGCAACACATTTGTCAGACAGTATCCACAAACGTCGCCGAATGTACCTGAAAATTATAGAATTGTACAACACCTAGTTCAGTACATAAATATTGAGACGTTTTCGAAAAACTAGCTTCTCTTACAACTGAGGGTCTTCAACTGCAAAGGGTTATGTTTCTTCAGGTCAAGTTTTTAACACATTAACTGATACGGAATGTGAACGAACTTCTGAAGGTGTTTTACGAATGGGACTTCCAGTTTTCAGACAGCAATTTGGAGGGGAGAAGGGGGCCGTGGTTACGCGGTCTATTTGGAACTTCAGTGTTTTCGCAAATGATGCTGTTGCCTGTAATAAAGTTCTGTTTGAAAGGAGTCACGCCTTCATAAGATTTCAGTGTAGTGCAAAGCATGACAACTTAGTTTAAATGTTCCCGAAATGTAAAATTGTTCGGTTCACAAAACGATATAACCTTATCCTACGAGTATAGTGCAGCGAGTCAAACTCGCTATCGCTCAACCCACATGAATACCTGGGTGTAAAAATTTCTAGAGATTTGAAATGGAACCGTCACATAGTCGCAGTCTTAGGGAAATACGGTGGATGGCTGCAATTCGTTGGTAGAATTCTAGGAAAATACAATCAGTGTACAAAAGAAATTGCTTACTAATCACGCTTGCGACCCATCCCCGAATATTGCTCGAGATTCTTGGATCCTAATCAGATACAACTGCCCGGCGATACTGAATGTATACAGAGAAGGGCGGCACGAATGGTCACAGGTTTTTTGACCCGTTGGAGAATGTCACACAGTTTCTGATCAAATTGAACAGGCAGGCGCTTGGAAAGAAACGTAAAATATCTAGAGAAAGTCTACTTGGAATATTTCCGGAGGAATCCTTAACTGTTGAATATAGGCGAATGGTAGTCAATGGAGGGAATGACTGCGAATGATCGTTCGATTTGCGTTCTCTTCCGTAGGCTGCGATGCAAACCAATCCTGGTCATATTCCCGGTGTGAGATGTAGTTGGCAGCTCTGTAAATGCTGACCGGTGAGTCGCTTAAAGCCCAGGTGAAATTAATCTCGGAGGGACACATCACGCTCTCAACCGACTAAGCTTGTCCCCTAAGGATCGCCTAGAGCCTGTGACTAGTGCATTGAATGTAAATACGGAAAACTGCAAAAACTCACTTTTTCAACTATTTGTAATTCCATTAACTAGTTTTGTAACCTTTACAGACTCATCTTCAAATGTGGCACACAGAATTTCCGTCTCTCTGGCGTGGAGACAGAGCGACAGTTACATGGCGACATGTGTCGGAAAACCAGTTATTCCACTTACTGACTAACGGACAGTTCATGGTAGACACAGACTATCCCGTGGAAGAGTAAAGTATCTCGAGGAGACCTAATTAGAAAGTTTCTAGAACTGACGTTACATGATGAAAGTAGGAATGGAATATACTTAAACCGCCTACGTATTGTAACTGTAGGAAGCGTGAAGACCAGAAGAGACTAAGCACAGCACGCACAGAGGCTTTCAAGCAGCCACAGTTCGCACGCTCCATACGTCAGTGGAGTGGGAATAAGTCCTAATAACTGGTATACTGGCAAGTTCCATCTGTCACGCAATTCACGGTCATTTATAGACTACAAATTATAAGCTGCCTATGTTTTGTTTAAATTTGGATTACAAGAAAATGGGCGTTTTGCAAAATGTCCTACATAAGTCTCCTCTTCATCAACACCACCACCATGAGTGTTCTGCCCTAGGGCAGGTCTTCACATGTAGTTCTCCATGCAGTCCCATCATTTGTTACCCTCTTGTTTTCTCACAACTATTTTCTGTTCTTACGCTGTCCACCACCTGGTATGTTCTGCGTCTTCTTCTTCTTCTTCTTCTTCTCCTTCTTCTTCTTCTTGCATTCACCATTTCCTTCATACCATCAATAAACAATCTCTTCTCATTCAGTGTCCATGCCAATTGTGTTTGCTCATCCTGCTACCTTTAAAATTTCTCTCTGTTCTCCCAATCAACACCACCTCATTTCTCACTGTGCCTGCCTATTTTATCCCCTATCAACGCACCCACATAAAAGCCTCCTGTTATGAAACGTCTCGTTGGCAATTGCTATACGTATTTTCACCTCCTTATTACTTCCAATGTCGTCCATAATAGCACGTCGCAGTTATCTAAAAACACTAAATTGTTGTGTATCTTCCTGCCTAACATTATAGTTGTTCTTGCTTTTCTTGCACCTATCACCGGACATTTTGCGTTTTTCTTATTATTTCTCATTCCAATTTACTCACGTCTCTTGTTCAATTCTTTTAACATTTCAGTCATACTTTCGCTCTCTGCCAATAACACCACATGATCCGCGAGTCTAATACATTCTGCTCTCCTAACAACAACCCGCTCCCGTCTATGTCGTTTCAAACGTTTTTGAATGACATGCTCCAAATATATTTACACACTAGGGAGAATAAACGTACCCCGGAGGACTTACCCCAGCGCGATGGAAATCGATACACGTGATGTTCATTCATGCCCAATAGTATCCGAACGACCTGAATTGAATTTCGCCTGATTCACATGCAACCCACATAGCGCAACTGTCTAGCAGGTCTCCTTATCGCTCCTTGGTACAGTCGTTTGACTATTGAAAGTGGTTCCAACAAGTCACCACGAGAAAAAACTGTTCTGTATTGCAATAACTCAAGATGCAAAGTAATACCACGATACTACAAATATCACCTTATCACAGATAAGATTGCCCTTAAGGCTTGTAGCTCACATTTATTACAATAAATGACATACCTGACATTTTACCACTCTCATTATTACGTCAGATAGGTAATGCACGTGGTAAATTCGTCGTATTCATGATTTACTCTTCAAAGTAACATACCGTACTTATTATTTAACACAAAATAAGATTAAAAATTAAAGATATTCACGAGCAGCTAATTGAGAATATTTATGAACTTCAAATGACACGACGAACCGTCTCGTTCTGCATATGGATGCAAACTCAGGTCATGCAGACTAAGCAATGATTTCGTGCCTGACGGATACTGACTGTCACTCCTGATTAGGCATACAGAGAGTGATATACCTCGATTTTAGACAGAGCCAGTTTGCAAATTCCAACTTTAAATTACATATCGCAAGTATTTTTGCCGGACGCGAATTCCTACCCAGCACCTATTTTCACTGTTAACGAACGACGAGAGATGTTGAATCTTGGTTCTTAACAAGTAACTTATTTGAATTGCCGTGAGGTAAGGCTTTGTGTTGGACAGGGGTTCGAACTCAGAACTTAATCGGATAGATATCGACGCACAATCAACTGTGACATTTCGGGTTTTCTCGGCAGTAGCTAGATGTTTTAACTGAAATGACGAGACGAAACATACATTTTTTTCCTTCCCAAGACTCCAACCCGGCATCTATCGCTGTTATATTCTAGAGAAAACGAACGTTAAATATGGGTTTGTTGCACCAGCAGCGACATGTGAGCGTGTTTGAACTAGAAATAATATGACGAAGAGTTCAGTGCTCACTGGGAATACAGCTCCACACATCATATCGCTTTTGACTACACACAAAGATACGTCAGCTTCCGAATTTTTGTCCAGCTCGGACTAACATCTTGAACTTACAGTGATCTCGCAAATAGTTCTGTGTCTCACTGGGTGTCAAAAACGTCACATATCGTTAGTGTTGACAAAGAATGAAAATACATTAAACATTAAAATAATTATCCACCAGCAGATAGGTGTTCTCATGCTAGAGCTTGATAATACATAATGAAATCTATAGTGCCGGGCCAGGATTCGAACCCATTCACGCGCAGTATGTGGAGATGTTGAGGAATCTGCAGTTCTGAACAAACAACAAATTGTAGACGTGCTGTATTCTCACGAAGGGATCAAATTCAGCGTTAAGTACGGTCTAAGTTGCATTCCCAGATCAGAACCGATTTTATCGACATACAGAAGCTCATATAAAATATGGACTAAATGTCCTGTGAGCCTACATAGCGTTTGTTTCGTCACTAGAAATAAATAACAAGTATAAGAAAGGTTTCTACGTGTCGCCGCTCCAGTCTTTATTGTGATTCATCCTAACGTCTACTTTGTAGTAAAGGAATATTATTTTTCATGTTAATTTCAGACCACAATGTCATTATATCTTCTTCACTTGGTGTAGCCAGAAGAGAATGGAATCTGTCTCTTCTTATCTAAAATCATTGACAGAAGTTGGAATCGAACCCAGTCCATAGATATACAAGCATATTATAAGTATGTGGCTCATTTTTCTATCGTAACGCCGTTGCACCTCTCTGGATGAGAATTGACACACAGGCTTCCTGTAGTAATTTGCAGCAGGTTCAGTAAATTCATTTACTTGGTTGACCGAATCACAATGAACTAGCTGCCTCGACTACCCAGTGCATAAATTCGACTTTATTTTGTAATCACCGAAATAAAATCACGTACCTGCCACCTACACAGAACAGCCAACAGTGTAGGATGCACAAATTTGAAAAGGAAGTGTTTCTTTCCACTTGAGCTACTGTATTGCGCCATCTCTTTGTTGAAAACGTCGTGCATTGCAAATGTCGCATTTCATAAGTAAAGTTTTGTATTCCTAGAAACCCAAAATTTGTTTGTCAGCTGCGGGAAGAGGAGTTACCCGTTGTGCAGCATTGTAAGTTTTCACCATTGCACTATGAGCCGAAAGTATTTTTTTGCGATTTCCTTATCGATGTTTTATCTGACTGCTTGTAGCTCTTTCACAGAAGGGATAAAAACGTTACAGTCAGCGAGACTGGAAGTGCGAACCATAACAGATGCTATTTCTCAGGTCAGCGCATTACCATAGAGCTGGCGTAGAAGTACGTGTCTTAGCTTACTCTTACGAGTTCGATAATGTCTAGCACTCGTAAACCGCTATTTAAAGGACGAGATTAGTTGCGATTTCCACGTGCAACGACTTTTCTGGGCTGAAAACCGTAAATTTACAATCTTTTGTTACACCTAACGTGATAATAAATCAGATTATTCAATGGAAATGACAGGTAAAATCAAGTGAACTTTGAGGATAAATTCCGTGCGCACCAGGAAGGAACTCGTCGAACACAGAGTTGCAAAACATACGTTGCCTTGTTGTCAAATCTCAGTTACAGTACCAGCAGAAAGAAGACGAACCGATGTGATCGTACAGCGGGCTGGGAAGTGACCATAGCTGGTGTCTCCAAGTCGCGGTTGCTACGGCCTGGAATACGTAATGCGTCTGATTCGCATTTCTGTAACTAGGTTTAGGGACTGGAGCGTGGTTACTAATAATACTCCAAACTAACTGAAAACTAAGCATCATATACCAGTAACTCTCACAGTTGTTTTTATATTTATTTCGTAAGTGTACTAAAAACTAAGAAGCTCATTCAGAGACGTTTTGATGCCTCGCCGATAGTCGAGCAAAACAAACAAATAAAGAAAAAAAGAATGTGTGTGTGTATGAGAGAGAGAGAGAGAGAGAGAGAGAGAGAGAGAGAGAGAGAGAAATCAAAAAGAATGAGAGAGAGTAAGAAATTGTTGTAAAGAAATTGAATCATGGTATGTAAAGAAATCTTTCATTAAAATTACACGTTACACATCATTACGAAATATCGTATTCATGATCTATGAAACAAAAATTGATCTAATGTAATCTAATCATATCATATTGATGGCTATCCATGAAGAGTCATGAATTACCGAAATTTTTGCCAATACCAGTAATGAAATCTAAACTTGAAAATAAAAGACGACAATTTTTGTAATAAACCTGGACTCCTAACAAGACAATTTCGTCCCTGTTAACTAACCACGAAAGATGTCTGATATACCTCCAAGCTCAAGTAACTAAGTGCGCATGCATTTAAAGATTAAGTGCATGATGTGAATTTATATGACGGAGATACGAACCCAACACGTAATCGTATTGTTAATTAAGTAAAATCAAATGTTACGTATCGCTTTTCCTTACCAGCTGCTAGGTGTTTGAATCTAAACTAAGGATACAAACTTTTGTACCTAAGTGACAATCTAACTACACGCCTACCGTGCATCCACAAATATAGCTTAAATATCAGTTGCTTACTCACCAACGGTAAGGTGTGTGCGTGTTTGACAAGAAATAATGACACCTATTGCGATTGTTGGCAACACATGAATAGACATTAAAAGCGCACGTTGGTTTTCACTAGCGGGACGGTGTGCACGTTATAGGGCTTGAACTGAAACTATGAATATTTTTGTATTGGATCAGGATTCGGACCCACATCCTTACCTTTGGAGGAGACCTAGAGAAGGTTGCAGTCTTGCGAAAAGGGACGAAATGGTTGAACTATAATGTCCCGAGAGCTTCAGATCCTCGAAAGAGGAGAAACGAATTCGAATCACAGTCCAGCACCAAATTTTTCAACGTCTCTAGTTGAATCAATTACAAGTAAAATAAGAGCCCCATCCTTTAAATGGCTATCGGTTCATAAAATAAAATAAAATTTTCTAATGTAAGTAAGTTTACTGGCGACTGTATTTCTGTTTACGATGACTTCCGCTATGTCATTTCCCAACGTAACCTGGCTCTGCCCAGTTGGTAATGATGGAACGTGATTTGTATTGCGAATTCTGGATTATAACGTCTTTCTTTTGAGGTTACCAGACGCAAAGTAAATCTGTTTGTGCTTCTTAAAAGTAAATGTCTGAACCCACGCATTGCTCCTGTGATAGTTCCACCAGGCCACTGTGCCCACATTTCCCAGCCCCAGGAGTGAGCTGCAATGGATGATGTGCTGAGCTTACAAAAGTAGTCACGGTGGATAAAACGCGAGTCTATTAAATGTTTAAGTAGAAAAAAGCTTCTGACGCGGAGATTATGCTATTCTCATGTCAGCAGGATGTAAAGACCCTTGTAGACATCATAGGCTCGATGTGAAGCCATTTTGAAATGTTCACAAATTCAGATATTTTCTTAGTTCGTGAAGATCCACTGGGAAGTGTGAAGTTACCGGATAATTGGATTATTACCGACATTATTACTATCATTTTCTTCATGCCGCTGCTGGAACACTGTACTTGAATATAAGTTCGTGCCTTTTGGTCACTATACAAGTAGTTTCCCAAGAAGAGGTTCTTTCTCTGTCTACAGAATTCTTTTCATGTTAATATCAAACATCAGCAATTACTCATAGATTACATTAAAACTAAAGTAATCGATGAAGACGTTACTTGATAACAAAAACGCGCTGCCATTCTTCTATTACTTGCGCCTAGAAATGGCTGTCGAGTGCTGCCAAACCAAAAGCTAAGAGATGTTACTGCCTGCCGATATACGTTCGAATCCCTGCCCAGTACAAAGCCTTACCTCACGGCAATTCAAGTAAGTTACTTGTTAAGAACCAAGATTCAACATCTCTCGTCGTTCGTTAACAGTGAAAATAGGTGCTGGGTAGGAATTCGCGTCCGGCAAAAATACTTGCGATATGTAATTTAAAGTTGAAATTTGAAAACTGGCTCTGTCTAAAATCGAGGTATATCACTCTCTGTACGCCTAATCAGGAGTGACAGTTAGTATCCGTCAGGCACGAAATCATTGCTTAGTCTGCATGACCTGAGTTTGCATCCATAAGCAGAACGAGACGGTTCGTCGTGTCATTTGAAGTTCATACATATTCTCAACTGGTTGCCCGTGAATAACTTCAATTTTTAATCTCATTTTGTGTTCAATGATAAGTACGGTATGTTACTTTGAAGAGTAAATCATGAATTCGACGAATTTACAATGTGCATTACCTATATGACGTAATAATAATGAGAGTGGTAAAATGTCAGGTATGTCATTTATTGTAATAAATGTGAGCTACAAGCCTTAAGGGCAGTCTTATCTGTGGTAAGGTGTTCCGTGATATTTGTAGTATCGTGGTATTACTTTACGTCTTGAGTTATTGCGATACAGAACAGTGTTTTCTTGTGGTGATTTGTTGGAACCATTTTCAATAGTCAAACGACTGTACCAAGGAGCGATAAGGGGACCTGCTAGACAGTTGCGTTATGTGGGTTGCATGTGAATCAGGCGAAATTCAATTCGGGCGTTAGGATAGTTTTGAGCATGACTGTACGTGTAGGGTCAAATGAATGATTAGAGTTGAAGAAAAACTGGATGATTAATTCAAGACAAAGAGCTTCACAAAGTGATAAGTCGATAACGTGTTGGGCCACCCCTGGCCTTTCCGCGGTCAGTTACTAGGCTTGACATTCACTGATAAAGTTAGTTTATACCCTTCTGACGGATATCGTACCAAATTCAGTTCAGTTGGTTCGTTACATCCTCAAAATCGCGACCTGCTTTAAAGAACCTGCCCATTGTGCTCCAGATGTTGAAAATTGATGAGAGATATGGCGATCTTGCTGAGCAATTTATTGCCTTGCGTGTACAAACACGTAGATACGATATCCGTGTGTGGTGCGTAAATTGTCGGTAGGCACCTCACTTAGTGTCCCGAGCAGAGTTCAAGCCGCCATAAAGACAAAGGGTGGACGCACTGCATATTAATGTCCACTAACAGGTGTCTGTACACTCACTGATAGGATAGTGTATTTCGAAATGTTAGCAGAGGCCAGAAGTTGGAGCATTTGGTCTTCCTTTTTAAAGCTTACGTGGGGCGAGTCGTAGAATCTCTAAAAAGAGACACCTCTAGCAACACTAGTTGAAAGTGGCCTTCAAACTAGCCGTCAGAGCTGCCGTAGCCGAGACGCCCCCTGGGTAAACGCTACGGATTTCTGCAGTCGCGCCTCGCGATCTGTCACGAATTATGGAATGTATTCGCAGATACCAATTGTAATACGACAACGGCTATACAGTTTGCTGGAAACGTACAGGATGTTCTGAAATTCCCATCACTACCTGCTACAACTTGTAGAGGGGACTGAGTACATAATACTCTTATTTTAAATTGTAACCTGTCTCCCGAGACGTACCGTATACTAGAACCACTTGAAAACATGTTGGTAACGCTGTCACTTTGATAAGTAATTTGTTACATTGAGGAGCCAAAGAAATATCGTTTAAGGTCCCCGCGAGCACGCAGAAGTGCCTCAACACGCCGTGGCATGGACTCTACTGATGGCTGAAGTCGCGCTGCCGGGAACTGACACCATAAAACCTGCAGAGCTGCCCATAAATCCGTAACAGTAAGAGGGAGCAGAGATCTCTTCTGATCAACACGTTGCAAGGCATTCCAGATATGCTAGTTAATGCTATAAAATTTACTAGAAACGTACAGTATGTTTGGGGAGTTTGGTGGCCAGCGAAAGTGTTTAGGCTCGGAAGAGTGTTCCTGCAGCCACTCTGTAGCAACTGTGGTTGTGTGGGCCGCTCCATTGTCCTGCTGGAATTACCCACTTCCGTCGGAATCCACAATGGACACGAATGGATTCAGGTGATCAGACAGGATGTATCTAGACGTATCAGGGATCCCACATCACTCCGAATGCGCACGCTCTACAACGTCACAGAGCCTCCACCAGATTGAACAGTCCGCAGTTGACATGCGGGGTCCATGGAGTCATGATGTTGTCTTCATACCCATACACGTCCATACTGTATATACATTTTGAAATGAGACACGTCCAACCAGGGATTATGTTACGAGTCATCAACAGTCCAATGTTCGTACCGATGGGCCCAAATGAGGCGTAAAGCTTTGTGCTGTGCAGTCAGCAAGGGTACACGAGTGGGCCTTCGGCTCTGAAAGGCCATGTAGATGATGTTTCCATGAATGGTTCGCATGCTGATACTTGTTGATGGTCAAGCATTGAAATTTTCAGTTATTTTCGGAAGGGTTGCACTTTCGCCACTCTGAACGATTCTCTTCAGATTCCATTCTTGCAGGATTTTTTTTCTGGCCGCAGAGATGTTGGAGATTTATTGTTTTACTGGATTGCTGATATTCACGGTGCCCTCGTGAAATGATCGTACAGGAAAATCCCCACTTCATCGCTACCTCGTAGATGCTGTGTCCCATCGGCCTTGCGCCAAGTATAAAACCACGTTCAAAGTCATTTAAATCTTGATAACCTGCCATTGTAGCAGCAGTAACCGATCTAACAACTACGGTAGACACATGTCTTACATAGGCGTTGCCGGCGGCAGCACCATATTAAGCCTGTTTACATATCTCTGTGTTTGAATACGTATTATTATAATAGTTTCTTTGGCATTTCAGTGTAGATGTGACCGAGTACATCTATTGTTCTACAGTTTCACTCTTTAATAACCAAAGAATCAAAAAAATCGGTCTTCAGAGACACTGGTTTTACAGGAGGGCGTTTTCCAATTTGAAATTACAATGATATTATTTCCTTCAGCTGCTGACGGGCGTTAATAGATATCAACGAAGACAGGTGAAAATGTGTGCCCCGACCGGAACTTGAACCAGGGATCTCCTGCTTAGATGGCAGTCGCTCTATCCATCTGAGCCACAGACGGCACAGAGGATAGTGAGACTACAGGGACTGTCTCGCGCACGCCTCCCGCGAGACCCACATTCTCACCTTTGTATGTCCACACACTACATTCGTAGCGTCCTTTCGCACATGTCCGGAAGAACAGACACAATATCCATATAAATATATTTTCCAATTCGCGTGCGCTGCGTCTCCACGGGGCACCACAGACGCACCTGCTGACGGTGAAGACACCCATAGTCGAAGACGTTGTGCAATGGCAACGAAAAGCGTGTGGGGAGGAGTCAGACGTTGTGGACAACGATCTTGATAAAGGCGACCAGCAGCTCTTCCAGTACTGTGCGCTTTGGCCACACAGGATACTCGTGTCGGTGTATTCGGCAAAAGTGTACTCAGAAATGTTGCTCTAACACTCACAGTCACATGAACGAGACTCGATCCAGGTCAGAGAGGAGACAGCCGTCAAATGACAGCATAGGATCAGACGTAAGTAACCCCCCCCCCTCCAGTGATTATAACCCTGTTGCATACCACATTAGCGAAGGTGTATTTATACGGCTGTAGCACGGATATACCTTTCCATACATAGGCTCCTCTTCAGAATATCGTCACTCAGTTCCCTAGAAGTTTTTAACGGGAATTTTGCAACATCCTGTATCTCTCCACTAACTATACAGTTCTTTCCAGAATTAGATCCCTCTGCAGTGGAGTGTGCGCCGATATGAAATTTCCCGGCAAATTAAAACTGTGTGCGGGACCGAGACTTGAACTCGGGACCTTTGCCTTTCGTGGGCGAGTGCTCTACCATCTGAGCTACCCAAACACGACTCACGTCCCGTCTAAACAGCTTTACTTCTGCAGTACCCCGTCTCCTACCTACAGCTGTTGCACGACATTCGAAATATACGGATGTATTTCAGAATTTCGGCGTAATGCAACTTCGCAGAAACATGGCTGAATTTTCCTGTATATTGTTATCATTAAAACCAAGCACTGTCTCTGTCTCCATATCAAAAAGTATTAGGTAATATTTTCATCATTTCTAGCACTATTAAAGTTGGTAGGTGTAGGAAAAAATACTACTATCATTCTGAAAATATCGTTGAGAAGCGATAGAATTCCTACAAACAAATTTAAGAAAATCATTTTGGGTACTAGGCCATGTCATTATACAACAGTGAAACAACTAAAATAACGACATTTCGACCATCATTTGAACGATCCTCTTCAGAGCGAATAAATGCCACGAAATTTCAAATCAGCAGCAGCGAAATGAAAGGTCGATTTGGAAACAATTTCTATTTCTTCTTTCTTATCTTCGATTAATTTCCCAAATATCTCGTTCGTTTCGTATGTTGCTTTCTTTATACAAGGTGCTCAACATTTCTAGAGCTTGCAATTTTACCTAGTAACTCATGCATGCAAACGTCATCTAACGAGGCTACAGAGCATCAAAATACAGGCACCAGCCCCGGCGAATGTATGTAAGTAGAGTGTGATGCCGTGATTATTTATCAATTTGATCATGTATCATGTTCCGGAAGTTACAAGGGAATATCGTTATCATACCTCTGACGGCGGAATACAAGTACTGGTACCGTTGTTGCTAACTTTCATAGGTGGTAGTATGGATCAAAGTAAGAAAAAAATGTCCGGTAAACATGGGCTACAAAATGCATACCTGAGGCGCTATGAGCACTTGTTCAACAGTGGAGATATGTTTTATGCTAGCGAAGATGAACAAGTCCTCACAGCTCTTAAGGTATGCATTTTACAGCCCATGTGTACTGGACATTCGGTCCATACTACCACCTCTGAAAGTTTCCTGCCCTACATCTTAGCTGCAACACTACTGGTACATACTGTCACACGCAACAGGAATGTCTTCTCTTCCAATTTTCCGTTATAGGGACATAACCTCAAATTTATACATTTATCCATCTCCATCATCATAGAAAATTGGTAACATCTTCATTGAATCTTTCTGTGTACACATATTTTACAGACTCCAGCGCCTGTAACTTCGATACCCTGTAGCGTCGCTGGATGACGTTTCCAGACATCGATTCCTATGTAAAACTTCATCTGGTAGGTCCCCTCTACAGACGCGATAAGTGTGTAGCACGACGTGTGAAACATTCTGTATGCAAAGTGAATAACATGGGTGAATGGGCTAGAACCGAACCGCCCCCCCCCCCTCCCATTATCTCTCTCTCTCTCTCTCTCTCTCTCTCTCTCTCTCTCTCTCTCTCTCTCTCTCTCTGTCTCTCTCATTCTCTCACTTTCATTCTCTCACTCTCTCTTCTCAACTATCAACTGCCAGCTTTCCTTTATGTCTTTTAAGTCTTAAAATTGCTGTCTGATTTCTGGCAGAGCTCTAGATAACATGCCGCTCACTGTATTTTGTCGCTGGTTGCATCATCTTAAATTCAAACTGTATATTTTGCTCAAAATTGTCAGAAGTTATTTTGTAACATCTATAGATGTTATAAATATGGGTTGAATTTCTTCAACCGATCTCTAGCGGCTAGTGTGTTCTCTCAAAATCGATTTTCCTCTAGCTCGTCTCCTCTAATTCCTGTGTAAATATTTTGGATCAGTATTTTCAGCCAGGACGTATGAAAGTGATGGTTCGATAGTATACGCACTTATCACTATTTGCCTTATTTGGTGTTGGTGTTATTTTTTTCGTTTAGTCTGAAAATTTAGCAGTCACGTCAGTTAGCATAGATGTTGAGGAGTGAAGCAGCAAACGTCGACAGAGTGAGTCCTCGCCGGTGCTGATAGAGCCTTCTGGTGGCGGAGCCCTGCACTACAGACAACTGAGTGTGTGAGGAACTAGTAGCGACATCTAGCAGCGAAGTGATGAACAGCAAAATGGCCGCGAAAATTGAGTGACTTAAATGTCTAGTTGCTGTTTATTTCTTCCTTTACACTATTATTACAAAACAGATTACGGCATCACTGCTCGGTTTGTCTGTTACCGTATTTTTGTGTATTTCACACATTACAAAATAGTTCTGTTCTGATAACATATAATGCAAACTACATCTCGAGCGACATTAATGTACGCAGCATGTTACATTCATCATTCCCTCTTCGTAATTTAGTATTACTAATAGTTTTGTCCACACTTTTAAGCATTAAAAATGGATATGTGGCTCGGAACAGGACTACTGTTACATTAAATGTTAACAACATAATCGCACAGTATAGTGAGTTAAAGAATATTGAACAGCAACGAGAACTGTAAGTAAGTTTATGCAGTGCAACGTTAGTGATATAATAGTACAACAGTAATAGGCGTTTTTCAGCCCTTATTTCTATTTTACAGTTTCACTCATTACTGATGGCAAATGCCTTGCAGAGAACGTAATATTCTGCATCTTCGGTCCGGCCTTTACAATCTCTTTCATTGAACTGCACTTAACCTGGAGAGGTAGTAATACAATTTTTTCTCTGATCTACAAGATACTTTTACAAAAAGTAGTGGCAGAGAGGTAGTCATGTAACTATTAATCGAAATATTATATGAACTATATGGGCGTGTTAGTAAAATCACCAAGAAATTCCTCTCATTAATTTTAAGTGTTATCTGTTTGATACAGCATTCAGCTCACATAAAACCACGAGAAATATCGTTTTTATAAAAAAAACAGTTTATGTCATTAGTGACCTGTGTAAAATCAAACATCTCATTTTGACACTAGAATAATTTGAGAAAAAAAGGCCTGTTTTAGTTTTTGAAAATGCAATAAGTGAAAACAATGTATTTTTAAAAGGTATTGTCAATTGTTACGAAACGATTTATTATACAGAATTTATTAATCGCATAGTAAATCATGATACAAAAAAGAACACCTTGTTGGCTTGTGATACAATATTTTGCATTTTCTTATGACTTTGAAATAATTACTGCTTTTTCAGCACTGAGAATGAGTAAAATACATTATGTAATATATGAATCAGTATGATAAACTTTTTTCGAATATTCATTGTTAACTACAAGAAAATGGCAGATGTTTGGGTATTTACCTCAGAAGTATTCAGCACACGAAGGATAACAAAAATCATTTTTTTGGTAAGGTTTTTGTTTCATAGTTTCCTACAAATATTACTGATACCACAGTGAGATATATTAAGTACCTTAAAATATATGTAGATGTGGTCTGGTGAAGAAAGTGTGTGAATTAAAATTTAAAATGCTTGCACCAGCATAATCAGGTTTAGTTTGTAGTGTGGGAGTGAGCTCCACGTGGGACCCGAAGCACGGACCCCACGGGGGTGCCCGGCATGCGCCACATGCCAAGGCAGAGGTGGAGGCTAGTGTTCGGAAATCTGAAAATTCCAGCGCCGGCCGGGGATTGAACCCCGGCCCGGCTGGGGCGAATAGCCCCAGCTGAGGCGCTGGAACGTTCCAGACCCCCTTACCACTAGACCACCGGGGACCCCGGCTGTTTCTTGCTCCATAGTCCAGCTAGTGGTCGTAGAGCACTTCCTGTTGTCCCCCGTGTTTACACCGAGGCAGCAGTGGCGTGGTGTAACAGGAAGTGTTTACTTGCGTCCGCTGGATGTCCACTTAGTGTACGACTTATTTACCCGGCTGCCGTTCGTGTCGCTATAATCTCCTTAGTTCCGTTACAATTACATGCAGGGACTGAAAATCTGCCTATGCAGTTGCACGCAGTCGCATCTCACTATTTGAACCTCTGTAATTCGATCGTGTTGTCAAGACCCATGTCAGAACTGTTTATCGAAGAATGCTCATGTGTTCGGTACATTTCATAAACGGAAGCGACTGGGATAACAGACAGCCCGTAAACATTTTGTAATGAAGTGTCAGCCGGTACGTAATACTCGATATCTGGAGTTGTTTTATCGGTTATTAAGATAATCGTTTCACCCCTATACACTTAAAAAATTCCCGTGTTTTCTTAATAAAGCATAAGCACAGTACATAAATCCCTCGCGAAAATGACATCGGAGAAGTACAAGTGTTCGAGTGCCACAGAAAACAAGTGGGTCCTTGAAGGTGTGGAACGGAGAGCAGAACTAAAATAAGATGTAACGTTTCGGGATTCCCTCATAGTCGCGTAGACACTCCAGAAGCAGGAAGATCCGTTTGATGACGTCTCTTGAGGAGCGAGGAAAAAATTCACTCTCAAATAACTACTGTACAAGATGCCTCGCCGCCTCTTGAAGGGTGTCATGGGATTCTGCAGCCGTGGACTCGGCGACCTGTGAGCCAACGCGGTGTTTCTGACCACATACATTTTAGCTGCGGGTTCTCCGACGTGCAAAGGAAGCCGCGACAATGGGGAGGCTCTGCGTGCCGTTTTGTAATAAGAACGCCTCTCCACATTTTATCGTAGGAATGATATAAATTTTAAACTTCTTAGATCCACCGAGTCATTATGTATTCTTAAAATATCTTTTAACTCTTTTTCAACACATATGTATCTTTTACCTCTTTCACTGAAGAAGCTGACCAACAGATTTTTTTTCAATTTCAGGTATTGGTTTTATTGCATTCTCCTTTAGCGTATTGATCAGAAATTGTAGGTTAAGATACCTTTGCCTTATTGAGTATCGTTTGCTATGCCAAACTTCGACAGCATTCATGGTCCTGTGCATCGAATTGATGACGGTAGATAGCTGACCGAAATCACTTTGAAATAAATTCTCTGAACGCAGATAACTTTGATACAGTAGTGTTAGGTATCGAAGTATTATCTAACGCAACTGAAGCCAACCTAAGAGTGAATTTATTTCGAAATAATTTTAGTCGACTGTCTGTCTTCACCAATTCCACATTTCAGGTTGTGTACTAGCATTTTCCATCTATTGACTGATTAAATAGTCTACGCCACTGGGCACTTGCTACGCTGTTACTCTCCATGCTTCATCAAGGCAGTCCGGTGGAAGATGGACTCTACAGCACACGTGCGGCAAGACAAACGAACTACTTCTTCATCCCTGTATTGCTCCACTAATCGCAGTTCTTGTATGTCTTCCACAGGCATTGCTTGAAATGAAAATTACAACTGTAAAATAAATGTCTCGGATAACACTGTTTTCATAGTTTAATTTGCAATCATTTCGAAGTAAAGCAATGCAGTTTTAAATGACAACCAAGTTATGACATTTCTCGGTTGAGAAAAAATATTTCACAATTATTTTGACTTTCCTCTGGTAAAAAAGCTAGTCTTCCGTGCTTCAGGTATCAACAAGTTGTTTCGAACACCTCTGAAACGTCCGTCCATAAGAAGAGCTTTATTTTCAAACATTTTCTCCCCTTCTTCGTAACTGATCACCAGGATTCATTTGTCAGGAACAGGGTTATTATCAGTCTCCAAAAAAACTTCAGTCACTTTCAAAATATCTTCGTGCTGCCGAATCCCTGAACTACTGCCACGGTTATGGGACATCCCAGAAGCTTCCCTTACACAGTGCAGTCTTTCTCATAATTCGTTATACTTGCGACGTAATCTAAACCTTTATCTCGCAAATCTTGAAATTGCTCTTTAAACCCTCCGAAAAAAGGCACTGTCTACTCACCGCAGACTGTTTCCCAGCAGTTATGCATTCGTTTCTCAATCTCCACATCTGTTTCGTCAGGTTGGGCGAGAAACTTACAGTTGAGCCGTGATTCTACCATTTACAATTTTTAAACTGCCGCTGCTCCTATTCCGTTCGGAGTTCCTGTACAAGCAATTCGTATAATTACCACATTTCCGGTGCTCCTGGCACCGCTTACCATCCTTTCCCCTTTCTGTTTCCTTTTCCTTTCCTTTTTCTAACCACAGGCTCCAGTCACATTAACGTGATCACCGCCTGTGTCCGACGCTAATGAGTAGGGTATGCGTAACGCGGAAACTCAGCCACTTATGTGACATCCAAAAGGACGTGATCATTGCCTTTCGGGCCACAGGTGGATGCATTTTCGAAACGGCAGAGTTCGTAAAATGTTGGCGTGTTGCCATATTTAAAGCACTCCGCGCATGGCGCTGTCGAGAGCCGACGCTGAGGCCGTTGTGGTGCCCCACGGTCCACAGAGGACAGGAGTTAAAGGAGACCGCAGGTGAATAACGTGCAACTGCTGAGCAACTGACCATGCACGTGAACCGAAGAGCCTACCGACAGTGTCTCCTCTAAGACCACTCAGCGAAAAATGCTATGTGTGGGTCTCCACAGCAGACTCCTGGTCCACACACCTATGCTGACTGCTGTTCGTCCGCGACGAAGGCTGGAATTTTCACGCCAGTTCTGCGACTGGGCGTCCACTGAACGGTGACCTGCGGGCTTTCCAAGTGACAGACAGGCGTCGGCGTGTAGGGCGCGATTCACCTGAAAGTGAACACCCTGCAACAGTCGGCGGCAGGGTTAGGACAGGAGGAAGGATCGTTACGATCTCACAAACGTTATCGTGACACTCCCGTCGTTCTGGAAGGCACAGTGGATGAGCAGAAATATCGGTCGGAACCGTTGCCACACCTACATCGAGTCTTTTTTCCCTCGGTATCTACCAGCAGAACAACTAAATCTGTGACACAGCTTGCAGTGTGAAAAGCACCAGGATGAGTTTGCTGTACTCCGCCGACCACCAGGCTTCCCGGAATCGAGAATATGTGGGACCACCTCGATGAAGCTCTTCCTATCCTGGGTCCTCAACCGAAAAACGTAGCGCAGCTAACTAAGGCACCGGCGTCGGCATGGCTCAGTACCTCACTGACTCCTACGCGTTTCTCAGTTGTCCGCGCTTCCCGTTAATCGTACCCCCCTACAGTAACTCAATGACGACACTCTCCCGTACACGTCAGCATCATCAACAGCCGCAGACTGCTGTTCACTCAGCCTGTCACCTCATTTATGTCTATACAGCATAACAGCTGTCTGTTACACTTCCTGGGACACTCCTGACGATATCCTTGTGTCTGATCAACGCTCGCCGTCGAGAACGTACTGGTATCTGTTGTAGACTTGAAGCCGCTCTCATATCTGGGAACCGACTCCGTATGCTCATACGACGCCCTTGGTTAACAGTGTGCAGTGGAGCACCGTGCCAAAGGCTTTTCTCAAATATAGGAGAGTGCAATGTGCTTGGGACCTTTCATCCGTGGTTCGCAGTGTATAATGTGCGAAAAGGGCAAGCTGCGTTTCACACGAGCTTTCTAAAACCGTGCTGATTTCTGGACGTAAGCTTTTCGGTGTCTAGGAAATTTATTATAATCATATTTAGAATACGTTCTAGGATTCTGCAGAAAATCGATGTCTGTAATTTTGCACATCCTTTCTGTTACTCTTCTTTTACACGAGTGTCACCTGCGATTTTTTAAACTGCCTTAGGTTGGACCCATTACAGGTGTAATATTCAGAAGGCAAATGTATATTGATCTCGTTATATACGGCTGCAACTTGCGCTTTTGCCAGTCCTTTGCGAAATACTGCTGGGCAAGAGAAAGGCGATAAATGCGAATGAAGTAAGTAAAACTGAAATTGTTTTAATTTCTTCGCTGTCGCCGAATCCTTTCCAAGCGATGCGTCCTTGAGCGGGTCAAACAGGTAGCAATAAATGCTCTACAAGTGAGGTTGACTTTTGAAGTTTTTCTTACCAGTCAAGTACAATGCAGACAGCTTCCATTCTCCATAATATCAGCAATATGAAAATGAAAATTCACGAAAGTCAAATCTGGACTGTAGCGATAATGACGCAGAGTCTCCCAACCCATTACTGTTTCTTTTCCCTTCCAGTGGTTTCTTGGATCAGCTGCGCTATGTTTGGGCGAGCGTTGTTGTGTAATAGTATCACGTCTTTTCTTTGACATTGGCGACCCTTTCCTCTCGTTTTCGGCTTTACTTTGCTCATCACTATGTGTGAGTGGTCAGCGCTGCATCCTGTACGCTGATCTTCCAAATAATCACCAAAATACAACTACTTTGGCATCCAAATGATGGCCAGCATCACTTTCCTCGCTGATGCTCCAGTTTGAATTCCTTTCGGACAGGTGAACTAGTGTGCTTCCATTTCACTCCTTGTCTTTTCGAGTCGGGTTCCCCATTTTGAACGAAAGTTTAATCACACGTTAAAATCTCGTTCGAAAAAGGTTCACCTTCACGTTCATAGCACTCTTTGTTTCCTTGTGTTGTGTGAATTCTCTCGGGACCCACGTTGGACTTGTTTCGCTGTACTTGAGCATGTCAATGACGACGTTGTGGACTGTGCCACTACCTGTTGCAGCTATTTTGCTATTCAGTTCTACTGCAACACGTCGGCCATCAGGAGTAATGTCGTCAGAGCCGGCTTTAAGCGAAGGAGGAGACAGTTCAATTGGCCGGCCACGGTGTTTTTTTATTAGTCACTGAAGTTAGATTGTTTTTGAACTGTCCTACGTATTTATCAAAAATTTCCGTCGTTCGCACAGCTTCGACCATACTGAAAAAACGTTAGAGAAAATATTTCGGCCGTTTTCCGTCTTCTGAAAGGGAAAACGCATCGTTGAACGTTGTTCAGTTAATGTGGAAACTTCAACCAGATACGCCATTCTCAATTGCAACATTAAGGTTATAAATAAAACAATTATTTTTTGTCAGCCGCTCTTAGCTCATCACAGTCATGCCATCCTAAAGTCATGAAACTACAAAAATTCTTCCTACGGACTATTCGACTTCATTAATTTGCTTTGCAGGGGAAACTCACGAAGGAGTATGCGCTTAGTATTTAGTCGGTCATTTCTAGTTGATGAGAAAGTTAAAACAAACAAGTAGCAAACCATTGCTCATTTATTTAGGAACAACATTTATCAGATACAGCTGAGTAACGTTTAACCCAAACCTTAAATGTCATATATATGACACTGCTCGTAGCTGCATCATCTGGCAAGAGTACGCACTAACACCAATAACAAGAAAATGCACCATGACTTTCGTAAACTGTGCATTCTTCATGCCACTGTTGGGAGCAGACATCACACTCAATACAGTCTTCCGTGACAGACTCGTTTTAGTCTTCACCACACCTTGGGCAGTTCAAGACATGAAGTTGGAATAATAGACAATTGTGAAGGTGATTCGATAAACCCTATGCCTGGCACTTAGATATGATTTGCACAATATCCATGTGGGTGTAGATCCCTCCTTGGATTGTGCCCTGGTTGTTGCTGAAGATGATGGAGCAGTTTAATCCAGATTAGCCACAGAGATTCTACGTTGTTCGTTACTGATATTTTGTCCCTCCTTGGTTTAGTTTGTTTTCCTAACAATGCATTTTTGTACGTAGACTCAAACAGAATTCCGGATGTTTTTGCAGCTTGCTTTAGATGTTCGAAAACCTAAAATTGTGCAGTTCACAAAACGAAAAATCATAGTGTCCTATGACTACAGCATCAATAACTCTCATTTTCAGTCGGTCAGCTCACACAAATACCTCGGTGTAACACATTGTAAGGATACGGAATGGAAGCAGGACTGAATAAAACTCAAACGATTTCTACACCTGGATAAGCGTTCGACAATGTAAAATGGTGCAAGATCGAAGTTGTGAAGAAAATAGCTCTAGGCAGAGACGGGTATATATTAGTACAAGACCCAAGAGGAAATAAGAGTGGAAGATCAAGAACGAAGTGCAAGGATTAAAAAGAGAGTAAGACTTTGATGTAGTTATTCGCCTATACTGTTCAATGTTTGTATCAAAGAAGCAATGAAGAAAATAAGAGAGAGGTTCAAGATTCGCACTGAAATACGGGTTGAAAGGATATCAGTGACAGTGTTTGCTGATAATATTATCGTTGTCAGTGAAAGTGAATTACTACAGGATCTGATGAATGAAATATACAATATAATGAGTGTAGAATTAGGGGTCAGAGTAAATCAAAGACAATAGTGATGAGATGAAGCATAAACGGGAAAAGCGAGAGTCTTAACATTGGTGATAACGAAGTAAGAAATGGAACCATCACATCGTGTCGGTCAAAGATAATGGTGGTGGCGAACTGTAATTTATTGTTAGAATTAAAGAGAAATATAATCAGTGCACAAAGATGATCTTTTTTGAACTATTGGTGCGACCCATACTCTAATATTGCTCCATGGTGTGGGACCTGTCCCATATACGAGTAGCAGGGGATATTGAACTGTTCATAATAAAGACAGCACAGGTTTGTTTGGCTCACAGGAGAATGTAACAGAGATGCTGAAGAAATTGGGAGATGCCTGAAGATACACATAAGCTATCCCGAGAAAGCTTACTTGCCAAATTTCTAGAACATACCGTAAATTTTGAATATACGAGGTGTGTTAAAAGAAATTGGGAACGTTCGTAATTTCGCGCCAATGGCGTGTTGGGGCGAAATGCAGTTGACATCCCTGCACGCGCGTGTGCTTAATGTGTAACTGCGGGAAGTTTCACTGTTGTATGTCTGTTAGCTTATTGTTCAGTGCTGTATTGACTAGAACGTTGTGTCGCACAGTTGGCGAACTTCGAGAGGGTATAGTTAGAGGAGCAAAGCGCCTGCAATAAATTTTGCGTGAAACTCAAGAAAACCGCCGCTCGGGGTAGCTGCGCAGTCTAGGGGCCTTGCCACGGTTCGTGTGGCTCCCCTCTGTCGGAGGTTAGAGTCCTCCCTCGGGCGTGGGTGTGTGTAAGTGGTGCAAGCCTAGGGACTGATGACATCAGCAGTTGGTCCCATAGGAACATAAGAGCTAAACTCAAGAACACCTCTACAGAGACACGCCAAATGATGCAGGAAGCCTACGGTGATGAGTGCTTAAGCCGCACTCGGTGTTACGGATGGTTCACACGGTTTAAGAACGGCCGGACGGAAGCTAAAGACGACGCTCGTCCTCCGACTTCTGCCAGCAACGCTTGTGTCAGGAACGTCAACGATCCTGTGCGTGCTGAACGAAGACTGACTGTCCGAGAGATTGCAGAAGAATGTAACATTGCAGTTGGATCGTGAAATCCTAATACAGCGTCTTGCAATGTATCGTGTTGCCGCCAAGTTCGTGCCACGGCTCACGAGTCAAGAGCAGAAAGACCTCCACCTCCCAATCTGAGAAGAGCCTTAGGATCACCCAAATGAGAACGAGATGTTCCTTAAGAAAATTATAACTGGTGATGGGTCTGCAGTTATGACGTTGTCATGAAGGTTCAATCTTCACAATGTGTAGGGAAATGTTCTGAACGATCAACATATAAAATAGCTTGTCAGGTCAGCTTGGCCCTTGCAGACATTTATTTTCAAAGTTGAAAACCAAGTTGAGAGGACGAAGATTTGTAACGATAGACGCACGGTCCAGCGAAAGGCGAACCAAGTCTGCTCCCAGAAGTGGAAACGGTTTATCAGTCGTGGGGGTGATCATATACAAATATGTGAAGGTAAGCGTAGAAAATTTTTGTGGACAAAGTTCCGGAATTTTTTAAACAGACCTCTTAGACGAAAGGTAATGAATACAGGCAAGTGGTCTGCAAATGTTCGTACGCTTGAGTTCGCTTCCATTCGCTGCTGTTGAAACTGGGCTTAATAATAATATTCCCTGTGTGAGATGTAATTGGAAAACTATGTAAACGCTGAGCTGTGCGCCGCTTACAGCCCACGCGAAATTATTCTCGGAGGGACACATCATTATCCCCTTCGTGCCTAAAGTTGCTTCGGCCAAACTCAAACTCAAACTCAATTGCCAGGCCGATAGCTCGTTATCCTACTGCTCTGCAAGTAACACTTGGTCTGAAACCATCTGTACGGTTATGTAGGTTAAGACACTGCAGCCACTCAAAATGGTGGCTCCACGTTTGCGAGTAACTGACGAGAAAAAAAATTCTGAATTTTCTGTGACACTCCGTAGCATTAAGAAAGCTGAGTGACGTTAGTTGGTTGTGAGGTGTAATGGAAAGGATAATAGCTTCACATGTTGTGTTCGGATACCAAGATTTAAAAGCCTGAAGTCTTATATTTCAGAAGCAAGGAGCGTAACAATCAAGTGATTTATGAACAGTACGTGCACACATTTTTGCTCGGTTGATTTTAATTGAGGTTGCAACGTGCAGGTCAAGCAAGTACCGTACTGTAGAGAGGTTGAGCAAGAGAAGCGTTTGGAACATGTGTTTACCCTTATTTTGGATAGTTAGCTTTCTTATCTGAGAAGTAATTGTGGCTAGCCCTTGACATGCATCACGAATTCCTTCGTCGTTCAGTCTAATATCGCCTTCCCCCCCCCCCCCCCCCCCCACACACAATACCCTCCACCTCTCATGATTTTGAAAATAAAAGTGTTCCTAGAAAAGTTGTTCACTGTACAGTTTATTTATGTGCCAAAGTTAGTGATAATGTGGGGGAGGGAAGGCCACAGACCTCAGGGAGGGGGGGGGGGTGGTAGGACAGGGGGTACTGGCAAATGTCTGATGACACTCAGGAGCAACGGTCTAAGAAAGGCTGGGAACCACTGTTCAACTGCCTGTGAATGTATACTGAACATAAATGTGGAAAACTGACACAACCCACTTTTTGAATTTTTTTTAATTCGAGTTAACTAGTTTTGGAACCGTTTGAGGGACATCTGAAAATGTGGCGCACAGAATTCGCGTCTTTATGTCTTTAGAGTGAATCTGGGTACTGGCTCTTTGACAATAAGACAGAGCACTCTTTAATGTATCGCCACGAGCGGCAGTTAAACGGCGACATGTATCGCGAAACCAAAACACCTACTTACCGTGGCAGCGTGGGCGCTATTGCAGTTAATATCCATCTAGCAACTTGCGTTTTAGTTGTCTGTTGGCCACTGGTCAATCTCTTTCCATTGTAAATATAAATACGAATTGTCACCATATATCACAAGCATAACGTTTACCACAGATGTACGTTACAAAGATCTTCACTTAAAAATACAGCATACTTTGCTCTGAAACAATTTTTTGGATTTTTGTGCTTATAACACGACGGCGTGCTGAGAAGATAATGACTCGGTCTGTTTTATTTGAAGTCAGTAACATTCCACATCTTTACTATGGATATCTGCAGCCCTCTGCTTCGTACCGCGTTACATAGCGGTGTGTGACGTGACTATGTTGGGGGTGAGAAAAAGCTCACAACACTAAAAGCACGAATTCGAAGACTTCGTCCGCATGTGGAGCACACTCTCCTTGAGCACGGCAGTGCCAAACTACACACGATCGCTGCGGCATCTGCAGCAAGCCGACGTCCTTGGTTCACTGCCGTCGATCATCCTACACACAGTCTCGATTTTCGTCTATGTGCAAAACTAAGAAAACCTTCGAGCACTTCAATTATTTCAAGCGGTGCAAGCAGAGGTAAGGTTGTGGCTCTGTTAACATAGTCGAACAATATACTGTGACGGTGTCAACAAAATAGTATCTAGTTGGGGAAATTGTGCTGGTTCCGAGGGTGAGTGTGTTGAAAACTAAATTTATTGACGTGAAGAATACCGATGCAGAATGTTCATGAAGTTTGTTTTATTTAAAAATCTTTGTGACTTTTCACTCAAAACTTGTCAACATTACTTTTCTGTACGTCCTCGTACAATGGATGTCTCAAAAAATACGTACATTGATCAAAATAAGTGTTAACATGAATGCTTTTAACAGCACTAGGTTCAAAAAATTTTAACTCTATGCCAATTGCAGATTAATTTTAATGGCAGCTAGCGCGATTATATGAGTGGACTATTAGATTTAATGGTGAGCATTTATGTAATTTTTAAACATTCTCTGCCTTGTCATTCTTCCTCTCTTAAGTGCCTCGTCTTCCAGTAACACTGTCGATCGATAGCATGATCTGTTGTCCGTCCATGGTTTTTCAGACCATTGATTCAGTGCTGAACCCAAACTGCTGGTCTGAGTTATTTAGCCTGGATAATCCTGTGCGTCGTGGGTCACGTATGCCATTAATCTTTCAAAGAAATGGTTCAAATGGCTCTGAGCACTATGGGACCTAACATCTGAGGTCATCAGTCCCTTAGAACTTAGGTTTAAGTAGTTCTAACTAACCTAAGGACATCACACACACACACACACACACACACACACACACACACACACACACACACACACACACACACACACACACACACACACCCGAGTCTGGATTCGAACCTGCGACCGTAGCGGTCGCGCGGTTCGAGACTGAAGCGCCTAGAACAGCTCGTCCACAATGGCCGGCCATTAATGTTTCATTGAATTATTAATTTCAACAAGTTTTATTTATTGTTGCGAAATTGCGCTACCAAAACAATCGAGTTTTGCTATGTGGATGCTGTTGAGAATTTCTGCATTTTCGTACCGCTATATTTTTGACTATATCTGTCGATGGTGTTGTTGTTGTCTTCAGTCCTGAGACTGGTGTGATGCAGCTCTCCATGCTACTCTATCCTGTGAAAGCTGCTTCATCTCCCAGTACCTACTGCAACCTACATCCTTCTGAATCTGCTTAGTGTATTCATCTCTTGGTCTCCCTCTACGATTTTTACCCTGCACGCTGCCCTCCAATGCTAAATTTGTGATCCCTTGATGCCTCAAAACATGTCCTACCAACCGATCCCTTCTTCTAGTCAAGTTGTGCCACAAACTTCTCTTCTCTCCAATCCTATTCAATACCTCCTCATTAGTTACGTGATCTACCCATCTAATCTTCAGCATTCTTCTGTAGCATCACATTTCGAAAGCTTCTATTCTCTTCTTGTCCAAACTAGTTATCGTCCATGTTTCACTTTCATACATGGTTACACTCCAAACAAATACTCGGAGAAACGACTTCCTGATACATAAATCTGTATTCGATATTAACAAATTTCTCTTCTTCAGAAACGCTTTCCTTGCCATTGCCAGTCTACATTTTATATCCTCTCTACTTCGACCATCATCAGTTATTTTACTTCCTAAATAGCAAAACTCCTTTACTAATTTAAGTGTCTCATTTCCTAATCTAATCCCCTCAGCATCACCCGATTTAATTTGACTACATTCCATTATCCTCGTTTTGCTTTTGTTGATGTTCATCTTATATCCTCTTTTCAAGACACTGTCCATTCCGTTCAACTGCTCTTCCAAGTCCTTTGCCGTCTCTGACAGAATTACTATTTCATCGGCGAACCTCAAAGTTTTTACTTCTTCTCCATGAATTTTAATACCTACTCCAAATTTTTCTTTTGTTTCCTTCACTGCTTGCTCAATATACAGATTGAATAACATCGGGAGAGGCTACAACCCTGTCTCACTCCTTTTCCAACCACTGCTTCCCTTTCATGCCCCTCGACTCTAATAATTGCCATCTGGTTTCTGTACAAATTGTAAATATCCTTTCGCTCCCTGTATTTTACCCCTCTGTCGATGGTATCCTTAATATTTTTCGATACGATCGCATTTCAAATGCCTAATAGAGTCCATGACTCAGCTCCATAGAGTAGGACACCGAACGTGTAACATCGAAGTAGTCGACTGCTCTGAAGGTTCTCAGCAGTCGCCGCGGACTAAATGACTGCAGGGGACTCGATGCATTGGCCATAAGTTTTCTAGTAATTCTGGAGATTTTCCTTTGGACTAAGTATGAAGTCGTTCCTTGTTGCTTAGATCGTGCAGGTTTCAGACCGATTGTGTTAGTATTGCTACACTACTAAATGTGTATCCACCACCATATCAGGGTATATAATGAAACGGCGGCCCTCTTTCGTCATGCCTTACAAGGAGATATCTCCAGCGGTAGGATCGACTTTTTGGAACCATCTATACGGTTATGTAGGTTAAGCACCCAAGTATCGCACACTGCAGCCATTCATCCTGTTGAGTCGACGTTAGCGAGGAAGTGACGAGAAAAGAAATTCGGAATTTTGTGTGAGACTCGATAGTATGAAGAAAGCCGAATGACATCAGTTGGTTATGAGGATAATTGAAAGGATACTAGCTTCACATGCATGAGGTTGTGGGTTCGAATCTCACCAGAGAAATAAATCTATTTTAGGTCTTTATCGAAGTGACATTGATAATCATATTCCTTCAACTGATGTAAATATATATATAGATTTTTAGTTCCACTCCTGGGTCACGTGATTCAATAGTGATATGAACTTCTTCATTTGGTCTGGTTTTTCTTCTTATCATCCCTTCTCCACTGGAAATATTTGTTTGTGAACTTTTAATTATCTTCATGTATCAATTCCGATTTAATGCCTCCTGTTTTTATTACCCTGTATTTTCATCTACGTTATTGTGTACATTATATCGATTTCTCACTTTGCTTGAATTTTATTTTACTTAGAAAACATTCTCTCATTTATGTCCTCATCTACACTATAATTTCCATAGTGCACAAAGATTTTATGTTATGTTTTAAATATTTGTATATCGATTACCATGCAAAAAAGGCACGTCTCCCAAAGAAAAACGTTTTTCACATTAATGCACAGTCAATATAAATAGATTATTTCGTCTTTTGTTTTTTAATTCATTTATCGGAGTTTTGAAGTAATTCAATAGTCAAACAGATAGGTGTAATAAATTACACATTCACAAAAATTCCGATTGGAAGAAAAATTAAACAAATGGAAAAGTTCATACGGTGACTAAAACGATGTGACAAAAGAATAGAACGAAATAAATTACATTTAAACTAATAAATAGAGTACAAATAAACATCAAAGTCATTTCTATAAAGATTTAAAAATATTACTGCGCCTGACGAGGCATGGTTAAGCTTCTATCGTAACCATTATGACACGTAACCAGACTGTGGAATACGACTTCCTTCACGCTATGTAGCATCACGCAAAATTTTGAAATCTTTTCCGTCAGTTACTTTCAAACTGAGGGCCACCTGGATGCAGGGATCTTAAGTTGCACTACGGCTTATTTGGATTCAAAAAGTCGATCCCACCGCTGGGGGCTCTCCTTGTTAGTTTTAAGAGTAACAAACGGCTCATTTTGAAATAACAGTAATATCGCAGTCCAGTAGCGCCGGACCCTGCAAACTTGAAAGACAACTCCAGCAAAGGCAAAGAAAATGTTACTGTAGCAAGTAAATTACTGTAGGCAACTGAACAACAACGAAATAATAACAATAATTGGTTCGCAGGAGAGCTTCTGTAAAGTTTGCAAGGTAGGAGACGAGGCACTGGTAAAGCTGTGAGGACAGGGCGTGAGTCGTGCTGGGGTGGCTCAGTTGGTAGAGCACTTGCCAGCGAAAGGCAAGGGTCCCGAGTTCGAGTCTCGGTGCGGCACCCATTTTCAGTCTGCCAGGAAGTTTCAATAATAATAATAATAGATCCAGTCATATTAATATGACCAACTCCTATTTTCGAGGTCAACGTGTAATAACCCATAGACTCCAGGAGATAGCATTAGTAGGTGATGAATGGGGGTGGGGGGAGGAGGCTGGAAACAGTGAAGTCGTTGTCATAATGCGTAAAAGGGGCGATTTATGTGACGTCCAACAGGGCATAATCGTTGGCTTTCTTCCCAAGGGTGGAAGCATTTCCGAAACGGCAAAATCTGTAATCTTTTCACATGCCACTGTATGTAAAGTAAACCGTGAGTGGCAAAATCTCGGTATTCTAATCCGGCTCCAAGGCAAGTGTGTTGGACTACGGGCAGTAGGCGACACAGGTGAACGATAGCTGCAGATGTGTGTGCTGGCGAGAAGACGTGCAACTTTTGTGCAGCTGACAGCCCAGGCGAACCGAGGGCTGCCACCAATGTTTCCTCAACAACTTATGGGCTTCCGCAGTGGGCACCTGGTCCCTGCACCCACGCTGACTGCTCTTCATTGGCGTTGAAAGCTTCCATTTGCACGCCGGTACCACAACTGAAAGTCCACTGAGTGCTACAGGTGGCCTCTCCATATTCATCACATTTTGTGCTCCATCGGACAGATTGAAAGCAAACGCCCTGCAACCCTGAGGGAGTGTTATGGTGTGGGCAATGTTTTCGTGGCACTCCCTGGGTGATCTCGTTGTTCTGAAAGGCACAATTGATCAACCCTAGTACGCACCTATCCTTGGGGACCAAATACACCCCTAGATGCACGTGTAACATAGCTCGCAGTGTATGTGCGTGGTTCTGAAAGCTCTAGGATGAATTTACCGTACTGCCCTCACCACCAAATTTTCCGCCTTTAAACCCAATCGAGAATCTGAAAGGTCACCTCGATCGAGTAGTTTGTGCCACGGATCCTCAATCGATAGAATTCTATCGCAGCATGACAAGTACTGGGGTAGGAATGGCTTCTTATGACTGTCGTTACATCATTGACTCTATTCCTGTACGTCTCGTGCTGCAGAAGGTGTTTATTCGGTATTTTAACACGTGGTCAGATTACTGCGACTGGACAGTGTAATAATAATAATAAATTTCGCTTATTTCAGTGCCCTCGTTTAAGTCTTTCAATTGGACGGCACTTTGAAGACATGCTTATCATTAACGTACTCCAGTTGTCCAACCGGGGAAAGGGAATCGGCAGTTTAACGTGGAATCCGCACCACATGTTGTTTCTACCGACTCCTCATATCATTGAGAGGTGAAGGCTGTATTAAAAGCAGACAGAAAAATTTATTTGTTCATCTGGGATTCGATCCCGAGATTCTCGATTTGCAGGCACGCGCTGTGCCGGTAGACCACCAGGTCCAACAGTTACGAGACGGTAATCGAACTGTATTGGCAGAGTATTTCGTCGTATTTTGCGTCAAGTAAATGTGCTGTGGTGCAAGCCAAAGTACATTCACGCTAAGGGCATCAGTTCCGATCCCAGAAAAATGTGCAGCCAGAGCAGTATTGTAAGTAAAAATCAAACTCTTCCATTTTTCTTACCGAATTGCTATACATCTAGAAAACAAACCAAAATTGTGAAAACATTTCATACAAGATTACTGACAAATTTTTATGAGTAAAAATAAACGGGTATGGTAATATACATGGAGGTGAATGAAAAGTAGTGGCAGTTTGGCTATAATTCATGTCAGTCTTCATTGACTAAAATTCACTTTATCACATTTCCGTCTCGCGTCTCGATCACTTTCCACACCCACATGAAAGATGTCATACACTGTCTGTGCATCCATCTGTGATGATGTCTCGCTAGGACCGCCATATGGTGTCTTATCATTTGCTGTAAGACGTGCCACGAAATACTTCGTTCATTTGGGTGATCAGGCCATAATTGGGGGGACTCTACCGGATGAATACGGTGGATGTCCCAGTATGTCCCGCTGCCACGTATGCGGTGCTCCTGCACAGGGCTCGTCGTTTGGCGTCGTGTAAGTTGGTAGAATGCAGCACTGGAGGGAAAGATTGTTGCGCGCTCCGACCACGTGCCCTTCCAGTCTGCACCCAAGCACGTTTTTCGTGTTTCCCAAACATACTATTAAGGCACTCGAGCTAGCCTCTCCAACTCTGAGAGAGTACACACTGCAACTGACTCAAACACGACTTGTGCTGCTGACTTTACTACTTCAGCCCACCATCTGTCAGCAACAGAAAGTGTGCGTACCGAATGACTCACATCCGTCATATTATGGCATTGTGCTACCACTTTTTATCCAACACATGCAAAGACGCATGTGTGACTACTTGTTGTCTCCCATCTTGGTAGTGGCCTAATTATTGGGAGATTTTGAAGTGCATTATCTATACGTGGTGTATCAAAAACAATCATCCGACCTGGGCCGTCTATATTTCTGGAACTAAGAAACATATACAATGAATACAATGAATTTTGTCCTTTGATGTACGAAAACTAAAAAAGTTATTTTCATCCTTTTCATTGGTGTTCAATATGCATCGTTGAGATGCACGGAACATGTCAATGCGGTGTTCAAATTGTACCAACACTGCAGCAAGCATGTCTGGAGTTACAGTTTCCACAGGTGCTGTTATGCGATGTCTCAGTTCATTTATTGCTGTTGGTAATGTAGGTACATAAAGAGTCCCTTACAAAACCATACATATATAATCACATATAGTCGGGTGCGGTGACCTTGGAGTCTAGTAGTCTAAGGGTGAGTGATTTAGTCCAGTGTGAACGATCCATCGTTCAGCAATCGTTTGATTTAGAAATTCCCACACTTCCAGATGCCACTGTCGCGGTGCCCCATCGCATTGGAAAATGAAGTCGTTCGAATCAAACTGTGGGAAGAGAAAGTTTTCAGGCATATCGAGATATATGCTTACTGTAACAGTGTTTCCGGCAAAGAAATATGAATCATACACATTTTCCCTCTAAACTGTACAAAATACATTAAATTTAGGAGAGTCTATTTTATGTTGTACACCTTCATGTGGTTGTCCCGTACCTCATATTGTCACATTATGACAGTTCACCTCTCTGTGTAAATGGAGTGTTGCCTCGTCACTAAACACTAACTGTGGGAGAAAACGGCCATCCTCCACCTTGACAAGAGTGAAATTATGGAACTTCACACGATGTATCGCCCTCACGAACAGCTCGCATTAGCTGAATTTAATATTGTTTGATGCATAAACGTCGACGCAGAGACGCCAGACGGACATCTGGGACGTGCTGAGCTCTCGAGCTGCACGGCGAACGGATTTCTGCGGACCCCTCGTGAAACTGTGGCGGATGCGTTTGACGTCTGT
Source organism: Schistocerca gregaria (assembly GCF_023897955.1). NCBI lineage: Eukaryota > Metazoa > Arthropoda > Insecta > Orthoptera > Acrididae > Schistocerca > Schistocerca gregaria. The sequence continues at coordinate 60,009 of NW_026061895.1, read as the reverse complement.
GTCAGGCATTCGGGGAATGCCCGGCGATTCGCCTTTCCGCAAACCTTCTCTTTCTCTTAATCGTTGATGCCATCATCTAATGCTCTGTGCTGTAGGAGGATCATCATCGTACCTTGTACGAAAGTCACGTCGAACACTTATTACTGCCCACACTGCGCAAAATGCAGAACACAAAACGCTTCCTGACGCCGCGACACCATTTTTACTAGGACTGAAATGGTCGGACAGTGCTGCTGCCAAGCGGTAACCATGTAAAGCCGTAGGGTTTGCTCTTTCCAGCAGTACGCTATTCACGCACATATGTCGAATAACATAATAGTTACTTTTTTTAAAAAAATCGGTTGATCCTTTTTGATACACCCTGCATATTTACACCCTAAGCAGTACCACCAATAAATTATCCCAGTGTGAAGGAAATCGTTAGATGTGATGTATGATGTACGTGTAAAGGCAAACAAATGATAACAATTGCTGTTAAATTGGGTGACTCATTCAGGAGAAAGTCATAACGCGTTGGGCCACCTCTGGCCCTTAAGGAAGCAGCTATTCGACTTGATCTTCATTGATAAAGTTGGTGGATGTCCTCCTGACGGATGTCGTACCATATTCAGTTCAATTGATTTGTTACATCGTCAAAATCTCGACCTGGTTGCAAGGATAATCCCATATAGCTCCAAAATTGGGGAGAGAGGTGGAGATCTTGTTGGCCAGTGTATTGTCACGTACGTACACACAGATGAAACTCTCAACATGTGTGATGCATAAAATATCGTCTACACTGAAAGCGTTCCCAGCAGAGGTTAACCCCTCGTAATGGCAAAAGGTGGTCATACCGCATATTGAAGTCCACTACCAGGTGTCTGGATACTTTTGATCCGATAGTGTATTTCAGAATGTTAGCAGTGGCCAGAATTTGGGACATTCGGCTTTGAGCTTAAAGCTGGTGCGAGGCGGTTCAAGATACCTCTAAAAATAGACACATCTGGCAGCATTAGAGTGAAATGTCCATCAAAGAAGCTGTGTTGCGCTCTCTACCTACAGTTGTTCTCGTGGGCGTCAGAGCCCCCGTACGCAAGAGGCCCCCTGGGTTTTATACTGCGGACACGGTAGTCGCGCCTGATGAGCTCTCAGAAATTATGAAATGTATTCGAAATTTCTATTATGGTGGAACAACAACTGTACAATATACCGGAAACATGCACGATGTTCCGAAATTTCCGTTACAAACTCCTAGTGTAGATGAGGAATCAGTACACAGTACTCGTATTCTGAATTGGAACCCATCTCCTGTAACGCACCGTTTCCTCGCTACAGCCGTCGGAAAACATGTTAGTAACGCTACCACTTGTACAAGTAAGTCATTAGCTGTGACCCAGTACATCGATAGTCCCACAATTCCACTCATTGAAAGGAAACTTGATAAGTTTTTAGAAACACTCTTCTTTACAATACGGCCTTTTGAAACTTAGGTGCGCTGCGTCTCTTTGTAGCACTGCAGTCACCCGTGCTGACGGTGAACGCACCATTATCTCAAAGTCGTTGCGCAGTTGTGGCGAAAAGCGTATGCCGTGATGTTGGACGCTGCTGAGAACGAGCTTGATAAAGGCGACGAACTTCGCCATACAGTAGGATCATATCGGTGTATTCGGCAAAAGTGCACTCCGCAATATTGCTCTAATACTGACAGACACTTGAGTGACGCACGAGCCTTGTCAGAGTGGCAGGGCTGACGGTGAATGACATCCGACGTAAGCATCTTCCCCCACCCCTTCCGCCATCCCACGATGGCTACCCTGTTGCATACCCACCTAGCAAACATGTATTCAAACGGCTGTAGCACGGAAAGTATACGTTTCCGTACGGGGTTCAAATTAAAAATATTGTTGCTTAGTTCCCTCTAAAAGTGCTAGAATTTCGGAAAACTCTGTATCTGTCCAGTAAACTGTACAGCTGGTGTCGTACCACATTCGAAATATCCGATTATGTTTCAGGATTTGGGTGTTATGGCATTTTGCAGAAACATTACTGAATATTGTTATCATTAAAGTGAACTACCGTTTCTGTCTCCATACCATAAATCATAAGTACCATTTATATCGTTTCAAGCACTATTCAGCTGCTAGGTTTTAGGAAAAAATAATTGTATCATTCTCAAAATATCGGACAGAAGCGATATAGTTCCTACAAAGAACGCTAGCGAAGATGAACAAGTGCTCATGGTTCCTGATGTATGCATGTAACAGCCTATGTGTACTGCACATTGTTTTCTTCTCTCGTTCCGTACCACCACACCTGAAAGTTTCCTGTCCTACATCTTAGCAACAACGATAACGGTACATACTGAGGTAACAGAAAGGTTCTCTGTTATAATTTTCCGGTACAAGGACATAATCTCAAATTTATGCATTTTTCCATCTGCATCATCTTAGAAAGGTTGTAACATCTTCGTGGGATCCCTCTATTTTTGTAGGCACCGGTATCTATAACTTTGACGCTCTGTAGCGTCGCTGGCTGACGTTTTCAGAAGTAGATTCCTATGTAAAACTTCATCAGTTACGTCCCCTGAACAGCCCTGAGTAGTGTGAAGCATGATTTGTGAAACACCCTGTATAAAGAATGAATAACATCAGGGAATGGACTAGAATCCTGTCTCACTCACTTGTCACGTATTTCCTTTCTTTCATGTCCTTCAACTCGTACAGCTGCTGTCTCGTTTCTGGTGGAGTTCTAAGTAATGCTTCGCTCGCTATATTTTATTCCTGGTTGCATCTTAAATTCAAACTGTATATTCTGGTCAACATCGTCAAAAGTTTTTTCTGTATCGAAAGATGTTATAAATATGGGTGAAGTACCCTCCAAATTGATTTTCCTCTAAATCAGCTTCTGTAAGGTGCTCCATTCCTCTGCAAATAGTTTGTATCAGTATTTTCAGCTAGGAGTTATCATAGTGGTGGTTTGAAAATATTCGCACTGACCACGAGTTGCCTTATTTGGTATTGGTGCTATTACGCTTCTCGTTTAGTGTGAGGATTTAGCGGGTATTTCAGCCGGCGTACTCGTTCAGGAATGAAGCAGCAAATCCCGGCAGAGTGAGTCGTCGCCAGCTCCGCTAGAGTCCACTGGTAGCGAAGCCCTGCGCTACAGACAACTGACTGTGTGAGGGACCAGTAGCGACACCTAGCAGCGATGTGGTGAAAAGGAAATAGTATTGCTAAAAGTTTATCCACGATTTTTAGCATTTAGAATGGAGTTATGGCACGGAATTTCATAGAAAAAGAAAACAGCTATAGTAGCAGTCTCTCTCTCGCAATGCAACAATAGTACAACAACAATAGACCAACTGAATCTGTAGAGGTAGTAATAAAATTTATTTTCTGACCTGCAAGATACTTTCATATAAAGCTGAGCCTGAGAGGATGTCAGCTAACTACCGTCAGAAATATAATATGAAACATGTAGACCTGTCAGTAAAATCGTCAAGAAATTCGTTTTTTAAATGTTAAATGTTATCTGTTTAATTTAACATTTAGCTCACATAAAACCAGGATAATTATCCTCTTTCATACAAAGAAAGAGAGTACCTCATTAGTGACCTGTGTCATATCATAATCTCATTTTGACTCTTGAATAATTAAAAAAAAATTGATATAATATTTTGCATTTCTTTTGACATTGAAACAATTTATCCTGTTCCTGCACTGAGAATGTACTAAGTAAATATGTAATATATGTATCAGTATTATAGCCAAATTTATTTTTCTAATTACTGATTATTAAATACCAAAACAGCTTCCAATTTCTTGTAGTTATCTTAGCAGCATTTAGAACAAAAACGAAAATAAAACGTATTAGTTTTTTTAGTAAGGATATTATTTCATTGTTGTAATCCTACAAATGTTCATGATACTATGCTGTTTCTTTTGACAGTGAGATATAATATGTAGAAAGTACCTGGAAAATATATGCAGATGTGGTCTGGTGAAGAAAGTGTGCGTATTAAAATTTAAAATAAGTGATTGCAGCAGCATAGTGAGGTATATTTTGTAGTGTGGGAGTGAGCTCCACGTGGGATCCGAAGCACGGACCCCACGGGGGTGCCCGGCATGCGCCACATGCCAGGGCAGAGGTGGAGGCTAGTGTTCGGAAATCTGAAAATTCCAGCGCCGGCCGGGGATTGAACCCCGGCCCGGCTGGGGCGAATAGCCCCAGCCGAGGCGCTGGAACGTTCCAGACCCCCTTACCACTAGACCACCGGGGACCCCGGCCGTTTCCTGCTCTGAACTCGGTTTGGTAGTCCTGTCACACTTCCTGTTGTCGGCTGTGTTTACATCGGACGCTGAGTGGCATAGTGTAGCCGGCAACATTAGAACGCTGTGAGGGGGAAGTGTTTACCTCCGACTAGTAGCTGTCCCCCCTACCCAGGTGAAGTAGCTTTACAGTTACCAAAGACATTTGAAATCAGCCTTTGCGACTGTATGCAGTCGACGGTTGTTAATCGTTTGTTTCAACCTGTTCCCAAATGCCTCGAGAAAACCGAAGCAACTTCTTCACTAATCGAGTCGACTGTCATAACAGAGCGACCCGCAGACATTCTGTAATTACAAGTCAACGCCTAGCTTACACCAGATAATTCTGTCTGTTTCATCAGTTGTTTTAACAGTGCACGAAATACCACAGCATATTATTAATCCGTTGCAAATAAATTTCTGTGTGTGCAGTTCAGGTCTGCGCCGTAGATTTTTCGTGAGAACGTCGGGATAAAATCGTAACATGTGTTTCATATTAATATGAAATTTAGTTAACAATATCTTTATTACAGTGGTCACACTCACAATTTTGGACTTTTCAGTGGCTGGGGTACGATATAGCCTTTGAGTACGTTATCGCGTTGCGCAATTTCTTCCGACTCTGAGGGAGCTGTCGCCTTCTCTCAGCGCTGCCCTTTTTAGGCTTTTCTCGCGTTTTCTGTAATTTAGAGCATATTTACAAGTCCTGAGACGAACTCTTCCTGTGTGTCGTAGGTTTAAACTCAATATAGATTTTCGTTTATATTCCGGCAAATACTTTTATTTTCTATTACTCCTAGCGGCGCTCCCTAAGCTGTTCATCGCAATGACACACGAATGAGAATCCTAGCTTACAACTTTACACTAAGATGATTCCTAACAATGACCCGCATATGCCAACACAGGCAATAAGCGACAACCACGTGACTTAACCTTTGTTTGCGCACTGTCGGTCTCGTAATTAATAGTGATTCAAATCTGACGCCATTTTGTCATATAAGAAACTCCGACCAAGGAGAAACTAGACGTTTTCACGTCAGAATACCTTCCAGGAAGTTTTCGACTTTCGTAAAACAGAAACGAGTTTCGACGCTGTGGAATGCTTCGAGAAGTAGTAGGTGACGAATTGTTTCGGGATTTTACTATCCATGCTGCAAACGATCATCGAGCAGAAAGATAATGTTGCTGATAATTGTTAAAAGGCGGGAGCAAGCAGACCGGCGAGGCGAGTTCCCGCCTCTTGCTGAAAGCTTATGGAATTGGCTTACTCAATGCAGGGTAGCAAGGGTATTTGTCTGAGGTTATAGCTTAACGGAACGCTAAATCATTAACGGTTAGTCTGGGAACCGAAATCTCAGATACAAATAAGAAGTGACACGCTAAATCCAAAGACATAAGGTGGTTTATAAGAAATTTAGTTCACAAAATGCATCCATTCGTAACAGTTTGTTCAATATTGAAAAATGAATGAAGCTGAATTTATGTATTTTTGAAGATTTGTGCGTGCCTTCCGTTTCAAATACAAAAGGAAATAACATGTAAGAAAACTGGGGACACAATTGAACAAAAGTCGCAATTTTATTTCGATTTTTCCTGATTCCATCTGGAATAAAGGCGAGTTAAATAGAATAATTAATTCTAACTTTTTCTTACATCCTTCGAATTGTGCGGACTCGATTGTAACTGGCCCTTGGGCTTCGAATTTTTTAGAGTCTGCAAAGTAAAAATAAATCTTCTCGTGCTACTATCCACTTTTCAGCGGATGCTGATTTGGTTGTCCTTCTTAGTATATCAATATGATTCTAGAGTCCTAATCCACGTACGCAACGCTGTTACGGTATAAACGTACGTTTATTTTTACCAAATTTGCGTAAGAATGCGCTTTTGCTATGCATACCCACTCCTTAAATCCGCCATCAGGCAAAAGAAAGTGAATACATTTCCTTTGTTTTTCACCCTTCATCGATGACAAGTGATAATGACTTGGCAGCAGAGACCTGTTTAGCTTGAGTGAGTGCTTAAACGAAAGGCATGGACGAATAAAAATACAAAACAGATATATACGTAACGTCACGTAACCATGAAGAAAAGCAGACTTGGTTTATTTTACCATATAAGTTAATTCTTTTAGAATCTCATAAGTGGAATTAACAATTTCGGTCGCTTTCTACATCTAGGAACGTTCTTTATAATAGATAAGTCTCTGATATTCACTTACAGCATTGTTGTGTCTTTTCCCCTTGCATTTGTGAATTGTCTTCTCAGACTGCAGATTTCTGAGCAGCACTGGTGCCATTAGCCTAAATTTATGTTGGTCTACAGCGCTGAGGTTGATCCCTCACCTGTGGTCGAGTGAGAGATCATTCCAAAGTGTGGCAGGCAGCGAACGACTTTGCGAGGGGCTGATCGTAGGGCCTCCAGAGGAAGCTTCTTGGAACGCAAATTCTGGGCGTTCACAGAAGGTGAATTTGCTGGTAGTTCGGAACTCCAATAATAGGCGAGTAATTGGGCCCCCTTAATAACATGGCTGCCAAGGAGGGGAAGGACGGCAGTGTGCACAAGGTGAGGGAGTCATTCCTGATTTGTAAAGAGTGTTCCGGATGCCATGAAGAGTACAGGGCGCAGCCAATAGCAGGTGGTGGCCCCAGTCGGTTCCAATGGCGTGTGTCGCTTTGGATTGGAGGAGATTCTCTCTGGTTTTGTTTAGCGGATATGGTTAAGCGAGTTTAAGGCGGAGCTCACAATCTGCACCATCATCGACAGAACTGACTGTGATCCTTCGGTGCAGAGCCGAGTGAAAGGTATGAACCATAGGCTCGGGTGGTTATCTTACTGTGTAGGACTCAGAGTCCTTGACTTGTGCCATAGGGTAGTGGGTTTCTGGATTCCGCTTAATAGGTCAGGAGTCCACTATACACAGGAAGCGGCTACACGGGTAGCGGGGGCGGATTTGTAGGTTATAGGGTCTCAGGAAAACATAGAAATGGCGTCTGTCTAAAAGGGGGCAGGTAACACACAGTAAGGTGGTTGTAGAAACGATCGGTGTTGTAAATTATCGTAACTGTGTTGGGAAAGAACCAGAGCTCCAGGCCCTAATAGAAAGCACTGAAGCTCTCAAACAGTTATAGGTACGGAAAGCTGGCTAAAGCCGGAAATAAGTTAAGCCGAAATTTTTTCAAACGACCTAACAACGTTCAGAAGGGATAGATTAAACATAGTTGGTGCTGGAGTATTTATTGCTGTCAGAAGTAGTTTACCTTGTAGTGAAACTGAAGTAGATAGTTCCTGCGAAATAGTTTGGGTAGAGGCTGTACTTGTCAATCGGACTAAACTGGATCGTTTTACCGACCCCCGAGTGAGAGGATATAGTTGCTGAACAGTTCAAAGAAAACGTGAGTCTCATTTCAAAAGGTACCCCACTCACACAATTATAGTCGGTGGTGATTTCAATGTATCCTCGATATGCTGGAAAATTTACACGTTTAAAGCCGGCGGCAGGCTTAAAACGTCACCTGAAATAGTACTGAATGCTTTCTAAAAAAAGTATTTTGAACTATTAGTTCGTGAGCCCACTCGAAGCATAAATGGTTACGAAAGCGTACTTGACGAATACAGGGATTGGCGACCACAAGGCAGTTGCCTGTACACTGAATACTGTAACACCTATAACCATCAAAAAGAAACTTAAAGTACATCTGTTTAAAAAAAGCTGACAATGCTCTTAACGATTTTTAAGGAAACAGCCTCCACTCCTTCCGATCTGATCATGTAAGCGTAGAAAAGATGTGGAATGATTTCAGAGAAATAGTATCGATTGCAATTGAGAGATATATATACCACATAGATTAATAAGTGATGGTACTGATCCCCCATGGACAAAACGGGTGAAATCGCTGTTGCAGAAGTAACGAAAAAGCATGCCAAATCTAAAAGAATCCAAAATCCGGAAGACTGGCAATGTTTTGCAGAAGTTCTAAATATAGCGGTTACTACAGTGCGAGATGCTCTTGATAATTTCCGCAACAAAACTCTGTTTCGAAATCTGGCGAAAAACCCAGAGATTCTGTTCATGCATAGAGTACACCAGTGTCAAGACGCAATCCGTACCTTCACTGCGCGAAAGTAACGGTGGAGTTACTGATGACAGTGCCACTAAAGTAGAGTTAAGAAACGTGGTTTTCCGAAACTCCTTCAGCAAAGAATACGAAGTAAGCCTTCCCGAAGCCCAGTCAACAGAAAGTGCCAAAATGAGAAGCATATGTCCTCGGTGTAGCAAAGCAGCTTAAATCACTTATTAAAGGCAAGGTTTCCGTTCCAGATTGTATACCAGTCAATTTCCTCTGAGTGTGCTGATACAATAGCTCCATGTTTAGTAATTATATACAACCGCTCACAGAAAGATCCGTACCTAAAGACTGGAAAATTGCTCAGGCCACACCAATTTGTTAAAGTACTGCCTTTTGTGATGTTTAACAATACTGTTGGCAAGCGTACTTGTTATACAAATGGGCACGGCATAGGCTTACGGTCGTAAAATATATTTCAGCGTTAAACTGGAAATAGTTGTAGGAGAGTATCAGAAGTAATAACCTAATGAGATCTTTAATTTCTTGTACATTAGGTTTATGTGTTGGAGAAGATTCTCATCAGTAATTTTAATAGTCTCAAAAATGTGAATGTTAGCAAGTAAATTAACTACGTTAAAGGATACGAAATTACCATCATTAGGAATTGGAAATGTTTTTAATTTTAGCTGTTAGTTAAAGGGAATTTTTGACAGTGTAGTTTTCTTCAAAGACATAATACTCTTTAAATGGTGTATGAGATTTTTTGCCGATTTCATAGAAGCGCCGTCTGTATAGTTAACACTGTGGACAGGAAGCGAAGGCGGTGTGCAGTCGGAGGCGATGCTGGGTTCGTAGCGGTGGGCACCAATTGTCGGCTACGACGGGACTGCCCGGGAGGCACACTCACGTGGCCGCACGTGTCACGGTGGATGCAGCAGAAGGTCCATAGCATCAGTGACCCTGTCGCGGATGCGTGCACCACCTGTTCTAGTGTCTCGTGTACACGAAGGACCTCTGCGGACCGAGCTGCAACTTTCTTAGCTCGCTGGACTGTGCAGTTACTGATATACAGGGGCTATGCTCTATGCAGCCTGCCTGGCAGAGGTGTGTTGCAGGGTGGCATTAGAGCCTGACGGCTTCCGCGACTGGACAAATGAACTGGCGATAAAAAAAAATCATAGCAACAAACGAACAAAAAATCATGTAGAGTAATGAAATTTCGGGAATACGTCTGTCTATGTAGGATATTTAAGTAATTAACATTGCAGCATCACAGGGCAACGTAAGCGCGAAATAAGCCGTTGCAAAAGTGACATGCTGGTAAGTTAATAACAGATGTAACGATCAGAATGTTGAATGCAAGCATTGAAACGGGCACGCATTGTGTTGTAATGGTGTGCGATGTCAGTTTTGTGTCGCAAATGCCGGTGGTTTGGGGGTCAGTGAAATGCATGCTACTGGGCCCCTTGGCTCGGGGCTGTCCCTGAAGTAATCGATTTTTAATTCGTTATGTCGCCGACTGCTGTTCGAATTGCTACTGCAGAAGAAATGTGATGTGCCAGAGACGTACGCCAGACACGACTGCCTTCCCTCTTGGTAGCGCCACGTGACCGGTCGGAGCTCGAGCTTTTTGCGACCGTACATTCTCGCGGTCACCGCTGCCAGTATACAGTGCTAAATTTCTGCCAAGTCTCCTGCGAAATCGCTGGAGGAACATCCAGCTTCTCGTGTCCCTATTACACGACCTCGTTCAAACTCATTAAGATGATCGTAATGGCGCCTCTGTCTCCTCAAAGGCATTCTTGGCTAAGATCAAACCACCACGTCCAATCTAGAAGGTAACTAACGCTCACAACCGCCACGGCGTGTATTTACAGTAGACCTGATCTGCACCCTCACAGTGCCCCTACTAACACCATTCTTATGCGAATGGCGCGAAATTTAAATTGACACCATTTTTCAATTGTAGAAACACGCCTACCAACTTTCGTTTATCTCTCACAACTGCTTGTGGTGTTGCGATTTTTTCCGTAGCTGTATGTTCAAGAATTCTGCAGCAAATGGATGTCAACGATATTGGACTGTAATTTTGCAGGTCCGTCCTATTACTGTTCTTATACACTACTGGCCATTAAAATTGCTACAGATGATTAACGGGTATTCATTGGACAAATATATTATACTAGAACTGACATGTGATTACATTTTCACGCAATTTGGGTCCATAGATCCAGAGAAATCAGTACCCAGAACAACCACCCCTGGCCGTAATAACGGCCTTGATACGCCTGGGCATTGAGTCAAACAGAGCTTGGATGGCGTGTACAGGTACAGCTGCCCATGCAGCTTCAACACGATACCACAGTTCATCAACAGTAGTGACTGGAGTATTGTGACGAGCCCGTTGCTCGGCTACCATTGACCAGGCCTTTTCAGTTGGTGAGAGATCTGGAGAATGTGCTGGCCAGGGCATCAGTCGAAAATTTTCTGTATCCAGAAAGGCCAGTACAGGACCTGTAACATGTGGTAACTATTTGCCTGAAATTCTTTACATTGTATGCTATAGCATACAACTGTAGCTATTGTTATTTTCCTGGTTACCTTACTCGCTCACCTACTCGGTTTAAACTGCCGAGAGAAATATCGCAATCACTATTATTGTAGTAATTCCTAACTTGTTGGCATTCTTCGTTAATTTTATAGCGAACTGCTTTTCGTCCCCTGACACATCGTATCTATTCTCGACGGCACCCCTTCACAACGAATACTCTCCGCTCCTCTCTACTCCGTACTGTAACTGGGTTTTCTCTGTTTGTGATGGTCATCTGTCAGGATGAGCACTACTGCAAAGGGCATTTGATTCTAAAGCATTATGTCAGGGTGAAAAACACTAAATAAATTACTTTTTCTCTCTTAACAACATTTTTGCAGGGTGGGTTCATCCTTGCCTCAGGTATGAGGTAGAATGAAACAGCAGTTTTACATAAGATAACTTTTATTGAAAGTTTTGTACAAGGGTTTCTGGCTGGGATACTGGCAACTGTGTCGTTTGCGAAGCCTTCTGCTTGCGTGAGCGGCGGCGTCTGATTACGCACGGCGGTGTGTATCTCGTGTCGCCGTTTCGCCCAGTTGACTGGAGACGCGCATCGCGAGGTGGTCCGTTTAATTATTGAGGAAGAAGTCGTGAATCGGACGGTGACGACTCGGATGTGCGCTGTCTCCTTCCCGTCCTCACGAGTCACTCGGGTACATAAAAATCTGGCCTCAAATACCTTCTGTCTTCTGGCGCCGAGGCTGCTGCTTGCTATTCCATTACAGCGGCGGACTCGGTGCTTCTGTGTACGATGTAGTATCTTCCTGCATGACGGTCTTGAGCACCGACTGTACCGGAACTGAACTGAAAGCTACTCCTGTCGGGCCCACTGCGTCTCGCGTACTTATTCACTTCACTTCACTGGAGGTGAACAACATCGCTGTCGTTGCCTCTTTTGTCACGTCGAAAAGCTTCGCGAAGAATCTTCTTAACGTCGGTCATTGGCTCTCGGAATGTAGGCGAGAGCCTTTGATCACGTGTGACAATTGAGGAACACGTGAGCCGGACGGGCGATGCCCTGACGGCTGAATCGACAGCTTCTGCTTACGTGGGGGAGGACGATAGCTTCTCCTGAATGTGCTGACTTCGCGGTCATTGCCTCCTCTGCTCTGCCCGTTGTTTGCCAGAGCGTAACTCTTCTAAGCTAAACGAAGTTTCTCATTAATTTTAAATTTCTACTTCACTTCACCTTGATTTCACTAATTTATTTCCCTATCTTAAGTACCACTCAACAGTATTTACGCCGATCTCCGTGCACTGTTTTAGGAAAGTGTAATGCCGTCACTACACGGACGGTGTTGTGAACGTCAGTCTTGAGCGTGCCAAGTTGAAAGTGCTGCCGAACGCTCTGACTTGTGCATACAGCATGTGCGTGTCAACGTGGTACACGCGACCGCAGCGGCAGCATCTGGGTCACACATCACCCGGTTGTCCGCCCCGGTAGCTGAGTGGTCAGCGTGACAGACGGGTTCGATTCCTGGCTGGGTTGGAGATTTTCTCTGCTCAGGGACTGGGTGTCGTGTTGTCCTAATCGTCATCATTTCATCTCCAAGGACGCGCAAGTGGCGTCAAGTCGAAAGACCTGCACCAGGCGAGCGGTCGGGAGGCCCTCGTCACACGTTTCTCTCTATCACCCACTTTACAAAATGCATGGGCGTAAAATTCTTAAGCTAGCGCTATTAAAACGCGCCTTTCCTCTCTTGTCCACGTGAGAGTCACGTTGTTCTGCGTGTAGTGTCCACGGACATGTTATAAGGCAGAAAGAGAAGCTCCGTAACAAATAGCGCGATTCAAAGTCTTACTTTATATTTGTTCCTATTCAGCAGCAGAATCTTCACAACATGTGAAATAAAAAAGAATTGTTTTACACTTTCTTGTTATATCTTACTGCATGTAGTGCAATCTGTCTTGTAGATTAAACCATTCGAACAAACTCCATCCTCAGATGGAACGTACATATGTAACATCGAATATTAGAGAATATACTTTCTTTTCGGTGCAATAAAAGTATCAGATCCTAACAGAAAAAGCGAAGACTAGTAATAAAAATATTCGGATCCACTGAGGCGCAAACAAGAATCACATTACCAGCTACCTCATCATTTCGCTCTACCGACTGTGACTGTCGAATGGTCATACATTGAATCTGACCTATTGAAAGTTTTAATGGTAGATACGTTATTAACTGACACTGAAATATGACAGATTGTATCAACGACAATGCGTTTCTTATGGATCCTCACTGTGCCCGTTTACAGTCTGTCCCCACTCTGGCTACCCAGCCACGTCACCGGGCGCCTCCACAGGCTGTCTCACGACGCAGTACCGCCCTGCCGCGGCGCGCGCTTTAAGTCGGCGGCGACGCCGTCTGCATACACGGCCCGGCAGCGTTAATTTTTAGACGAGTGTTTTAGTACCGTAAAGAATACAAAAGACGATAGCTTCTTCCGAAACATAACGCTATAGAGTAAATAATATTAACATATGAACGTAAGTCGGGATTTTACTACAAACATGGAACCGAATGCCTGTTCATGTGAATGTACGTTCCTCTACTTCTACCCCATAAAGCGCAATGAAACTGTAGAATTTAAGAATTATTCTCACTTTGTGTTTCTACTAAAGGATAGAAGTTTTCTTTGAAGGATTGCGTTGAAACTTAACAGGTCTTGCAACACGATGAGTGTTTAAAAAGTAACAAGAAATTTACAATTTCTTGTGTTGTACTAGTCCGATTTGCACTACATTTTTTGTCACTGCCTTCGTAAACGTACGTGAAAAGTATGTGGACAATGTTATATCCATTGGCTATTTGCTCTATTGTCAGCTGTCAAAAAGGATACATGTGTTTTGGTAGCATCAACGATTATTTGTTTTGTGTAAAAACAGATTAGAGAATCTTTCTTACATAAAGAGTATGGAATTTTAGAAAAGTTAAATATTCCTTTTGGCGAGCCTGTTACGAGTAAAACTGGAGTTTTTTGTTTCACGACAATTTGTAGTTTCCGTAATGTCGGCACTATTTTTAGATTGATGTAAAAGCCCTCCATCGTTTGTGGAAGGATCGATTTTATGAAATTGTCTACGACGACGGGTTTCCTCCCAAAATTACTAGTTTTCCTTCGTGGCGATCCCTGTAAACCACGCGGTTTATTTTTGCTTTCCTTCCTTAGGCGTGACAGACGTTTGCATAAATTGGAGCCCTTTGCTTGGAACGGGTAACAGTTCTTTTCGTGTCACCTCCTTAACACACGCTCGTTACATCTACATCTACATCCATTCTCTGCAAGCTACCTGACGGTGTGTGGCGGAGGGTACCTTGAGTATCTCTATCAGTTGTCCCTTCTATTCCAGTCTCGTATTGTTCGTGGAAAGAAGGATTGTCGGTATGCCTCTGTGTGACCTCTAATCTCTCTGATTTTATCCTCATGTCTCTTCGCGAGACCTACGTAGGAGGGAGCAATATACTGCTTGACTCCTCGGTGAAGGTATGTTCTAGAAACTTCAACAGAAGCCCATACAGAGCTACTGAGCGTCTCCGTGCAGAGTCTTCGAGTTTATCTGTCATCTCTGTAACGCTTTCGCGATTACTAAATCGTCCTGTAACGAAGCGCGCGGCTCTCCGTTGGATCTTCTCTATCTCTTCTATCAACCCTATCTGGTGCGGATCCCACACTGCTGAGCAGTATTGAAGCAGTGGGCGAACAAGGGTACTGTAACCTACTTCCTTTGTTGTCGGATTGCATTTCCTTAGGATTCTTCCAATGAATTTCAGTCTGGCATCTGCTTTACCGACGATCAACTTCATATGATCATTCCATTTTAAATCACTCCTAATGCGTTCTCCCAGTTGCTGACCTGCTATATTGTAGCTAAATGATAAGGGATTTATCTTTCTATGTATTCGCAGCACATTACACTTGTCCACATTGAGATTCAATTGCCATTCCCTGCAACATGCGTCAATTCGTTGCAGATCCTTCTTCATTTCGGTACAATTTTCCATTGTTACAACCTCTGGATATACTACAGCGTCATCCGCAAAAAGCCTCAGTGATCTTCCGATGATATCCTCAAGGTCATTTATGTATATTGTGAATAGCAACGGTCCTATGACACTCCCCTGCGGCACACCTGAAATCACTCTTACTTCGGAAGACTTCTCTCCATTGAGAACGACATGCTGCGTTCTGTCATGTAGGAACTCTTCAATCCAATCACACAATTGGTCTGATAGTCCGTATGCTCTTACTTTGTTCATTAAACGATTGTGGGGAACTGTATCAAAAGCCTTGCGGAAGTCAAGAAACACGGCATCTACCTGTGAACCCGTGTCTATGCCCTTCTGAGTCTCATGGACGAATAGCGAGAGCTGGGTATCACACGACCGTCTTTTCCGAAACCCGTGCTGATTCCTACAGAGTAGATTTCTAGTCTCCAGAAAAGTCATTATACTCGAACATAATACGTGTTCCAAAATTCTACAACTGATTGACGTTAGAGATATAGGTCTATAGTTCTGCACATTTGTTTGAAGTCCCTTCTTGAAAACGTGGATGACCTGTGCCCTTTTCCAATCTTTCGGAACGCTACACCGCTGCAAGAAGGGGGGCAAGTTCCTTCGCGTACTCTGTGTAAAATCGAACTGGTATCCCATAAGGTCCAGCGGCCTTTCCTCTTTTGAGCGATTTTAATTGTTTCTCTATCCCTCTGCCATCTCTTTCGACATCTACTATTTTGTCATATGTGCGACAGTGTAGAGAAGGAACTACAGTGCAGTCTTCCTCTGTGAATTAGCCATTTAGTAGTTCGGCCTTCAGTCTGTTTCAGTACCATTTTGGTCACAGAGTGTCTGAACATTTCGTTTTGCTCCACCTACTGCTTTGACATAAGACCAAAATTTCTTAGGGTTTTCTGCCAATCAGTACATAGAGCTTTACTTTCGAATTCATTGAATGCCTCTCGCATAGCCCTCCTCACATTACATTTCGCTTCGCGTAATTTTTGTTTGTCTGCAAGGCTTTGGCTATGTTCATGTTTGCTGTGAAGTTCCCTTTGCTTCCGCAGCAGTTTTCAAACTCGGTTGTTGTACCACGGTGGCTCTTTTCCATTTCTTACGATCTTGCTTGGCACGTACTCATCTAACGCATATTGTACGATGGTTTTGAACTTTGTCCACTGATCCTCAACACTATCTGTACTTGAGACAAAACTTTTGTGTTGAGCCGTCAGGTACTCTGTAATCTGCTTTTTGTCACTTTTGCTAAACAGAAAAATCTTCCTACCTTCTTTAATATTTCTACTTATGGCTGAAATCAGTGATGCAGTAACCGCTTTATGATCGCTGATTCCGTGTTCTGCGTTAACTGTTTCGGGTCTGTTTGTCGCCAGAATGTCCAATATGTTATCGCCACGAGTCGGTTCTCTGTTTAACTGCTCAAGGTAGTTTTTCAGATAAAGCACTTTAAAAAAATTTCACTGGATTCTTTGTCCCTGCCACCCGTTATAAACGTTTGAGTCTCCCAGTCTAACGGGTGATCAAAAAGTCAGTATAAATTGGAAAAAGTGATAAACCATGGAATAATGTAGATAGAGAGTTAAAAATTGAGACACATGCTTGGAATGACATGGGGATTTATTAGAAAAAACAAATTCACAAAATGTCTGACAGATCTCTTATGCGCGTCGTTTGGTGATGATCGTGTGCTGAGCCGCCACTTTCGTCACACTTGGCCTCCTAGGTCCCCAGACCTCAGTCCGTGCTATTGTTGGCTTTGGGGTTACCTGAAGTCGCAAGTGTATCGTGATCGAGCGACATCTCTAGGGATGCTGAAAGACAACATCCAACGCCAATGCCTCACCACATACTCCGGACATGCTTTACAGTGCTTTTCACAACATTATTCCTCGATTACAATTACTGTTGAGGAATGATGGTGGACATATTGAGCATTTCCTGTAAAGAACATCATTTTTGCTTTGTCATGCTATTCTGATCTGATGAAGCGCCACCTGTCGGACATTTTTTGAGCTTTTGTATTTTTTTTTTTTTTTTTTTTTTTTTGTTCTAATCAAATCCCATGTCATTCCAAGCATGTGTGTCAATTTGTACCTCCCTATCTACATTATTCCGTGATTTATTCAGTTTTCAAATTTATACTGACTTCTTGGTCACCTGGTGTATCTGGCAAATTAAAATCTCCACCCAGAACTAGAACATGATGGGGAAATGTACTCCGCAAATAGCTCCTCTTCGTCTTCTGCAATTTTCTTGCAATGCAACGCTGTTATCCAGCACTTCCAGATACCGAAGTATGTCAGTGACTGATGCTGGCAACAAGGATCTCACGAACAGAAACGACGTATTGTACACCACTGCACGCCGATCTACGCCGCTAGACAGGTAACAGGCAACTGATTTTGGGTGCCCCTGGTGAGAGAAGCCTCTACATCCTTACATTTGTCCTCTATCCATCCCTGCTTAGCCATTTTGCACTTCCTGTCGATTTCATTTTTGAGACGTTTGTATTCCTTTTTGCCTGCTTCACTTACTGTATTTTCATATTTTCTCCTTTCATCAGTTAGATTCAATATCTCTTCTATTACCCAAGGATTTCTAGCAGCCCTCATCTTTTTACCTACTTGATCCTCTGCTGCCTTCACTATTTCATCTCTGAAAGCTACCCATTCTTCTTCTACTGTATTTCTTTCCCCCATTACTATCAATTGTTCCTTTATGCTCTCACTGAAACTCTGTACAACCTCTTGTTCTTTCTCTTTATCGAGGTCCCATCTCCTTAAATTCCCACCTGTTTGCAGTTTTAATCTACAGGACATAACCAATAGATTGTGGTCAGAGTCCACATTTGCCCCTGGAAATGTCTTACAATTTAAAACCTGGTTCCTTAATCTCTGCCTTATCATTATATAATCTATCTGATACCTTTTAGTATCTCCAGGGTTCTTCCATGTATACAACCTCCTTTCATGATTCTGAAACCAAGTGTTAGCTACGATTAAGTTGTGCTGTGTGCAAAATTCTACCAGGCAGCTTCCTCTTTCATTTCTTAACCCCAATCCATATTCACCTACTACGTTTCCTTCTCTTCCTTTTCCCACTATCGTGTTCCAGTCACGGCGTAGCGTGCCATCATCATCAGATTACTCCTGTTGACTGACGTCCAGTGCCGGCGGGCGGTGTGGTATATATACCTGTCGCCTCTCCCCTCCGTATGGACTCCGCGTATGGACCGAGGGATGTGCAGGCCGCGGTGGTCTTTCAAATTTCAACGCTTTTTTCATCAAAAGTGCAACAATGCTATTTGCTATTAAAGGTTTGAAAGCTACTGGAGTATGGCCCACGGACCAGTCCGTATTCACCGATGCAGATTTCCTCCCGGAAGACAAAACTGACATCGGACTTGAGAGGCCGTCAGATAAAGAGGTTATTGTATCTGGAGCTGAACAGGTAAAAAGACGACGCCAACAGGTTGGGTGATCAAGCTGGCAGGTTTCAGCGAATTGTAACTATGAACTGCCGCCCAAGAATGACGAAGTTATTGAGGCTAATTGTTCTAGTCCTGCAACTGCTAGATCGTACATTTATGGGTGCACTTAAGACTCACTGCAGCGAGAATATTTGGCAGTGGATGCTCCATGAAAGCAAACTTGTTGGATCCTATGATATAGTGTGTTTCTTTGGCAAGGGAAGGAAATACAGTAGAAGGATGAAGTAGTGAAGGCAGCAGAGGATCAAATAGGTAAAAAGACGAGGGCTATTAGAAATCCTTGGATAACAGAAGAGATATTGAATTTAATTGATGAAGGGAGAAAATATAAAAATGCAATAAATGAAGCAGCCAACAAGGTACACAGACGTCTCAAAAATGAGATCGACAGGAAGCGCAAAATGGCTAAGCAGACATGGATGGCTAGAGGACAAATGTAAGGATGTAGAAGCTTATCTCACTAGGGGGTCTTTGGCAAAGTTCTTTTCCTCTCTTTTCTTTAATAATGACTTCTAACTCTTTTTTGTACAGCAAATCAGTTGAAACAATGGTCTTTCCCCTCATCCATTCTCGGGAATACGAACATCAGGGCAACATAAGAACCTCCTGCACTCAGCAAACAGACGACCATTACTAGAGACCCACACTCAGCAGCAGTCAGAGAACAAATTTGGCGTTTACCTCTGCTTGCAGTATCAGTCTGAACTACACTAAGGCCTGTTTCCTCAACGTTCCATACACGATCTTCTGGATATTTATGTTTCCAGAATTCAGCTTATAGCAAGTCGTAGAATGAGTTAACTCTCTCATGCGAAAAGCGTTTTGCTCGAGCATATGATGTTCCAGTTGGCTTTCTAATCGAAAGCTTATCTTGATGACGTCGAAGAAAATGGCCAAGACAAGCCCTTCCATTCACAACTGCAAGTTGGTAGGCCATTTTTCTAACATCCATACTAGTAAAAGCATAGAATTTGGCCTCCATATAGTGTATGTAAACCACTAGTTCTCTTTCTAGGGCAGCTGGTTTTCTTCCAAACTTTTTAGTTTCAACATCTGTCAGGTATTAGCCTCATACACATACTGGCACAGAGTTGTTTTTGGGACAGTGCAATGTTTGCTTTTTTAACTCCCATGATTTTTACTACAACAGCAGACACTGCCTCTCGCATTTTGTTTTTATCCCACACCTGCCTTTTACGGGTTCATTTAGGTGCCAGATTAGTCCTAGGCATCTGAAAACAGAAATAAAAACATTTTACGGTCTGCTTATAATATGGACCCTGAGGTCCACATTACACTTACACCTTGTAAACTAGTGTAGACAGCTTAAAAATGCAATAATACCATACTTTTAATCTATTTGAAACTGTTGCCAATACTTAGATGCAACCTACTAAGTATTAACCAATAATGGTATGTTAATACACTACTAGAGTTCAGCTAAATATTATTAAGATATTAAGGGGGGGGGGGGTGCATATTACCACCACTTACTCTACATGGTAATGCAAAGCAGGTGAAACATTTGGATAAAGGTGTACTTGCATTCACGTTGCTTGTAACAGCAAATCTGTTTGACAGGCTCATTGTCATTGTAAAAGCAAAACTAACAAGTAAAATGAAAACATCCACCATAAGCACGAATCCAGTATTTTGATGAATAAGGACTCAACTAGAAAGGTAGGCTGAGGTTGGAAAGTACCAGCCACAAAATCACTTGAAGTTTACCTTGTGGAAGAAAATATTATCCACTGTAACTCCAAATTAGTGTGCACTGACTGTAAAGTAAGAATTAATAGATATTACTATGCATGTATTGGTTATAGCATTAAGTTAAATACGTGCAAGCATATACATAATGTTTATGAAGTAGAGAGTATAGAAGAAAAACCGTTTGAAATTTCTGAATTACCAGATGTACTACTTATGAATGTTGGAGAGGAAAATTCTGAAGCCAGTTTGTTCCTGTGACACAGAGGTACTGGCAGAAATTGTTTCTGGTATTTCAGTTACTGAAGTTTAGCTGGCCAACAAAATGGTAACTTCACTGAAGGCTAGTGTAGGTGCTGTTCATGCCAGTAGTGGCGTCTCTTTCAATAGCCCACAAAGGAGTCACAAGAGAAAACTTGCAGTACAGAGGAGACTGTTTTGAGCAAAGAAAACAAATTCCTCAAGCTGCATACTCATGGCAGTTCCTGATACAGAAGAAACTGTGAACACTTCTGGATGAAGGTTTACACCACATTAGCTAGTGTGTTGATCTCACATTCAGGAACATGATGGCTTTATTCCGTGTCCTGCCATCCAGTTTTAGGTTTTCCATTATTTCCCTAGATCAATCAAGGCAAATTCTGGGATGGTTCCTTTGAAAGGCCAAGGCCAATTTTCTCCCCCATCCTTGAAACAGTCAGAGCTTATGCTCTGTCTCTGATGGCCTCACTGTTGACAGAATGTCAGATGTCGATATTCCTTCCTTCTTCACTGGCCTCTGGTGCGGCAGTTCTGCTGACACATGGGACCACCAGAAACTGCTGCGGCTTGTGCCAGCAGCCTAGAATGCTGGCATCACTGGGTCAGCCCCCTCCCAAGCCGTGCTGGGCAGTGATGACTGTGACTGAGGCTCAGCGCACTGCTGGTGATGGCCACACATTTGACAACTGTCCCAACGTGACAACAGAGTGAGTTGCAATCGTCAACTTGTAATATATATTTATTTTTGATCTAGCTAGATGGGTAACACTAGTGCAACTGTTAAACAGATTAAATATTTTCATATTCTAGCAAGGAATACACTAACATCTGATTGTTCACAATCAATTTTCCTGATAATGTAACTCATTTACCAAAAAAAAAATTTGGTGAATAAATAATAATTTCAGTATCAGTACAAACACATGCAGTTGGAATTAGGAATGAGTAATTATGAATTAGCAATATAACCCAACTGAAAGCCTTTCAGGTTCCAATTTGCAGTATAATTTTACTTTTTTAAAAAAAAATCCCCTTTTTGAAAAGTTATCTGTAACCAAATAACTCATATTCCAGAATTTTCTGTTTTTAGCGGGCCATTATTTCCTAAATTTAAGCATATAATTTTGTAGTTCTAATTTACCAGGGCACAAAAGTGGCTGTTTTTATTTGGAAACAAGTAATAAACTTGTCATTAATGCTAGTAACACCCTGACACAGATGCTAAGAGAGCAGATACCAAGTCTCACTGCTTGCCTGCTGGCTGCAGATGTTGATTGATTGTCTGAATGAGGAGAGGAACGAAACAGTGACATCATTTGTCCCAAGATTCAAAGTGGCAGAGACTGTGGGAGCAGCAAACCAACAGCACAATCTATTTGATGGCGAAGCAAAACAGGCAAATGGAGATGGAACACTGGGGTGGCAGGAAGATTAAAGAACTGGAGGGAGGAAGGGGGAGATCATAAGACACCCCAATGGTGCTATGTGTGACATGGTGCTGGAATCACTGCTAACCCACCCCAGTTCCCACTTCATACCATGATTGCGACACAAGAAGAGGGGGTGGTGATGAAACAGCACAAAATGGAGAGGAAAACCTGACCAGCATGAAAGCAATGATGAAAGCCTTCAATTGTGGAAGACAATTCAGGTACTTAAATCCATGGAACAAACCACTTTTATGATGAAAACCAAGGACAGATGTAACTATGTAAGGTTGTATGCTACCATCTGTGATAATGGAGAATGGAAGAGTGTGTTTAGTGCAAAAGGCCAAATGGTAGGGGAGTCTCATAAAATGTGGGGGTTACAGATCATTATGGAGTAAGAGGCTTAGATTCAACCTTGTATGACCAATACGAAGTTCGCAGAGGATGGTAGATCCCCAGTGGGCCATGTGGCAAGAGTCCCCTTATCGCAATAAGTTTATTAGGCAGGGGGTTGGCCTCCAAGAGTCAGCTCAAGGCTGAGCAAAAAGGAATTGGACATGAGGCTGCAAACCCAGCACCAGAGAGGTCACACAAAAGGGGCACACCCTCCAGCCACAGGATCAGCAGTTCATTACCTGGGATACCCACATGAGTGGGAACCCAAAGAAAGTCAACTGAACAACCAGCATGGTCAAGATTGGTAAGGTGGTCTTAGATGTCATAGACCAAGAAGAGGGAGGGAAAACCACTGCCTGATAGCCTCAAGGGCAGTTATCGAGTCTGCACATAACGTGGGTGGGAGAGGACTGTTAAACATACTAAAGAACCTGGTAAATGGCCATTAGCTATGCAGTACACATGCTACATGGGGCAGGTAAGAGATGGTGTTACTTGCCAGCAGAAGGCACATTCCTTCTAATTAGCAGATTTAGAGCCTAGAGCCATTCCATTAAAACACAACAGCAGCCTGAAACTCCCATAAAAGCTGGCAGAACAAACAATGAAACACAGACCCCTCTGAATCTGGGATCAAGGAACTAACCAAGGGGGAGGAGGAGGTTTTTGGAGAGAACGGGGAACAGGACAAAGAGGGAAGATAAAAATCATGGCAAAGGACTGCAAGCTGGAGCCCAACTGTTAAACTCACCTGAAGAGCGAGCAATTTCCTGCTGCTAAAGTATAAAATATAAGGGATGTGTGGGGAAAGAGAAGATGGTGATGGCATAGGAAACAGGAAGCTTAGACTGTTGTACCAAAAGGGCAGTGAGTGGGGGACAACCCCAGCTTCAACCAGGAAACAATACGGCTAGTGCAAAAGGTACTGATGATCAGATAGATACCACAATGGTGGACCTGCTCCAAGAGGATCAGTATGGAAGGAGCAACTGAGCCCTAAATTTGGCTACCATGCCCCCCTCCCCCTCCCCCCCCCCCCCCCCCCCACACACACACACACACACACACACACACACACACAAGTAAATGTCATAAGACGACCCAAGAAATGGAAGTGGTGGACCACAATCAGAAATTGGGTCTCGAGATAGAGCTCCAGTAGGTATCGTACACAATATGGTGACAGAAATGCACCACCCACAATTTAAGAGGAGAAAACTGAAAACTGTGTGAGAAGGTCCATGCAGAAGCATACCACATGGCACCCTGGAACTGTCACTTCACAAAAGCCACCAAGTGTTAAATAACTCAGACACAGAAGTCATCCACATGCAGAGCAGGGGTGACCAACAACAGTTTGACGGAGGTCACAAGTCCTTTAATAGTGATGAGGAAAAGGATACTTAACACTGAACCCTATGGAATGCCATCCTCCTCAGCAATGGAGTGTCCTCATCCCAGGACTTATGTCCCTTCTTCTCTTTCATAAGTAGAGGAGGACACACGCTAGATGCCAGAGAGGTAAGGGGGGAGAGAGGGTTCTGCTAGTTCTATAAAGAGAGACCAGGCAACCTTGGGGGATGCTAGAGCTGACGGTTCCATGGCCAATGTGTACCAGCAGACTCTTGGACTGAGAGGAGGCCCTAATGGCAGCAGACACCAGAGAAGAGGCACTTCTCTGGTGGATGAAAGGAGCAACAGTTGGAGGGGAGGAAGATGTAAGTTGAGGGGAGAGGGAGAGAAGAGTGAGGCATCACTGGGATAAGGTGGGGGACAGGATGTAACAGAGTCAATAGTAGATTTTTGTAGACACAAGGCGAAGCTGATCGTAAACCCCAATATATTCTTTCCTTCTTACAAACCAGCGACAGTTGTGACAATGAATACATGTGGTCAGTAGAACAAAGGCACACCTGGGCATCCTCATTCATTGCATACAGGATTAATACATGTGTACAAATCATAAACACCAAAAACATTTTAGCAGTGGCAGGACATACATCACAGTGCACAGTGATAAGCCATAACCTTGACCTTGTCTTGGGGGTATCCACTTCAAAGACCAGAATAAAGTGGTCATTATCAGTGTGGTTGTCCTTAGTGCCTTTCTGAATATGATGAACAAAATGAATGCCTTGCCACTCCAGACTGGCCCATGCTTCACCAGTTTGGAAGATGAGGTCTCTATGAAAAAGACATCCTGAAGCATATTCAAAGGCTAGTGAGGAGTAATGGTTTGCCAAACTTGTCTTTGATAGTTTCTACCAAAATAATGGGTTCATGGTGGGAAGGTGTCCTTGTCAGTCTTGATGCAGACCAGGTAATGGGGAAAAGATTTGACCCCAAGCAAGCGAGTCTGACCCTCCTCCCATGAGGGGATAGTTGTAAGTTGAAAAGTCGTTCCTGACTAAAGGTCCGCCAAAGACGGCCGGTTTTTTAAGTCTGATACGTTTGATACACAAAGTGTAGACCCTAATAACACCAAAACCAATCAGGGGCTCTCCCCTTGTGCACTACTCAGCCACACCAAGGGCCAATGCCATAGGGGCTGCTGCTGGGAGTTCCAATGCTCCAGAATGACAAGCCACTACTCATAGGCATACACAGGGAGGTAGCAGCTCATGTATCAGAACTGTCATCCCTGTTTTCAGAGGACTCCATCAAAAGAGTACATAACACCCCAAGCACACGAAATGACTACTGTGCTAGTGGTACAGCACAAAAAGGACAATGGCTTCAGGTAAAAAATGGAAGAGGTGGTAAGCCCACATGCCAAAGACTTCATGTATGGTGTTGTTCCACAGCTGGCTCACACCATGGAGACAAAATTTAGAGTAGTTCAATCCCCAAAGAGGGACCAAAAATTCCAAAAAGGGAATTGTAAAGCAAGAGGAATGATAGTGTAAGGGATAGCAACAAAAAAAAGATAGCCAGGCCAATGTAAGCAAGGGAAAGGATTGAGGACAGGGATGGATGAGCACGGGAAAGTTAATGCAGTTTTGAAAAGTAGAAAGGATCCAATTACTAGCAGACTCATGTGCACAAAATAATTGTTACCCCCCTTCCACTGGGGAATGGGGATGGAGCAGATATAGAAACATGATTCTGTGATGTTAAAGATAAACGAATCTTCATATGTGAGTATTACTGGATTTGCTCCAAGTACCCACTGGCCAACATGCAAACATGTAGTACTGAGGTCAGACTGGCCATTGTGACAGCTCTATTTCTCATGCAGTGAAGTAGACAACACTACCCAGTGCTGTTGGCACTGTTGCAGTCGCATGTTGTATTGCCATGCTAGGTGACACGACAACTCACCATAGTGCACACAACTACACACTGCTTACTCTAGAGCCCTGCAAATTAATATTAAACCGACTGAGCATATACAAATTAAGAGATGACTCACAATTCAATAATGTGCATATCAGAGAATCAGTTTCATACCTAGCGTGAAATGAAATGACAGTATGGCATTTCTGGCCGGGAGATCGTATGCAGGAGCAATCGGCTGCCTACTGCAAGTCTACATCAGTTGATACTGCTTTTTTTTTTTGCATCTAAAGAAATGGTAAAATGGTGATAAGCACAACACAACACCCAACCTCTGAGAGGATAAATTCTCAAATTGGCCAGTAATTGCACCTGGAGCCCCTGCACAGCTGTTGGTCTCTCTATCCGACAGCCACAGTGATGGACAGAGCTGGCGTCCAGCACACTCATTTACTGACAGTCCTGTAAGGCATTGTGTATCGGAAGAGGAAAGCAACATTGGGCATATGAATATAGGGATGACTCACAAGGCATTTCAGTATTGTGCTTACACACAATCAGTTGCATATATGGTGTGCTGTTTGGATGCTCTTGCTGCCATGGTATGCCAAAAGCTTATCCCTCACACCCAGTGACAGGTCCTATAAGTAAACACTAAATCAGAATGCAGGCATTGTGTACTGAAACAGGAAAGTAACATTGAGCATATTTGAATTTATAGACGTCTCACAAGACATTTCAGTATAGTGCATATTACATAATTAATCTCATACCTGGTGTGCTGTGTGGAATCTCCAGCTACCTTTTTTAAGCGAAAAGCTTACCCTTCACGCCCAGTAAGTAAACAAACATTAAAACAGACGTCCAGCGAGTGAGATCACAGGTGTTTTCTTCGTCCACTAAAAGAACTTATTTGAGAGGAAATAGTGTCAAATTTAAATTTCCTTTGTTTTGTATA
Source organism: Schistocerca gregaria (assembly GCF_023897955.1). Taxonomy (NCBI): domain Eukaryota; kingdom Metazoa; phylum Arthropoda; class Insecta; order Orthoptera; family Acrididae; genus Schistocerca; species Schistocerca gregaria. The sequence continues at coordinate 33,524 of NW_026061895.1, read as the reverse complement.
TTTGCTGTAGTGTCCATTCTTGTCACAAAACTGAATATTTGCGTCCCCATAGAGATGATTCTTGAAAAAAAAAAAAACTTTGTGTAATCTGAAGTCACGATAATTGTGACATAATGCGAAATTTTCCATTCCAAAACACAAAAAATTCTATTCAAATTTTCCTGATAGCGGAAAATTCGTTTAAGAAAGGCAGCTACTAGTTTCATCAGTGCCTATTGTTACTATAAAAGTATAATTAAAAGTTTTTTAAATTGTATTTAACTAACACATTTCATATTGTTCACTAGTTAGAGGTGATCTAGGTATAAATTTAAAACCTGACCAAACACTAAAGTAAATTCTCTAAAAGCAAAGTAATTACTAATTCATTCTTCTGTCATTGTATCTCTAAATCATTACAAAAACAACAACAATAGCATGTAAGACCTCCATGTCATTTTTGCATACATATAGCCAATCTCGTGTCCTGGACAAATTTAAAACTTAATTATTCTTTTGAAACTGATCATGAGTGGGAAATGTGGAAGCTGTTATAGCATTGTGAGTAAAGGGATTTGTTGCTAACCTTGTAGGAAATATTTTCACTGGGGGAGGGAGAGGTGGGGGGAGAACAGAAGAGGCTCTCTCCTGGAACTGCAGAGTATGCAGTAGGAACATTTTGGTTGGGGTACAGGAAAGGAAAATCTGTGTCCTTGTGGCACAGTTGAAGGAAGCAAGGAAGGAACTGATAAGGATCAAGAGAGATAGGGAGGAGGAGGGTGGTTGTGAACTGGCAGCTTGTAGGAGGGTAGGAAGAAAGAGAACATGATCTGATGTTTTTGGCGTTGATGATAAAACTGTGTGTCTACCACTGCCAGAGCCTCTGGTAGAACACGGAGCAAGAAATGTGCAGCACACTTCAACTGAGGCCAAGAAGCTTAGAAATATACAAAATGTTAGGAAGAAGAAAGTGCTGCTGCTAGGTATTAGGCATGGGTGAGTTGTAGGCCCCGAGTTACAGGAATGTTTAGGGGCAACATACCAGGCCACCAGTATGTTCCAGCCAAATGCAGGGCTAAGTCATGTGATAGAGGACTTAAGGTCTTTACAAAAGAAGACCATGTAGTGATAGTGGGTGGGGCAGGAAACAGTTTACACAGGGATAGGGCACATGACATAGGTGGTGACCTGGGCAAGATAGCTTCCCTGACTTGTGGCAGTACACTTTGTTGAGCTGTTCCGGTGTCACGATTGGCCAAACCTTGATGGAGATGTGAGGCGAATCAATTTGGGGTTAGGGAAGCCAACTTTGCTCACATGCCCGTCTGGACTATCGACAGATGGGGTTTCACTGGGTGTGGCCTATACCTAAACAGGACTGGCAAAGGAAGATTGGTACAGCTGATTCGTGAAAGTATAGGGGGTGGATCTCGGGCCACACATGGTCAAATACCTGTTGTCATCAGTATGAGAAGTAGGTCTTTTTTAGGATAAATCCAGACAACAGGTTCCCCTGCCTAAAGAGTGTCTCCAGCAGTTTGAATTAACAGGGCTTGATATCACCAAGATATTAATAATTTTGTGTTTGTATGGATCTCCCAGAGATAGTGTGGACACTGTTTTTCAATAAATTAACAGAATTTCTATATAAAGTCTCAAGTACAAAGCTCAGCACAATTCTGTGTGGGGACATTAAAATCAACATGAATATCATAAATGAATCCAGCAGCACCTTCATAAATATACTTCAAAGTTTTGGCCTCTCCCTATTGGTCAATAGTGCAACAAGGGTTGCTACAATGACTTCATCAGTAATTGACCATGTTGCCACAAATATGGGCAGGGAAAAATGTGATGTAGCTGTAAAAGATCTCGGATTATCAGACCATCTCTGTCAAACAACAACAGTAATATGAGACATGAAATCATCCCATAAACTACAAGCCTACAAATGACATCCATTGGAAATGAAAATAAAAGATTTTTCAAAGGAACTAGCAAAAAAAAAAAAACAAAAAAAAAAACGCTGGGATGAAGTGTATAGGGAAACCAATGTGAATAAGAATCCACATTATTTAAATTGAACTTTGAAAAGGCATTTACAAAAGTATGCATGTCTGTATCAACGTCACACAAAAGTAGATGGATAACAGCAGGTACTAAGAAGTCCTCCCAAACAATTAAATACCTCACTTCCATGGAAAAGAGTCACAATGATCCATAGGAAGGTGCTGATAGCTGCAACAAAATCGTTTAATGACACAGTAATATATAATGCAGGGAATAAAAGCAAAGCAGTCTGGGATGTTATAAAAACGGGAACGGGAACAGGGAGAGGCAAAGAAAGACAGACAGAATAACATATTCCTAAGGGAGGAGGATAAGGTAATAAATAAGCCACAACACTTATCAAAGTATGTAAATGAGCATTTTTCAAGTATTTTAGGGAAGTTACGGCAAGAATTCCCCAAAACAAATATAACCCCTGTAAAAAATGTTGCACTAAATACAATGATGTTACTTCAAATCACAGATAATGAAGCCAGTAAAACTGTTGGAAAACTAAAAAGCCAGTAGGCTTATATGAAGTATCAATGTGTGTACTAAAACAATGCATAGAGGTTGTACAAGGTCCCTTAACACACATAATAAATGAATCCTGTACACCAGGGACATTTCCACAGCAGTTAAAACAGGCAAGAGTTGTGCCTTTGTTTAAGAAAGGTAATGCAGAAAATTACAAGCTGTCACCATTCTCAAAAATAATAGAAGCAATTATGAAAAACAGATTAGTGAATTACCTGAATAAATACAATCTTTTAAGTGAATCAAAGTTTTGATTGTGATGTGGCAAAAATACGGAGTCAGCTGTCGTAGAATGCACAAAAGTTGTACTTGATGCTCTTGATAAAGAAGAGTCTGTCAGAGGGTTCCTTTATGATCTTTCTAAGCCCTTTGATGCAGTCGACCACAAGATTCAATTAAATCAATTAGAAGCATTAGGAGAAAGAGTGGTAGCTAAGGACTGGTTTTGATCATACCTAGCAGATAGGGTACAAAGAATAGTGATAACACATACTTCAAATAGAGCTTAACATTTAGTAAAACACTTACCCGAACAAATGTAAGCACATTACACACATCCATGCCCGAGGCAGGATTTCAACCTGCGACCGTAGCAGTCGTGCGGTTCTGGACTGAACTGCTCGGCCACCACGGCCGGCGAAAAATACATTAATATGGGGTTTCCGCAAGGTATCAAATGAGGACCAATAGTATTCCTGATGTACATCAATGACTTTCCCAGTAGTGTTACTCATGGTGAAAAAATTCTTTTCACTGATGACAGCAATATTATAGTCAGTGAGAAAACAAGAGAACTCCTCTAAGAGAAAGCAAATGAAACTCTCAAGGAAGTCTACAATTGATTGATTTTTATTGTTGTAGAGACCTCAGAGGCATTACAAAACAGAGAAACTTCTGGTACAAATTGATATTGCATAGTAATTTTAGCCAATTACAGACTTACTCATGTATAGAAGCATGTAAAAACTGATCACAAAGTGTGGTCATACCATATTCTTTGCCTCCCTTCAAAATTCATCCGTTTCATAAATGTTGAGTTCAAGAAGAAATTCTTTTACTTTTTTTTTTTTTATTGGAAGATCTGTGATATGTTGGGGTATGGCATTAAAAAATTTTATGGGCTTGTATAAAGAGCACTTTTGTGTTTTTTTATAGTTACATCAGAAAGAAACTAGGTCTTGCTTGTTTCTTGTGTTATAATTATGCCGCATGTCATACTGTTGATACTTCGGATAGATATCCTTGGTATGCATTACACACAATGGTATAAATATTGACAGCAGGGTCATAATCTGTAATTTTTTAAAGCTTGGTCTACAGTGAGCTCTGGGTGCCAAGCTACATATCAGTCTTATTGCCTTATTTTGTAGTTTGAAGACATTAGCTGCCTTGCTTTGATGTCCCCACAGTAAATGTGACTGTGGTTTGTTTTGCTTTAAGTACTGGCACATTTAGACAAAGACACAGCTTCCTTGGAGAAAATATTCCTTTGCTAATGCTGCTTCCCACCTTTTTGAATCAATTGAGATTCCTAGGAAATCAACAGCATTTGAGCTCTGCTCAAGTTCAGTGTTATTATTCCACGATACATACAGGTCTTGATTTTTTTTTTTTTTGACACAAAGGGAATTAGCTTTACACCAGTTTTCAACTTTGACAGTGCACTGGTCTGCTTAATATTTGACCTTCTGTGCTGTTTCTGCAGTTATACAGACTGCAAGATCATCTGCAAATAAGTAACTCCTAGCTGATGGCCCAACTATGTTACATGATAAGTCATATATATAAATAATAAATAGAATTGGGCCAAGTACAGAACATGCCCACAAGTAAGTAATCTGATTCTGTACCATTAAAAACCACCTTCTGCACTCTATTACTTAGATAGGATTTTATCAATTCCCGAGCACTTCGTGTAAAGCCATAGAATTGCACTTTGTTCAATAAGATTTCATGAGACACAGTGTCAAAAGCTTTTCATAAATCACAGAGTCTATTATGAACCATGAGCTTGCTTTCTAGTTGCTTCACACACTGTGTTAAAAGTGATAAGGCAGATTTAACAGTTCCTAACCCTGATCTGAAGCCAAATTGTCTATCACTGAAGATATAGTTTCCTTCAAAGTATTTTACTATTTAATATAGCTTCTATCACTTTAGACAAGACTGGCACAATTGAAACAGGCCTAAAATTATCACAACTTTGGAGGCTGCCTTTTTTGTGTTTTCGAGTGACTTTACTGCCCTGGGGAACTGAGCCTCCAAAATACATGTATTTACTACATGTGTTATCAATTCTGGCAGCTGAACTGAATCACATTTAACATGGCTGAACTTAAACCATAAACGTCATCAGTAAAACTGTTCTTCATTTTCCTCAGTATATAGGTAACATCCTGTACCTTGACAAATTTAAAGCTAAATGTACTTCCAGGTTTTGTGGTGTTTCTCAGGCAGTATTTATGGTCAGTGACTATATTGTAAGTGCCAATCACCTTCTCAGTGAAGGATGTATTTAACTGTGCAGCATTCAGATTGCTGCCTTCAGCTTGTGAAGTCATTTTCCTGTTGCATTGACTGTTAATGATATTATTTTCTGATGTTAGTATTATATCTTCATTTTTTCATACACCTAGCTTCCTTTAAGGCCTGTCTTAATCTTTCCTTTTTCACTGTGAGCATGTCTTTAAATACTTGAGAACCTGTACTTCTGTACAGGCATAATATTGATCACACTCCCTCTTGATCTCCAACACCTTTTCACCCTTGACCTTATTTACTCTTAGTGCCTTTTTATTATTTGGTACGTTAATGGGAAACGACATCTTAGCATATACAGAAAGAGTAGATATGAGTTCTTCCACCTTTCTACCTATTGCATGTTCTCGATAAACTTGCAACCAATAACTTTTATCAATATTAGACTTAAACATATTTAGATTATCATAATTGACCACACATACACTCTTTCCTGCCATGTGCACTGAGTCAGTGGCCAGATACCCAGGTCTTAATTACGTCTGACTTCAGATGCACTAACTCATTTGATACAAATATATTGTCAATACATGTACCAGTACCTTTATAATGAAGCCTTGTTATTTCAGTGGTTGTAATATAAAGAACAAATGAATTTAATAAATTATTTGCATATGAGTTACAGATAGTGGACAACTGAAAATTCAAATTTAAATCTCCACAGACTGTCAGTATTGCCTCACGTGTTCCAATATTTCTACGGAATCCAAACTGACCTTCCCCAAGGTCGGCTTCAACTAGTTTTTCCATTTGTCTGTAAAGAATTCACATTAGTATTTTGCAGCAGTGACTTATTAAACTGATAGTTTGGTAATTTTCTCATCTGTCAACGCTTGCTCTCTTTGGGATTGGAATTATTATACTCTTCTTGAGGTCTGAGGGTATTTCGCCTGTCTCATACACCTTGCTCACCAGATGGTAGAGTTCTGTCAGGACTGGCTCTGCCAAGGCCGTCAGTAGTTCTAATGTAATGTTGTCTACTCCTGGGGCTTTGGTTCGACTCAGGTCTTTCAGTGCTCTGTCAAACTCTTCACACAGTATCATATCTCCCACTTCATTTTCATCTACATTCTCTTCCATTTCCATAATATTGTCCTCAAGTACATTGGCCTTGTATAGACCCTCTATATACTCCTTCCACCTTTCTGCTTAGAACTGGGTTTCCATCTGAGCTCTTGATGTTCATACAAGTGGTTCTCTTTTCTTCAAAGGTCTCTCAAATTTTCCTGTAGGCAGTATCTATCTTACCCCTAGTGAGATCAGCCCCTACAGCCTTACATTTGTCCTCTAGCCATCTTGCACTTCCTGACAATCACATTTTTGAGACGTTTGTATTCCTTTTTGCCTGCATTTTTATGTTTTTTCCTTTCATCAATTAAATTCAATATTTCTTCTGTTACCCAACGGTTTCTACTAGACCTCTTCTTTTTACATATTTGATCTTCTGCTGCCTTTACTGTTTCATCCCTCAATGCTACCCATTCTTCTTCTACTGTATTTCCTTCCCCCATTGGTTCCCTTATGCTCTCCCTGAAACTCTGTACCACCTCTGCTTCTTTCAGTTTATCCAGGTCCCATCTCCTTAAATTCCCACCTTTTTGCAGTTTCTTCAGTTTTAATCTACAGGTCCTAACCAATAGATTGTGGTCAGAGTCCACATCTGCCCCTGGAAATGTCTTACAATGTTTCCTTTCCTCCCTACCGAATTCCATTCACCCATGACTATTAAATTTTCGTCTCCCTTCACTACCTGAATAATTTCTTTTACCTCATCATACATTTTATCAATTTCTTCATCATGTGCAGAGCTAGTTGGCATATAAACTTGTACTACTGTAGTAGCGTTCACTATGCTGTTTGTAGTAGCTTACCCGCATTCCTATTCATTATTAAACCTACTCCTGCATTACCCCTATTTGACTTTGTGTTTATAACCCTGTATTCAACTCACCAAAGTCTTGTTCCTCTTGCCACCGAACTTTACTAATTCTCACTATATCTAACTTTAACCTATCCATTTCTCTTTTTAAATTTTCTTACATACCTGCCCGATTAAGGGATCTGACATTACACGCTGCGATCCGTAGAATGCCAGTTTTCTTTCTCCTGATAATGACATCCTCGAGTAGGCCCCTCCTGGAGATTATAATGGGGGACTATTTTACCCAAGAAGACACCATCATTTAACCATACAGTAAAGCTGCATGCCCTCAGGAAAAAATATGGCTGTAGTTTCCCCTTGCTTTCAACTGTTTGCAGTACCAGCACAGCAGGGCCATTTTGATTAGTGTTTCAAGACCAGATCATTCAATCATCCAGACTGTTGCTCCTGCAACTACTGAAAAGGCTGCTGCCCCTCTTCAGGAACCACACGTTTGTCGGGCCTCTCAACAGATACCCCTCCGTTGTGGTTGCTCCTACAGTACGGCTATCTGTATCGCTGAGGCACGCAAGCCTCCACACCAATGGCAAGGTCCATGTTTCTTGGGGTGGGGGGGTGTACTTTTCATTAATAATCCAAATTATTAGCATTGATATTGTTGTGTCTTAACGTATTATTATAATACATTATTAATGTTAGTGTTATTATTATTTTGTTTTCTGTGTAATATTGTTCCTGGTCATGTGTAAGTTAGCGCCTGAAGCATCTAATCTAGTCAGGGTAAATAAGCCATAAATAAATAAGTTTGGGAATTTTGTTGCAAAAACTACAACAGTTAACTGATAAAATTTGTCAAAGTGTCTTCACTCTGAATGCTGTCTGATTTTGTTATCTGTATGTCAACTGCTTTGTGTTCATCAGAGTATCTCAGACTACCATGTAGGCTAAAAACCACCATGTGCACCCCGCAAGTACTTACCTAACTGAGTAGCTGCTTCCTTTGTGTAGTGTACCCTGACGTGTCTAGGAGAGTCCTACAATTATCCACCCAATAATGGAGGTCCAGCCAAGACTGTCAGACTCAACAAAGCCTCTGGCCGAGATTGTCCACTCGGCTCCAGACCTTAGGACCCCAGTCAACTCTGGAAACTGTGCTGCAAATCGTGAGCTGTTCTTGCACTCGATATGAGAGGCCAGCAGCCTCCACCAGTCATCTGAATGAACTGAGGATGACCTCGGAACCCTCGCAAAAGGCACTGTCAGAACTGATGCCACTCCTCGGAGATGACTGCACCCTGCAAGCTCGATAGCCACAGGCAAAGATGCCCCATCTCGGATGAGGCTCCCTGACAGACCTACTGAGTGCATATTGGCTATCTTTCTGGCTCTGAACAATATTTCCCTAATGTGTCCAACACTTGTGAACCCCTCCTCCAGTGAGCTCGCTCAGATGCCGTCGGAGGAGTGACTCACAGACGAGTGGGCGTGGCCGGACAGCCAGCCTCCACATGCCTAACCTAGTAGTGTAGTTAGTCGTTCAAGAGAAATGACGACTGTGCTACACACTACTTGAATTTCCACTTTAAAGTTACAAAAATGTGAGACTACACCTCTTAAATACAAGAAAACTCATGGAATTTAAGAATTAATCTATGAAGAAAACAGAAAAATCTAAAGACATAACTAGCTGTTGTCCACATCTGGAACCAGTGTGTAACTCAGCTTTACTTGTTTCTTGTCAAGACAAGATTTAAAAAAGATTGTGCTCTGGGTTGATCTATATTTATTTTTGTCGTTATGAAATTTTGAACTTTATTTATAAGCCAGTCAGTGCCCCATTGTGAATTTACGGAAAAGCTGAATAATGCAGCAATACTGAGCATTAGCTGAAGTTTAGATATATTAGGAACCTGTGCATACTGTCAGTCTTTTAGCCTCCTTCTTTTAGAGAGTCTTTGTACATATGATGGACTACAAGCACACTTTTATAACAACAGCTTAATAATCATATATTTTACTCTTCCATAAAAAAAAGAAATTTAAATAACAATCAGTACTTTTCAGCCATGACTAGAACCCCCCCCAAAAAAAGATCTATGCAAAGAGGCATCGGACGTCTCAACAGTGATGACTGACAACTGTGTCACCCTCAGCTAACCAAATTAATTGGAGGGGCACGTGGTCAGCACACCTCTGTCCCGGACCTTGCCAGTTTTTGGCAACGGCGATGCTACTTCTCAGTCGAGTAGCTCCTCAGTTGGCCTTACAAGGGCTGCGTGCACCCTTATTGAACCTTGCCCACACAGCACAGTCCAGAGAGCTTCACTCACAATGTTTCATCGAGATGTGCGTCGGTTAAAATCACACGTGGTTTCTTACAGGGCTCAGAATTTTGCTGCCAAGCTGGATAACAGACATGTCTAATCCCACAACCATAGTTTTTTATTACAGTCCCAATGTATTTGACTAAATTGCTCGCTAACAAATGAATACTTCACTTACAGGCTTTGTGAAAATTGGCTACATCTTTCAACAGAACTTGCCCACTTCATCATAGCTTGATGTGAGGAGTAAGAATATTGTGGTCAAAATTTTGTGTTTGCTTCCAATAACAGTATGCTATTAATCACTTAACTTAAACCATATGCTAGTACATTTGTATGTCATCCTGATACCAAGTTCCCACCATATATTTCATTCCCTTGAGAATCAGCTAGCAAATCTCCTTACACTCTATTCGTGCATGGTACGACGTATGACCAGCTGTCTGCTATCCTGAATGGACTCTTCCAAACTGTGACCAACAACCACCTAAACTGACTCGTGTGATGGAATGGGGCATTTACACAACATTTTAAAATATTTCACATTCCAAGCTAAAATTTCAATTGAAACAGGAACTTTCTTTCTGTGGCCATAAAATGATGTAGACCTAACTATGAAGCTATTATATTCGTTACAGGACAACTTTTCAACACTGTCATACAACATACACAAGTTCTTGTGAGTTCATAGTAGAGGTCCACCTTGAGCCGTGCAATTAATTACGAATGAAGCACGGTATTGATATTAAATGTCTGAGTGATAGTCAGTTTAGAGAGTAATTTAAAACAGATTTGTACATTAGCTGGGAATAAGGGGATCTGGCTGAGCTCGTCTGGAAAGCGGCGGTGAGGGGAAACTTTCACTGTGGCAGCCTGGCCCAGTAAGTGTCTTTGTGATCCCTAATGGCACCACCGTGCAGATGGACAAGAGTCAAGACATTCTGCATTGTTCACTCACACAAATATTTTACGTGTTGGAGTGAGAAGTAATGTTTGTGAAAGATGCAATTGCCTGCCAAATGCAGAAAATCTGGCTTTGGGATGTGTGCCAGAGATTGCTGTCTTACAGGTGAACTCCCAGCTAGGCCTTTTAAATGCCACCAAACACATAACTCTTACAAAAATTTTGTTTAGGGATTTAAGACCTTTGGACAGTGGTTCATCTTGATGTTTTTCAGAGTGACAGAGAGCTAAAAGGAAGCTGCCTCACTGACACGGGAGAGAGGTACGAATAGTGAGGCATGACTTTTTCCAAGGGGTATAGCAGAAATGGAAGCAATGGTTGCCCGAGTAAAACATAGCCCAGGGAAGGGGAGTTGTGCTCTCTGAGGAGCATTTTTCCCAGTCAGAGCTTGGAAGATCCAGAGCACAGCCAGTAAAATTAAGCACATATAGAAAAATTTGGCAATTTGAGGTTTCTCTCCTCACAGTTGCTACACTGATGTGTAAGGAGACTTGTCAAATATTTGGCCAGCCACAGAAGTGGTCTGCTGCTACTGAATGGTATCAAGGGAACTTCAAGTCATCTTGTAAATACAATGTCAGAGATTCATTCGGAATATTTGTATTGCAAAGTCGTTAACACTCTGCTTCTAAAATCCACAAAAAGTGTGACAAATTACCTCCAATAACTTATTAGTTTCAGTAGTTCTATTCTGTGCTCATAAACCAACTAATCACAATACATGTTCCACAGTCGTAAAACACTCCTTCCCACCCAAACACACAACCTCTCAAAGCTTCCAGAATGAAATTTTCTCTCTGCAGTAAAGTGTACACAGATTTAAAACTATGTGCTGTACTGAGACTCTATCTCAGTACCTTTGCCTTCTGTGGGAAAGTGCTCTACCAACTGAGCCACCTAAGCATGACTCATGACCCATCCTCACAGCTTTACTTCCTCCAGTACCTCATCTCCTACCATCCAAACTTCAGAGAAGCTGTCCTGCAATGCTGGAAGAAAGGATATAGCAAAGACATGGCTTGTCACAGCGTGGGGGATGTTTACAGAATGAAATTTTCACTCTGCAGTGGAATGTGTGCTGATGTGAAACTTCCTGGCAGATTAAAACTGAGACTCAAACTCAGATCCTTTGCCTTTAGCAGGCAAGTGCTCTCAAAGCTTGTCACAGTTTGGAGCTACCATGTACACAAAGCCATTGCTGCTAATTTTGGCTAACAATAAAAGACAAGCTGCTCCATTACACTGAGTCCAATACATTATTGATAGAGTAGTTTGTATTAGGAAACCTGCAATAAAGTTCTATGCATGCACACGGATTAGCATTTTACTTAAGTGTCAGTGTACACCATTTTCCCAAAACTGCGAAAAAGAGAATAATGTATCATGTAATAAAATGTACTGTAGCCTGTTTGATGCATCAGTCCATTTGTCACAAGCAACTGGAGTTGAGTAAAATAGTGTTAAAAGCAGAATAAGTGCTAAGTGTGAAATGGTATATTGAAACTTACTTAACATACTTGTAGACAGAGTGTCAGGGACACAGATTATTAATAACAACTTTTTCATTTATGGTCTTGTGCTGGTATGAACTACCAATTTTCTTTTGGTTCCAGCTGTATGGAATTGAATTCTCACAAGCTTTTTGTTGAGTACTCGTAAACCGATGTCAGATGGTAGCTGACTCTCATACCAAACACGACCTCATCCACAGCCATGTTGCCAGCACTATCATGAAGATGGCTGCAGTATAATTGGATAAATAAGATGATCTACTCACCACACTGGTGGCAGCAGAAACTATATGCAAAGGATATAGAAATGTGGAAGCCTTCAGAGCCAATGGCTCTTCCTTCTAGCAGAAGATTTGAAGGGAAAGAAAGAAGACTGGCAAGAAAGGGAGAGAGTTATGGAAAAGTTGTCCAAAACCATAGGTCAGAGGAGACTTACCAGACAGGATGAGAAGGAAAGACTGATCCTTGGTGCCTGCGCTGGATGAGATTTGAAAACCTGAGAGCTTAACGATGGAAGATGCGGTAATCAGCAAGACACAATTTACTGGAAAAAAAAGGTCATTTGGAGTCAATATGAGCTGAAAGCTAACTGCATTGTACATGACAGGCATATATGGGGAGGGGGAAGATGGTGGAGATGTGTGTGTGTGTGTGGGGGGGGGGGGGGGATAGACGGACTGCAAAATGAAAGGGGAGCAAAGAAAAGGAATAGTTACTGAGAATAAATTCTGACAACACTATGATGCAATTTTACTTTTTTAAGCTGATGTTTCTCATTGATTGTGTAAACAAAACAAACGGATCACATACTTTTGGACATATAAATACAGACTGATTATTGGCTCCAGTGTCCAAGGTTGTTGAATAAGTCAGTTTGCAGTCTGCTTGTTTCTATTAAATCATTGTCCACCCACGTTAGCTGAGTGGTGAGTGTGACATACTGTCGATCTTAAGGGCCTGCATTTGATCCCCAGCTGGATAAGAGATTTTCTCCACTCAGGGACTGGGTGTTGTGTTGTCCAGATAATCACCTATTCATCCCCATCCAAGCACAATTCGCCAAAGTGGTGTGAAATTAATTAGTTTGTTTATTTTCATTCATTTTAGAAAAAACATCTGTCTGTCTCTGATTTGATTGTCTTGGCCATGGTTTCTAAATCTGCCTCTACTTGTGTGACACGCCTCGTGATGTCATCATGAGGGGTAACGCACTTTCCTACTTTTGTCATTATGTGCTACTTAAAGGTTTGACATTGATTTCATTATGTTTTGCTAAAACTGTTAGTTTTGAAAACTAGGTGGCCATTTGAGTGATCCTTTTGTTCAAGTCAGCACCAATTTTGGTTAATTTACCATCATTACTGTCAAGTTTTTTCATTATTTCCTGAAATTTTTCCGTAAACAGTTTCTCATTGTTCTGTAAACTTGTATTCATCTGCTGAAATTGTTGCATGACTGCACTGATAAATTGTGAGAAATTTACTGTTTGAACATTATCTGCCCCCGTAAATTGTGAGAATTTACTGCTTGTGATTCACTTTCCATATCTTGCAACTCTATGTTACTGTCGGTTGCTACAGCTGGATTATTTAGGTTCTGTATTTCATTTACTGTTTGAGCAAGTGTAATTTAATTCTATGCTGCTTCATTGGATATGGAACTTGCAGTAGGCAAACTGTTTATGTTATCCATTCTATGAGTCATGACCGTATCAATAGTAATAAGATTTTTTTTTTTAAACTCGTCTCTACAATGTTTAGCTTGTATGTAATGTTATTCAAACAATGTGTAGAGTTGATCTATTATTGACAATGTCTCTACTGAGCTGTGTATCGGCCATTTTGCAGTAATTGTTGTCGTACTTTGAAAAAAACAAAAAATATACACTCAGCAGTAAAAATCACTTTTTAACTTTAGCAAAACTTCGCTATATATCGTGAGTTAATGAAAGATTGTGCCAACAAACAGCCCAAGATGCTATGGGGCAATTTATCACAGGATGGCATTTGGCACCTTTATGTGTCAGAATATACACCTGCATTGCCATCAGAGAGTGGTATGCATTGTAGTGATGTGACAGGACACCCTTCACTGTGACACGTGTTCCATTTGACCTGAATTACAGCGATGTCACATCGTATGACAAAAATGACCATATCCTTGAGGGTGTTGCAGTTTCTTCTTTCAGCAGAGTAAATGGTATGCATTTCATTGTAACCTTTCTAGTTTAGTAAATAAATCACCTTCCTTGACAAGGATCTCAATATCTGTTTATTGTTGTTACTAAGTATATACTACAGGTCAAAATTATTCGATCACCTATGAAAAAAGCTGTGCACTTTATTTTAATAGACAACTACACTCTTCAAACTAAATAGGCTAACAATACAAATATTTTCTCTCTCTCTGTCATTAAGTACCCTTCGTGCTAAGAACAGCTGCGCAGACTGTTGGCATTATGGAGATAATATTTTTGCAGAGATTACAGTCCCATGCATCTGTAATCCATAGATTTTCAACATTAGATGACGCCAGTTCTCTGATCTCTCTGCCATGTTCATCCCAGTGGGTGAGGTGGAGCAGTGGTTAGCACACTGGACTTGCATTCGGGAGGACAACGGTTCAAACCCATGTCCAGCCATCTTGATTTAGGTTTTCTGTGATATCCCTAAATCACTTCAGGCCAATGCCGTGATGGTTCTTGTGAAAGGGCAGAGTGGACTTCCCTCCCCATCCTTCCCTAATCCAAGCTTGTGCTCCGTCTCTAATAACCTTGTTTTCAATGGGACATTAGTGTTTAATCTCCCTTCCTCAAGTTCATCCCGTAAGTATTCGATGGGATTTAAGTGAGGCGGCTGACTTCACCAGACCATATTCTTCAGTTTCCCAAATTTCTTTCCTCTATTGACTTACTATTGGCACAATTTAGAAGTCTGTCTGAGATCATTGTCTTGCTGCAGATCAACCCACAACTAATATGCCTCTTGGCAGATTGAACTGAATTGTTGATCAGTACTGACTTCATACGTTCTCCACGATGTCAATGAGTAAACATTCTGTGAAGGCTTACAAATTTAAAACTCGATTAATCCTTGAACCATTGCTGTGCCCATTGCAATCAATTCAACTTCTCTCTATCCATCCATGTAAGTCATGGTCACACAAATGGCATTGCTCTGCTGAGACAAAGGTTGGAGCTTCTCACATATTGTTTACTTTATTATTAATTATAGGTGCAGGAGGATTCTTCACATTTACTCTGTACACATAGGAACTAATCTTTGCTTTACCGTGTTACTCAGGGTCTTCCAGATTGTCAAACACTTGAGCTGGCACCAGAGCAATGTATACACTACTGTAGGCTTGGTTAGGCCAAAATTTGTTACTATTGCCTTGCTAGAATAGCCTTTGTGATGCAGAGCTACAATTACAGCACTTTTTTCAATTCCGACCTCCTCCTTCCATCTTGTTAGGATGCAATACAGCATGAACTTGAACAAGTATAGAAACTCACTTCTAGGTACACACAGTGTACAAAGGCAGCAAAAGAAATGAGACCTATTTAAATGGAACCCTCTTAGGTAAAGGCCACCAGTGTTGTGGAGACTCACCAGCACCTCTCTGGGTGAAGAATGAGCTTAGTTTTTGCATGTTTTACTATCAAAACAGGTTTATGGTGCAATACTCAAAGTTAAATCCCTGTGTTAACGCAAATCAATAGCTGTGACTGAAAACTTTTCTTCACTTTAGCATCTAAAATTCGCAGACAATGTGTGTGATCATCTGGACCACAGCCCTTGGACACCCAAAAAGATCAAAATGCATCTGACAGCAAGCCATCCGAGTCATTGGCACATCTCAAGGGCCCAAGTAGCATGTACGTGGTTTTATAGTGATCCCAACATAAACTGCTTCCAAACCTCAGAAATGGAATTCTGTGATTGAAATTCAACCTTTGTAAGAGATTAGAATGTATGCCACTTACTACTAGCACAGACATACTGCTATTTTAAGTGTTCTCTCTGTCAAGGTAACTGTAACTGAATTGGCAGAGAAGTGACTAAACACAGGACTGATATTGAGTTGCTACAACAAAATCAGGGATCTTCTCTTTATAACAGTATCTAATTTTGTAATATGTTTCTGCTGTTGAATCGTGTTCCATCTGTGTATTACAGTGCCTATGTAGCACCAAAATGTTCCATCTTCAAAATTTGAATTCAGAATATTTTCATGTGCTTTTGGAAGGTGTGAAATGTCACAACTCGTATCCCTAGAAGTGTGCCAGCTCAGAGACATGGTTATTCATTACAAATGATGGGGGAAAAAGCCTCCAATTGAATACAAAGCTGATATATAAATGAGTGAGTGAACGTACAATTGCTCATTGGATTACACTGTGTCTGTTATTGTTATATTTCCAATTCTTAATTTTCTGCATTCAGTTACAGTTATCATTGTACAGCTTGCTACATTGAAGCATGGAAATCACCCCAAGACAGTGAAGATCACATGGAACATGGAATGAGTGTCTGAACTGAAATGATTCCAAGCAAGCTACCCTGGGAATAGATTAATACTAAAAGTGTGTACTGCTTGGAGTATCTGACAAATTGTGCAGGGTCAGAAACACATACATTTTACAGAAAAAGTACAAGATGTGGTGAACATTCTGTCTGCAGTCTGGTATAGTGAACTGCTATGGGTGAAACAGAGTACAGTACTGCTCAAAGTAGAGGTGCTAGTTCTTGGAGTGCATTTACAGTAACCAGGATGAAATGTTTGTGGCTTTGCTTGCCTGTGTGAGAAGGACTGTTGCTAAAGAAAAAATCCATTTTATTTTGCCAAATGTGTTTAAAAGTAAAAAATAATACATATATTGACTGAATTATAAAGGTAACTAATGATAATGGTGTTTCAGACATTCCAGACTACATCTTGGGTACAGTTACAAGAATTATCAGGTGCTGTGAAAAATGGTATTGGCTGCTAAACATTTAAATGTAATGCTGTGGTAATTTAGGATCAAGAAAGTGCCTTGAAAAAAATGTTTATGTCTCCTTTTTCGTATATTTTTTAAGTTGAAGTGACTGTACATCATGTGGCAATAGCTGAAACAAATTGGCAACAAATTTAAATGAAATGTATACAATTTTTACGGTTCATATAGAAGATAACATGTTTAATAAACAATGCTGTTTTTAACAATAGTATAATGAGTACTATGCCTTATCTTACGATAACATTAGAATAATATTTAAATACCTAAATTTGGGAGTTGTTATAGCCAGTAGTGTCTGCAACACATCAAACAGAGCTTTTCGTTAGCTACCATTGTATGTTTCAGCACCATGTTAACAAGCCTGCCACTCCTATCATACTTTATGTACACCCTATATAAAGTCCAGGAACACTTTCAAGTAATTACTGCACAAGAACTAAACGTTGTACAGATATCATACATATTGCAATTTGAAGCGAAACTGTAAAAAAACTTCCAAACAAACGGGGCACTGCTTCATCATGTGGTAGAGGCAGTACATACACCAGATCTTTAATGCGTCCCCACAGAAAAAAGTCACATGGAGTGAGATGTGGTGATTGGGGAACCATTTAGTGAAACACCTGTCCTCTTCTGTAGCAAGTCCGATCCATCGATGCAGCAGCTCTGTGTTCAGACACCCACAAACTTCACGATGAAAATGGGTTGGAGCTCCATCCTGCTGAAAAATGAATGAAGGGTCCAGTTGCATTTGAGGTATCAGCCATTGCTGCAACACATCCAAGTAGGAATATCCAGTAACAGTGCTCTCAGTGAAGAAGAATTGCCTGTACTCTTTTTGGTACGACAAGGCACAAAAAACATTTACTTTTGGGGACTCATGCTCAAATTCAATGCATTCGTGTGGATGCTTTGTACCCCCAGATATGACAATTATGCCTGTTCACTTTCCCATTAGTGTGAAAAGTGGCTTCCCTGCTAAATATTATGTAATCAAAGCCATTACCATCCCCATTCAGTTTTTGCAACTCTGAACAAAACTCAAAGAGAAGCGTTTTGTCATCATCATTGAGTTCCTGCACTAGCTCCAGTTTGAATGATTTCATTGACACCTTCTGTAGCAGGACTTTTCACTATGTCATTGGAGCTATTTTGAGATCATGGGATGCACGACGCACAGATTTTCTCGGACTCCTTATAGATGACTCTCGTATGCACTCCTCATTCACTTCACTCACACTGGGACGTCTGCTTCTCTTTCCCGGGCACAAGCAACCCATCATAACAAATTTGTTGTGCCAGTGGTAAATGGCCTTCCTTGTTGGTGGCTCCTTACCACACTAGTTTTTGTTGGACGCCAACACACCACGTTTGCGACTATCCTCAAGTTACGAAACTACACTGTGGTGGTATACATTAAAAAAAAACTTTCAGTGTCTCTTTGAAATGACACATGTATGATAGGTGCACACTGTTTGGTTCTTGTGCAATAAATAATTGAAAGTGTTTGTGGTCTTTATGTACGCCTCATATTTTTTTTATACATGGCAAAATCATGATATTCTCAACATTAGAAATGTTCATAATGTAACCATATTCATAAATTAATTTGCAAATGAATGTAAAATGACTCATTCCTCATCATTATGATCCATAGAACATGTATCCTACTAACTAAATTGGATTTGATGATGATGCATCACTATTAAATCATTTGCCTGTATTCTCTCTGTCGCCAAAAAGTGTATTATTAAGGGAGATAAGACTATTAGTTTGTTCTTTCAGTTGTCACTTGAAACTGAAAATAACATTGATATGAATGATCATCAAAAAGAAAAGAAACTTTATGGTTCCATGGACCTTTACAAGTCTCAACCAACTATGCAGTATACATGTAGACTGAAGAGATGAATGAAAATTTGAACCCAGATCCTCTGCTCACTGGGCAGATGCACGAACCACTACACCACCCTGGCACAGTGGCTCTGCACTGTTTGCCCCAGCATGCCTCCCTCCTCAGTCCAAAATCCTGTTCACAACTCAGTCCACTTATTTCCCCAAAACACAAAGAGCACCACAGAGGATGTCAAACTGTCATGGAATAGCACCTCAGTTTTGAATGAAATGGGGATTCCTCTCTGGAACCATATAGTTTCATTTAATGAAAGCAGCTATACCTGGGTCTCAGGCAGGACCTCCTGTTTCGTTTGATTCTGAGGTACTATTCCAATACTGTTGGACATGTTCCACACCCAGGAGGATACCCTCTTTTGTGGGTCTGTGGAATAAGTAATTAATGTAATCTAGTCTGAGATCCCCTCCTCTTGTGGCAGTTAATTGTATATCACTGGAGCAACAAGGCATTGTGACTAAAAAGGACACACCATTCCCATTTTCTGGAATGGTTGCAAGGCAAATGCACTTACTTGCAGGCCTTTATTATGGATAACAAGCTGTTGAAGCATTAAAGAACACAGTTAACATTTCTGAATTGTGACACACTTTATAGACCAGAATTGTCTTCTCTAGGTCTCAACATGAATTTGATGAAGGGTAATTGCCTGAAACTTTACTGATAAAGGCAAAATAGTTCTCTTAATTCACCTCAAAAGCACGATAACCGACCTCGATATCAGATGGAGCAATAAATGAAATATTCGAAAGTGTCATTCATTGGTTCTCAATAAATGGTCTAGCACATCATTTACAAAGAAAAGGCATCTTATTCAGTTTTGTACAAGGAAAGACAAATCATCACTAATAATGAAGCATTACGGAAAAGAAATATGTGAAGACTGATTGTTAAAAATACTTGGGGGTACATAGTGATGAGAACAAGAATTATAAAACTGAGTGCAGCAACATTTGCTCTAAATTTGATTGCCATAAGTGGCAATGACATCACTAGAAAATTTAACTTCCTTCTTTCATTGATGTCATATTTAGAATGGGGGCCTCTGACCCCTCCCCCTACACACACGCACAGTGCCTATCCTCAAACTTCACATAGATAAAGAAATTAGGTAGCCTCACAACACATACACTCTTACAAAGTTTGTTTTGAAGGATCAGCACAATTTGAAAATAATACTAGGAGGAAAACAGTGGGACTTAATCTTGTTGTAGCACAGAAAGAAGCATATCATGCAGCCATAAAAATATTTGACAACCTCCCTTTAATTAACAAGGTGCTGGCTGATAATGAAAGTTGACAAGTGCTATTCCATAGATGAATTTCTGAGAAGGAAACAACAGGTTACCCACGAGCACTGATGTGCTGCTTCCTGGACTTGGGTAGGCGCGCCGGCCCCGGACTGAATCAGCCCAGCAGGTTAACAACGAGGGACGGCATGCCTGAATGTGGTTTTTAGGCAGTTTTCCACATCCCACATGGTAAATACTGGGCTGGTCCCCATGTACCACCTCAGTTACACAACTTACAGACATCTGAAAAACATTCGCACTATTTCATGGCTTACACTAGACGCAGACAGCTAGGGTACATTACTTCTGTCCTGGGGGGTACATGATGGTGACAAGAAGGGCATCTGGCAACAGCACTCTGTGACACTAACATTGCCAACTCTATAGTAACAGGGTCAACCCCGTGTTGAAGCGGGGCAAAGGCCCAAGCAAATTATGAGAAGGTGACATCCAAAAATGAACATATCTACTAAATGCAATTTATCACAGTCAACATGAAACTTATTTTGGGCATACATAAGAATGAAAATAGCATACTGCAGTGTGAATGCCTTTTACTTTTAGGCCAAAAGGCAGTTCATATCTGTAAATCAAATCTACAATGAAAATATTCCTTTAAAAAGCACATTTAAATATGGACATGTTCTCATTACATGAACCATGAGCGATTTTCAAAACTAAAAATCTTCTTCTTTCTTTCAAAATAACTTACCTCTTATTGTATAATGCTTGTTATACCATATCATTTCACACATTTTTATTGTGTAGTATGTGATACCATAGAAAAAACTGTAAAGTGGCCACTATAGTACTAATATTCGTTTTCGATATTTTATTCAAATTTCAGGTTTATTATTACTTCACAATTATTTAAAATGTTTCAGATCACCATGCCAGAATAAAATGACGTAACTGTGGCATTAACTATCTTTAGAAGTATTCTTTGACGTAAATGCAAAAAAGAATAATTTTCTTAACAGTCACAAGCAACATGGAAATATCATCGGTGATGGTTGTGTTCCAACTTAAGTACTAGTGATTTTGGCAGGCTTCTTAAAAATTAGTTTACTGTAAACCATCAACATCTTTTTTCCTATTATCTTAGACTGGATGGCTGAAAAGTACTTGGGCTTTTGTCCAAGGAAAGGGTTTTGTAGTGGTTCATCTGCTCTTTTACATCTAGTTGGGACTTCTAGAATGCATTTGTCTCAACATCAGTATGAGTGTTTCCCATAGCTTTGTACTTGTGTATGGAAATGCATTTTATTTCACATATTTAATGTGAAATCCCTATCTAAGGACCTACAAGATGTACATCGGCGAGCAAGGTTTCTTAGCTGAGTCACTGATTGTAGATCTCATTGTATTCCTCTTTTGTTACAATTGTTGGCCTTTTTCTTAGAAGTTTTCCTATTCTATCAAAAGTGGAGTCAGTGCATAAGTAACTGTGTCCTTTTAATAATAATAAAAAGTAGTGCTATGCAACATATTATGAGGGAGCACGGAAGCACAAACAGTTGCTCTGCATTAGAGAAACAGTGTGACTGGAATGGAAATCACTCGACTGGATGTAATGGATTAGTTATCCTTCACACAAAATGTGTATGTGGACACAGATGTATTTTCCTAGGCTTGTATCTTGGCAAATGTTTGA
Organism: Schistocerca gregaria; assembly: GCF_023897955.1. Classification (NCBI taxonomy): domain Eukaryota; kingdom Metazoa; phylum Arthropoda; class Insecta; order Orthoptera; family Acrididae; genus Schistocerca; species Schistocerca gregaria. The sequence goes on along the minus strand of NW_026061895.1, from coordinate 11,880 downwards.
TTTCACTTAAATTGTATGATTATCTAGGTTCTGCTTATCCTGTTTGTTTTGTTCCATTCTGTGTCTCATTTATTTTAAATTCCTGACATGTTTGCTTTTGTGTGTAAGCTCCTCATATAAAATTTTGTTGAGGATTAAGGCAGCAACAAAGTTCAGTAAATAGTCAGCATGAACTAATTCTGTGCAATGGGAACCCCAGAAAAGCAGATGATAAAAGCTCTCAGATTACAATTGCCTTCCTCATCTTCCAGAAAGCACGCTACTTTTGATTTTTGGGTCATGACAAATGTTGACCATCTTGATGAGATCAGTCTCCTTGACTGGGTGCACATTTGTCAAACATGGATTTCATGAGCTGGGGACTTGTTAACACGAACAGTCGATTGCTACTCTAAGCTCTGGACATACTTTTGCCTACCATCCAATGACACAGTAATGGAACATTGTACGTCATAGTGCATGGGATTTTGATCTTATTGGCTGAACTGTGAACATTGTAGGAGAAAAATAATTTTGAAAATGCACCATTTGTCAATAAGGGTTGAGGGGAGTGAAACAATCATTACTGAGTAACTGCTATGGAATATGCTGTACTGGGGCAAGCAGGGTTCTGTTTGGGTGGGCCCCAAATAGGCTTGTGATTATCTCACTGTATAAATTTCCAGAGGGTTATTGGTTGACCCTACCACCCCATCAGCAAACAAACATTTAACAGTAAAAATGTGATAGTAACACAGTATCAGGAGAATTATTAAATAATGTTGCACTAGTTACAGAACACAGATTTGAACCGTTGCCTCATGACTCACACACATGAATGTATCTTCTTCTGCTTCTACACAATGAGCACTGATCCAAAGGAATTGCTGAAGAAATGGTCTTGGATGGTTATTGATTCATTCAAGAGACATACTTGAGGTATAGGGACTTCTGAAATTAAGTTACGCAACAGGCACGGCACCCTTTCAGAAGAGTGGGCATGTTACCAATTTCCTGAGAGACAATTCTGCTGCAGTACGGACAACAGGTTCATCACATTGTGGGAGTGAAATGGCTCTCCAAAGTTGAGGTACAAGGAACAGTAAGTTTCTTGTTAGCCAAACATACAAATTCGCCATGGAATTCTTGCAGTGTATGGTGCAATGCAATGTAGCATCCAGTCGTAGTGAAACAGTGCCAACAATTTGATGAAGACCATTCAGTCTTTCCAGCAAGCTCAGTGGATATTTGACAGGAAAGAGATTTTCCATCAAAGAGGAAATTCACACAGCAATCCTCAAATTGTTCCATGACTGAGGCACACGTTTATATTTTCAAGAAACTGAACAGTTTGTGGGATGTTACAATTGTTGTTTACAGGTTTTAGTGACTGTAGTGAAAAGTAGCATCACTTTGAATTGTATTGCAGCATACAGTAAAAGTTACTCAGTCTGCCATAGTAACAGGTAACTTTCTTTCTGAAGTCTCATAGTTTCCTGCTGCTTTCACACCTTTCTTTGACAATCATCAGATGTCAGGTTACTCCTGGATGCATCAGTGAATGGAATCCTACTCTGCTGACTGAGTACCCATTCTGTGTTTTCCCATACCCAACTCCACAGACCAATGCTTTGGGGGAGGGATGCTAGTGCTATCTGAGGCCACATTGATAATGTGGAGACTTGGATTCTGTCTTGACCATAGTGGCCTGATATCCCAGATATCTGGTTGGAAACCCAACTCCCAACTGTACTTTGTTGGGATAGATAAAATTCCTGGTTACATAAAAATGGACAACATTATATAAAATGATGTGGTCTTCACTTCAAATTGCTCATTACCAATTTCTAATGAGGGGCAGTCTTGTATGAGTTACTGACTTAAACTCCTCCTTTTATTAACAGCGCTAAGTGGCCATACTTGACTAAATAGCCATTGTTTTCAAGTAGTGCATCAGAGGTCAATCGTGACAGTGCTTTGTAATTCTCTGCTGAAAAAATTGAATAGGGTTGTGCAGTTTCCTTCCCCTGTGGCAGCCTTAGTCGTCATGATGATCTTATCAAAACATTCGAAAGAGAAATTGTGACGAAGGAAGCTGGGATAATTTTTTAATTTTTACTTCCCCCTTGTTTTGCAATATGCCTCCTTCAAATTTGTTTCTTCACTTTCAACTAATTACCATTAACATATGTGAATTGTAATCTGCATTTTCATAAAAGAGAAAGGCAGCCCCCTCAGGTTGAATTTTGTCTGTGTAATTCATTTTCTAATTTATATTGAGTATTCCTAGCTAGTATCTTTTATTATGGGGCAAAATCAGTCATTTTTGTGTAACTTTAATTCCGATGTTGACTTATAAACAAATATAAATGGGAAGTTGTGCACTGGCCATACATAACTGTGTATTATTGGGAGGATGTGAAAAGTGAAAGTAGAAGACTGTGAAACGCAAGTGTGCATCTGTCGGCTACATCATTTACAGTAGACAGTACTGCACACCCCTATGTTTTCAGCCAGTATGTAGACACCGAGGACAACAAAGGAACAAAGTAGGCAAACCACAACAAAATGGCAGTTTACTTGCAGCACAGTCTAAACTATGTTGAAAAATGATTTGACTTTGAAGAAAGTGTCTACAGGACTTTCAAACCATTTTCACTGACAGTGAAACAGAGCTCAGTTTCAGAATATCTAGAAGTTATTTCTTGCAGATGGGGATTTGATGTTTGAAGAATGTGTGCAGTTAAAGAACTTTCTCAAGGATGAAGAGAAGAACTTTTCAAGCTGAAATCTGATTAGTGGAAGGAATTTTTTTTCATTGTTATGAAAACTATGACAACTTCTTAAAACTTTTCCGTCTTGTTTCAGATGATGGTGAACACTTGGTGAGCTGAGAGGAACCTTTTCCCAGCAGCAACATTAGAAGCTGAAATAATAATAATAATAATAATGAAGATGGTTTAGTGATTTACATGTCTCCAGTTTTATTGAGGAAGAAGAGAAGATTCTATGAAGGAGATTGAAAAGTGAGCAAAAAATCTCAATAAGGTAAAAAAAAAAAAAAAAAAAAAAAAAAAACATTGAATTGTAGCCTGTGTGTGTTTAGTCTTGGTTTTTTAAAAAATATCCCGATTTAGTTCAGAAAAAACTTGGTGTCTGGTCTGTACTAATACAGCTGCCTTCTAAATGGGCAGTGCACAGCTCTTTTGCATTTTCTTGTGGGTGCCTATGAGCCACAACTCTTATGCTCTAAACAGGTTGTCGACTCCAGGCTACCACTGGAAGATGGTTTGTCTCACAGTAGTGGTTCTCTGTTTGAATGATGTCACTGTGGTGTATGACAAATTGACAGGCAACTTATCATGCTGCTATACACTCACAATGTAGATAAGCCTGAAATGATCCTTCAGAGCATGTTTACAGACAACACAGTTGAAGATTTTAATGAATCTGTCTCACAGACACTTCTGTTCAATAGTAGATTATGATAAATATTCTGGCCAACAAAGTATCTGATTCCATTAAATTTTCAGCTATGTTTTTTCAATAATTGCAAATCTGTTGTTCAAAAATGGAAGCCTTTTGGATTGAAATTTCTTTCTGTTTCTTTGATGTTTGAGATTATAAATTTCATGTGTTTCAAATTATTTGGTTATGAAAATGCCTCATAGCACTTCTGTGTCAAATAGAAACTGTTATAATTTTTCATAACCACTAGAACAGTTCCTGAAGTTAATATTGTAAAAATGTACCTTTGATGCTTTGCACCCGTGAGTTGAGTTGTGCTATCGTTGTTAACTTTCTCAATAGTTTTAGTGAGGTTACTGAATGAGAGTAGTTGTCTTGGACTTGATGTCACATGGAACCAAGTGCAGTTTTATCTGTTGGACTGAGTAATGTGAACTCAGTGTATATCATGAACTGTAATTTGCTTTTATACTTCTGCAACTTTGAAATCAGTGACTCTTTTTTAGCCAGTTGCCAAAGCTTTAGAAATGTGGTTTAGCTGTTTACATTTGGAGAATTGGGCTTATCAAAAGCTACAATGTTATTTCATCAGCAAGTCAAGATATTAACTGAAACTATATGACCTAGAGCCCACATGAATTGTACTTCTAAATATATTTGGATGGTGAGCTGAGCCACAAAATACTTCAAATCATGTCGATGATTGTTGATACTGTTTTCTAGGTTATGCAACAAATGTCATTGGAACTCTATCCTACAGTGTCATATCCCAACATTACACTTCAGACAGTTCTGACAAACAAGTGTTACATCGTTTCAATATTTTCTTGTTGTTTGGAGTGAGTAACGGGACTCTTATAATACACAGGAAGAGAGAAGAAATAAAGCTCTTGATATCAGAGGCAGGAAGGGTCTTGGAAGATAAATTGAATGGAATGGAAGGGATAAAAATCAGAAATTTTTGACATTCCTACCTGGAATTTCCGTTGGTTGTTTTAAAAATGCTAAAATTCCACCAACCGACATATTGCCCCCTGCCAGTGGTGTGGTGTGATGTGATGCAACATGGAGGGGCAGCTGGTCAGCACACCTCTGTCCTAGGATTTTTTTTACTGTGAAACCACTACTACTCGGTCAAGCAGCTCCTCACAAGACTGACTGCATTTTGTACCAGTCACAGTCCCCCCCCCCCGAGGAAAAATCTCTGGCAGTTAGTCGAATGGCACAGCTAAGGAGGCAGACAGTGGAATGGGTAGTGTGTTAAAGAGCAGTTCTAAGATGAACATAAGACAAGAATAATGGAATGTAGTCAAGTTGAATCAGGAGATGCGGAATGAATAACGAGGGATGATCAGCGAGTTTGCATTTGAAAGCTGTACGAGGAGGGGTGAAAAAGCTTCTACCCTAACAAATAAAGAGTGAAAGAAATTTCATAATATAAATTTATTTGTATATATAATACCTATGTACACCAATACACTTGGAGGCATGCTCAGATAACTTCTGCAAACCATTCAAAGAAAAGATCTTTGATTTCAATTGCAACAAAACATCAGTCACTGCATCATCATCCTTTGAGGTATTTTTTTTTTCGGTTTGGGACAAGGAAAAAGTCTGACCCAGTCAGATCTGGAGAATATGGCAGGTGACACGTTCCACATCATTACGAAAGAATCGTGTTCATGATCCATGGAACAACTAATATAACTAACTAGAATTGGAAGTTTTTCATTGTCCATTATACGAGGTTTGTCCGGAAAATACGTATAAAGGTTGAATAATGTCTTTATGTTACAGGTTGCAGTCACCATCAGGTGAGACTACTGCTGTAATCAATCAAATCAATGCTCAGTTCGAGTCAGAGCACTCTGCGTGAAGGTGGGAGTGTGCAGCAGGTTGTGTTCTTAAAGACCGTGGATTGACAGAATGATTGCTGACAAGCTGTCAACCCTCAAAACAATTGTTCAGAAAAACTTGAAATGAAGAAATTGTACCGAAGCTCTTGACACCAGAACAGAAAGCAAAGAGGGTTGAGTGCTGTAGGGATTGGTTAGAAGCAGAGGAATGAGGTGACTTTCTCAACCGAGTCATCACTGAAGACGTGTCCTGGTATTAGAAATTCGATGTGGAGCTCAAAGCAAGGAATGGAAACTAGCAGGAGAACCGAGAACAAAAGAGTCGCGAAAATCAAGGTCCAATGTGATGACAGTGTTGATTCTTGGAGCATTGTTCACAAGGAATTTGTCCCTCCCAGCAAGAGAGTGAACGGAAATTTTTACGTTGAAGTTCTGACACGTCTCGGAGCTCTTGTGGCAAGAGTTTGACCCTTCATCACAAGAATGCGCCCGCACACATGTCGCTCGTTGTGTTTTTGGCCCGAAGCTCAATCACCACTGGATTTAATCCCGTGTGAGTTCTTCATGTTCCCAAAAATGCGTAATGGTGTGGCATTGGGAGATGTGGAAACGACATGGCAACTAAACAACATCACAACTGAAGACTTTCAGCAATGTTATCAACAGTGGAAATGGCGTTGGCAGAAGTGTATCACGTCTCAGGGTGAGCACTTTGAAGGAGACCATATTGTAATACCTGAATAATTGTAAAATAAAGTTATTATGCAACTTTTATATGTATTTTTCGGACAAACCTCGCAGATTAGGAAATGAGACACTGAAGATAATAGAAGTGTTTTGTTATTTGGGTAACAAAATAATTGATTTTGGCTGACACAGAGAGGATATAGAATGCAGGCCTCACTGTATATCTGAGAAAGAGGAATATGTTAGGAGTGGATGTAAATGTTACGGAGTCTTTTCTGGAGGTATCTGCGTGAAGTGTAGCCTTGCTCCAAAACGAGATGTGAACAACAAGCAGTTGAAGCTAGAAAAGGATGGTATCTTTAAAAATGTGTTTCTGGGAAGAAATTTTGATGATTTCGTGGATAAAACATAAGGTAAACTCTGTCCATCGGTACTGGCCGACCACCGTGTCATCGTTTACCAATGACGTCCAGCACACCACTATCCTGCCTGTGTCAGTTTTCTTGTCCTCGAGTTCCTCAGTTGGCATCACAAGGGTGAATGTACACTTTCCCAATCCTCTCACCCAGAAAAATCCCTGGCAGTACAGGGAATCTAAACCTGCGTCCTCGCCATGATAGGCAGCAGCAGTGAACACTAAGTTACAGAGGTAGTCAATAAGTGGATAGATGACTACTACTGGCACTCGACACCCTCTGCACTGCACCTAGAGGTGGCTAATGGAATAATTATGCAGTTGCAAATCAAATTACCAGGGACATAGTATTGAAAGGAATTTTCAGCACAACATGAGTAAAAGAAGGAACTGGTTGATAAGACATATGCTGATGCATCGAGGAATCATCAATTTGGTGTTGGTGGGATTTGAGTGAGAGGAGGAAAAACTGTTGAAGGGGAAATACAGTAAGCAGGTTCAAATAGATGTAGGCTTGCATAGAGAGCTGCATCAAACCAGTCTTTGGACTGAAGACCACAACAACAAAAACAGTTGGCTGTGTGTAGGAATTTTCTGTGGTCAGGAAAGCAATGAGAAATGATTTTCTGATTAAGAAAAGTGCAAACACTATACATTAATGTGGTGTAAAATGTTTCTTGAGCTGTTTATGAAGCCAGAGAAATCTTATATTAGTTCTTTTGGCATGATAAACCTGTACACGATGATTAAACTACACCTACCCATGGGTTTTATGCAACTTGCAATGCCTACAAATGTCATGGGCAAGATTTTCATTTCTCTCACCCACTACATGCAAATTACTAGTCCTACATAAAAAAATGAACAGGATCTTTTTGTGGGAAATTTAATGTAGTCATTTCTTTTTGGGAGGGGAGGGGATACATTTTTACTAGAAGCCATAGTTTTTGAATTATTTAACAAAAAGTACAAGACAGGCATTCAAATGCCTTTTTTCTTGAATGCCACAGAAAGTGTGGTGTCCAAAAAAGTACAAAATGTAATGTAGTTAATTTTGATACAAAAAGGTTCTGTTCATTGTTTTTGCAGGACTAACAGTGAGCATGTAGGGAGGAGAGAAGATTAAAATCATGGGTGTGGTTCTTGAAGATGTTGCAGGTTCCATAAAACTTTATGGCAGGGGCAGCTGAATAACCCTGTGTATGATCCACAAGATTCAACAACATGCTGATCAAACCTCATGGTCAAACATGGCTGCTGATAGAAAATAGGTGGTTCATATTGGCTTGAGTATCCCCATTATGTGACTGCTGTAAAGAAGAGGATGTGGGGTGTTCTCCGTCAGCTTTTATACCCACACTGGTATGCCAAAAGGCATTAAAATATACAAGGCATGCCAGAAAAGTAAGTACCATTGTGGGAAAGGACTCATGAAAACATTTCTTCAGACCGTAACAGCCACCACTGTTCAGACATTTGTCATAGCAGTAATCCAACTTTTCTATGCCCTTTTCATAGAAAGATAATACCAGTTAAGACCTCCAATACTGATCACACTTGCTTACATCATCATAGGTGTTCAAGCACCTTCATCCTGACTGATGATGAAGTAAAAGTGGTAGTCCGAAGATGTGAGATCAGCACTGATTGGCAGGTGGTCTCACTGTTCCCAAGTGAATTGTTTAGTAAGGATTTCAGTGCCACCAGCAGAAATGAAGCATCATAATGATTCGATTGAGAGTTTTGCATCTTTTGTTTTGAATAGTGTGATGGAGTTCTCTCGGTGTTTTGCAGTATCATACCGCTTTCATGGTTTCAGCTCTGAGAAGGAACTCAACAAGCAGAATGCCTTGTTGGTCGCAGAATCCATTTCACCTGACTTTTTGCACTTGCAACTTCATTATGATTTCTTTTTTGGGGGTGGTGGAGGATTGTCGGACTGTCAGTTCCTTCACTCCATAGATTGTTGATTTTATTTTGGAGTGTCATGAAGACCCCAAGTTTCATCACCAGTCACGATTCTATTTAAGAACTCATCTTCCTCATCACTGTATTCAGTGCTGAAATGTCAAAACTCTGCCAAGGTACATAATTTTGAAAGCATTTTTCAAACGCAATTTATGACTGAGTCATGCAAAACAGTTTTTGAAATACATTCTTATTGTGAACCATGTGTTTTCTCACCCATACCATCAGTGACAACAGAAGGCTGTCCAACACATGCTTCGTCATGAGTGTTTCTTCAACTGTCTCATCCACTTTCTCACCGTAAATGTCTACAAGTTGATGAATTTCAGCTGGCTTAATGTTCTGTGTGTTGGAACTAAACATAACAGAGCACACTTCACAGTCACTGGGCTCAGAGGTTGTCCTAAAGATTTTGACTGATCACTAACAAATATAAATACCACAAAATTGAGCTGCAGTGTCAAGACAATGAACCAGAGAAATGTGTGAACCTACAACACAAGTGCTGCAGTGGCAGTAGAATGATTTGGCAATTACTTTCAGGATGCACCTCATACTTAGGACTTCAATGGAAGTGCCTGTCGCCTTTTAATGTAAATTTTTGCTTATGATGGTAACTATGTTTAAGCAGTGTGTGTGTGTGGCAAGGGGGTAATTAACAGTTGAACTATCTTTGTTTTGTTTATCTCTCTCTAGTCATGACAGGTAATGTGAATCAAGGACAAAGGTACTTTCTGAGTTACCTTAGTCAAGCTCCAACCCTTCTGTCCTGTACAGCTACTTGCTTTTATCCTGAGGTTGTTACTCTCTGGTCAGCAGGTGCTCCTAAAAAAGTTGCATACATTGTGTACAAAAATCTACATTTACAAAGAATTTGTGGGGCCAGACATGTTAGTAATGCTCAAGATATGGTGTGACTATTGGTATAGGGGCAATTCAGAAAATATCACCTGCCTACATTATGGCGCAACTGGAATATGCTTGCTCAAATAGTGACAATGCATTCAGCTGAACTGGTAACCAGTGCTTCATATACCAACATCGTCTCCCCCTATAAAAAAAGAAATTTAGAGGCAGTCACATAAAAAAAAGCTTCTTTTCCTCTCCTAAACACTCGAAAATTGTGTGTATGTAGTTTGTTTTCATATACAGGGTGTATTAAAAGAGCTGTCACCATTACCTACACTGCTTGCATGGTGTTAATTTGCACACAGATTTCTGGTTGTTCCACTGGAAAGCTTACCAAGACATTTACAGCATAAAACTGATACCTGCTTGTATTTTAAAACATGTACACAGCTCAAAGGTAGTGCAACTCCAACTCTGTACAATTACCAAGCCTTTCATGCAGTACAACATTTTTAACCTCTGGGATAAGCTACGAAGTAATTACTCGATGCCATACGAAAAAACAAAACAGCCTCACTGCTAATATTTCTCACATACGTAATAGGTGATGGGAACAATGAAACCAACAAAATTAAGAAGACCATTAGCATTTTTTTTAAATTCATCTATCTTTTACAGTAAATTTCAACCATAAATGTTTCGTAGGCACATTACAACATTAACAAACACTGCATTATAAATATAATTTGGGACTTCAGTGTGCAACTATATACATGACCATTTTTATTACTTAAGGGTTAATTTTATCGACTTACAGAAACAGTTAGTTTAAGAAACATTTAATCATGCCGATGGTCACCTGTTATCTCACTGCTACATAGTGTTAAACCATAAGCTAGGTGGAAGACTCACTGGACGAAAAATTGTTAGAACTACCTACATACATTGGTAAAAAGCACTTCTGCTGGTCTCAAAATACTTTATTGTGCGCTTCTGTTCCAAATGACAACTTCACAGCTACAGTAATTTCACCAATAAGGTGGGCTACAAATAGGTTGTAATATTCTGACCTGAGTAGCTCTTCAGCAAATAGAGCTACATAATATGTGCTACTGTTTTTACATGACCACTAATGCTAGTCATGTTTACAATAGAAACAATAATTAGGCCGAATACATTTAAAATTGTATGCCTACAGCCAGAATGTACTACTTGTTGGAAATGAAAATTCATCAAAATACTTGTAGTACACACTGAAATACCTTGCATCCATTCTCTCTTGCTGCAATAAAGCTAAATCTCATAGCCAAAGGCAGTTGTACATTGTTGAGGGGAACTAGAACAGCTAGTAAATGTAACTAAATAATATCTGTATTCATTTGAGTTTGTTTCACCAAGATCCAGATTATGTTGTCACTTATGTCCCCTTGTTCTCACATTAACCGATTAGTTTTCAATTTTGGCCAATTGATACAAGACAGACTTATAACTCCTTCATGTTCATTGTTATTGGCAATAACTTTATTAGCTCTGATGACAATACAAAACTTGATAAACAAGTCAATGCAATCTGTGCCCGCACTTACCTCTTTCAAATTTTGTTTACATTCAGTGCTATTCATTTTGTTCTAAGGCTTGTGTTTAGTATAAATAACCAATGGTGCATCTGTAGGCCATACCAGGTCCAATATTAAAACTGCCTCAATTTGATCCCATAGATTGCCACTTTACTGATGTGGCATTTAATAAATTAAAAAGAGCATCTCTCTTGAAATATTTACAAACTGAATACTGCTGAACAAGACGTACATACATTTTGACACAGTTATACAATTGAAAACGTTGACAGATGCTCCAAAAATTTCTTTTGCAACCTGAATACTGAAACATGTTCTAGGAACTACTTTAAAATGTTAAAATTCTACACTGGAAGACACTCTGTTTCATTTTTATATTACTGCAGAAGGGCAGGAGCAAGATAAGGTACTTTCAGGTTCCAGTACTGACCATGGTCTTACTGTCATCCAGTTAGAAACATTCACACAATGTTAGTCATAGCAGAAGCACTTCCACTACAATGGTTGTGACAAGTATGCTCCTAAACCCTATTATTCTCATTTACTTTTTTGTGGTTTACATTGTTCACTGATAAACAATGGCGTCCTAGCAGACACTGTAGAAATAAACTTCTTTGGACCAAATACATGTTAAATGTTTATTAGTATTTCTGTCACAACAATAGAAGGTAAGTAAGGTTGCTCCACACCAAAATTATAAAATTTTTTACTGCCAACACCAGTTGTTCTGCTCCAAAATCAAACTAAATTTTCAGGTCTTCTGTGTGGTCTGCAAGTTCCTTTATGTTGGGAGCATATGTTTTACTTAATAGGCAAGTTTTCTGGAACTTGTGATTTAGTAGAAAGCAAAGAAAAAACTAAAAGGCGATGAAATGAGAAATTAGAATGTGTGAGAATCACTCCAATTAGGCCAGTGGCTATATAATCTTGGTGGTGCACGGAACTGGGTTCTCAAGGCTGAGAAGAGACAGAAAAATGAAGTGAGATGTTTATGTTCCTTTGAAAGATCTAGAGACACTAGGAAGGATTATGTATGCCAATCAAGGACTATTTAAGACCATGACAGTTGGTCCTCTTGACT